>NW_023416311.1:7111517-7784450 GCF_014176215.1 Rousettus aegyptiacus
GGAATATCATTTGTGGAGCAACTCGCCAGGCATTGCACTAGATACACTGTCTTTACACACGCACATGCACGCACTCACCACCACCCCACAGTAATCACGTGTCCTATGCAGTAGATGCTGGTGTTGCCCCCATTTCACAGAAAGGAAGCTGAGGCTTGGTGTGGATGAGCGATGCCAGAAACGTCCGCACAGGGTCGAGGTGGAGCCGGGTCTCAAACCCCAGAAGCCTGACCCCAGAACCCTAACTAACATTGATGCTGCTTCCTTCCAGTGTGGAGAAGTCGGGAAGAGGAGGTGGATGAGGTCCTGGGAAGGATGTCGGGGGAGCGCAATACAGTTTGTCTCAAGCCATGTCTGTCTGCTCAGTAGTGGTACCTAGGATGCAGCGTTGGAAGGGCTGTGAAGCCACCTCCGGGCTCCCAGGACAGCCCATTGTGATTGATTAGCAATGTCAGCCATGAGTGCAGGACAGGCAAGGGGCAGCATGCACGCTAAGTATTTTCCAGCCCTGGACCAGTCGAATACATATTCTGGATTCCTCCTTCCAGTCCGAATTTGGGCTGCGTGGATGAGAGTTCCTTCTCCAAAGACCTTCCGGGACCCTCTCCAGCCGCCCCAGAGTATCTGCTCCAGAGATCCTAACTCAAGTGCAGATAAAGTCAGAGACACAACCAGGTCAGCCCACTCCCCCCTACCCCCGACCCCTTGCATTTCTTCCCACCAGGCATTTCCTCCCAGGACCCCCGGAGCCCGAACTCATAAGAGAACTAAACCCACCTCTCCCCACCATGCCTGAAAATTGTCCACTAGTTAGAGTCATCTTTATTTTCTCCAACAAAAAGTCAGACACAGACAAGAGAAAACCTGATGACCTCAGACCGTATGGCTTGTCTCCAACCACCCGGAGGCCTCTCATGCTCAGAAACCCTCGCCGATTCCCCATGCGCCTGGCAGAAACTTCATCTGCCCTTAGAAAACCTGGCATGGTTTCCTCCTCGGTCTCTTACAGCAATGCCTGCTGGCAGGGTTGAGAGCCATGGCCAAACTTGCTGGTAAAGGTTCAGCAATTTTGACTACGCCACCTGTGTCAAGGAGAGCCGATAGAAGTGGCTGCTTCCTCTTTGCCACACAGAGCTCCCGGGCTTGGAGTTTTCTGGACGAAGCATCAATATGCACGCTGCCTTCATCCCTTTCTCCTCCACTCTGATGCTCACATTATGAAGAACGCTTTTGGCGCCTGGAAATGCATTCATCTGTGGCTGCCTTTTTATTTTTTATTTTTATTTTTTAAGGCAGCCTTTCAAATCATCTCTCTGGGTCTAATTATCTTTTATAGGGAGACTAATACTTCACCTCATTTCTCTTGGTTTTTCGGGTTTAGCAGCCATCTTCCTTCTCACTGTGACAATCAAGCCACATTACAGGGCACACGAGGATGGGGCTTTCACGGGGCCCTGGGGTGCTTTCCGTGATGGAGACGGAGAAAGAAATAGTTGGGTCCTTTCCAAGCTCTCCCAAAGCTTTAACTACCATCAGCATCAGATCGGAATGGCTGATTTGCTTTCTCTTTTCTCGACTCCTCCATTTTAAGAATGACTCTGCACGAACTAGAAAGCAAAGGTTGCTTTTCTTGCTTTGCTTCTGAGAGGCTGTTGGAACCAAGCTTTGGGTCCTGACTGCATCCCTTACTAACTGCATGAGTGCAAATGATGCGGCCTCCCTGGCCCCAGTGTGCTCGTCTGAAATACGGAATCAATAGCAGTAGCTCCCCGTCGGGTTGCTACAAGGGCGAATATTTGCACATAGAACATCGCTAGGATATGGCAAGCAGTATATAAGTGTTCGTTAAATAAAGTTAATATTCTGGTCAAAAATCTCTGCCCTAACATCTCTCCCTCTCGTCCCTACTAGCAACTGACTGTGTCTCAGAATGGTATGTGGTCAGTGAGGACAGGTGGACGCTGGAAAGACAGCCGCCATGGGCATTCCGATGGAGAGGAGAGTTCTTACTGTGTTGCAGCAAATGGACAAGGTCCTAGGAAATCCTCACATTTTCTTATTTTTCCCCATTTTTCTCCCCTACACAGTGTCTAAAAAGTTTTAACTAGTTGTCAATATTTTTCAAGGGGACTGTTTGAAATGGAATACAATGTGTGGCTTCTCTTGAAAACAATTAGATGGTCCACCCAGGTTGGGGGGGGCAGGCACTCTGTAGTTCTCCGTGGTCCCCTCTCTGCCTGCCCTGTCATTTGTCCCACCTGCCTGGCCCTGGTGCATATTCGAGGTCATCGCCCCCATCCTAGGTCCTGGGCGTGATTCTATAGGAGGGAGGCCCCCAAAGTTCAGACACATGCAGATGGATTCGAGCAAGTCACCTTCGGTGTCTGGCCTGAGTATCTGGCCAAATATCCCCTGGGGTCTGGGGCAAATCACCCCCTGTTGAGAACACACTGGTCTAACATCTATTGTTGGAGAAAGAAGGGTATTCGTGTCCTTTGATTTTGGGACTTTTAAAAGGAAACGCCGCTCCATCATTGGTGTATGGGTCCCCGGGGAGAAAATGAGGGTCACGAGTGTTTAAGGGACAGATGCTCAGATCACCCGTGCCACCCATTACCAGTGCACCGTGTTTGAGATCAGATGTACTGAATATTAAGTTGTCATGTCCTTGGCCAGATTTGGTACCAACAGATCGTTTAAGGAAGGTAATCCATGTGGACCACAGGGAGCCCTTAATTAGCCATGGACCAGCTTTGTCCATCGGACTGCAGCCCAGTGTTCCACAGTGACACCGTGTGGCAGTGAGCAGTAATGGCAGTAGCAGATGGTTGTGACTTCAGGCTCTCCCTGCTGAATACTTTTCTCCCTTGGAGTATATATGCCCTCAATTTTCTTGGCCAGTTCATGGAGGGTGAGGGTGAAACCCCTAAAATAGATATTGAACTTCCTGATAATCTTTCATGTTGAGGCTCTTCCCCATTTCGATTTTAAGTTAAAAAATAAAACAATATAGCCATATTTGCTCCCCACGTTTGTGATAAAGATCATGCCAGTCACTAGAGGTTTTGGACAAAATTGCAAGGTGCTACACGGTGTAGGAGAAAGAGCTGTCTCTTCTGGCAGTCAGGAACCCCAGCTCTGCCACTGATTGTTAGCTATGGGGTCTTGGAAGCATGACTTCACCTCTCAGGGTGTCAAGGTCTTGAGGGGTCCGTGATCTCTGAGGACATCTGCATCCACACCCTCTGCTCACAAGTGGAGCTTTACTGTAACTCTATGCGTCATTTATAGCTTCATGGTTTGGCCATTTATATTTCACTTCGCTTTGTCACCTTAAGGTCCCTTTTGCTCTTTGCACATTCCCAGGTATCTATCTACAAGCTCACGAAGACTTGGAAGAAACTTCCCTGTGATTGTCATGTTAGGAATGATTACTTCTAAATAAAATGAAGAAAGAAGAATGAGGCCAGGATCTTTGACGCCAACTGGTCAAATACCCAAAGATGTTTGTATAGCACAGAAAGATAGAGAGTGAACCCCAAATGCCAAAGATCATCTACAGTTCATTGCTACAAAGTGTGACAGCTGAATGTGGACCGAAGTTTGTTTTGAGTTTAAATTAGTCAACAACACATTAGGGATCACGTAACAGGGCACTTGAGCATTTCATTATTTCGTAAGACTTAGAACCATAAATTTTTACAGCCTGGAAGAGCAGCTTAAAGGTCATATAGAAAGGATGAAAGTGCATAAAACTGCATTTTTACTGCTTCACCCCATCTTACAGCCATGACAGACATCACTAATTAATCACTGTGTTCAGCCTCCAAATTCTTTTCAACATAGAACTCCAGGCACCATCAGTGGGCTTGGGTTAAAATCTATTTGCTGTCTGTCATCTAGGACCATTCTCCTATTTTTACAGATCAGAACCTGGAGTCCTTTGAGATTCAATACATGGCCCAAGGCCACAGAACATACAAAAAGCAGGGCCAGAATCCAACCCTTTGATTTTTTTTATCACTCTTTCAAATACCAAACACTCTAAACCTTAAAAAAACATAATTGAAAGGTTGCCTTATTAGAACTAAAAATCAAGTTTATCTTGTTGCTCTAGAACAAACACACACACACAAAACTGTTACAAATGAAATAGAGGACCAGCCCACCACACTGAAAACTGATTTGCCTTTTTGGCTCTTCAGAAAGAGTTTCTCAAATGCCGTTCTTACTTGGCTATAGCAGCTATAGAGCAGGAACCCAAGAATCACTAGGAAAAAAGTCAAAAATGAGGTGGTTTCAGGGACCCTAGTTGGACATTTTCAAGAACTCGAGAGATCCATGATGTGTTGCTATCAGTTCAGAACACAATATTAAGTCCCAGGAAAAGTTATCATCAAGCCCCTTTGGATAAGAACTACCTAACCTGTCTCTCTACAGAAATTATCCTGGTGCTCTACACAGAGAAGGTGCTGGCAAATAAACCGCAAATGGAAATTAGTGCCTGGATCCATATTAATGTGAGTTAATACCGAGCTATAAAAAATAATTAAAATTTGCCAGTGTGTTACCATCCATTATTGCTTACCTAATTGCCCCTATAATCTATAAGTGGAGTTTGGTCTTAAAAAGCTCTTATCTCATGAAGGTACACATGATTTAAAAAGAGGGTGTGGGGAGAAATGGGAGCCAGAATAAAAAAAAAAAAAAAAAAAACATTAAGATTTAGTCAAAGCCAAAGGATATTCTTTATGACACTAGAGCTAAGAGAGGCTCTAAAAGAGCCAATTAGAGAATTCTAATGGCCAGCCAAAGACTGCAGAGGATTTAGAAACAGAAAGCTGGGGGACTAGTTAAGGACTGTGGCGACATCCCTATGAGAGATGATAAAGTCTGAACTCATAAGCCGGTGGCAGGGAACAGCTCTGTCTGGAGGGGGATGCTAACGTGAAAGTTTTATTGGGGCAGAATCGACAGTTCGTAACAACGGAGGAAAAGGGGCGGTTGAGTAAGACTATACCAGATGGTGGCTTCCTCAACACAATCGTTCACCTATTACATCTGTATCCAGCGGTACCATCTTGTCAGTGTATGGCTGCCCCCATCACGTCAGTGCAGCTTGCAAGCCTCCCAGAAGCTTCCAGATAGTTCTAAAATACATAGTTCATGGACCATACTCAGAGAATCCTGGCCTGGACCATACTGCAATCTATATAAACAATTATTCGCATTCAGCTCTTCATCCCAAGTAAAGCTAGAGATAGAAATGCCAGGAACCACCATGGGGGATGAGGGAATTTTTGGAGTCTCGGAAACTTTAGGTGATAAAGCTCACGTCGAACCAACTCTGAGGGGCATTGCAGTTTTTAAAAATGACCTTTCCTCCCAGTTTTCTTCCCATAATTTCAGTTCTATTGACAGCAACACGGCATCGCAAATCAATCCTGACTTTGTTTACATGTTGAAGTTCTGCCTCCCATCTTGTAAATTACTTCACTTCCTATCTTGGCCACATGACAATTAAGACCCTTAAGGACAATGATATTGGGCACCAAAGCAAACACCAGTGTATCATTTTCTGAGTTACAGGACAAGTCTTTTTGGTCCCCAAGTGCAAGAAGGAAGGAATGCCCTTCAAGAGTCTTTGAGGTCTCAAGAAGTTTTATTAGAGCCTGAGCACTTCCCCAGGCTGGGTCATGGTTTTCACTGTCATCACATGAAGCACTGTGTTTTAAACTTACCTGTTTTTTTGTTTGTCTAGATTTGGGGCTCACTGAGGGCAAGGACCATGACTTTCTCCCTTCCTGGCCTCTATAACAGCTTTGCCCTCTTTCCAGGATGCTCTCCTTAAGCCCCTCTCCCAAGGTTTCTAACTCCTGGCCACTTACAAAACAGCTTAGAACATTTACTTGGAGTTGACTTCCTCCAGGAAGCCTTCCCACACCTCCAGAGGCTGGTGAGCTTTGCTGATGCTTCCAACACATTTTGTTCTTGTACTCGTACTTAACACTTACCTCACCATACTATAATGTTTGGCTCCCTATGCCTCTCCCCGGTATTTAAACTGGGTCCAGGCCTCGGTTATATAGCTGGTGATTTCTGTGAATTTCCACAGGGTCCTCCTGCTTCTCTCTGTCCCTGGGTCCCCACTTATCCCCCAAAGAGACTATGTAACAGGTCACAGATTGCCCAGGAACAGGGACTTTCGGCATGCACCCCTCATGATCCATATAACCAGGGAGTCTGGGCAGCACTGAGTAAGGTCTGGCTGCTCGTTTTCACTTCCATGCTGAGAACTCTCCCAGCGGATTCAGAAGTCTCAGAAAATGCCACATTATTGTCTCATCCCAACCCCCTCCCCAAAAGACTATTATGTACAGTACTTTAAAGAGAGAGAGAGAAAGAGATGTTTAAATAAGCAGTAAGTTATATATGTGGATCAAGATGGAACCACAGGGATTTTCAGAGCAACAGTCTCCACAATAAACATCGAAATCAACCTAAATGTCTACCAAGAGGGAGCTGGTTAAATATTGTACCTTTTAGCCACACAGTGGAATTTTAAGCAGCCATTAGAACTGATGAGATATTTTAAATGTGTTGACCCAGAAAGAGGACCATGGCATAATGTTGAGTGAAAAAGCAGGTTACAGAATAAGAGAACAAGCCGGATGTGATCTCATTTGCATAGAAGCGTGTGTGGGTGTATGAGTGTGTGTGTGAAAGAGAGCATGTGTGTGTGTGAGACAGAGACAGAGAGAGAGACAGGGACAGAGACAGAGGGAGAGAGAAAATGTGCATGTATATTTAGAAATATCCAGAATATTTATCAAAACGTTAATAGTGATTATCTCTGGGTAGTAGGAGTTTGGATGGATGGTTCTTCTCTTTCTTCTGTGTATATATGAACTGTGTGAATTTTGTTCTAATGAGCATATATGACTTTCACAATGGGGGAGGGCTCTTTCCTGGGTTTCGTGACTTTCAAGGAAAGCCTTGAACAGGCCAGGAGCCACAGTGAAACCATGCCCTTCTTTGCTTAGGCTCTGGTAAAGGAGAAAAGGGGTCAAGAGCCCATAGACTATAAATGAGCCTGGCTTCTTTTTTAGAACTTTATGTGCCTGCAGCCTCCAGTCGCTCTCCTGTTCAAAGGAATTTGAAACTGCGGACCCCCTCCCAGGCCCCAGCAGAGGTATTTGCCCCAGTTTTCCACTCCTGGGATGCCTCTTTGCCCACACAGAGCAGGGATTTTCAATTATATCTAGAAATTTCTGGGAGGACCTGTGGTTAGCTGAGCAATCTCTCCATGAATCCCCCACAAGGAACGGTGCCCTCCACCGAGATCAATGCTCCAGCTTCCAGACTCCTTTGAAAAGGCTTCAAATATCACCTGTGATCCTGCCATCCATATGGAAATTCTGATTTAGAGCCATCAAGTCTCCCCTAATCTGGGGCCCTCAAGAAGAATACAGCTCGAAGCCCATCCACTACCATCCGTAACCCTTTAAGCACAGGAGGAAGATGATGGACCACAAGAAAAAGAAATGAGAAGCCTACTTTAGAGATATTTGGGGGCTGGAGCCAGCGGCACTGAAAACGCTCACTTGTACTTCATGGAGTTCTGCCCACAGTTCCCACAGGTTTGCATTTAAAATGCCTCTTATGAAGCATGGCCAGGAAACTGTACCTGCCCTGCAAGGAACGATCGGTAAATAGGGTCTGAAGAGGTGAACTCCATCCTGGAGGAAAATGTCAAAGGTATGATGAAATCATTTAGAAGGATGCAAGGTGAGCTGCCCAGAGCACTGACTCTGGCCAAATCTTTGTTCTTTCAAGTTCAAAGGGCATGTGTGAAAGCTAATCGTGTGAGTGGGAAATATCTGCACTCTGATCAACCAGTTTCCTGCCTCCCTTCACTCAGACCATCAGCCAGAACAGCAACGACAGTGGCCTGTCCCTGAAATAGATTCCAAACCTGTTATATTAGGCAAGCACGAGAGATACACAGTGAGTTCTTAAGACTATTTGAACTGGGTGTTCACAGCATGGCCCGTCAGGTGCAGCCATGGGAGAAACAGGAAATGTTTGTAAAAGAACAACGTTTATTATACTCACAGGTTCTAGAGGGGAGTCATCGTATGTGACACAGGGTCAGAGGGGAAAACATCAGGGTGGTCGCTGCATGACGACATCAGGAAGCAGAAGAGAGCAGCAAGGAGGAGCTCTTAGGCCATGCTGGATACTGTGGTTTCTGCAGGAAAAGCAAGGCAAGGCAGGGTAAACAGTTTAGGACTGGCTGATTTGAATCATTTCTGCTGTCTTCAGCTCTCGGGGTGGTACCTGGCCCTGGGAAGACCAGGGCAGAGGAATATTGTCCCCTGGGATGTGAGGGACAGAGAGAGCAGGTGTGGCTCGGACTGGTTGGTTTGCATGTTGCAGGCGTGCTGGGCTGTTTATCATCTCTAAGAATTGGCCAGCCCGGGAGAGACAGTCAGAAAGAAAGGTTGTTTTTCTGTTGTTGTTGTTGTTGTTGTTTTAAGATGTCAAAACATTATAATATATGGCCAATTAAAAATAAATACAGCATAGGTAGAGACAGAGGTCTCTGGCTATCTAGCTGTATGTTCGTATATCACTAGTACAACATTATATGTGCTGAGATTGAGCAAACCCGGACTGTGTCACTTAGAACCAGGTCTAGCAGCTGGACTGACTGCTAAAGCTGGTCAAATGTAAGAGACTCAGCAGTACATTAAACCCTAGGTCACGAGATACATGTGTTAAAACAAACAAACAGACAAACAAACAAACAAAAACCTTCAAAGTCTTTGGCAATCATGCAAATTAAAACAAAGGCCCAACCAATGTCATCAAAAAATAAATAAATAAATTTTAGAAAATAATAATAAAATAAATAAAATGAAGGCTCACATTTGGCCTGCTGTGTTAATAAAGATGTTTTAGATGTTTGCATGCTACAGTGAGGCCAATGCAGGCCATGATGCTTGTCCATTGCTAGAGACAGTGTCTTTGGTCTGTTTTTTTCCTGAAAGCAAGTTAACAATTGTCAGCCAGTTTTTTACAATGTTCCTACATTTGACCAAGTAATTTAGGAAGGTATCCTAAAGAGAAAAATCAAGGGAACAAAAACTCTAACCTAAATGCTCCAAATTAGCCAAAGGTAACAAACTATAATGTAAAGCAAGTCATTTTAAATAATTCTTAGTGTAAGTTTTTAATGACATGGAGAGATGTTTATAACATCATGCTAAGAAGGGAGGAGAAGGAGGGTTAAATTAAATATGCAGCATGATCTCAACTATGCAAAAATGAACAAAATAACTCCTGCAGAAACACTGAAAAATGATCTCTGCCCACCTTTATACTTTGTCGAACATTTTCTGTATTTTTATTAAACCAAAATAGTCCATATTGGTCAATATGTTTTCAATCACAAGTAAGAAAGCACCTAACTCAAACCCCCTTAACAATAATGAGAATTTATTGTCTTATATAACTGAAAATTTAAGATGCGGGGAGAGTTGCAGGCAAGGCATAATCCAGCCTCAAGTATAAGAACGCCAAGAATGTGTTTCTATGTGTCTCTGGGCTCTGTTTTCCAAATGCTGGCTTCATCCTCTGGCTCCAAGGGTGGTCTTGAATCACCTTCCCACCCTGCTTTACACATGCGTGTATGTACGTGTGTGCGCACGCACACACACACACAGCTCCAAGTTGGCCCTCTCATGAAAGTAAAGTGACAGAAGCCATCCCAGACCTCACAGACTCACACACAAAATAATTTTTTTTCCTGACTCCACTACAAACCTGAGGATTCACTCTTCCCATTGGCTCTAATGATATGATTCACCTACCTCTAACTCAGTCACTGGGGGCCATGGTATATGATTTGCTAATTGACTTACACCAAGCAGAGCCCACCCACTGTGGCAGGAAATTGAGTCAACTTCATCTAAGTCACGTGGCTGAGAATGGTAGAGGGTAAATTCCACCAAAGAAAGTCAAAGTGCTTTCTGTTGTGATTGACGGATGCTGAAGAGGCAGCTAGCCAATGGTTCTGAGACATTAGTTGCTAGGGAGCAGCTGTCCAGTTATGGACTACATTTCCCAGCATGCTTGTGTCTAGGTCGAACCATATAACTAATTCTCTAATGGAATGAAAACCAAAGTGGAAATGGAGGGCCCTAGGGAAGGGAAGAACACAATACACCAGCACTGGCTCAATTCACCACGTAGAAGGCTACCTGCCCACTGAGAATGTCCACCCTAGATTGTTATATAGACTAGAAATGTTTTAATAAACCACTGATATTTATGAATTTTTTTGTTATAGCAGTTAGTATCACCCTAATACATGCCCTAAAAACATATAAATAATAATATTTTAAAAATATAGGTCATGTTTGGGAGAAAAAAGTCATGAGCTTATTCTCCTTAATTTGTGTGTCATAGGAAACCATTAAACAAGTTATGATTAATAGGCAACCTAGAATAATGCCGTGGAGCTTTGAATACTGCCTGGTATTAAATGTACCATGTGTACAAGTTTGAGGGAAGGTAGATTCCAAATGCTCCTGGTTGAATATCCTCAGATCAAAGAACTTGATTGACATCTGGTATATTAAAGGCCATCTGATCTACAGATGAAACCTTCATCCTTCTGAGAGATTTCTATAAAAACATTTATATAATATTTTATATTATATAATTTTTTAATGGCTAGGGTTTTGGAAGGGTCATCTATTCCTTCTCATTTTTCGTATATTCAATAGCTATTTAATGAACCCACATCATGTATTGTATTGGGCTTGGTGCAAGGTATACAATGGGGAATGGCTTCTAGTCCTTTCTCTTCCTAAGATTACAGATTTGGGAGTTGGGTGGGCTAGTAAATAAGAAGTTACAAAAAAAAAAAAAAAAGAGAGAGAGAGAAAAGTTCTGTGATTGGATAATTGAAAAACACATAGGAAAGACACTCAGCCCAGTCTTGAAGGGTGGCAGAGATGAATTCTCCACAAATATTCATATCCTTCTCTATATTTCCCAGCTTCCTCTACAGTTAGGATGAGACCATGTGACTAATTCTGACCAATAGACTGTGAGCGGGTAAACACGTTTCACTTCCAGGTCAAGGCCATTAAGCAATTCTGTGGCTCCTTTCCCAGTCTCAGAGGGTTTAGAGGCCACATGTTACAGATGCCCCAGCAGCAAGACAGAAGACTGAAATGTGGCTACAAAGAGTAGTCCAAGCATAGGGAACAGTGTCTGCCAAGCTTTGGAGGTGGTTGCTTATGAGTAGAATTTGAATGAAAAGGATCCATTTTTTAAATTTTTTATGCTTAATTTACCTTGGGATTTTAGAAATTTCCTCGCATTCACTTCTTCAATGGCAAAATTTCTAACTTTTAATTTGAAGCTTCTCAGTTTATTGTTCCCCGTCTTCTCCTTCAGGCAGCTAATGACCAGTAAATAAACCCACCAGGGCCTCGCCTGGCTGCTGCTTAAACAAACATTTTATTGAAACACTCTGCAAAGAGAACCAGCCTCAGAGCTCTCCTGAAAGTCGGCAGTTTTGTTTGCTGGCATTACTAAAACTCCCACTTTTGCAGCGTAAGCCTTTTTCTTTACTTTCAACTGTGCAGGAAATGGTCTGCTTAGTGATAGGGGCTGTTTTAACCTGTCCTCTCCAACCCTCCAAGCTCACTTCCCACAATGCACCACAGTGAAGCCCTCCCTCACACCACACCAGCACCTGCCAAAGAGCTTCCTCTGAGTACCTCATAGATGCCTGGCCCACAAGTAATCAGTGTAAGTAGATAGTAGGCGGAGCTTTAAGCTGGACCAATGCCAGTTGAATTTCCTGTCTGTCATCTATTCATCTGTCACCTATCTATTTATTTTCTATCTATCATCTATTTATTTATTTTTCACTGACCCTTTCCAAAAGAAGCAATTCCAAGTAGTGATAAATGGAAAGAAAGGGAAGATCAATTTCCAGCAAGTATACAGGTAGAAATTCAAGTGCCGATACTCAAGCAAAATCTTTTCAACTCCGATTGCAAGAGCAAGGGGACCCATCTCGTCATCTACTATACCAATAAGAAAGAAAATGAAGCAGGAGCTCTGGGCTGCCATTTGGAGCCCAAACAATACACAAGAGCAGGCAGCTGGGGTATTTGGAGCTCTGAAAGAAGCTGCAAGTGAAAGGAGAATGCGTTAGTAGTGTAATATGAGGGCGCGGGCACAGGCCTGAGAGAGAGATGGATCTGAGTTCAAATCCTGGGTCCCCCGCTTGCTTCGGTTTCCTCTTCTGTAAAATGGGGTAGCATCATCTATCTTGCATAATTGTTGTGAGGGTTAAGAAATAACATGCTGAGATGCTGCTGTTGCCTAGAAGCTTCTAGAAGCTGTATATACATCAATCCATTTAATCCTCACTACAACACTGTGAAGCAAATCCAATCAATACCCCTCATTTGAAGAAGTGAAAATCTAACAGAGACGTCAAGGGGCTTGTCAAGACCAAATGAAGAGCATGGACGAGATTCGAACACATGCAGCCTGGCTCATAGTTGTCTAGTACGGAGGAAGTGCTCGCACTCACAGAATTTACTTGTGGTGTTATGTCTCTGGGAGGTTAACTGTGAAGCTTATGTAAAGCGCCGTGTTAAACGCTTTATAGACAGCTCGTCCAGTCCCCACAAGACCCTGGTCACAGGATCATTGTTGCTGTTTTACAAATGGGGATGTGCAGGGGAGCAAACTCCGGGCGATAACCACTATGCAGCACTGCCTCTGTAGCATGGGAGCAAAAGCCTAAAAGAAAAAGCTCACCGGGCACTGACGTGACCTCTTTTTTCTGGTCTGTAGCAGAGGGTCAGGCTCTCTTCCCTGAATGTGAGTGCTCTGCCATTAGATAAGCCTATGAGCAAATCCCAGCTGTCCACTTAATAGCTGTGCTGCTGTGGGACCAAGGGACAAACTTCACTTCCCCGAGCCAATGTGTGACATGAGGACCCTAATACCTACCTCTTGGGACTGTTACAAGGAGTGTGCCAAGCTCCATGCACGGAACATAAAATGTTTAATAACAGACAGCCAATTCTGTTCATTTCAGGCCAGATAGTGTAGCAAGCAAAATAAATCCCATTTCTTTAGAATTCTATATAGTTTTTGACCCAAAATGACCCCAGCCTGCCTAATCTAACCTTACTCTCTAGACCTAACTAAAGTGTCCTTTTGTTATGGCCTCTTTACAAACATGAAATTCTTCCCCAAAGGATAGATTGGTTAGCTCCCGGAGCTTGCAATTAAATGAGCTAAAGGTTCTCATGGTGACTCTAAAAGTGCCTTCCAAGTGATGACAGTGATGGCATAATCCAGGTAGAGTCCCAAAGTGAGGCCTTCATGAGGACAACACTTACGGGATGCTTCAGTTGAAATGAGTACATCTGGCTTTTTTTTATTTTTAATAATACCCTAAAAATTCCATTAGGTTGTAGGCATGGGTATCAGTCAGAATGGGCTAAGTGCAGTAACAAGCAACCCCCAAAATCCCATTGACTTAACAAAAATTTATTCCTCACACATGTCACATGTCCAATGCAAGCCAATAATTTTGGGGAGGGTTGGGGGTATGTGTCTGCTCCTAATAGTTACCAAGGGACTCAGGCCAAAGGACAATATGATGTCAACGATCACCACAGCCATAGGAAAGGATGTGACAAATCCATCACTGACTTATATAGCCACTGCCTAGACACGCTTCCCTACATTTCATTGGCCAAAGTCAGTCATATTTAATTTCGAAGGGGCAGAAAAGTGAGATGATATCATGGAAATATCTGGTGAACAATGACTGCTATGCTTTCATTTACTTGTTCTTTTACTTGACAAACATGTACAGAGCACCTACTATGTGCTGGGCACTGGAAATGCAACAGACAGTAAGAGAGATAAGACTATACCATTTAATTACTTAAATGTAAGTGTGGGAAGAAGTATGGAATGAGTCCAATGACCTAGAATTTGTTCTATAAAGCCACTCATCACCCATGTGACCTTGGGAAGGTCATTTATCTTTTCTGGGCTCTGTGGACGTTATCTTTGACTTCAAGAAGTTAACACTCTAATACAATAACCTGTCCTTGTGCATGATAGTTATAGTATGCTTCTCCTGAATGCAAATTTACTTTTTCTCAATGCAAAGGCAATATGTGTTTGTGATTTACTGGGAAATATAGTACAGTGATTAAGAGCATGGGTTTGAGGGTCATAAAGACACACAGAAGCTCAATGATTTAGGTTGAGTTACTGGGTTAGTCTACATCCTGGCAGGAATCCAGGCAGCACACTCAAAGGGGATGATTAAAGAGAATTTAATGAAGGAACTGTTTACAAGTTGCAAGCAGGATTAAGGGATGATGAAAAACAGCAAGAGACCAACAGCAACCAGAAGCAGCTACCACCCTGAACCTGAAGGGGCAGAGAGCAACACTCTTACAGACCCAGGAGGCCTACGGCCCGCCAACGGAGGAACACACACACCACCGGCCCAGCAGGGCGGAAGCCAGGGAATAAATGCCCCCCCTCTCACTCCAGGTGCTCATTAGACAGAAGCCAGAGAACAAGGGAGCCCAACCGATGCTGTGTGTGTGGAGTTCGGCATTAATTGCACAGAGTAGACAGAAAAAGGGGAAGACCCAGCACCCTCACCCCTCTGAGACTCCACTTCTTCACCTGTAAGCAGGATATTAAAAGTCATTTCCAATTGGGTTGTGAGAATTAGATAAATAATTGTGTATAAGGGCTTAGCGCAGGGCCCGGCACGTAGTAAGCACTCAGTAAATGTTCATGGGAGAGGTTATTATTGTTACAGGGGAGAAAATTAAGGACTTGTCCCAGATGGCATAGCTGAGAAATAGCCCTCTAAAGCCCATTGTGGCTGTCGCTGTCAGCGCTCCATTTGTATCCCCTTAACCAGCCCAACTTCCACCCCTGCAACTGTTTTCCTTAGGGCTCTCTCTGGCTTTCGGAGCCCACTCCAGCCCTCCGACCAAGCACGTGGTAGATCCACAGCCCTGAGGGATTAATGTTGCTGTCCACAGGCTCCATCGGTAACCATGTGTGTGCACGTCTGTGTCCGTGTGCACAACTCCAGCTCCAAAATACAGCAAGTCTCCTGTTAGCACATTGGAGCCTCTCTAGGGAGGTCACCTGTTGTTTTGAATGAGCCGTGCCATGTTCTCCTCCATTAGTGCAGACAGCGAAGAGCCAACTGCGTAAGAACAGTTGATACCCTCAGCTCAATGGAGAAGTGGGTTTTTACAATATGGAGGGGCTGGTTTGGAAGAACTCTTTGAACCTTATTATAGCTGAGTTTTATGAGTCGAATCATGCCCCCCAAATGTTTCTGTGTTGCAGTAATATTTCCCAGTATCTTGGTATGTGGCCTTATGTGTAAATAGGGCCATTACAGATATAGTTAATTAAAATGAAGTCATACTGGAGTAGAGTGGTCCCTCTAATTCAATTTGACTGTTGTCCTTGTACAAGGGGGAAATTTGGACACAGACACACACACACACACACACACACACACACACACACACACACACGGAGAATGCCATGTGAACATGAAGACAGAACAGCAATGATGCATGTACGGGCCAAGGGACACCAAAGAAAACCACCGGAAGCTAGGGAAGAGAAACAGAACACATTCCCCTCACAGCCCTCAGAAGGAACCAACACTGCCGACGCCTTGATCTCACACTTCTAGCTTCCAGAACTATAAGACGAAGATGTCAGTTGTTTAAGTCACAGAGTTCATGGTACTTTGTTCCAGCAGCCCTAGCTAATTACTACACGGAGAAGCCCACTTAGCCAAGATTCTGGGAATAGACCCTCCAGCAATTCAGTAGCGACTCACAAAGCACTTACTCTGTGCCAGGCACTGGGTCTGGTGCTCAAGGAAAAAGACAAATTATACTAGGTCAAGTCCCTGACCTTGAGCATCTCGCGGCCATAGTGATGTAGACAAACAGATCCTTCCCATGTGTTATGGCAAGAGCTATGGCTAGTCAACCTCTTTTGAGGACTTACAGAGTTTCTAGCACAGTGTGAAGCGCTTTGCATGCTTCACCTCTATTCAAGTCTCAAAGCATCCCCTAGGAGGTAGGCTCTATTGTTATTAGTCCCATTTTACAGATGAGGCTCAGAGAAGTTAAATGACATGCTTCAGATGATCACACCACAAAAAGCATGTCCAGGAAGCCTGATTCCAGATAACTGTTTTTTTTTATCATCATTATGTGATAATGACCAGGATTCTGTGAGAGCTCAAACATCGTCAGGATAGGCAAGGAGAAGTCATCTTGGAGGAGATGGCACCTGAACTTGTCCTTGAAGATGAGCAGGAATTAGCCAGAGGAAGCTGATGGTAAAAGGACATTCCTAATAGAGGGAAGAACCCGAGCAAAGGCACAGAGGCATGATATAGTGTGAGGAAATACTTGGAGGTTGCCTTCTTTTTCCAGCACATTATTAGAATGTTTGCTAAAATCCTTGGTGCTAGGACATTCTGGGGCTCAGCTGAAAGGCTCCAGGTGGTCTGCCTTATCATTTTTAACGGAATTTACGAGACAACTTTCATTACCTGCCTGATTACCACCCCTTTTGGAAAGCCTGGCACAGCTTCTGGAAGAAATAGCTTATACACCACATGACCCTTTCCCCAACCCAGCTACAACTGGTTGGGCCAAGAATAGACATCTGATGCAAGGCCTGACAACCCATTGGCTTGCTGGCGACCAATCGGATGTGCTCTATTTCCATGGAATTTGAATCATACACAGAAACTCAAAAATGTTGGATCCTTGGTTTGAAAAGTCACTTAGAATCTGAACTGGAAGAGCCATTTACAGCCATAAGCATCCTCATAAGTAAACAGAGAAAGCTGGTCTGTAGAGAGATAGAAGGAACTGTGTGGACCCAAGGATAACAGAGGGCTTAGTTCTAACCATAAACTTTCCAACCCCAGTTTCCTGGAGGCTCAGCTATACTTTATTTTCAGTCTTCAGGCATCTATAAGATGCCTGGTGTATCCTTCAATAAGCCACTTTCCTTAAATTCATTTGAGTGAATTTCTATGTCTGGCAACTAAATGTTCGCTGTCTAGGGTATGGCACAATTGCTGCCAATGTTTGTTCCCATATTTCAAAGATGTGATTGACCATAAGATGTTTTATATTCAGCCATTCCGAACTTTATAACTTGGAGTGGTGAGCGCACAACGGAGTACACAGATGTTGTATTATAAAGTTGTATACCTGTCGTATTATAACGTTACTTAATATAATGTTATTAACCAATGTCAGCCCAATAAATTTAATGCCTATATGATGTTGCTTATGATATATACCCAAAGAAATTAAAAACAGGTACTCCAACAAATGCACGTACATGCATGTTCACAGAAGCACCTTTTACAATAGTCAAAAGATAGAAATAGCCCAAATGTACATCAACTGATGAACAGATAAACAAAATGGGGTATACAATGGAATATTGTTCAGATATAAGAAGGAATAAAGTTCTGATACAAGCTATAACATGGATGAACCTTGATAACGAGCCCAGTGAAAGAAGCCAGGAACAAAAGATTATAAACTGTATGATTTAATTTACATGAAATACCCAGAATGGGTGAATCCATAGAGACAGAGAGTAGAATGGTGATTGCCGGGGGCTGAGGAAGAAAAGGGAAGGGGAAGAAACTGCCTACTGACTATGGGATTTTATTTTGGAGTGACAGAAATGTCGTGGAACTAGAAAGAGGTGGTAGTTGTGCAACACTGTGAATTTACTAAATTACACTACTTTGTTCTCTTTAAAATAGTTAATTTTATGTTATGCGAATCTCACTTCGATAAAATTTTTTACAAATTATTGTCTATGCATACCTTACGATCCAAAAATTCTACTTCTGGGTACATTTCTTTTTTAAAAAAAAAAAAAAACAAAGATATAAGAGTGATCACCAAAACATTGTTTGTAATAGCAAAATACATAGGTAAAGCATAAACACTCATTATGGTGGAAAGTGGCCAAATAAAATGTGGTTTAGTCATTCAGTAAGTAGTTAAAATTGCACACAGTACTTAAAAATAACAGATCAAATCTCTATTATCACATGAGCAATCTCAAAAATATACCGAATGAGAAAAGCAAACTGCAGAACCATACGCACATGACAAATCCATTCCTAAAACTGTTTAAAATTCATTAAAGTACATATCGTAGATAGATGAGCCACAAGTTTAAAAAAAGATGTAGGTCGGGAGCATTCACACCAACTTCTTGAAAGTGATTGTCTCTGATGAGTGAAGAGAGAGATGAGGAGAAATGGATTGTCCTAGTTTGCGTACTTTTGAGAACAGAGACTAAAAGAAGGCTCACGTCATTTATTGGGCAGGAAACATGGTGAGGTTATGGGGAAAGAGACAGGAAGGGGAGAAAAGCCAATAAAGTATATATTAATCTGAGGGTTACTACTATGGGGCTCAATCTCACTGGGGACCCTCTGAGGAGCCACAGAGAACATGCCTCCAAATTGATTCTCCAAAGAACGAAGAATCTGAGATATCGACTCTCTGACTCCTACCTCTGATTGAGGGTTGGCCTTTGGCCATTGCACCTCTGGGCCTTTCTGGATTGCCCTGTGGACAGGCTGAGCAAGCTCCTTGCCACTGGAGGGAGCTTTCCTCCACAAAAGACAGGAGCAAAGCAGTCAGCATGCACCAGAACCCTCCCCCAGATATGCAAGGGGACTCAGACACTGGTCACAGAGATGTGAAAGGCATTAATCACATATGCTACAAGGGAAGAAACATTATCAGCAATGTTTTGTTTTACTTTCTAAATATCTAAGGGAAATATAATAAAATATTAATATTTGTTAATTCTACCCAATGGGGACATGAGTGATTATTACATATTCTGTGATTGTAGCTTAATTTTTTCTGCATTTTTTCTACTTTTACACTTTCTATATTTTTTACTTAAATTTTATTAACTATATTCACAATGTTGGGCAACCATCACCACTATCTGAAGCCTGTTCATCCCCCTAAAAAGAAACTCTGTATCCATTAAGCAATAATTTTTTTCTTTTTAATTATTTTCTAAACTTTTCTATTCTAGTTGACATTCAATATTAGTTTCAGGTGTACAGCATAGTGGTCAGACATTTATATAGCTTACAAAGTGATCCCCCCCATAAGTCTTGTACCCACTGGACACCTTATATAGTTATTGTAGTATTATTGACTATATTCCCTAAGCTGAATTTTACACCCCTGTGACTATTTAGTAACTGCCAATTTGTACTTAATCTCTACCTTTTCACCCAATACCCAACACCCCTCGTATCTGGACATAAACAGTTTGTTCTCTGTGTCTATTAGCTCCAGTCTAAGCAATAACTTTTTATTACCTTCTCCCCCAACCCGGGGCAACCTCTAATCTACTTTCTGTCTCTATGAATTTACATATTCTAGATATATCATACAAGTGGAATCATACAAAATTTGTCCTTTTGTGTTGGCTTATTTCACTTAAAATTTTTGAGGTCCATCCATGTTGTAGCACGTATCAGAATTTCATTCCTTTTTATGGTCGAATGACATTCCTTTGTATGCATTTACTACATTTTGTTTATCCATTCATCTGTTGATGGACACTTGGGTGGTTTCTACATTTTGGTTATTGCGAATAATGCTGCAATAAACATTGGCACACAACTATCTGTTTGAGTCCGTTTTCAATTATTTGCGGTATATGCCTAGGAATAGAATTGCTGGGTTATACGGTAGCTCTATATTTAATTATTTCAGGAACCATCATGCTGTTTTCCATAGCAGCTGCACCATTTTATATTCCCATCAGCAATGTTCAAGGGTTCCAATTTCTCCACGTCCTTGTCAACACTTATTTTCCTTTCCAAAAAAAATTATAGCCATCCTAATAAGTGTGAAGTTGTATTTCATTGTCGTTTTGATTGGCATTTCCCTAATGACAGTACTGAGCATCTTTTCATGTGCCATTTGCATATCTGCTTTGGAGAAATGCATATTCGAGCTTTCTGTATTTTAAAACTTTTCTAAGTGAAAATGTAAGATCCAGTAGCAGGCAATGGGGCCTATTACTTGAATAAAGCTGTTAATTTTTTCAGGGAAGTTACTTTCTTGGTATTTCTGACAAGTTTCACTCTACATCTCTCAGCAAATTTCAGCCCCAAAAGCATCACTCATTTCTCGGTCAGCAAGTTCTCTGAGAGTGCTTTTGCAAAGCTTCTTTGAGACATCTAAAGTGACAGGCGAATCCAACTCTGAGCAAAGGTCCAAGAAGTCACACTCCAGGAGGCAGGAGCAAGGGTAAAATCAAGTTGTCATCAGTTGTCAGCCTGTCCTTCATTCTGGACTAATGAGACATTGGGGATTGGGGCTTTTTTCTTTGGTTTTAAATAGGAAAATGATTTCTTCTTATGCCCTAATCACGGGACAATAAATAGAGATGAGGAAGATCTTTTTTTAAGGGGTGGGGGGAGGGAAGGGTGTTCCCTCCAAAAATATACAATAGCAGTGATTTTCATTTATAGCTGATTTTAGGTCTTAAGTAATTTAGCAAAACTTATAGTATAACTGCCTGTCTCACTAGGGTTTGAACCTAACCAATTTTTCCCATGTGGCATGTCTATTTATTCCATGTTCTGTGGAAATAATGAGCCTCAGCCACTAGTCTCCAAAATGTCCCTTCCCTGGCAAGTTCTTTCTGTCCTTCCTCCCCAAACCCCTGGCCAGCTCCCGAATGCTTCCCACATTATGCTCACTGAGCGGCAACACCGTGCTGGGTCCAGGGCTTGGAGTGTGGGCTACAGAGCCAGACTGCCGCGGGTCACCGAACCGGCTTTGTCACTTAATATTGTTGCTGTTGCTGATTCTGTTGTTGTCGTCGTTGTTCTTGTTGTTGGTTGTTCTTGTTGTTGTTAACCTCTCTGTGATTCAGTTTCTTTTTTCTCTGTTATAAAAGGCAATAATGCTACCAAAACGAGCCAAAATACCAACTTTATCTCACGTAAACAATAAAGATATTTTTAATATATCTCGGTGAGCAGGAGTCCAGAGGTTGAATGGGCTGTCAGGCTGGCTCACGTCATGAAGGACCCAGCCAAAGCATTAATATCGTCCTAAGGTCAGTCAGTTCCCTTCCAGTTAGAAGAAAGCTATCAGCTATAGGCTTCGCCACGGGAGGCATTCTCCCTTAGATGATTGCACCAACTTGGGTCACATACTCAACCCTGGATCAATACCATTGTCCAGAGGGGTGCTGAGCACTACTTGTCTTAAGCTTGGCTCTGGAACCAAACACCGTCATGAAGGTTGAATTGATCATAAACGGCTTAGACTAAGCAGGAGCTGGGGAGGGAGGGATCAGCTGTGTAAGGGACAGGGAATAACTGAAAAAATCAGAATTATAATGAAACAACTATGTACTGCTATTACTATGGAAGACCATAGTAATAGCAGTACATTAAATCTCAGACTCCTTTAAGAGCATGTGCTCTTGTATATATTACTTATACATAAACTTATAAAAATTAGATCTACTTATATGCTCATAAAAGAAGTCTGATCCATATTATAAATATATATGTTACATAAATATAAACCTGGTATATAGCAGGTGCTTTATAGTTTTTTATACTCATTTAATAATTATCGATAGATCTTAAATCTCTTATTAGACTCTAAGCTTCTTAAAGACAGAACCTATTAAACGTGATCTTTAATTTTCATAAGAAAAAGTCAACATTTCACCTACTCATCTGGTATGAAATCATACAACACTCTTTCAGCTGCTAATAGAGGGATTCAATTATTCATCCATCCACTCATCCACCCATTCTTGGTCCATGAAATCAAATATTCATAGAGCTCTTACTACAAGCCAGGCTTCTGGGCTCCTAAGAAAGCACTGAGGGGGAAAAGAGGAAACTCAATGAAAATGGAAATCTTCTAGGTGTCCCTGGCACCTGCGGAGCTAGGCTCTCTGGAGCAGGGACAGGTAAAACGGAGAGTGGCTCAAGGGGAAAACGAGTCCCTGTGGCGTGTTCTCTCCTCTGTAACTCAGATGAGACTCAAGAATCCCCAGCGGGACTTGGGGGTAGAAGGGTGTTGACTGGGACGAAGATTGGAGGTGGCTCTCAGTCATTAAAATGGAGAAAATGTGAGAAGTCACCTTCATGGGCAACTGGACCCTCAATTAAACAAAGTATCAGATAATCAGAAGAAAAGGGATTCAAGGAAGGAATTGGAGACATGAGAGAAGGCAGACCACAATCTGGGCAATCACCTCTCTGCTTCTGGAATCTCTCATCATGGCCTGGGGACAAACGGCAGGATAGCCACTCACCTAACAGGGGCCAGAGAACAGGGTCCGTATGAGCCATGATCCCAAAGAAATCATCATTGCAGTGTGCTAACACAAAATGCATAAATAAGTGGAATTCATAGTTCAGGCAAGCCAGGGTGGGCAAGCTTTTCCATTCCTCCTCCATCCTGGCTCTCTCTCCCCTCTCCTCTTGGCCCTGAATGTCAGTTCTCCATCCTGGATTCAGGCAAGCATCCTTGGCATACTCAATAGTATTTACACATTTGGAATAAAATCTCCACATCTTGTTAGCATAGAAATTTAAAGCAAATATGTATAAAAGCAGTGGTTTTCTGCTTGTGCTTTCATCCAATAAGCCCTCTCTCCAGCCAACGCAGATTCCAAGGCAGGCACTGGAGTGCCATCTTATGGCGAAAAGTAAAAAGGACACTGCTTTCCAAGCTCAGCATCCTGGGGGATCCCAAAGCCACCACCTGGGCACATCTTTCTGCTGTCCAAAAGGACGAGAAGCAGACGCTTTGCCCCATATTTTCTCTCTAAAGTTGGGCCATATCTCAACAAATCCGACCACGGCTTCCTGATCCCAGAGTCCAGGCTGCTCATCTTTTTAGCTTTCCATTGCAGGAAAGGTCGAATATCTTGGCCGAGAAAATGAAAAAATTTTCTTTTTACAAATTGAGCTTTCCTGGTCAAACTTTATCAGTGCCTGGACAACCCCCCTCCCACACCCCCGCCCCAATAATTGTGGGCTGCCCTAGGTAATAGAGGAGGCACAGTGAATAGGGAGACGAGTCTGGCAAGCAGAATCTCAGGGAATTTTCCTGGCTTCACTGGGCCTGCCTCATGATGGGAAGCATTATGTACTTCCAGGTCACAAGAGCCAGTTTCTGGAAAATCTCGCAGAGTCCACATGGCTCCAAATCTGCTGTAGGCTCATGCCTCCCTCTTCACATTATTGACCAGTGTAAGCAGCAGAGGCTCGGAACTGCGCCTGGCACGTAGTGAGCACTCTGTTGGCCAGTATCACTAACACTATTAGACAAATTATGCTCATCTTCAGAGGTACCTGGATATGTAGTAACCTGCACCACCAGCCTTGGTATTTGAGATCCTCAATGGCTACAAAAAATAATTGGTATTTCTTAATGCCAGGCATTGCTCTGATCTAATTGTCCTCAACTGTGGCCCCTGGGAACCATTGGCCAGGTCTGGAGACAGTCTTAGTTGTCAAAATTGGGGGGAGGAGCTCTTCTGGCATCTCATAGGCAGAGAACAGGATGCTGCTAATCATCCTACAGTGGACAGGACGGCCCCCACTTCCCCTGGCCCAAAACGTCAATGCTGTCCAGGCTGAGAAGCCCTGCTCTTACCATTTTACATGTGTTATCTCCTCTAAGGTTCTCACCACCCCTTGGGGTGGGGGGGTTGTCATTATCCCATTTACAGATGAAGAAACTGAGGCAAAGAATCACTGTACAGCTCACTCAAGGCCGCACAGTTTGCAGCACTGAACAGATGCAAGAGAGACTGTCTGCCCTAGACAGGCTAAGTGGGAACTATTTAGTGCTTTACAGGGAGCATCTTCTGTGTCTGCAGGCAACTGGCTAAGTAGTTTGAGACTCCAATTGCCAATATTTGCCCTTTGCTTATGACCCAGAACAAGAAGGTTTACCCCATGCCTAACAGAGTATATCTCTGCCCCTGGGACCCTCTCAACGCAAACAGATCCAGGATAGAGACAAGGAGATGCTGTTCAGTTTAAATGATGTGTTTTGTCCTTTCTGCCCTCAGACTGCCCTCAGTAAAATATGGGCTATAGGCTATGGGAAGTCCCTGAACGATTCTAACTTTCTTCTACATGCCTCACCTGCATGTGTCCCAAACAGACGACATCGCAGTCACCAGTGTCACCAATAATAAACATTTATTAAGTGTGTGGATGGTTTGTCAAGCATTTTCCTAATGAGGCATGAGCTCTTCTAATCCTGCAATGCCCCACCTGGTAAATGTTATTATTATCCCCATTTATAATGGTGACCTTCGCTTTGCAGATCACATTATCAGGGCTAGGAAAACAATCTGCCTCTGCCAAAGAAAATCTGTGTCTTCACCAGTCTGGTTGGCCCTTAATAGGTCATCTAGCTCAGCAAACACATTGCCCAAGCCAGGCCTAGGGGATGAAAGAAGTGGGGAACGGATGGAAGGGAAGGATGGGGAAAGGAAGGGAAGGATAAGTGATTAGTAAACTGTTCATGCCAGAATCTGCATGGTAGATACATATTTGTGTTCACTATACAATTCTTTCCATTTTTCTGCATGTTTAAAGTATTTTTACAATAGAATAGAACCATATTCAAAGTGTAATATTTTGTGATATATGCTTGCAATATATCACAAATTACTATGTTCATATAGACATTCACATATGGCAACATCCATTTACATAATACTGAAATAAAATGAAACCAAATAATAAAAGAAGTTATTTCTGGTAGTAGAATTGTTGGTGATTTGGACTCTCTTTTTAACACTTTCCTCTTTTTTATTTTCCAAATTTTGAACAAGCCCGTATTACTTTGATAATCATGGGGGGGTAAAAGATATTTGAGAAAAAAAAAGATCACCAGAGAAGAATGTTCAATGTCCCCTTCTTCTCTTGTTTGGGATTTAAAAGCCGGGGACATCTCTGAAAATAATAAATTGTAAAGAACGGAAGATCTCACGGAGGCTCCCTCCTGGGCCGTGACCCTCCCAGGCAGGGAGAGGCAAAGAAAACTGGAGCATTTTTCTGGAGCAGCAGCACAGATCACGTCTGTGGCTAGGACGAGTGCAACATGCTAATACGTCTGAGGCAAGGAGGATAATTTTCCCACAGAAGACACTCTGGAAAAAGGTCTGGGAGTCAAATAGGGTGGCAGCTTTGCGGGTTCCAGGGGACTGTTTTAATCTAAAACCCTGAATTAAAGGCTGAGTCAAAACGTAAATGCTGTTATCTCTCTGTGTTCCTTCCAGACACAGAGCAGCTCTGGGCATGTCTTTCATCCTGGACCAGGAAGAGGGACAGATGGTCCCGTGTGGGAGAGGTCCTGACTCCACGATCCCAGGGCCCCCGGCCCATCCCTCCCGGGAGCCCAATCCTTCACCCAAACATGTCCATTTTGAGCCACCACCCAGTTTCTGACCAGACACTCTTTTATTAGGCCAAAGTATATACAAGTCGTTTTATTATTAAAGTTCAAAACTATGCTTAGAGCTCACACATAACAAGACAACTCTTGTTGTCACCGATAACAAGAGTCTAAAGGAAATCAGGCATTTTTTTTTTCAGCAATGCAAATCTTCATGAAGAAACGATGGGTGATTGCAATATTTGCCATTTCTTTTTAAGTGTTGATTTTCCCCCATTCAAAAGGTTCTAGTTATAAATGGACTTTGTGGATGGTTTTAGGTTATGTCACTAATTTGCCTAGGGCACATTTTGCACCAAGTCTTCATATGCCAAGTTATTCTATTGGTACGTGATGTATTAACCGAGGCATCTTTGACAGGGAGAGAAAACATATCCTATAATTCTCAGAATGATAGCAAAAAAAAAAAAAAATCATTCATTCATTCACATGTTCACTTTCAACCAATACTTAATACACCGCTGTCATAGGCTGAGTATTGCCTGGTCACTGGAAATAGAGCAGTGGGAGGAAAATCAGACAAAAAATTCTTCCTTCTCTGTGTTCATATCTTTCCAGGGACAGAAAGGCAAATACAAAATGAATCAGTAAATTTATGAGGACTAGAAGGCGCAATGGGTTGAATGGTGGTTCCCCAAAAGATATGTCCACCTAGAACCTGTGAATGTGATCTTATTTGGAAAAAAAGTTCTTTACAGAGGCAGGATGAAATCATCCTGGGTTAGGGCAGGCCCCAATTCCAACAAGCATCCTTATAAGAGAAGCGAAGGGGGAGAACGCAGAGAAGACATTACGAAGATAGAGGCTAAGACTGAAGTGATGCCTCCACAAGCCACGGAACGCCAAGGGCTGCAGGCGACTAGGAGGAGAGAGGAATGGAATCAACTTTCCCGCAGAGTCTCCAGAAGGAACCAACCCTGTCGACACCTTAACTTCAGACTTCTCACTTCTGGAGCTATGAGACAATCCATTTCCATTGTTTTCAGCCACCAACCTTGTGGTCATTTGTTATGGCAGCCGCAGATAACTAACACGGAAGTGACAAAAACTACAGAGGAAAAGAATCAAGATTGAAAGGAGGGGGAGGGAATGGTGGGGAGTGGCGATTTTAAAATAGATGGGTTGGGGAAGGCACGTCTGAGAAGGTGACATTTAAGGCAAGACTTGCAGGAAATGAGGGACCGGCCACCTGGATGGTGGCCCAGGAGCTTTCCAGGAAAAGGAGACACAGAGGACAATTTGCTGCCAAGGAGAGGGAGGAGGAGGATCCTAGGGAGGGATTGTGGCAGGACCTTGTGAGTCTTCGTGAAGCTTTTGGTTTGCATTCTGAATAAAATGGGCCATTGGGTGGTTCCGGGCAGAGAGGGGACCCTATCTGGCTTTCACGTAAAAGGATGATGCTGGCTGGCTGTCGTGGTGAGAACAGACTGTAGGGGGCAGGGCAGAGGAAGGGAGCCCGGCATAGGAGATGGTCATGGCTGCCAGGGGAGAGGGGACCTCAGACCAGGGTGGGAAAGGGTGAGAAGTGCTCGAATTCTGAGGATACTTTGAAGGTAAAGAAAACAGGATTTGCTAATTGATGCGTCTTACTTTCTTTGATGTTTCAAGGAAGGACAAAGAGAAGAATGGACCTTCAAATATTCAAACAAACTTCAACTTGCTGAACTCTTTCTGCACCCACTCTTCAGAACAGGGATCTGGACGCATAACAAAATACGTCCCATCCCATCCTCTCCTCCTGACCAACACCCATGCCCTCCTGGGTTCAGTTTCACAGCTGGTACCTCTGTGTCCTTGTAATCCTTCCCAAAAAATTGAGATTAAAAAGTATAAATATATATACTATATATATTTGCTGCATATATAATGTGCATATATATATAAATATACATATACTTTAGGAATAGACATATACAATTATGTACATATATGTAACTTAGAAATGAGTATATAAGTAACATGGAAAGATCACAGTAATTTCACTAACTGACGGAAAGCAAACACATGCATCTAGTACATATGGAGGGACACGACGCGGTGTATTTATGTCTGCACACGCAGAGAGTACCTCTGGAAGAATACACAAGAAGTGCCAGGGAGGACGACTGAGGGGATGAGACAGAGCAGGGAAGGAGACTGACTTCGCAGAGCTTGCCCCACAAATCTTCTATCATACACGGAATCATAACTTTTGATAGAAGAACGACCTCACAGATGTGTCAGCAACTGACTGTGTGTGCCGTGCACTTCCGTTGTGAGGTGACTGAGGCAGTGTCAGTAGATGAATATCGTTCTTCGGCAGCCATTGTAGGAACCATACACATCTTTTACATTAATTGCATTGTATATATTTTATTATGAATGATTTTCAAACATGAACAGAAGTAGGCAGAATAGTATAAATCAAGGCTTGGCAAACTCTTTCTGTGGAGGGTCAGATAATATATATTTTAAGCTTTGTGGATTGCTGGTCTCAGTTGCAACAACCCAACTCTTCCTCTGTAATCCAAAATAAGTCAGAGGAAATATGTAAAGAAATGGGCAGAACTGTGTTCTAATAAAACAATTTAGAAAAAAAACAAGTAATGGGCTGGATTTGGCCCTCACGCCATAATTTGCTGACCCCTGACGTAAATGAGCCCCTACATATCCATGCCTCTGCCCCAACTACCATAAAACCCTTGGCCAATGCTGCCCCTAAATTACTTGGGAAAAAATCCTAGCCATCATAACATTTCATCTTCAATGTTTTCAAATATACTTCTCAAAGATAAGGACTCATTTTTTAACATCACACCTAAAAGGTCAACAACAACGTCTTAATATTATCAAAATTAGGTCACCATTCAAATGTCTAATTGTCTAATAAATGTCATATATTTTAATAGTTGTTTTTTGGTCCGATTAAATTAAGGTCCACATACGCTTTTAAGTCTCCTTAACATTCTTTTACAGTGATTCTATTTTTATGTCTTTTAGCTCTAAGTTGGATTTTTCTAAAATAAAAAACAAAACAAAACCAAGTCCGACATGTAACATAAGATTCTCTGTGCTTCCTCTGTATTACAACCAAAATTATGGAATCATGATCTGAACAGCCAGCCACCTGGTCACGATTGGTTAAACAAATCAAATATCATCTCACAGAGTTATCAACCACTTCCCTCCAAGGCTTCAGGCATTTAAAAAGAAAACCTCATCTGCTGGTGCCAGTCTTCTCATTCCTAGGAATTCATCCTAATAAATTATTCAGAGATGCAGTCAGAGATGCCTGATGAAGGATTTCATGGTTGCATTATTTATAATAGTACAATATTAAAAACAACCAAAGCATCTAACATTAAGGAAATGATAGCATTAATTACATACCGGTTCGTTAACTGATTCATTAAATACAAAACTGGTAGAATATTAAAAGTTGATTTAAAATCATGGTTTTAAATGACAAGAAGCAAATTCCAAAACTGCATATACATATGATCACATGAATATCTAGATGAAAGGCAGTAAAATGTTGTATTACTCTCACAAGATATGGGGTTAGGTGGCTTTAACTTAAATATTTATTCTTTTGTAAACTTGCCAAATTTTCTTTAATGTGCACGCCGTACTTTTTAATTAGAAAAACAAAAAAATTGATTTTACAAAGATTTCCAGCTCTCCCTTTGCAGATCTCCTCTTGTGCATCTTTGTTCTTGTCTTTTCTAACTCTCCCTCCGTGCTTCCTTTCTCTGTCTTGTAAATTTATCAGGCATTACATCACCCCATTAATTTTGCTCAAGGCCAGAAAGGCTGACACTCCTGACCTGGAGGTCAACAGCACCATGGCTTCACAAGCCCCAAATGAATGGGAGTTAAGGTCGATGACCCAAAACTTCACCCCACCTGCAGAAATGACACCAAGCGCCCATTTCCTGCCATCTGCTTTCCTTCCTTGGAGCATGTCACTCACTAAGTGAAAACTTCACCAATTAATCAACCATACTGAAAAACTGAAAATGACATGAAAGTCCAGTAATGGGTGGCGGGATACATAAATGACACGCCATCGGGACACGGCCCTTTACAAATCCCGTCGTAGAAAAACAGTGAACGAGGAAGGAGGCCACTTAGGCCACTTCGCGAGCGGCTCTCATCCCTGTCCCTGTGCCCATCTCCTCCGCTTGCTCCTTCCACTTGCCCTGGTGTGTCCCCTCACAGTTCCTGGGAAAAGCCGGGCACGCTATGTGGGCTCGGGCTTTTGCGCGGGCCGTTCCCTCTGCCTGGGAATACTCTTCTCCCTCATCTTCTCCAGAACTTTCCTCAGAAATCACCTTGTTCGTGAGGCACCCCATCTAAAATGCCTGCCTCGTCTAACGCGTGCACGCACACACACACACAGACACTCTTCTCGACCTGTTTCAGTCCTCTGCCTTTCTCCCTATTTTCTCTTTAATGTTTATTACTTAACAAGTAACACACTTCCATTGTTTGTTTTTGTTTCTTCTCCAACTGCCCCCACCCCGCTTAGAGGACAAGACGTACAAGGGCAAAGATGTTGCTGCTGTAGTCTCAGCGTCTAGAACAGTGCCTGGCACATAGTAACCATTCAATATACATCTTTGGATAAATTCATGAATAATGGTACTATCGAGAGAAAAAGGAAAAACAGGCTACAAAACCATACTAAGTAATTTAGTCTTGTGTATATGTGTGTAAGTAGGTACACAGAAAAGAGACTGGAATGATACACAGGTGATACCGACACTGGGTATCTCTGGATGGTGGAATAATGAGTGAATGAATGATTTTCTTTTCTCTATCTGTATTTCTTCGATCACGTACAATGGACAAGCACTACTCTCATAGCCAAGTATCTGGTGAGTTGCTTCTTAAGATATTGCAGTAAGAAAATTGGAGGCTGTTACTTTGACCTTGCAGGCACAGGAAACTCAGAAAAGATGCTCTGAGCCTCTTCTCTAAAGTCTAAGGTGGGAAGGTTTCAGGTTCACAGGTATGCACTACCCCAGCGGGAGAAGAAGTGATGAGATCCTCACAGTTTGGTGAGTCAAGCCTCATCCAATACCCTTGACCTCATAGCTGAGAAGGGCATGAGCAGATTCATCAAGGGGACCATGAGTATTTTGAGAAGAGAAGGATGGCGAGTGACCTCTCCTTTGATGATGATGATGATAATAAATCTTACAAGAATCTCCAGAATGCGCCAAGTTGGCAGAAACGGACACCAAGGCTGCAAAGGGCTGCTCCTCAGGTGGGCGTCTAAACCCGGGACTGGGCCTCAACACCAGGGCCTGGAGGTATGTAGCTAAAGACCGGTTTTCATCCAGCTTTGGCAACAGTCACTGAGCAGCGGGCAGAGTGGCAGGGTGGTGGGAACCCACTCCACAGGCCAAACGGGACCCTCTCTATTTGGAAACCAAAGTGGCCCCTTCATACCACGTAGCCTCCGCCTGGGGTTCAAGTATAATCTGAGAAAGGGATGGAGGTCTCATGAGGGAAGATATTGGACTTCTTGTTAACATGAGTATGAGAGGTGGCTAATTAGAAATATTAAAAGGGATGGGGGGGAGCTATATTTTACTCCCATTTGGGAAAGTAACTCGTTCTGTTTATACATTTCAAATAAATAAATAAATATTATATCTAGTAGGTAAATAAATTATAAGTAAACATTACATATAATAGATAAATAAGTTAGTAGATAAGTAAATAAGTGAATAAGTGAATAATAAATAGGTTGTTTAAAAAAGAGAGGAAGAAAGACAGAAACGTGCCCTTCGAGTCTCAGAAGCATCGCATGCTCGCATTTGATTAATACGAGTTCTGCTTTCTGGAATGTTATGCTTGAGTTCACATCACACACACAAAATGGTTTGCATCCACCCCTAGTGAGGAGACAGATCTCTACTGCAGTGCCTCTGCATCCATCAGCACCCTTAATCATCCTCTTTCCAAGGAGGTTTACCATCCTTCTGGTTATTCTATTAGTCAGCCTGCTATCAGAAGGGCAAGAGCCATTTCATTTCTATGTTGCCAGAGATCCTATCTTTCAGTTGGAAAACATTGTTAAAGAACAATGGCCTGCCAGCCAGGGTTCCGCCACCCAGCAGTTCCCTTTCACGAGGTGCTAATGGGAGGTCACCATTTCTGAATGCCTGAAAATAACTTCAGATAAGTTTTTCTGCAAGGATTTTAATTGCAATCCCAGAGACGTTAAATGAAAGCACTGAACACATGTTTATGTTCATTTTAACGAAGCCAGCACAAGGCTGTGCATAAATGCATGTGCAGAAACGGAGCTGAAATGGGGCACTTTGAGAGAAATTTGTGGAAGGTAAAGGAGTATTAGAGAAAGAGAACCAATAGGATATGTAAATATAAAGAGTGATCTTATCAGGAATTGGCTCATGCAACTATGGAGGCTGGCAAGTCCCAACATCTGCATTTGGCAAGCTGGAGACCCGGGAGAGCATAAAGGACTAGGGTCTAATCCAAAAGCTGGCAGGCTCAAGACACAGGAAGAATCGATGTTTCAGTTTAAGTCTAAAAGCAGGAAACAACTGATGTCTAGCTCAAAGGCAGGAAGGCAAGAGGAGTGGCCTCTTACTCACAGAAGGGTCAGCCTTTTCATTCTATTTAGACTTTCAACTGATTGGGTTCCTCCACATTAGGAAGCACAATTTGCTTTATATAGTCTACTGATTTAAATGTTAATTTTCATCTAAAAACATGCTCACAGAATAACATTTGGCCAAATGTTTAGGTGGCCCACGGCCCAGTCAAGTTAACATATAAAATTAACCATCACAGGGAAGTGGGTGATACCCATTATCTGGAGTCAGGGGGAAAATAGTGTTCAGGTTAGACTCCAATTGGGAAATTATTCTCCTATCTATAGGAGAAATGTGAACTAGCTATAAACGTGAGGCACATAAAAAAGATGGTTAACATCATTAGTCATTGCCCACTAGAACGGCTAACATATAAAGGACTGAACATACTATGTGCTGGTGAGGACACCAAGCAATGGAGGTTGTGGAAGTGCTACAGGGGACACCCCCTCTGGAGCACAAACTGGCAATTCCTATAAACATTCACTTACTTTGTGATTCAGCAATTCCACTCCCATTTTCACAAAAGCAAATGAAAACATAAATCCACAAAAAGTCCCATAAAAGAATGCTAATTGCTACTTTATTCATAATAGTTTAAAACTGGAAACAACTCTAATGTTCATTGATACAAAAATGGATAAATAAACCACTGAACAGTCATATACTAGAACAGTACAGAAGCATAAAAAGGAATGAACTTCAAATCTGTGCAATGACAAGAATAAATCCAATAGAGGTGAGGCAGAAAAAGAAGTTCAAGAACATCCAAAACTAACCTATAAATATAGAAAGCAAAACAGTAACCTTTGAAGGAGAGAGGGATTGGTGGGAAACAGGTATGAAAGATCTTTCTAGGGTGATGAAAATGCTCAATATCTTGATATAGGTTTGGACGATGCAGCTGTAAATAAATACTTAAAAAAATTGTGCATTTTACCCTCTATAACTATATACCAGCAAAAATTTGCAAAAGTGCAAGTCCCAAAATTGGTACAAGATGAAGAGCTATAGAGATGAACAAAAAGAAAACCTGAAAACTTTCTTGGGCAAATACAGTAGGCATTTTGCAGAGTGAATTAGAGGGAAGCCAAATCTCTTAGAATAGAACTGATAATGACCTTGTTAGAAATCTGAACTTTGACAGATAACCAAGGCAGATACTGAGCATGAAGGTCCAAAAACAAAAAAGTCCAAAGCAATATTCCAGTACAGACAAGGATGTCCAAGCACGGGGAGAGAAATACAAATAGGATCAGAAGAATGTGTGGGACACAAGGAGAGCTAGCTCCAAGCCAACGTGAGTAAACTCTATTCTCTTAGCCTCAGCAGACTAATTGTCTTGGTAATCCTTCTGTATTTCCTTTCATGATTATTGTAAATATTTGACTTGAACTAATTCTATAGCAAACTCTATCAAGTTCTCATTCCATCGGGTAGATGTAGTGATGCTCAGCTAATCTTAATACTGTCTTCATTAAATCTTGAGTTAACAGAAATAAGAGAAATAAGAAGGCTGACTAGGTGTCATGCTATGTGTTAAGTGCTCAGCATGCATTAATTCATTTAATCTTGCTCTACTCATAAACTAGGTATTGACAATAGAATTCCTGTTTTAGAGATCAAGAAACTGAGGGATAAACACTTACCTAAAGGTACCGAGCTAGGAAAGGAGAGACAGGATTCAAACTTAGGTTTTCAGACATCAGAGGTGACTAACAACAGGGCTCTATTTCCTCCTTGCAGGAATTTTTCAACGTGAATGGATGGCACCCAGTTATAGAATCAGGGAGACTCTTGGAATCTTTACACTATACACAGGAATATCCAGGAAATATCCAGGAAACATATGGTAAGAAGTTATGACCAGCTAAGGCCAAGGTACATACTACCCAAAGGTCCATTCCTTCATTCATTCACTTGTTCAACAAACATTTAAGAGCATACTTGTGATAGTCACTGCTTACCACTGAAAACAAGAGAATTAAGGCCCCAAAATAATTCTACTATACTTGACAAGACCCTACTCCAAATGCACTTAAGGGCGACAAAGCAAAAAACTATAACCTGATGGCCTGCCTATATTCCTTTAAGAGGCCTGAAACTCAAATGTCAGATCAGTGTAGCATCAACTACAAATCTGTAGAATGGCAGCCACAGGCAATCTTGTATAAGGCTGAGCATCTCATTCCTGCTCAAGAGGCCGCCTCTGCTTCCCGAACAGTTTCATCAGGCCCTGTGATTACTTTGTGATGTAGAAATTGATCATTAATCAATGTTGCCTAAGCAATCCACTTAGAATAATAAATCAAAAGAGCCTCCTCGGCAACCAAGCTCTGGGAAATTGCTGGCATATTAGCATTGACCAATAGTTGAGACACTACTCTCCTAGGCTGAAGGAGAGAATGCAGGATGGATGACAATAGGGTGCAAAAACAAACAGGATGAGCAGAATTGATGAGGCTGCACAAAGGGAATGTAGAATAAATGCCATGGGAATGGCAGTGTCACATGCTGAAGTGGAAAGAGCAGACTTTAGTTCTTCTACATCAATACTAGCTGTGTGTATCTCGCTTTGGTATCTCACTTTCCCTCTCCGGTCTCAGTTTCCTCATCTGTAAAGTGGGGTTAAAAAATTCTCGTGATGCCAAACTCACCAAGTTACTGTTAAATGGATGCAAAATTGTCACATAAACTGTGAAAGCACAAAAACGAAGGTGTTTGGGTTTAGGGGTATTCTTTACCAAAAATTTTGACCCAATTAAAAACTATGAAATAGGAAGTATCCAAACATCGGCTCCATCAGTGGTAGCTGAACCTGATCCCTTTGCTTGCACCCCAGATTTCTGCCTTTTATTGTCTTTGCTTAAGCAGAGCATCTGGGAAGCAGCAAGGCAAGGGTAGCACGAGGAAGGAAAGCGGGAAAGCATGCTTCACCTGCGGCAGAGACCATACACAAGGAGGCACCTTGTCATCATCCTTCATTCTCAGTAACCAGATAAGCCACGCCTCCTCCCAAAGGGAGGTGCATCTGAGCAATGGCAATAAGGATGCAAGCTTCCTCCCTAGAATGTTCTCTACGGGGCTTGAGCTATCGAGAGAACTTCCAATTCTTATGTCAACGGTCAGTTGACTGACTGCCTCAATAGATTTTTACAACTCAATTTCTCCAGCTCTACAGTAGCCTGTCCCACTATAGAGCCTGGAAAAGCTAACCACTTGAGTCCCCAGACTCCCTTGCAGCTATAGGTGGTCATGTGACACAATTCAGCTATAAGTGGAAAGGCACTGAGTAGATCTTTTGGGAAAGATTTTGTTTTTATAATTAAAAAGTATACTAGCCTTGTAAAGGAAAAAGAGAAGCTGGCCTTGAAGATGAGGTGGCTGGAGCTAGAGCCATCCTGTGATCACAAAGAAATGAGCAAGAGAATGACAAAGATATCAACTCTGACTTCACTGAGCCACTGAACCCATGCCAATAATCACTTTCTAGAGAGTGTACAATTTTGCTAATTGGCAAACAAAGTACGTGACTGATTCTCTTTTCTATCTCCTTCCTATTTAAGTTCGTAGTGATTTAAATAGAAATACAAATTTTAAGACACTATTCTTCATATAACTTTTTAAAATCATTTGCCATAATTTAAACCTTAAGAAGGAATTTTTTTCTGTCCAACTCTCACCCAGCATCTTGTAGAATAAAGTGACATTTATGTATGACTGTATGAAAGACAAGCAGATAATTATTCCTAATTGAAAAGTCTTCAAACTTGTCTTAGAAATAGCTCCATAATGACAGAAGGACTCCATCATGTAAGAAGTTTGGGAAATTGTTGTATGTTTCAGTCATATCTTGCTGCATTAACAAACGATCCCTCAACTTCAATAGCATATGACAAGAAACATTTATCTCTAACTCACACATTTTAGATTGACTGAGTTAGGCTGAGACAGACAGAACTGGCAGGACATCTAGATTCGGGTCATCTCTCCATGTGGCTCTCGTTCTTCTAGGAACAGTGGCTCCCTGGAGCATGTTCTTCGCATAGAAAAGGTTGGAAACTCCAGAAAGATGAGTAGATATATACACTCTATCTCTGAAGGCCTAAGCTTGGAAATTCACACTGTCACAATTTATTCCACAGCAATGCCTAAGCTGCAAGACTTCAGCCCTCATGGGGGCACCCCACACACCTAGGAAACATCAGCATCTATCTGATTCTGCTATGTTGATGATTATTTTATTGCTCATCATCATAAATAATGTGGTAAAGCTTAAAATATTCATTCGTTCATTTACTCAACAGATATGTATTAATCACCCACTATGTATCAGGCACTATCTAGGTATGGGGGATGGAGCAGAGAACAAGGCAGGCACAATCCCCATCTTTGTACAGTGGACATTCTAATAGTTCATTTTAATAGTGTGTTTGGGATTCGGAGGAAGCAATGAATATAGGAACGATTAAAATAATAAAATAAAATAAATGTAAAGGGTCAACTAGTGATAAGTGCTATGTTGAAAATCAAACAGCAGAAGAGAATAGGGAGTGATGAGGAAGAGAACGATAACTCAGGATGGTCATGGAAGTCCTCATTTCTGATAAGCAGACATTTGATCAAAGAATTGGATTAAACCAGAGAGAGAGAGAGAGAGAGAGCGTGAGCCCGAGCCCTGTGACTACGAGGGAACAGTATTACAGACAGAAGGAGCAGCCAGTACAAAGGATTAGGGAAGATCAAGACCTCTGGGAGTAGAGTGAAGGAAGCAAGGAAAAAGATGTAGAAGAAAAGGAGGCGAGGAGATTCAGCAGGCAGACTTTGCAGACCTAGTAGGGTATGGTGGGAATTTAAAATTGGAGAGTTGAAAATAATAGACTACACTCCTTGGACATCTGCCTTTAAAAGGGAGGGAAGGAAATACTATATTTATTGTATACCTATTGTCTTAGTCAGTTAAGGCTGCTGTAACAGAAATACCATAAACTGAGTGGCTTAAACAACAAACATTTATTTCTTTCAGTTCTGGGGGCTGGGAAGTCCAAGATCAAGGCACTGGCAGATACTATGTCTGGTGAGCACCCACTTCCTGGTTCATAGACAGACCCCTTCTCTCTGTGCCCTCACATGCTGGAAAAGGGTGCAAGAGCTCATTAGGGACTCATTACGAAAGCATCCTATTCATAAAGGCTCATTTCCCTGACTTGGTCACTCTTCAGAGACCCCACCTCCTAATACTATCACGTTGGGGCATAGGTTTCAACATATGAATTTTTTTTTGGAGGTGGGGATCACAAACATTCAGCCTATAGCACCTATTATATGTCAGGAACTACGTTAAGAACTATATGCCCTCCATATGCTGATTTACATTTAAATATACATAATCTTTTTTGAGTGACAAGTATAATCAGCAATTCTAGAAATCAAGACCCAATTTATATTCCAAATCAACAGTAAGGTATGAGGGAAAGAGGTGTGTATTTAAACCTCTCTGACCTTTCCTTGGTTCAAGATGATTTCACATGGGAAAGGTGAAGGTCATATAAACAGCACATTAAACTCAATCATATACAGAATAGCCTGTTTTCTATTCCACATGGCAGGTTAAATATCCAACTTTTAATTTCCAAACGGTGTCTTATGCAATCATTGCAATTACCATCCTATTCAATTGCTGAAGTAATTTAAACTGTGGGTCGCTTCTCCATCAAACAATCTATTTGTAATATGCAATTCTGTCTTGGATTCCAAGGATAAATATTATCCTCCCAACAAATTCAACTTGAAGGTAATTCACAAATAATGATTTCTAAAAGAAATAAACCATGTATAGACAATGTGACTGAATAACCAAGAAAATCGAGAAAAATTAACCAATGAAATATAAGAATTAATAAAAGAGCTCAGTAAGATGACTGGATACAAAATAAGTATACAGAAATCAATAGCTCTCCCACAAAACAGCAATGCAAAAAGTTTCCACTTTCAAAAGAGTCATTAAAAGAGTCTGGCTTTCATATGAAGGAACTACAAAACTACTGAACACACACAAAAAGAATAACTTGAATGAACACGCACAAAAAAATTAGCTTTATTTATAAATGTTTATGATATGCCAGACATTGGGATAAGTACTTTAAATGATTTTCTCAGACTATAAACATAGATTTTTTTTCTGTGATTTATGGATGCAGAAACAGAAGCATATAAGAATAAAGTAATTTTCTCATAATGAGAAAGGCAGCATGAGATCTTTCAAACGTAAAATTTGATTGTGTGATTGCCCTATTGAAAATCCTTCATTGGCCTTTGTTCTTAAAATAGGACTAAATCTTTGCAAAACTTTGCCAGAAGGTTCCTGCTTACCTCTCCAGGCATATTTTAAGTCACTCTTCCGTCAAACTCCATGAACTGGAAATTAAACCCAGACTAACCTGACCCACAGAAGATAGGGAAACCCAACACTGTTAAAGTAAGGGATCTTCTCAAATCAGTTTATAGGGAAAATGCATTTCCAAGTTCAGCTGACAAGGCAGGCGGGGGGGAACTCAAGGTGAGAACAAAGTCTTCAAAAAGGAGAAAAGCTTGTATTTTTATGAAGGTGAAAATGCTAATCCAACACAGAAGAAAATACAGACCATTTTCTCTTTCACTTGTGAATATCCATGCAAAAATCTAAATTAAATACCAACAAACAGAATCCAACAGCACTTATGTTCCATGACCAAGAGGGTTTCTCCCAAGAATGTAAAGGATTCCCCAAAGTACAACCCTATTTATATAATTCGCCATATTAATGGAGTAAAAGAGAGAGAGAGAAAAAAGACTATTATCTGCATAGATAATAAAGGCATTGATAAGATTCGATATCCATTCTTATTTTAAAAAAGAAAAAACTTTTTAAAGTAAATACTTCCTTAACATAATACAATATTTCCATTTCACTCCCCAAAATGGCATGATGCTTAATTGACAAACACTAGAAGCTCTACCACTGAAGTCCAGAAGGAGTCAACAGATACTTACAAAATGCATGTTCACTGACTCTGACCATTCCCCAGCCCCACCCTCACCCCACCCCACCCAACCATATCCACTCCACTCCCAGCTCCTCACTGTCTGCATCCCAGGATGCCAAACATCTTTGGATTCCATCACCAGCCTCCTTTGCCTTGCGGCTTCAGGTTAACTTCTTCCAAAGTGTACTTCAGCAGGAAATTAGGGGACAGGAGAACAGACAGGTCAGGGTCATCAGTCCCCAGGCTGCCTTCCTGTCTAGCTTTGGTTAGTGGTGGTATGTTCCCCTACCTTAAGGCATAGCTCTTGTGAGGCACCCTCCACCCCTGCTCTGAGAGAGTTCTGGTAAGTGCTTTCTTCACCTGTTTCTTCAAGTCTAGGGTGTTCACAACAGCTACCCCACTGTTGCCACACCTTGGAGACAGTCCCTTCTTTAAGCTCTCTACCATTAGTCTTGTTGAGTCTTCTCTCTGCTTCCTGCCCTGAACCTGACCGATAGATACATCCACTACTATTCAATGTGGGTCAGCAGGCAGTATCTGATAACTTATTCAAAGGGAAAGAAATTAAGAATAAAAATTAAGATGTATCAAAGAAGAATTTCACTAGACAAGTGACTATTCAAGATTACTAAAATAGGGTAGAAAGACTGAACTCAATTCTCCATACAACTGGGGTATTTATAACTAATGGGATGGGGTAAGGAAGATATTGGGTGGGAAATTATTAGGATGAGCTTTGTTAGATATCAAGGGTGGGGGGACTCTTGCTAATCAGGCTTAGCAAGATTCTTGCTGAACTGGGCTCAGCAAGGCAAGGGCCACCTGGCCAAAGATGGCCAGCCAAGGACAAGGTCTAGACAAGAAGAAAGAGGAAGGGAGCCCTTGTTAAATATTATGGACTGAATATGTGTGCCGCTCCCCCCAACTCATAGTTGAAATCCCAACCCTCACTGTGATGGTGTTAGGTGAGGCCTGAGGGGTGATTAAGTCATGAAGGTGCAACTCTGATAAATGTGATTAATGGCCTTATAGAAGAGACTCCCTTCCCTTTTGGCTCTCTGAGCAGCACCATGATGGTCAGCAAGAACAAGAACCTTCTGAAAGGCAGCGAAAAGGAAGCCAAGAAGAGTTTGACTCGTTTTCTAAGAAAGATTACAATGAGGTGCAAGCATCGGCTTTGTTCAATATAAGAACTATTAGAAAACACTAGTCATAAGAACTCGAGGAACCCAAATCACATCTGATGGCCTCAAAGGTCATGTTTTTAAAGTGAGCCTAGCTGATATGCAGAATGATAAAGGCGCACTTAGAAAATTCGAGGTAACTACTGAGGATGTTCTGGGCAAAAACTGCCTGATAATTTCGATGGCATGGCTCTTACCCATGACAAAATGTGCTCCATGGCCAAAAAATGGCAGACCGTTGACTGAAGTTCATATTGATATAAAGACGGCCAGTGGTTATTTGCTTCATCTATTCTGTGTTGGTTTTACTAAAAAAATACAAGTAGATTCAGAAGACTTTTAGGCTCAGCATCGACAGGTCCACCAAATTTAGAAGATGGTGGAAATCATGACCCTAGAGGTACAGACAAATGACCTGAAAGAAGTGGTCACTGCATTGATTCCTGGTAGCCTTAGAAAAGACATAGAAAAGGCCTGCTGATCTATTGATTGATTCGCTTCATGATGTCTTTATTATAAAAGTCAAAATGCTGAAGAAGCCCAAGTATGAATCAGGGAAAACTTCTGATGCTTCATGGAGAAGGGAGCAGTTCCAGAAAAGGTACCGGGGATGAGACAGGTACTAAATTTGAACATGCAGATGGATAGGGGCCTCTAGTCCAAGAATCCGTTTAAAATTCAGACTTTCCATGATGACGAATAAAACCTATCCATGATGTTTTGTTTTGTTTAAATAAATAAACAAACAAACAAACAAACAAATAAATAAATGAAAGAGATCTCCTTGGCTCTCCCACCACATGAGAACAGGGAGAGAAGATGACCATCTATGGACCAGGAAGTGGGCCCGCACCTGATACTGACTCTGCCACACATCGACGTTGTAATTTCCAGCCTCCGTGAGAAACAAATATTTGTTGAAAAATTTTTGAAACAAGAAAATATGCGATGATTGACTAAAACTATACCATTAATGGACCAAAGCCCTTCTGACATACCAGAGATCAACAGACTACACCCTACCAGCTAGCCAAATGTGGCCTGCCACTAATTTTTACCAATAAAGTTTTATTGGAACACAGCCATTCCCATTTGTTTACCTATGGCCTATGGCTGCTTTCTCACTACAATGGCCGAGAGGTTGCAACAGAGACCATATGGCCCCCAAAGCTGAAAACATTTACCCTCTGACCTTTTATAAAAAGAAGTTTGCAGACCTCTGTTATATACAAAGAATGAGCTAAGTAGATTTTTTTTTTTTAAATCTCATTTAAAATAGCATGTTATGTCTTGAAGACAGAGCTTAATTTCACAGCTAGGTTAATATGGTAAAAATCAGAGACAATGTGTTTAAAATTTGAATTCGAAAACCAGTAGTGGAGAATGCAAGCTACCTGAGAATGTGAAGGTTTTCTGAGGAGGAGTTTGAACTTCAAGAGAAAAATAGAATGCTGGTTGAAGCGGATATGCTCTGAATCCTAAGGAGGCCAGGAGACTATAGCTGATGCCTAGGTAGCATAAATAATAAAAGCGCCTGAAACAAGTAAGATAGCAGAGATGTCTGCCAAGGGCCCAGGAACAGAGTTAAAAAGGTGCAATATTGTTTGAAGCCAATGCACAGGCAGAGAGAGAAGAAAAGGCGTTCTGGGATGAGCCAAAGACTCAGTGGCCTGGAAGAGGGATCATGACGTGAAGTGGCAAGAGAACTGTCAGAGGCTAGATCTTGCTGGTACCAACCAGAAACGGACAACTGCAGCCTTCCAGCCCAACTCAGTGGTGGCCCTGAAGGACAGTGGCGAAAGGGAATCCATCAGGCCAGGGGTCAGAACTTTGAGGAGCACATTTGGTTGTCCACTTTGTCTAGGCCAAGGGAGAATTAGAATCCCTGAGCTATACCAATACATGCACAGTTAATGATTTGGCTGGATGGGTAAATTCTTGGAAAGAAGAGACCTCAAAGCCTGTTGATAGGGAGGTAATATAACGCTTTCATTCAGCAGCCAATTCATGGTGCCATTTCTTCCAGAGTGATAGGGCTAAATAATTCAGGGGTGGATGTTGGGACAGCTTTTCTCTGTCACATTCACTCACAGGATTTGTTGCTTTCCAACCCAACAACTCTGAACTCTGCTGTTTGGAGATTTTCACCCCAAGGGGAAAAACTTCCACCAGGGGACACAATAATAGCTCCACTGAATTGGAAGATGAGATTAATTTGTGGACATTTTGGCTCTTTATGCCACTGAACTAAGCAAAGAAAGGAGTAGCTCTACTGGCTAGGGAGACTGATCTCAATCCTGGAGGGGAAATTGGGTCACCACTGCACCATAAGAGCAAGAAGGCTTATTATGTCTGGGGTTTCTCGGGTTTCCCTCAGTGCGTCCACGTACTGGGTTAATGGAAAACTTCAACAACGACAATAACAAAATAAGATTGAAAATCACAATCCTTCAGGAATGAAAGTTTGAATTTCACCAACGGGTAAAGAAAGAACTTTATCAGCTGAGGTCTTGGCTGAGGACAAATAAGGTAAGTAGGAGGAAGCGGAACCTATTAATATCAACTGATGGGATTATGACTGATTTCGGAGAGTAATTAGCATAGCCCAGAAATGGATATAATGATCATTGTGATTTTGACTCTCCTCATTTGGGGGAGAGGATGAGAATGCCTTTGCTTGAATGAAGGGTAGCTGTATGTTGTTAGGTGAAAGCAGAGAGTTGTTTGTGTTGCTGGCCGAAGTTCAAATGTCTGTTGTGCCTGCTTTTAAGCTATCGTATTTCCACTTCGAGCCTGTGCTTCCATACTCTGCTTTGCGATGCTGGGGCTGAGACTCTGCAAGCATATTTCCCCTCTACTGCTGCATCCTGATGGACTCTGCCTCTAAGGGAAATGGCAGGCTCGGGGAGGAAGAGGAACAAGCTCCTCCTTGTGGTTGCTTCCTATCCCTGTCAGCATCACCCCTGCAATGCTTTTTTCCCTCTGCAGTGGTAGTTTATTCTGGAAACATCAGTTGGTTACAGTTTTCAGGTTTTTTTCAACACTCACAGCCTCTCTGCATCCCCTCAAGTGACATCAAAACCAGTGGCAAATTATTTTTTCCTTGGATGCCTGAAGTTTCTGTGGGGCTTCTTCAACCTTCTAAGTTTTAATAATTCCATTTTTTCCCTTTTGTTCCTCCAGCCCTAAAGGCAGATGCTTCTGGCAGGTCCTCCCTCCGTGATATCTTACTGTTCTCTCTTTTTCTCTTTTAAGGCTTTCAATATTTTGCTATTTCTCCTTTATATAAAATAAGGGGTCACTAAACTTTCTCTGCAGAGAACCAGACTGTGAATGCTATAGGCTTGTGGATCATATGGTCTCTGTTGCAACTATGCCACTCTGCCATCTTTCAGCATGAATGCAGCCGTAGACAATCCCTAAATGTATGAGTGTAGCTCCGTTCCATAAAACTTTTATTTACAAAAAAGGGCAGTAAACTGGATTTGGCCAGCCTGTATTAAATTACAGTCATGTATCTGTTGAGTCGGTAGGTGATTTCATCGTCGTGTAAATGCTACAGAGTGCACTTAACACAGACACAGACGGTATAGCTCAATCTGTATGATACAGACTATTATTCCAAGGCTACAAATCTATACAGCCTGTCACTGTACCGAATCCTTCAGACCATTATAACACAACAGTAAGTATCTGTGTATCTAAACATAGAAAAGGGAGAGTAAAAATATGGTATAAAAGATAAAAAATGATATACTCGTATAGGATACTTATATGAAAGGAGCTGACAGGACTGGTAAGTTGCTCTGCGTGAGTCAGTGAGTGGGTGGTGAGTGAGTGCGAAGGCCGAGAACATCACTGTGCACTACTGTAGACTTTATAAATGCTGTACATTTAGGGTAAATTTATTTTTTTAATTCTTTCTTCAATAATAAATTAATCGTAGCTTACTGTAACTTGTTTACTTCATAAACATTTTAAATTTTAACTTTTGACTCCTTCGTAATAACACTTAGCTTAAAAAAAAACACATTGTACAGCTGCACAAAAATATTTTCTTTCTTTCTACGCTGATTTTATAAGCTTTTCTCTATTTAAAAAATTTTTAAACTTCCTGGTTAAAAACTAAGACACAAACTCACACATGAGCGTGGGGCTTACACAGGGTCAGGATCGTCGATATCAGCGTCTCCTGCCTCCACCTCTTGTCCCACTGGAAGGTCTTCAGGGGCAATAACATTGCTGGAGCTGTCGTCTCCTGTGGCAGCAACGCCTTCTTCGGGAACACCTGCTGAAGGACCCACCTGAGGCTCTCCTTGCAGCGGCGTCATTCTTTACAGAAAAACGTCTGTGGTGGTTTGCTTTGTTTCTTTTTTGCCATCATAATTTTGCTCGGAAGCAGATAATGCACCATGAACATTCCTCTCTATTCACGAAAACCTTTCGGTGTTGGCGTCCATGTTTTCAAACTCTTTAAGGAGCCTTTGAGTCTGCGAAAGCTGCCGCTAACTCTGTGAATTTTCTTGAAGGTTCTTTTTCTTCTGCAGTTTCCTTTTCTTTCCTTTAGCTACGCGTTCCTGTTCTGGTTCCGACTACTCATTAGTCAGTTCCTCAGGAACCGCCTGGAGGAGCTCCTCGGTGCCATCCTCGCCCACAGCCAGGTTTGTTCGCCATCTCAACCACAGCCTCGCTGACTTATGCAATCTTGGTGTCAGGACTTCAGGGCAGCTCCGACGGACATTAACGCGCGGCTGCCACAGACTCTACAGAGGCTACAGCGTTACGATGTTACGGCAGACGTTATGCCGTCATGACGTCATGACGTTACGACGTCATGACGATACGACGTTACGGCGCTACGGCGGCCACTATAGACCTTCCGGCAGCTCTGATGTCACTAGATGACAGGAATTTTTTAGCTATAATATTATGGAACCGTCGTTACATGTGTGGTCTGTCTTTGACAGAAATGTCATTAATGTGGTGCACGACTGTATTCCTGTTAAAATAAGTGGCGTGTTCTTCCTTCTTCTGACTGGACTCTGATTGACACAACGGGCATAAGCCTTAAAGCCCGTCACATTCCAGTGAAAGGTTCCGAAAAGGGTTCTACTCCCAAGCCGGAACAACCAGAGTGTGTGAGACTTACTTAAGGGACAGTTCTTAATTGCTGCCTGAGAAAAGTTATTCTTATCCACTGGACTCAGAGCTAAAAGGTAAGTAAGTCTTCATGGAGCTTCTAACAGTCATTCTACCACCATGGGAGAAAGTCTACCTGAGCATGAAGCCAATAGAGAACAGTTTTTTCAGAGAATATAGAACTTTGTTCTGATGAAATAATCGCGCCCCTAGAGCCAGCCACACCTGAAGCCCAGGGGTTAAATTTAAAAGAGCCAATAAATTACCTTTCGTTTTAAGCATTTTGGCTCCAGTTTCTGTTACTTGCAACTAAAGGAGTTCTAACTAATACAGAGATCAAAATAGACACAGGGGGACTAAAACCTCTTAGAGTACCATCATTTATTCATTCATCATGAAGTTTGTCAGGTACTCTGCAGGGATAAAAGATACAGCCCTGTCCTTAGCAATTAGTGGGCCGTTTTAGAAAAATACTGCTCAAGCCTTCTAATATGTTATATTTTGACAACAAAGGTAATTAATCAGGTTTTGTTGCTTAACTTTTTAAAATAATATTTGAATCAAAGCTTAAACTCTTAGATGACCTATCCCAATAATAGCTACAAATCTCAGTCCAGACTCAGTTTAAGAAAGCCAAGCTTTATTTTATATAGCTCCGCCAATTTCTATTTCAAGTCTCATTCCTTTGGCCTGAAGGTCTTACGCGCTTACCCCTAGGTTATGCTAAGGCTCTACTGGTTTTACACTGTGCCAGTTTATCAAAGAGGACAGAGGACACTTAGCACCTGGTCCATGATCACTGACCTACATCGAGCCTGAAGCTTGCGTGGTTTCAGCCCCCTGTGCTGCTACTTGCTTTCCAAATACCCATCTCCCATGCATCCTTAGTAACAGAGCTCCATTGTAAATGTTAAACTTTCCAGTCTCCCTTTCAGCTGGGTAGAGCCATGTGACTAAGTTCTTTCTAGTGAGATATATGTAGATATACTCCATGTGACTTTGGGGACAGTTCTTTCAAAAAGAGTTGCTTTGCCTGGTAGAAGGACTGTGTCAACCTTCCTACATCCAAGAACGCAAATGTGATGGCTGGTGTGCTGGAAGCTAGCTTGGGCTGCCAGGCAACCTTGAGAATGAAAATCATAAAGTGAGGAGGGAGGAACAAAGAGATAGATTTGTGTCATTGGCACAGCAGCTCTAGACTGCCTGCCTCTGAACTTCCTTGTGTCTGTTTAGACCACTTCGTGGACTGTATAAGCCACTATATTAGGAGACAATGGTCTCTGTTACTTGCAGCCATATGCAATTCCAGTTTCAAAATTTACCGACCCTTTCTTCGGCTCTGCCAGCTCAGAAACTCAAAGATCTTTCTTTCCAAGGCCCCCTTTCCTAAGTCTAGGGAAAAGCCCTCTGAGGTGAATGCAACCCTGTTCCCATTATTGGGTTTAGGATTTTGATGTGGGAGGAAGTAAAAAGACATGGGTCTGCCACAAGCCTTGCCTGAGGCAAGGAGCCCAGAGCGACTCACTGCTTAAATGGAGGAGGGAGTGGTCGGAGAGAAATACCAGGAGACCAAAGGAAAATAGTGCACATCTCAAAAGCATGATCCAACACACTATTATCGAGTAGATTTAGCACACTATCCCTCGTTCTCCCTCTGAAAACATTAATTAATATTTCCTTCTCTTCCAGAATACCCTAGCAACAGTTTCTGCAAGATCATCCTTCTACAAAAGTCGTAAGTGTCTACCTAATAAACATTGCCGGTTGAGAAATTCATAATACATGAAAGTAACTCTGAAGGCCATGAAATCAGATGGATTTGGAATAATACCATAAGCCTTGTTGTGAAGAAAAATAGTTGTCAGGTCGATCTTTGAAGTAAAGAAAATAATGGAAGCAAGAGAGCACAGTCTAAGAAAATTAAAGTGGATTATCTTCCTCAAAATGGGATGATTAAATATGCTAACACACACAGCATTCTGTTCTCTGCCCCCACAGCCTGTGTGCCTGATGATTTGCACTTTGTTTGAGAAACCCTGTGCTTGTTTGGAAGTGTTTTCAATGATGAAGGAGCGAAGACGTGAAGGATAACAAATAACTAATGTTTCATATTTTATTGTGATTTGATTGGACGTGACTTAAAAGTCAGACTGTGCTAATCAAAATATGAACTATTGAGAGAGCTTCAAAATAAAATTAATCATTAATATGGGAGTACTTAAGGTCAGGAATTCTTCAAGGGTTTCAGAAAATTTGCAGTGCTTTTTCAGATAACCCTGGGAAGTTGTGTATTTTTATTTTTCTCCCCCTTAAAATCCCTTTTAAGAAATATTTAAAATAGTACCAAGGTCAAGATCATCTAAAGACAGGAATATGATTTTGAGCTATTCCTTTATAAACTGCTCTAGAAAACAGCACTTAAGTAATTTGTTTTTAAGTAAATAACAGTGGTGTGGTAATTTCTTACCTCTGGCTTCATTAAATGCCAGGTCACTAGAAGCAATTACAGTGGCATAAAGGTTTACTCTGCCATTCACTATTTGAATTCAATAAATGAGTAGGCCTCTTTAGCAAGGCTTATTGTCCATTTTCCTTAGTGGCTTAATTCTTAAATCAATAGTTAACAAACTATAGTTAACAAACTATAGATTTTGCTTTTAACACATTTCAGCTTTGTGGCAGCATTTTTTTTTTTTTTTAAAAAAAAGGAAAAGAAGAATAAAGTTTGAATCAATACGGGAACCTTCTCAAGAAGAAAGAAAAAATATTACTAATTCCAAGGGAAAGTATGACATCCACATTATTTCATCTGTCAGTCTCCCCTTTTTCAAACACTGCCTCAGTTCAATGTCTAGAGTTTTCAATATTTTTCAGGTGAGGACACTAAGATGAAGAGATTCACATGAAGTCACAAGGTCACTTCGGATGTGATAGAACGAGGCACAAATTCATCTCTGCCAGGCTGCGAACACTGTGTCCTTTCCACTGCCCAGGGTAAGAAGTATCTTTGATACTCTATACTCTGTGATTAGTTCAGTGATGCTCAAAATGGGATAAAGAGAATGGGAGGGAGGGACAGAGAGAGGGAGGGAAAGTTCTTTCAGTCTAATTTCATTTCTACACTTCAGAAAGTGAAATGGAGATTTGACAACTATCTAGTTAATTTGATCTGGGTAAACAGCTCAAATGGATCTTGGCTTAATACGGTGGTTCTCAAAATGTGGTCCCTGAACCAGCAGTAGCATGCTCATCGCCTGAAAAGTTGCTAGAGATGCAAATTCTAGCTTTACTCTAGAGCTACTGAATCTGAAACTCTGGGGGTGGGTCCCTCTGGTCTGAGTCCCAGGCAACCCACCTGGTGATTCTAATGCAAGCTCAAGTCTGAGAAACAGACTTAGTCGCAATCTCGCACTACCTCTGTGAGCTGATTGAACTTGGACAAATCATTTAACCTCTCTGAGGCTTATTTTCTTGATCTGTTAGAATTAAGATAATGAGTACTTGTGACGGTCAAGGATATAGGAAACATTAGGAAAGACTGAGAGACTGGCACAGACCGGAGGAGACTGGGAAGCATGTCTACATGTAACGTGGTGCCTTGATGGGGATCCTGGAACAGAAAGAGGACTACTGCAAATTCATGTCAAAACCTAATACCCAAGATGATGGTAGTAGGAGGCAGGGACTTTGGGAGGTGGTGAGGCCTTGAGGGCGGAGTCTCGTAAATAGAATTAGTGCCCCTATAAGGGAGACCCCACGGAGATCCCTTCTACCATGTGAGGTCACAGAGAGAAGATGGCCGCCTATGAACCAGGAAGCGGGCTCTCACCAGACACAAAATCTGGCAGCACTTTGATCTTGGACTTCCAGCCTCTAGAACTACGAGCCTGCGTTTAAGCCACCCAGTCTTTGGTATTTTTATTACAGTAGTCCAGACTGACTAAGACAAGCATGTTGATGGAAGAGCTGGTGAGATACAAATAGAAGTGAAGCGTGGTTAATAGTAACCTAACAATGTCAGTTGCTTAGTTTTGGCAAATGTACCCCAGTTAATGCAGGGAGAGGCAGGAGAACTAAAATGTTAAATCAAGCTATGCTCAGAGACTGCAATATTCTGATCAGCTCTCCAACCAGACCACAAGGAAACCTATATAACAAAGGAAGATTTCTGCGGGGATTGCTAGCAACCCATTTCCCCACACCTGTGTAAGGGAAAACAGAAGAGTCTTTAAGTGGCGTCTTACACAAAATAAAGTCATGCATTGGCTGTGGCTAAAATCATGGGGAACTATGGATCAAAGGCTGGGGATTGCCAGCAGACCTTTCTGCTACTTCCTCCTACCTTTTCACACTACATACTCTCATCCTTCCTTACCGCATGCCCATATCACCAAAGGAAAATAGGTAAACAAAGCCTTTAAACTGTAATTCAGAGAAACTACAGAATGTTATATAAACTGAATTCCTGGAACATTCAGAGTCCCTCTTACTGTCCCTATTTCTTTCTATTGTCTCCATCCCTCTGAGTCTCCTTAGGCTGTCTCACTCTCTGCCTTTGAGAGGAGCCCACGCTCTTTCTATGGAGTGTTACCCCTTCTCTAATAAACTTTCCTTTTGACTAACTTTGGTGGGCGTTTGCATTCTTTCTTGCGCTCAGCAAAGAACCCTTTTCTCCCTCAGTGCGAGGTTTGCATCCCTCCCCCACCCCACACTCAGGGAAATGTGCCCAGCCCCGCATCAGGATGATGTAAAAGATCAACAATGGGGAAACAGAGTGAGGGGGACACTGGAAATCTTCGCACTATCTTTGCAAATTTCTCTCCATCTAAAACTATTCCCAAATTAAATATTTTAAAAATAGACATAACATTACCTAGCTTTTACAGATGATTAAAGATAAACCATAAGCAAAGTGTTCAGCACATAAGACCCCCACTAAAGAAGAACTGTGTTTGAACTGGCTGCAACATGGGCTGCAAGCTTCGTTTCTCCCCCCATCGATGCCTTTCCACAAACGTCAGTGTAGCGAATAGAGTAGGCTCAGCAGCTTTTTATCTCACTCTGAGTTCCCTTCTCCTTTCCCCGCTTCCTGCTGAGCCCCCTCCCGAGAAGAGAGCAACAGAAGCCTTCCCACACTGCTATAACGACTTTTGAGTAGCTTGGACAAGATTTATTATCAACAGCCCAGTAAGTAACAGCTGTCTGCATTCTTTATCCCTCCATCGCCTCTTGAATGTCAAGCCTCTCCACTGGAAGAGCACCCTTCATTTGGCTTTGCTTGTTTTAAGAATTATTTTTGCATGGCATTATCTCCTCAGCCACCCAACCTCCACTTCCTGTCTTACACGTCAAAGACAAATATGAAAGGAACAGCAGATTAATTCCAAATATTACCTAGTTCGAGCCAATTAATTTGATGCACATTTGATTGCCCATAATCGCTCTTCAGGTAGAGCCTTTGCAATTCCCTTTCCTCCTACCCTTTGGCCTCGTTTGGTAAATATGTGGTGATCAGAATTGAATTTGTCTCCTGTCACTTCCTTTTCGAAGCCTAGCTGGAAGAGATGCTACCCCAACATCATTCTAAAGCCAACTTTTCCCATTTTTACATGTGTTTCATAGATCCTACCCTTGTTCCTCATTTGTAATCTTTCCCAGGTGGATTAGCTGAATAAATTCAGCACTAGCTGAATAAATTCAGCACCCGCGCGGTGCACATTTATCACGAAAAGGTGACAGCAAAAGCACCATCACAGTGAAAAAAACAACCAGAGGAGAGGAGGGGAGGAAGACCTGCAGGCATTTCCTTCTCCGTTAGCACAGGAACAAAGAGGCGTCCTGAAGAATCTGTGGTTGGGGCTTGCTGGATTTTGTTTCTTCTGCAGTTTTGTTTTGTTCTGTTTTTAATACATCTATTCTGACTATGCCACCATAAAGCAGAAATTTACACCCAAAGTAAACACTGATTGATCCCTGGGCCACATTAAATATGATCCTGGGGTATATCTTTCCAGACAGTGTTTCCTCCCCACTCCTACCTCCTCCTGCCAGGCTCCCTTTCAAGGGGATGATAAAATGCCAAACCACAGCCAAGGCCTTCGCTGTGGAACGTCCCTGTGCCTGTTCGCTGATGTGTCTTTCCAGTCAGTGTGCAGTTTCCAGTAAGGTTCACTGAAGCGCAACACTTCTGATCTAAGGATTTCGATTCAGGGGTGGATGAGGCTGGCATTTCACCTACATACGACGAAAAAGCTAGGGATTTACAATGCTAAATGTTCTTCCCCTCTCAGACCTTCCTGACAACTTCCTGCCTGAAGCTCAGCTTCCTGCAGCTGGGACCACATCTTTCCCGTTGTCCCGACAGCTGGCACAAAGCCAGGCACTGAGTAGCATCCGTGATAATGGCCCACGTGTACTGAGAGCCATCGCTACAAGAGCCCTTCATGTAGTAACTCATTAAATGCTCCCGATAACTCTAAAAGATACAGACTACCATCATGCCCATTTTACACATGAGGAAACTGAAGTCCAGAGAGGTCGAGGACATCTCCCAGAAACATGAAGCTGGGGGCGGAGGAGACAGCTTCTAAATTCAGGCAGTCTGCACACATCCTCCCTCAGAAAGCCTATCCTGAGCTTTCAATTTGAGAGTCTCAAGCCGTGGTATAAACTGAGATGAGGGCAGGGAAGGTAAATTCCCCAGCATGCTAGAGAGAAAACAAATCAATTTCTATACAAAGCAAGCGTCAGATGAAAAAGCAAAAACAGAATCTTAAACACACACACTCACACTCACACACTTTTTTTAATTTATTTTTTTAATCAATAGAACAGAGAGAAATTAAAAGTATACCAAAAGCTCAGGCTGGATACAGTGATTAGAGGGAACAGATTATTTTTCCTTCGGTATCAAACAAATTGGTAGATTTCAACTATGGCAAATTCCACAAATGTTAGAAGAAATGACAGAAGGAAGCAATATTCCGCATCTTCCCAAGCCTGTCTACCTTTGCACGTGCTGTTCCCTCTGCCAGGAATGACTCTCTTCCTTTGCCATTTAATAAGCTTGTTCTCATCCTGAAGACTCAACTTAGATATGGCCTGCTTTGTGACATTTTTTCCAACTCTCTTCTCAGTGCTTCCAAAAGACCGATTTTACCTTCTCTGTGGTACTCATTGTGCCTCATAGTGCAGGGATTACAAACTCAGATGCCGCAGGACCAGCATGAGTAAACAAAGTAGATGAGGCATAAGACAGTAGGGAGCAGTGGGGAGTGGGGAACTGGAGAAAAACTGCCCTGCTAAATGAAGAGCCACCACAAGCTCGAACCAACCATTGCCATTTGTGACTGACGAGTCCTGTATTGCCAAAGACTAAGGTTTTTCAAGAGGAGCCACTTGTGGTGGGTGACATTATGTGCCAACCTGATCGGGCTGAGGGATGCCCGGAGAGCTGGTAAAACACTATCTCTGGGTATGTCTGTGAGGGCAGTAGCAATCAATCAAATTAGTAGACTGAGTGAAGGAGATAGTTCACACCAGTGAGGGTGGGCATCATCCAAACCAGTGAGGCCCCAGGCGGAACAAAAAGGTTCTTTCTGTTTGAGCTGAAACATCCATCTCCTGCCCTCAGACGCTGGCACTCCTGGTTCCCAGGACTTTGAGTCTGGACTGAAACTATAGCACCAGCAATCCCAGACTCCAGCTTGCAGATGGCCAACTTTGGGACCCTTCAGCCCCCATAATTGCGTGAGTCCATTCCTCATTATATCTATCTATCTATCATCTATCTATCTATCTATCTATCTATCTATCTATCTATCTACAATCTATCCTATTGGTTCTGCTTTTCTGGAGAACCCTGAAAAATACACCAGTCATCTAGATTTTTGTGGGACAATCCCTCAGTGTTTAAACATTGGCATTTAATTTTTTTTTTTTTTTTTTATGTTTTAAATGCTCGCCACCAATAACCTCTGCTTACCAGTTTCGTGCTATGCATTTGCCTCTAAAACTAAATATTAAGGTCATTAAAGATTCAATAGTAATTAAGAACATGAACCCATATTGCCACTTGCTAGGGTGAGTGACCTTCAGTATATGGCTTAATCTCTCTGTGCCTCAGTGTTCTCATCCTTCGTAAATTTGGAGGAATAATAAAGCCAACCCCTAGGGTTGTTGTGAGAAGTCCATTAGCTAAAATGAATGAAGTAATTAGAATACTGCTTTGCACAGGATAAGTTCTCAGCATTAGTTATCAATATCATCATCATCATCAATCTTTATCTTCAGTACCTAGCACAATGCCTTCACATAACTTAAGTGTATTAGATATTTATTAAGCTGAGTAATATTAATATTCCTATGATGGGCTGAAATTAAAATATTGAAATACCCAGGCAGTTAGGAAGCTTCACATCTGATACAAGTCTTCACCATCTCCCAGGCAGATTGTCTCCGTGGTAAGGTGTCTTTTCAGATAACTGAGTAGGAAAATGTTTGTTACACAAAGTTGTCTCTAAAATTTGGACCAATTACAACTCTCTCTTAATAAACCCGTAGGTGGCAATGATAGAGAACTAAATAGCAATGTGTCCAGCTGCAATACTCACCTTGCAGGTAGAGGTGGCTATGTGATACATTTCTGGCCAGTGAGACATAGGTGGGCATTCCTGGGAAGGATGCCCCTTCCCAAGGCAAAGATTCTCAAGGAGAAAATGTTTTTGCCCTTCACCCTTTATCCTCCCTTTTTGCTACTTGGAATATAGAAATAGTATCTGGAAATACAACATGGTCTTGAGACCATGAGAATGAAAGCCATGAACAAAAGTTCGTAGAGAAAGAACGTAGAAAGGCCTGGTTCTTGGATGACTTCTTTGAACAGCTATTCAGTTAGTTCTGCTGTAATGCCTGTTTTGAATTTGGCCTAGTGTGATTGATATCATAGGGAACAATCTGAGTATAGTACAAATCGCACTTTTGCTCATATGTAATTTTATCCATGAGAAACACCAGGTAAGTGCAGAATGCTGCACCCAGCTGAACTGAGCCGAGTACCCTCCCAACATCCATCTCCACAGGCAAACTTCAAGTCTTTTTCAAGATAAAGTGCCATATTCATTATACTATTTATGGATTTCTTAAACACCTAATGTATATAAAAATATGCTACTGTTTTTTATTAAGTTTCTATCTTTTGTTAACGTGTCCCTGATGTTTTTAAATGTTGTGCCCCAACTCCATTTTCCCCGTAAGCTTGTGATTTCTACAGTACAATTTTGCATAGCACAGTGATTTTTAGTAGATGTATCCTATTAATGGTAGAACTGACTCTATCCTCTTTGGACTGGGCTTCTTGTTGCGTGATAAAAGTTATAATGTTTAAGCAACTATAAAAGTTATAATATTTAAGCAACTATGGGCTTCTTGTTGCGTGATAAAAGTTATAATGTTTAAACAACTATTCTGGGCTTACCTCTGGGCTTCTTGTTGCATAATAAAAGTTATAATGTTTAAGCAACTATTTGTTCCATGCAGTCAGGCACATTCCCAGTAGATACATTGATACTTAAAATCTAGAAATAGAACTTCTGAGATTTGTCGAGGGTGACAGAGGATCTTATTGTAGGATTATTTGCAACACCAGATCACCAAAATGTCAGAATCTCTTCTGTTAAGTGTCCCTCCATCTTCCCCCACCCTCAACCCTGACCACAGTGAATGGAAGACTACTGTGTTATGCTGGGAAGGGGGAAGGATTGATGGGAGAGGACTTTGGAAGCTATGATAGTTTGGAACTTACAAAGTCTTGCAACAGCCTCTCTCCCCAAATAAGGTGTAGGCCAGGGCACTTCCTGAGCCCCATGTCATGGAATGCTGAAATCCTTCCCAAAACCATGAGGGGTTCTTGCCGGATGATTCAGGGAGTGCAAGACTTCCCCCACTTCTGACAAGACTCTACCTCTTTAACGATCCCCTGCCCCCACTGCCACAAGTGCTCGTAATCTAAGAAATGCATCAAGTACAGGGCCAATGTGGGTTTTCATCATCGTTAATGAAAAAGGTCCAGTTTTTCAGCAATGCATGGAAAAGGCTGCCTGCAATGTGAGATTCACAGTGGCATCTGACCCCATTGCTCTCAACTCTGTGACCTGAGAGCTGGGCTGAGGTCTCAGCTCTCCTGATGTGCAGATCTACCTCGTTTCCCTAAGCTAGGGGTGCTTCCCAGACACCAACTGTTATCAGGAAATTTATCTGTATTGCTTTTATTCTCGTTTCTTCTTGGTGGGGGAATAAGACATACAGACGCTTGGGGTTTTATGAGAATGGTCATGTCGGGGTTTTAGATAAATCTTTGTGAACAAATGCATGCGGACTCTCTGAGTGAGCTTTCCGGCCCAGCTCTGGGTTCAACATGTGACCACAAATGTCCGGATTATATAAGTAGACCAATCACTTTACTTCTCTCAGCCCAGGGGTCTTTGTCTTCACTGAGTGCAGTAGCCACAACAGAGGGCTGGGTCCTGGGAGCCAAGACAGAATTATGAAATCGAAGTTTTCTATGTCCCGCCCTCCTGTCTGCTCTGCCAGCCTCTTCTCATTTTCAGCTCCCCGACTTTCCCACATGCCAATTAAACCAGGCAGGGGTGAAGCGATGGCCAGGATTCGTCCCCTGTGCTGCTCCATTTGAAGGGGGCTATTCCTCAAGAGGCAGATAGCGTCCCTGGTGGTTAGGAAAGCCTGTCCAACAGTGCCAGCCTCAGTGATTTGAGACACAGGGAAGGCGAGAAGGAGGGAAGGCACACTGAGAGCTGACGAAGCTGCTGGCCTCAAACGTTCTTGAGCGAATAAGCCCCCGCGAAAGTCTCTTTGCAGGGGATAAGGGAGGACAGGTGGCAGCTCCTTCCTGAAGTGCCACTTTTAGAGATGGGAGCTGAGGAGTTGACGATTTTCTTTCTGAAGAATGGAATGGGTAAATGAAGGCATTTTCCACGGTCTGCCACCCCCATATGAAGTCTCGGATTGGATATACACAGCTTCCTGGGGAGCAGAGTGACAGAAGCCTATACTTCAAGGAGACTATTGCTCCAGGAGCTGCAGGGCGTTTGCAGCCAACCCCACTGCTGGTATGCACTGCCCTGAATCCCTCTTACTGCTAGTTTTTGTAGGAGCTAGAAATGAGGAGTGGGAATAGACCCACACAAATCTAATTCAGCTGAGAACAATTTTATGTAGTAGCTGTTTCATAAAGCCTGACTGCTGATGTATTAACGAAATTATAAAATAACTGTTTGGGGAGGAGGATGACAAAAACATTTAAGAGACCCAAATTCTCATCTATAATAATAAAAAATCAGTGATTAATGTTTCAAATTAATAACAAATAGAGGCCACCACACACGTATTATTTAGAATTTGAAGGAGACAGGACATTTGCATCAGCAATAGAGAAACCCTGCTCTACTGTCTTTTAAATCGGTCTGTTAGCCTATAGGTAAAGGACAGACCTTGGATTAACATGGCATGCATGACACTTCTTAAGTGGTGCAGCAAGTCTCACCCACAGCAAACTCGCCACTATGTCTAGAACAGCCATGTTTTATGCCCATGATTGAATGGCTTCCTTCATGTCTCCATCTGGTGAACCTGTTCATGCCTTCCCCCGGCAACGTTAGTCCCTTCACCCTCTGGTTCCCGTGGAGTGGTGCTCGCTCCTTGGTTTGGCACCTCACACTGGCTGCAGGGTTGGCTCTGGGAAGGGTGGGAAAGCAAGCCCAGACGGTCAGAGCCAAAGAGAGGCCGGTCCAACGCTCTTGTTGAGAATGTTGGGAAATTATTCTCTCTCCACTAAATTTGCTAAGAGAAGAGAATGTGGGCTTAGATTTACCGACAGTCATCTTGTCCCTAGTGGAGGAAACTTGACTGAGTGAGGCCAACACAGAAAAAAGCCAAGAGAGAGAATGAGATATATTTGTCTTTTATTATTATTGCTGTGGTGGTGGTGGTGGTTGTGGTTGTGGTAAAATACACATAACATAAAAGTTACCATTTTAAACATTTTTAAAATATGCAGTTCGGTGACAGTTAGTACACACTCACAATGTTGGGCCACATCACTAGTTCCAGGATTTTTATTTTTTTATTATCCCGAAAGGAAACCTACTACTCATTCAGCAGTCACTCCCCACTCCCCTACCCCCGACCCCTGTGACAGCTAAACAGCTTTCTGTTTCTGTGAATTTGCATACAAGCAGAATCATACATTCTTTGTCCTTTTATGTCTCGCTTATTTCACTTACCTTAACGTTTTCAATGTTATCCATGTTGCAGCATGTATCAGAACTTTCACTGCATGGCTAAATAATGTTCTATTATATGTATATGATACATCTTGCTTATCCATTCATCTATTAATGAACATTTGAGTCGTTTCCACATTCTGGCTATGAACATTGGTGTACAAGTATTTGTTTAATTCCCTGTTTTCAATTTGGGGGTATGTACCTAGGAGTAGATATTGCGGTTCATATGGTAATTCTGTTTTCTGAGAAACCACTAAACTGTTTTTCATGGTGACTGCCCCATTTTCCATTCCCACCAGCAGTGCACAAGGGTCCCAATTTCTCTGCATCCTCACCACTATTTGTTGTTGTTGTTGTTTTGTAGTTGTTGTTGTTGTTATCATCCCAGTGAGTACGAGGTTGCATCTCATTGTACTTTTGATTTGCATTTCCCTAATGACTAATGCCATTGAGCATCTTTCCATGTGCTTTTTAGCCATTCGTATATCTTCCCTGGAGAAATATCTATTGAAGTCTTTTGCCCATTTTTTAAAAATTGGGTTCTTTGCAAAGAGACACACTCTTGATGACATCATTTGAGCTCTGGGTCCAGGCATGCCTCAAGTTTTACCCTTGTCAGTTATAGGAGCCAATGTATTTTCTTTTCTGATTCAACCATATTCAATGTGTCTCTGTCATTCACAATCAAAAAGTCCTGACAAACAAGCTAAGTCCAGGGCAACAAATCTGGATTCAGTCTACCACTTAAACAGTGGCCCATAAAATGAATTGCTCCTGTGGTTTATGTTTATTTCTGTCAGAACCTTTTTTTCAATCAAATGACAACATTTTTTAAATTAGGGAGGTTTTTTTTAGAGCAGTGAAAATACTCTGTGTAATATAATAGAGATGAAATTTATATCATACTTTTGTCCAAACGCATAAAATATACAGCACCGAGAGAGAACCCTTAGGTAAATAAACTATGAATCTTGGGTGATTATGATGTGTCAATGTAGGTTCATCTCTGGTAAAAAAAAAAAAAAAAATCCTACTCCAGTGATTAATATTGATATTGATGGGGGCTATGAATATATGGGCATTGGGGTATATGAGAAATTTCTGTATCTTCCTCTTAATTTTGTTGTAAACCTAAAACTGCCTGCAAGAAATATAGTCTTAAAAAAAAAAATAGAGAGAGTTTTAACTAAAATATAAAGAATGACAGTGAACCAGGGCTGACCAAAAGCTGTCTCCTGAGATATATCAAACACTCTCTGGTTTATTAAAGTCCTACCTTTTCCATTTCATTCATGGACCCTTCCTACCTGAACCAAGCAGATTTTGAGTTTACAACTTAAAACGTAAAAGATGTGTAAATTTAGCCAGGTCTTTTACCCTCCTTTTTTCTCAGTTGTTAAAGTGAACATGATAATAACATACTTCAAAGGTTGATGTATGTTTTAGGTACCAAGCAGTAATAGTTGTTATTGCTATTTTTTTTTATCACTATCATTATAGATGACTATCATGGTAGACAAATTCTTAGGGTGACCCCCATCATCCCTGCCTCCTGGTGTTCCCCTCCCTTAAGTATAGACATGACCTACAACTTGCTTCTAACCAAAGGAATAGTGCCAACGTGACAGGCTATCCATGGACACATGCCATAAGCTTGTAGCACCTGTCCCGCTGGAGTCTCTCTTATCTGTTGCTTTCGAGGAAGCAAGCAACAATACTGAGCAGCTGCTCCATGTCAGGAAGAATTACAGGCGGCATCTAGGAACCAAAGACAAGAAGCTCAAGCCTTTAGTCTCATAGCAGGGACCTGAATTCTTCCAGCAGCCATGTGAGCTTAAAAACAGAACCTTCTTCCTCTGGGCTGCAGATGACACCACAGCCACAGCCGATACCACACTATCAAGCCTCGCAGAGGACCCAGCTTCACCGTGTCCAGACTCCTAACCCAGTGGAACTGTGAGGTAATAAATGGGAATTGTTTTAAGCTGCTAAGTTCATGGTAATTTTGCTATGGAGCAAAATATAACTAATACATTAAGTATTAATGTACTAAGTATTAATACATTAAGTATTAAGTGGTAATACATTAAGTATTAATGTACATGAACTAGCAGGAAGAATATAGAAGTGGACTAGATAAGAAAAGAAAAATGACTCGTAGTCGATTTCTGATAATTCCGAAACAGCAATCAGTCACACAGACAAACACCACAAAAGGCTTCATTTCCCCAGTTTCCAAGGTCGATTTGCCTCCTTTCCCATTCTCCGCAAACAAATACTGCTTTTGACTGTCAAAGAGAAGTTTCATGCAAATGAGACATCCCACTAGAAAAGATGGATGATCCCAGGGTTCGAGAGCAAAGAAGAAATCTTATTCGGTGGATCCTAACTAAAGTGCTTATGAAACCAATATTTCGGGCCCTAACTTATAATAAAACGCCCCGCGAAGACTTGATAAAGTGTGTTACTGGAGCAAGAAAATGGAGGGAGAGTCCCAACCTTGCAGCTGCCAGACAACCATATGTGAAGCTGTAAAATGCAGAGATAAATGGCCTCTTGCAGCCGTAAATATATTTTTTTCTCTTCGATGAGTCCTAGGGGACAGGAATCTGGTTATAATTGGATGTGTTGCAATATTGCTTTTCATTTACAATTATGGTACTGAGAAAATTAAAAGGAATGGCATAGGTTTGAGTGCAGGGGTGATTGAAAATGGTGCTCGTCAATATGCCAGTGCGGGCTGCTTTTCCTACCCCACCCCCTCTCTCCCTTCTTTGCTTGGCATTCGCTTTGCAGCAAAACTATATAGCCTTGGGATGAGGCAGCCGCTGGGAGATTGTAACTAATGCCCTTCCTTTGGCAGACATTCAAGACGGGGCACATTTCCTCAGTTTTTCCTCTGTGTTTTGCACATCTCAAACAGAGTATGACATAATTGTCCAAGCTCAGGAATCAAGGGAAAGATGAAACTCTAATTTCTCCTGTCTTATCCCTTCCACCTTTCCTCTCAGTTCTCCACAGTGGACTAAATAGACATTACCCCCAACCTTCGTGTTTGTTTGTTTCCATGACATCCTGTGTGTGAGTGCATTTACTAATGAAAGAATGTTAAAGGAAACAATGTATGTAAAATACATTGCATTTAGTGCCTAATGCATTGTAGGTGCTTAATAAATGGGGTGCTTCCTTCCCTTCATGTCACTCCCCTCCTCCTTACCCTGGCCTCTCTCTCATTCTCCCTGAAAGGCTTCAGGACGGGTCCCTTAATCCAGCAGTTCTCAAAGTGTAAATGCAGCCCCAGTATCAGTGTCACCTGAGGACACGCTGGAAATGCAAGCTTCCGGGCACAGCCAGGACCAACGGAATCTGAGACTCGAGAGATTCCCAGACCACCTCGAGAGTGATTACCACGACTCCCATCCCTTTTAGTGCCTGATGGATCATCCCATCAGCACCATTTACCACACATTCTAGAGTCACTGGAATTATTTTGGGGGGGAAGGAAAAATAAAAAGGAAGACCAGTTGTCAGTGCATAGAAATCTCTTTGAGAAATTTCTCTTGCTACGAATGGGTTGTGAGAGGCTTTAGTTTGAATATTAGGTATAACTTATTGATGAATTCCTCCCTAGCGCCACTCCGTGCATCTTCTGTGTTTGTACACACCTGCTTGCAGAGATGTGCCTCTGAGGGTTTACCAGATGGCTCTCAGGGAATAAGACGCCCGCCAGTTTCTTTGATGGAAACATTCCCACCGTGGCCTATGTCGGGCTACCAAGATGACATCCCCAAATGCAGAGTTGGGAAAAGACGCATGCAATTGGCTCTCACGAGCCCACAACAGCTGGCTCTACCACCCCACTGCCTGCTTTCCAGCTCAAACCAACATTTCTCACTGCAGTAGAGAAGCTGGCTTCAGCTTCTTTGATACTTCCCTTCGCTAAGGGCCCTGCCTGGGGAGGAGGGGATGTTGCAGCCTTAATACTTAGGGAAGGAGGTCACTTGACACTCTCCCCAACAGTTCTGTCCCTTCTGTTCATGCCAGCCTAATGGGAGGAGGACTTCTGATTGTTGACAGCTTGAGACAGTAAGTGGGGCACATCGGACTAGTTAGCCAGGGTACTATGGTAAAGGCAGGAACCAGCTAGATCCTTCCTCTTTCCACTCTGTGTCCACGCAGGTGGGTCCCCTTCCCACTTTTTATCTCTCTTTCTTTGTCATGAAGCAGGAAGACAAAGCAGTGCCCGGCTTCCCCTCCAGTGGCCGGTGGGGTCTGTGGGCCCAGAGTGCCTCGCACACCCAGCCATTATGAGTTCTAGGGAGTACAGTTCAGGAAGCCCTCTTGGACTTTCACAACTAGATACGCTTCCAAGAGAAGTCCACTTCTGTGGGACAGAGGAAGGAAGGCACCAGGCCCTGTGTCCACCATTACTGCAGCCTGCATTTCACTTCCCTCTTGACCGTGGTCCTCGTGTTGGTGTCAGCCTTCGTCACGAACCCTAAAGTCCTAACCCCTAGCTCATTGCTTTGAAAACAGCAGGTACTTACTTAGTTCTTTTCATGGCATAGGAAGAGCCTGGGTTTGGTGTCAGACAGTCCTGAGTACACATCCCACTCTATCACTTAGGGGCCAATGGTTCTCGAACAACCAACCACTCAACCTCTCTGAGCCTCAGTTTCCTCAACTACAAAATGGTAATAATAAGAACTACCTCTCAGAAGGAGTCAAGTTGAAGGAGATGATGTGCGTAAGGCAGCTAGATTGGTGACTGGTAGACAGCAGATGCTCAATAAATGAGACACTTTTTAAGTCTTGTTTCATGGTGTCTTAAGCCAAAAGGCTCAAGTTCAGTCCTTTACGAGCTTCTCAGTCCTAAAGACCCTGTATGTCTCCTCCGCCAATCCCCCTCCCCAGGAGAGCAGATACTGCAGGGGAAGGTGGGTCCCAGGACCATCAGCCCAGTCTCATGTGGTAGCTACAGTGCAGACCCTGCCTCCTCGAGCGCAGTGCACTCAGACAAAACTTCCCTCTACACAAAGTAAGTTGCAGGCAGGGGGCCATTCTCTCCACCACCTAGCAGCCTGCCGTAAGGGAAATAGGGCTAAGTCGAAGTTCTCTGCCTCCCTGTTTAAGAGCCCAAGGAATCAAAGGATGTGGCTGAGCATGTGTTTCAGCATACCTGACATTTCCAGATACCTTTATATACAGATGGTGTGCCTAGGAGCCTAGAAGGAACCTCCAGGGTGGTTAAGGTAGATTCTGATGCTTCTCACTTAATGAGCACACGAATCCCCCCAGGGAATCATGTTAAGATGTAGATTCTGATTTAAAAACCCCAGGGCAGGACCCGAGATTTTGCTTTTCCATCAAGCTCCAATGTGAGGCCGATGCTGCAGGTCCATGGGCCATTCTTTTAACAGTCAGGTGTTGAACGGTAATGAGACTGCAGGATGGGAAACTGAGGAAATATCCAGCCCGCAGGATAGAAAACCGCAATCAACTGACTTCAGAAACAAATGAGGTTCTCTAATGCTGCTTGGCAAGGGAAGCATTTAGGAAATGAGAAAAGTTTGGCTCCTGACTATATAAAAACTTTAGGAAGATAAAGTTAAGCTTATTTGTGTTTTTATATTTCTATCTTTAAAAATTATTGGTTGGGTGCAAATGCCATTATTTTCTTTTATGACTCCATGCTTTTATTACCATGACACGATCTAGTCATAAATTCTAGTTATTATGATTTTGAATTTAATTTAGAATTTTGTTTTATGTTATAATCATGCTCAAAGGAAAATGCAAAATCAGTATATCATGCTCTTGTGTTTTATTGGTTAGGGTTTAAACACATTTGTTCATTTGACTACTCACTAATTGCATTCTTAAATATAATATATTGTAGTGCTATTTCTCTGTACTGCACACAAAATATTTTAAGGCCATAAAATCTTATAATAGATAGTATCTCTTTTTTGAAACCAATGCATCAGCGATTCTTTTGAAGAATTTCTTGAAACTGACTCTTCAAAGATGCTATAATGTGGTGGTGTCTATGTGACATGAAAAGCATCTGGAGCAAAATTGTTTTGTCTACACTAAGCTGAGTCCTGGGGTAGTTACATATTTGAAGACAGAAAGGAAAAACACACCCTGGCAAATGACCGATGTTCACCTCACAGCCTGTTCACAGCAAGTAAAGATGGGAACCAGACCAAATAACAAGGAAAGAACTAAAACATCCACAGATAAATAGGAAACCAGCAAAGGCACAAAGCACCTAAGCATCCTGATGAAATTACAGTTCACTTCAATCTAATCAGTGGCAGCCTCCAGAGGAATCCAAACCATAGCTAGAAATAGAGGCTAAAATACCACAAGGCAGGTTCTACCTCAGAGATGATGATTCTGTCGAGTTTATAGTGGAGCTTGGCTAATTCTGTCGCAAAGCAACCCAAATTTAAAAAGCGGAATTGATTCTTTCGGAAAGCAGGACTCTACTGTGAGGGAACCCCAGATGTATCAGGCAAATCTTGCCACGATAATGTTCTGTGACAAATACCCCAAATCTCAGTTGCTTCTAAAAACAAGCATTCTCATGTTCAAGAGTCTGTTGATTGGGTGCTTTGGCTGAGCTAGGCTACAGTCAGCTGGGTGCCTTGGCTCCAAGCTGTAGGTTTCTTTGGTTTAGATTTGCTCCAGGGCTCCAAATTGAAGGAGCAGTGGATGTACATCATGAAATTAAGCTTCTGCTTTCTTTCAACACTGTTATTCTAAGCATATGGCTTCCGTCCCTAGTATTGCCTCGGGGTGAAAAAATGATTGCTAGAGCTCCAGATGTTACATTCATGTACCAGGCGGAAACAAGGCGGAAATGTAGATGGGCAAAGGGTATGCATTTCAGCCGATTGAACTGAGTTAATTGGGGGATGCTATTGATGTTATTTCTGGGTACCATCTAAAACTTATCTCATGCACCATGGGAAATATGTGTTTCACACTTGAGCCACAAGTACCTGGGTGCACATTGGTCACTCTTGAGTCCGTCTGCTTTGAAACACTTCTCTCCCACTTATTTCCTGGCTTCTCGTACCACCAGCTAGTCGATATTATGTAGGAATAAGTTGGATGGTTTTCCAGGAAGCCTTCTTAAAGAAGTTTAATTCATCTGAAAAACATACTTTTTTTCCTACCCCCTTGCTTCCTGCTTCCTGCCTGGAAAAGCTGATGTAATTGCAGGAGTTTCAGGAGCCATTTTGAACCATGAGGCACTTTGCCTATGAAAACCTTCGTTTTGGCGGAGCAAAAAAAATGTAAGGAGTGTAGGCCCTTGATTACCATAGAGCCACACTACCAGTTCTCAACTCCTACCTCTGGACAAGAAAAATAAACACTTATTTAAGCCACTGTTATTTTGATTTTTTATTATATGCAACCGCTGAGCCTTATCCTAATTGATACCGCGATACTTAGCTTAAAGATTTCATTTTGAATGTGAGTGAATTCGCTAGCTCAGTGGTTATCAAACCTTGGCATGCATCAGAGCCTCTGGAGGGCTTGTTAAAACACGGCTTGCTGGGCTGCATCCTCAGAGTCCCTGATTTGTTCATTCTGAGGTAAACTGAGTGTCTGCACTATTAACAAGTCCCAAGAATGCTCATGTTGATGCTTCAGGGACCATACTTTGAGAACCACTATGCTGGCTCATTCTTAGTTCATTTGGATCGTTTTCTTTTTACAGACTGTGAAGAAAACAAGCGACTGAGAACCGAGTCGTTGTTTTTCCTTTTCTGGCTTTTTGAACCAAAAATTCCTTTCCCAGACATATAAAACTGTACCTTTCACCTGAATTTTTTCTTTTTTGATAGCATGTTCCCTCCATGACCATCATTATAATAAACCTTGCTAATTTGCTAACATGGACTTTTGGTCCTGGCAGGGGTCCATGCGATTAATGTAAATCCACAACTTAAAAGCACTTTATCTTGTACATTTTCTCTTTTCCTTTGATCTCAAATGCCAGACTTTTCACAGGCAACGGCTCAAAATTGTGTTGCAAAAGGTTTTGTGTTTTATGACTTTTGGTTTTGTTCTTTTATTTTGCATTTGAAGATAGCTATACATATTTTTTTCTTCTAATGTATTATTTTGACTCATTATATCTAGAGCAGGTCAGTTTACTCCATGGCCAAACATGCATTTTTTCCTTCAGAGTTCTTTCCAGTTGACCCATATGTTTTTTTTTTTTCTCTTCTAGAATATTCAAAACAATAGTAATATATCACTCGAGAATTTCATTATCACTCTGCATCCTCTCTCCTGTACTTTGGTGATCACTTCCTGGTTTCCCCTAAAAATTACCTCCCCCCCGCCCACAGTGGCACAGGTAGCCAATCAGAGCCCATATTCTCTTTGTTTTGGGTTAAATTGTGCTCCCCCCCCATTCACATTTGAGGGTTCTAATCCTTAGAACTTCAGAATGTGATCGTATGTGGAAATAAGGTCCTCAAAGAGGTAATTAATTTAAAATGACGTCATTGCAGTGGCCCTAATTCCATCTGACTGGTGTCCCTAGAAGAGGGGGAAAGTTAGACACAGACACGTAAAGAGGGAAGACCACGGGACGACACAGGGAGACTCTGCCATGTACAAGCCAAGGAGAGAGGCCTCAGGAGAAGCCAGCCCACCGACACTTCCATCTCAGGCTTCCAGACCCCAGAGCAGTAACACAATAAATCCCTGCCACTTAATCCACCCAGACCGGGGTTTATGTTATGACGGCCTGAGAAAACTAATGCACCTCGGGCCCTGGGGTTGGCAAGCTTTTTTTCTGTAAAAGTCCAGACAATAAATAGTTTAGACCTTGTGAGTCATAGAGTCTCTGTGGCAACCATTCAACTCTGCCATTTTAGCCTCAAAACAGCCATAGACAACACTCCAAACGAGCGCATGTGACTATATCCCAATGAAACATTATTAACAAAAACAGGCAAGTTGTCCTCAAACTGTGATTTGCTGGCTCCTGTGCTAAATGATTGATTCAGGAATAAGCATGTGACTGAAGCCTGGCCAACAACTCAACATGATTCTATGCCTCTAGCCAGAATGTTTCAGTACCCAATTAGAGTGACTCTTAGAACTGGCCCCAAACTGACAGGAAAAGACACTCTCTCCAGTGGACTATAGTGATGAGAATGTGAGGATGCAGCTGTTGTTTGCAGAATAAAACCCAAAGTCCTTTGCATGTCTCCAAGGCATCCTGAATTTCAGGCACACACCTGCCACCTGTCATCTCTTTTTACCAGAGACCAGAATCGAGTAGATGCATATAATGACTCTAGAACAAATAAGCAATAATCAACAATTTAATTTTCTAAAATATTTAAATGAATGGTCTTGGCTGCTTGCTTGGATCAACTTCACTAGAGAGCGCTCAATTGCACTGTTTGAAAACAACCTCAAATAGCATATCATGCTGTATTTACTTGGCACCTATGTAATGGGAGCTTTAAAAGAAAAACAAGACCCTGAGGAAAATGCAAAAAGGAAGTAATTTATCCTGATTCTCTGAGAATGCCCAGGAACAAAGCAACTTAAAAAAAAAAAAAAATTCTAATCAGTCATGGAGATTCAGGGCTGGCTAAATTTTTTCCTCCAACTAAGTTATAAGATTTTAATCACGATCATTAACAGGACAATTCAATGTAGTTTCCCAATATGGTTTTAATGGAAGAAAATATTAGAGTCTAAAAAATTGAAAATCAGAAATTATTTTCTTTTCAAACTGATACTCATTTCTGTGTAGTAATTGTTAACAAACACAAATACAAGTTTGCTTGGGTTAAATAGGTCTTAGTGCTTGGTATTGGTTAGAGCAGACCAAGTTACACTGCTATAATAAGTAATACCTAAATTTCAGAGGCTTTACACAAGTTTGTTCCTTGTTCCTACAAAGCCCTCTCTGTGAGTCCGGCATATTTCTGGGGAAGCCGCCCTCCCTAGTGTAGCTGTTTTCATCTGTGGCACTTCCACTTCAACAGATGCTTCACTCAAGAGGGAGGAAGAATGTGGGGAGTCACACACACTGGCTCTTAAATGCTTTCGCCCCAGAGTAACAGGTGACACTTCTACTCCCAGCCCATTGGCCAGAAGTAGTCACATGATTTTATCAACTGCAGGGTGGTGGGAAATGTAGTCTTTTAGGTGTCCAGGAAGATGGGGAGAATGGGAAATAGTGACTGGCGCAGTGGGATACTTCCAAAAGGAAGAAAAGGGAGGCCAACAGATCTCTTGCAAGCCAATGAGGAGGAAGCAGAGAGAGGTAAGGGATGAGAACAAATGTAGGAGAGGAGACAGAATTCATTTGCTACTCAGTTCAGTTGTTCCTCAAAATGCACCTGTGTTCCAATTCTTGTCCATGACACAGTTCACTGACCTGTGGTAGGAGGAGGAAAACAAGGAACATGTCATTGTAATGCTAAATCGACAATATGGTCCTTCGTTATTGCTAAGTTGATGATCTTGATGGACCTTTCTACATTTTTTGGTTTTAAAATGTCATTTCTTTGATAAATCGATGTTGGTCATAGTTAGTAATTGCTTATCTAATGTCCTTACTTGGCAAAATAAAAAGTTGCCAACTGCCCATAATTTTCCCCCTTTGTGTAAGTAACTATGTTCATCTGTAAAATGAAATTCTGGGAGCCACCGCCTAGAGCTTCCTTTAGCTGTATAAGAATATCTACTTTTTTGAGCACCCCCTCTGTGCTATTTAGCATGTTTCCTCATTCTTCCCTCACAACAGCAAGAGGAAAGGTATTATTATCTCAAATTTACAGAGACTCAGGAGAAATCCCTCCTGGTTGTAAATCCTCAGTCGTTCTACTTGTCAGCCCTATAATAAACCCCTTATTTCATATTACGCCTGTGGTTCTGCTTCTATAATCAAACCCTGGCTGATATACACAGGGATCCTCATCTCAGGGTCTGCTTCTAGGGATTCTAATTTAAGACAAAGTGCTTAATAAATGATGGCCTACCTGATTTACCATGGCCACGTGGTTAACTAAGGTAATGCTGGATCTCAGTCCAGATCTACATGACCAAAGTCCATGTTCTTTTCTCAGAGCTTTGAATTTAGAGGAACTTTCGGGTCACACTCACCTGGTACATATTGGCAGAAACTCCTTCAGAGGTATCAGAACGATATTTAATACTTAAGTCCATTAATTAAGCATGGCCCACCTGTACACCAGCCATAAGAAGGTGGTATCTTTGCAGAGAATCTTGCAGCAGGGCGTCAGAGCAGAAACTGACTAATTCTCAGCGCAGGTGTTCTAGTCGAATATTGATAGCTGATCTGAAGTCAAAATAGAGTATCTCTGGCTCTTCCTACACCAGCAGGTGTTTCTCACTCCTGATGCCCAAAATGTATGTGCCTCCTAAGACTGTAAAAATAGACACCTCTCACATTTCTCTATAGGAGTGCTTAGGAACAAACATTTGGGAAGCAGCATATGTCTTATATGAAACTGTTCCACTTTTACAGGGGATTTGCTAAGTCTGATGTGCGAGCATAGATATTTGTATATTCATAAATTTCTAGTGCTGGTGCTTTTGAAATGCACTGTTCCTGAGAAAGGCAGAAAGAGGAAGGACAACTGTGAATAAACATTGCTTTTTTTGAGAGTTCTTCACTAAGCAGGTTTAAATATCCAAATTGCTTCACGTTATTAACGCCTTAAATATTATGAATTAAGATTAAAATATCGAACTTTAAGTGGGATATTGGGAAACCGCAAATAAAATTTAATATTTTTCCAATTTAATAAAGTGTCATTACCAAATGAAGCAATTTGTTATACTAAATATTTTCTATTTATGTAAATTTCTAACAAGTCTTCTTATATCTAGACTTTTTTCTTAGTAGATGGAAATAAGTTTTAGAAATAATGAGTTATTTTAAAACTACTTTTATTCTGAGACTTCAAAAAACACACAGAACATACTTTCTTTTGAGTGCTTTATAACTTGGGACTCATAATCCATTGTCATAAAATATTACAGATCTTATTATTCATAGACAATATTTTGGTAGAATAGTTTACTAAATGATGCAAAGATTTGCTTCCTTAAAATTACTCATATTGGAGACCCATAAAAAGGTACTAAAGCATAAGGAAAAAGAATTATTCATTCTAAAGACTCAGAGAAAAAGCATAAATTGTAAAGAATTTTCTAAAATAAATGGACAAAATTTTTTAAAATACTTGTTGATAAATAGTAAGTAATTTCATATCTATGGGTATATGATGGATGGATAGACAGATAATCGAGAATCCTCTATAAAATAAAACTGGGAAGCAACAGAGATGAAGACAAAAAAGCAAAAAAATAAAAGCCAAATGAAATGAAAAAAAAGAATTCAAAGAAATCTAACCTCTAAAAGAAGAATTAAAATCATAGTAGAGAGAGTTTAAAGCAGAAAGGACACCGTAGAAAACTGTGTGATAGAGAACAAATTTGAAAAACCCTCAAGAATATTGAGAAGGAAATAAAAAAGCAACAAAAGTTATTTTTTAAAAGATACAAGTACAAAAGCAGTAATCATAAAACAAATTATCAAGTGTATAGACCCACCGTGTTTGTTGTAGCAATAAATATAAATAAGCTAACTTTCCTTGTCAAAGAATTTCAAATAAGGTTTTAATAAATAAAACTTGATTTTGCTTAAACTATATATACCGAAAAGGAAGATTAAGATAATAGAGGAATATCTATCAGGCAAATACAAAGAAAAACAAATGAAGTATGGGTGAGAGATAAAGTAAGAGAGAACTCAGCATCTATTCGCATGTGCATGGACAGGATGTGCTGGAGGCATCCTGTACAGGCTCATAGAGCTGACTGTACACATCTCCTCCCACCTCTACATTTGGTGACATCACGTTGTTTTTGGAGAGCTGGTTGACCAGCTCACTACTATCTGTACTTATTGCCTTCACTCCACCTCTCAAATCTCCCAGTTTTATGGTTATAATTTGTCCTTTGGATTCTGGTTATTATCATTAAAGTACTTTATTTATTGTGGTGTTTAATTTTATGTGTCAGCTACACTGGCCCCTGGGGCACATTGATATTTAGTCAAACATTATTGTTGGGTATTTTTGTTAATACCCAAAGGATGAATTTTTGTTAGTAGGATTAACATTTTTTTCAATTTACTTTAATTTTTACATGGAATAATTGTTATTATTTTTGGAATATTGTATATATTTTTAAATTTGTCTGCAGTGAGAATGTAGTCTTTATTTTTATTTTTTAAATTTATTATTTCTTTTTATGGTGACATTGGTTAACGAAATCCAGTAAGTTTCATCTGTACAGTTTAACAGTAAGGCATATATATATTTACACTGTATGTTCACCCGACAGAAAGTTAGATTTCTTTCTGTTTCCACATCTTGGACCTCCTACACCCCGTCTACCTCACTCCTCCCCGCACCCCCTACCATCTGGTAACCACTAGGGTATGTGTGTGTGTGTGTGCGTATACATATACATATATATATGTGTATATATGTATATGTATATACATATATACACACATATATACATATATATACACATATATACATATATATGTATATATATAAATACATATAAATATAGTATGTATTTATACATTATGTGCTTCTCTTTAGAGATGTTTTTACATTAAAATTGTCTTATAGCTATATTAGCAATAATTATTTAGATTTAATGTAGGCAGTTATACCACAAATTTCACATTCTTAATTCACTTGGTGTACTTCTTAGTTGTCTGAAAAATGATGGTAAGTATTTTCAAGAAGAGTGTGTTAAAGGTAATACCACCGGATCATGCCTGAGATTGTGTTTCTGTTGCATTCGCACCTGAACAGCAAAGCCTCCAGATATCACAATCTTAATTCAATATTTTTTTCCTCTCCAAATTCTGTACAAGTTGTTCTGTTGTCTTTGATAATTGATTTTGCAGATAAGAAAAATCTCGGTCTTATTTTTTTCTTAATAAGGAGTTTTTTTATCTGTCCGAATGCTCATTATATTCTTTTTCTTCTTAAAAATTTTATTTCGTCTGAATAGTATTGCCATCATTCTGCCAACCCCTTCTATCAATACCTCTGAAAAAAAATCAAGCATAAAACCTTTTTAGCCTTGGTGCTGTATGAGTTATACTCTGTCAATTTTCATTAGTCCGTTTTGCCCACACTCAGTAAACCATAAATTTAATACCCAAGTCCTTATGAAGCTAAAAGGTATCTTCTATTATTCTTTTGAATTATTCCTCCAGAATATGCTGTTTGTTCCTTCTGAAATTATTCTCATTCTTCTCCCACTGTTCTGCAGTTCTTTTTTCTTAAGTTGTCATTCATGTCTGTATCCTCTTCCTCTGAGTTTTAGGAGAAACTAAAATTTTGATCACATCTCCCACTTCACTGATTCCATCTTCTGCAGTATGATCTATCAATAGACAATGGTGCCCACTGTAGATTATCATTTATCTCTCTTGTGTTTTCTCTGCAGACAATCCTTTCTACTCTCCACATCTTTCTTCTTTGAGATCATTCATGTATGTAATGTTTACGAATGCAATGCTTCAAAGATTTGTGCTGAAACATAGAAATGTCCTAAACTTTAAGTATTCTCCTATTTCTCGTGGCACTTCTAGTTCACAGGCGACTTTTGTTCTGATTGCTGAGTTTGATCCCACTCTTTTGAAATCTGGATTTCTTTTGAAATCCTATGTCAATTCATTTTTCTTGTGTACTTGTACATCTGTGGTGATGAGCGCCTATTAAACTGTCAATTCTTATTGAATTTGAGAGGAAACCAGTTCATCCTCTGGCCTTTTCCACTGTCCCGAACATCTGTCCCTTTTCTCCTGATAATCGGTGTTTCCCCTCTCACTTCCAACAAGCCACCATCCCAGGATCCAGTCAACCTCTCTGACCTGAGCTGTATGTTGTTGTTGTTGTTGTTTTTGAAGAATTTTCTACATAAATACCCAGCTATTCCCTAGACCCTCATTATTCCTGTAGACCAAATCTACACCCCAGAGAACATTTTCTTTTCCCTGAAAAGATATGAAATAATTAAGATTCTATTCACTAGTCTTAAATCGCTTTGGAATCTTTTATATTCTTTATCTGATGAGATTAAGGACTCATGCTATTAGAACAGACAAGCAAATTACTTCCTTCACCAAAATAAACAAGCAATTGCACACATCAAAAAAGATGGTAAACATATGTATTTGTGAATTATATTCAGGAATAGGACACAAAAAATGACAAAGTCTGCATGATTTATTGCTGATTTCATCAAAGTGGAAATCTGTATTCATGCAAGTACATTAGAAGAAAAATAATAAAGCATAGTAATTATATGCACAGAAATCAAGGTTTACTGTTTGCAGCAGTATTCACACACTCTGTGTGATATATTGGCAAAGCACCAACTCATTGATCTAATTATCACAGAGATCAATACTGTGTGTGTGTGTGTGTGTGTAAATAGATATCTCAAAGTAATAAAATAGCATATATATATATATATATATATATATATATATATATATATATATAGGCTATTACGCTATTACGCCATTACCGTACTATTCGATGATCATAGATTTGTCGTGTGGTTTGAACTTCCGGAGTGTGATACCTCCTACTCCTTCTTTCTTTCTTGAGGTTTCTTTGGCTATTCAGGGCCTTTTGTGGTTCCATATGAATTTTAGGATTCAGTGGTTCCAGTTCTGAGAAGAAGGCTATCACTATTTTGTAGGAAGTGCACTGAATCTGTATAGGGCTTTGACGTTTCAAGAATATTAATCATTCCAATCGCCGAGCATGGTATACTCTTCCATTTCTTTGGATCCTCTTCAGTGTGTTCAGTGTCTTAAAGTTTTCAGGGTTCAGGTCTTTCACTGGTTTAAATTTATTCCTAATTATGTTATGCTTTTTGATACCACTGTAAATGAGATGGTTTTAATTTCCCCCTTCTGATAGTTTCTTATTGGTGTAGTGAAATGCAACAGATCTCTGTCTGTTGACTTTGTATACTACAAATTAGTGTTTTCGTTGATCAGTTCCAATAGTTTTCTCAGTGGAGTCTTTAGGGCATCCTCTGTGTAGTGTCACGTCATCTGCAAACAGTAGCTGTACTTCTTTTCTGATTTCAGTGCCTTCGATTACTTGTTTTCTGCTGTGCCTAGGACCCCCAGTACTACATGAAATAGAAGAGGTGATTGTAGACATACATGTCTTGTTCATAATCTTGGGGGAAAGTCAACTGTTCACAATTGAAGATGTTGGCCGTGGGTTTGTCATAGATAGCCTTTATCACGTTAAGGTATGTCCTCTATACCTACTTTGTTGAGCGTTTCTATCATGAAAGGATGGTTTCTGTCAAAGACATTGAGCTTTTTCTGAGTTATGATTTTTCACTTTCATTCTTGGACGTATCACATTGATTGGTTTATGGATGTCGGACCATCCTTATGTTCCTGCCATAGATCTCACTTGGTCATAGAACGCAATCCTATAATGTATTGTCGAATCCAGTGTGCCAATATTCTGTTGAGAAATGCGGCATGCATGTTCATCAAGAATATTGGCCTGAAGGTTTCTTTTTTTCTAAGATGTTTCTTTGGTATTGGTGTCAGGACAAACATACAGCTAACATCATCAAGAAAGAAGGAAGGAGGTATCACACTCCTAAATTTCAAACTAGACGACAAAACTACGATCAGCAAAATAGTACAGTAATGGCATAAAAACATAAATATATATATTCGGGCTATTTTATTACATTGAGATATCTATATATAGATACTCTAAAACTGCATGTATATTTTAGCCAAATTGTATCTCTACATCTATTCTTCAGTTCCTTTTTTTGGATTTATTGCTAACTCAAATTCACCCAAAAAATAAATTCACCCAAAAAATTAGTATCAAATAGTTTTCTTTCATTTCATTGCAATCTTTTCTCTTTCAATCCACAGTTGTTTTGATGGAGAAAGAAATGATGGAAAGTTTCATTCAATTATATTTTCTTTACTTAATTTTAATAATATATTTTAATATATAACTGGTGTTCAGAATAAATTGAATGCTTACTAGAAAGCTTGTGAGAGAAATATGTGTTTTTGCAGAGGTCTGACAATTTGATATAAAGTATATTTCTTAGAAGATATAGCTCACAGTAATAAAATTATTTACATACTATCTCTTGACATCTGTGATAACCAAATTTCTCCACTCCTGCTTCTGAATCCGCTTCATTCGAAAATATCCTTACCCTAATATTTTTTGAGCTCTGACTATGCATCAAGTTAACTCAGTTAATCCTCAAAACATTCCCATGAGTTACTTTTCATTTGTGTATTCCCATTTTACAAGTGAAAAGCCTGAAGCTCAAGAAACTTGCCCATGGCCATGTAGTTGGCAAAATGTAGAAGGAGGGCTCAAAGATATGGCTGTCTGGTTCCAGAGCCTGTGCTATTGCCAGTACATTGGGCTGAAACTCCTTGGAATGGGGCTTCCTTTGGCCACCATGAGTACACCCCACAGATACACAGCTGTAGACTTGCAAAAAGACACCGCATCTGGCCTAGCAGCTGGGTTCCCGTTATCATCTATTGCTGCGTAACAAACCATGAAGTGTGCCTTAAAACAATAACTAAGAAGCATTTATTTTGCTCCAATCTTGGAGGTCAGCTGGGCTCAGCTAAGCAGTTCTTGATCAGAGTCTCTCATGTGGTTACAGTTATTTGGTGACTGGTGCTGGGGTTATCACCAAGGCTTTTCATTCACATGTCCGTCCCCCGGGGCTCGGCAGGCTCAAATGGCTAAGGGCTAAAACATCTAGGGTTCCTTAGGCAAGCCTCGGTTCATATATTTTCTCTCTCTCTCTCTCTCTCTCTCTCTCTCTCTCTCTCTCTCTCTCTCTCTCTCTCTCTCTCCCTCCCTCTCCCTCTCCCTCTCCTTCTCCCTCTCTCTCTCTCCCTCTCTCTTTCTCTCTCTCCCTCTCTCTCCCTCTCTCTTTCTCTCTCTCCCTCTCTTTCTCTCTCTCTCCCCATCCCTCCATCTCTCTCTCTCCCTCTCTATTTCTCTCCCTCTCTCCCTCCCTCTGTCCATCCATCTCTCTTTCTTTCTCTCTCTCTCTCCCTCTCCCTCTCCCTCCCTTCCCATCCCACCCCAAGGTCACTAAATGGCGACCTTGGTGAAGCCAGACTTATTGCACAACAACTGAAGACGTGCAGAATGAGTGTCTCAAGACACACCAGTGTGGGCTCTACTAAACCTTGAAAATCAAGGTTTATGATCCCCAAGCATCATCACTTCTGCCACATTTTACTTATCTGGGTTGTTACAAAATCCCATCCAGATTTAAGGACAAGGGATCTGGACAACACCTCTTGATAACAGAGAGACAAAGAACCTGCAGGTAGGTTTCAAAAGTGCCGCACACTGCACCTGGAGCTACTGCTTTGTAGAGCATGCGGTATTCACTGTCATCCACCAAGATTCATCTGACTTTGTAGGCAATGGAGCAGTGAACTAAGTAAGGATATGATGGGGATGGCAGTGCTAGTTTTTATTTACTAGATGGCTGGAGCAGGAGAGGGGCAGTTTCAGACACTTGCTGTCGACCTGCTCCCACTATGATGAAAAACCCTCAGGAGAGAGAGAGATGCCCCTTCCAAGGAGGGGAGAGCACCCACCTGCAGGAGGGGAGCCCCTACTAAGAGAGAGAGAGGCGCCAAGGAACCAATGTGGGGTTCTGCCAACCGCCAAATCGGTCCATCCCACGATACGTGGCTAGGCCTGAGAAGAAGTGACCTTGGGCAAGGCAGCTCCATTCAGCTGAGAGCCAGTCTTACAGAGAGGCTCAGATAAGAAGCCATGGCCTCCAGCACTTCCAGCAGATGGGGAGTGAGTGTTTCTGTTTTGAGTGGCATGTGGGGAGAGGGCATCCAGGTGGGTACACCACAGCGCCCACCACACGGACTGATCCCCATGTGCTTTGATGCCATTCATAGTTAAAAATCAAGGATGTATATGGAAGTAGCTGAGGAGAGAAAAGGAGAAAGAATGCCATTTACTTTCTTTTCTCCAGATTAGTTAAAGAACCAAGCTTTCGATTCGTTTATCTTACAGAGTAAGGCCCATGAATAAGCTATTCCACAACCTCATTCTTCCCGCAGAAACGATACACAAACTTTCATACTATTTTCTCCTTTCTCTCATCCCAAGCACTTCTCTTGACTCCTAACCATAAATTCCTGTTCTAAATATCAGTGCTATATATCATATCTCCCTGTGAAAATAAAACCAGGCAACGATTAGGTCTACATTAAATAATAATCAATTCAACTTTTGAAAATGAGCCAACTTTGAATTTTCTAAACCTATTTTTTTTTTTTGAGGAAGTATTCACCCCAACCCAGGGCATTTCTTGGAAAAATATAAGTAGCAAACTCCAAATCAAGCATCTTAGAGGTCAAGAAAGGACCAGGCCATGAAAAAAATGATGAGATAGGATTCTCGTTTTCAAATAGGCTATAATTTAGATTCATTTATTTAAAAAATTAATACATTGAACTAAAAACTTTAGTGCAATCTATAATAACTTTTTTATTGAATTCTATGTATGTTAATTTTATTTAATATTTAATATTTTTAATGATATGGTTCAAAAAATAATTAAAGGGGAAAAAATTTTAAAACTATCTCTCTCATCTTTATTCTCATCTGTTCAATTTTTTCCAATAGAAAACCAAGAGTCAAAGCTTCTTATATCTCCTACCAGATATTCTTTATGAATATTCAAGCATAAATCTCTACTCATAAAAAAGTATCTTACATGTTGTTCTACACTTTGCTTTTTTCACTCAACAAAATCAAATGTTTCTGATTAATGAGAAACCACAGGGTTTGGGGGGTGAGGATTGCAACAAAATATTATTACGATTTTTTGGGGTAATCATAGTATTATTGCATATAATGTTTGGGATGATAACGATTTATTATTTATAATTTACAGCTTTAATTCTGCATACATGCTCCACCCCAATGACAGGGCCTTACAATTAAAATTATATGATTTGTTTCCATTTAATAGTAAGTAACAGGTCACAACAAGCAATGTGGTCCAATAACCAGACCCAAATTTAATGTCTTCTTCCACCTGTGCTTCTTTGAGACTATAGGAGAACCAAATTAGGGGAAAACGTCAAATGTCTACATTTAAGTCCCCTTGTAAATAAGATGCTCAGGGAAATAGCCTGCTATCGCCACTCCAACTTTTCCCTCCCCAACACGAGCCTCTAATTCCAAATCAGGCAAACGTTTATAGCAACAGCATCATCCATGCCTACTGACAAAGACGGACAACTCTGAGAACACTGTAATTTGCAAGGTCCAAGCCCTTTGTCAGGACCAGCTTCCAGGCCTGTGCAGTCACACAGGGCCCCATGCTCAGAAGGGCCCCAAGCCTGACTGACAGCTCTGCAGTCCCTATCTGGAAATTCTCCATCACTGTTTGAAAAAAGGTGCCCTGCATTTTCATTTTGCACAGGGCCCCACAAATTATGTAGCTGGTCCTGTCCTCTTCCCCTCCTTAGAAGACACTCTAAGAGAAGGGATGCAGTAAGGGAAAGAAACGTCTCCAAAAATAAGAACATAGTTCACAAAGCTTGCCTGGCTTGAGTATTATTTTCCCCATGGGAGAGCCTCCATGGGCTCCTCATAAATCCCTACAAAAGATTAATTGCCTAATCCATTAAGATCCACTGTCATTTTCAGAAAAGCCTACTTGTCGTTGCAGAGAGGCACATAATTGGTTTTTGTGTTCAGCTTTGGTCTTACTTTTTTCTTTTTCTGTTAATGATGACTAGCATGTCAAACAGTAAAAATATTTTTATTTTAATTATAGTCATCAAAAGTCCTTATTTTCAAGAGAAAAGATTAGTTTAATAATTAAATTCCCTCTGCCACCGTGAGTAATAATTAGTTAACCAAATACTAAGTCTTCTCTCAGTGGAGTTATGACACAGCATTAGAATGCAGGCGACTTCATTTTTAAAGAAGCAATGTGAGTGATACACACCAGCAGATCTGCTGTGGACCCGAGATTCCAGGAGGAACTCTGCAGGTTATGCAACTACTTCTCCGGTCCTGTGTGACCAACCACTGCCTACAGAGAGATCAGCAAGAGACCTTTCGAGGTCATATGCTAAAGCTTTTCAAATGTTTGTAGATGCTGTGGAATAAATAAGTCACAAATCTATATGAAAATATTGCCTAATTCATAGTGACCTTTTACTGTTGTTGCAAACAACAGACACAAAACTCCAACTTCCACCATGAGGGACTGATTCAAGAGTATTTTGAGTTTATGTTAAAGGATGGGGACCATCCGAGCCACATCTTCAAGCCTGATTGATTCAGGATGGCATTCAAGGCTTTGCAGAATCAGGCGACTGAGAAGGCAGTCATGGTAGGAGTGAAGGACACAGGTTCAGAAGTCAGACGGACTGTGCTCTGTGCTCCACACTTAGCTGGTTAGCCTTGGACAAGCGACTTAACTTCTCTAAGTCTTAGTCTCTTCACTTGTAAAATAAGGAGAATAACAGTACCTACCTTATCATCTCAGTGGACATCACCCCATTATACCCCAGGACACCTTGATCACAAAGGAAGGGATCCTGGCAGTAGAGGATTCTTCACCCCATAGAGGGGGAGGAAGATGCTGAGCAGAGCAAGCTGGCTCTGGGACAGTGGTGAGCAATGTGCCCTGCACATGCATGTAAAAGACTAACCATGGTGTCTGCACATTGTACGTCTGCAGTAAGTACTACTTAGTTATTCCTACAATGGTTAAGTCACTTGCCCATCTGTCCCTAGCTGGTTAGCTGTCCTAACCTGTGATCATTGAAAAGCACACTCTGGCCCAGTGTTTCTCAATCTTTCTACTCATTATCTTTTAAGACATTATTTTTCCTAATTGCCTTCCCCCCTGAAATTTTATTACCACGGATATATTGTAATTCTATTTGTGATGATTAATTTCACACATAGACTTGACTGGGTCATGAGGTGTCAGAGTTGTAAACCCTACCCCTGACATACAGACTGGAGGGCGAAGGGGTTTTAGGCTCCAGATGAGAGGTTCTTAGGCAAGTGAGACCGTGACACGTGGCCTCTTGAGGCCTCTTCTCTCAGTCCTGCCCTTCCAGGCAGGGCCGGACATTCAGCCCCACCTAGAAATCTCCTTGCTCCTTCCTCGTTTATTGTAACCCACATCTTCCCTCAAGTTCTTAACCCAAATTCTTTTCATTCCTCCACATAAAAACCTCTAATTTCCTCCTTTCCTCTAAATCATCTTTAAGACATTTTTAAAACCAGCTCAACTGATTCGCAACCACAATCCAGTTTTGTCTTCATTGAGGGCAAAGAGGACCCAGGCATTAAGCGCTCCTCAGAAGTAAGGGACAGTGTTTGGTTTCTACCCTTAGAGGTGCCTCATGTCCCAGAATGGGTTGACCATGTTAAAGCAGTTGTCATGATGTTTCTGAATTAAAATTGATTGGATATCTGCACCCTGCTATATTCTTCATCTCGACCCTATGAGGTCAGTTCTATTATCAGCCTCATTTTAAAGATGGGGCAACTCAAGCACAGAGAGGTTAAGTAACTTGCATGAGGTCACGCGAGGCAGCCGGTTGCTAAGAGAAATTACAGTGGCCTACCTATGGCAGTCCAGCTAAGGGTAGCTGAGGTATGCTGCGGTCTGCCTTGGGTCAGGAGAAAAATGATGCTTCATCTCACTTCCAACCCAACGCCAAAGGCCTAAGAATGGCAGTCTGCCCTCTGTCCTTGTGGGCAAAACTGAAACTTGCAAAGTAACCTGGAGGGGAAATAACTCTGGTTAACAGAATATTGAAAAACTAAGGAAAGGTTTAAAATTAAGGAGAATTATTGTGACAGCAACATGGGGGTGGGAATACACTTTGAGCCAAAAATCTTCCTCCAGGGACAAAACTAAACTGTTTAAACACAGTCTGTTAGAATCTACAAAAGTCCGTTTCCCCAGATACTAACTTTTGACATTAAGTATTAACCCAACAGACACACACACAGTAAATCTAGAATTCACAAGTTAATATTTATAGATGATGAAGCATTTATATAGTACCTAGGAAGTTTTTTCTTTTGTTTTTATCATAAAGCAATGTAAGTTCAGAGTAAGAAAGTCAAACGCAAGGGAATAAATTGAAATGTAAAGGTCTTACTCTGATGCCGAACACTCATTTCAGCTCCTCCGAAACAATTGCTTTTCTGTGAAGTCACAAGAAAACATTGTCTGCTGATGTTTTTAAATAAATAGGATGACACTATACATTATTGTTTTGCAATTGCTTTTTTCAGTTTATTATAACATATACTGGATATCTCGCCATCTATAGTTTTTAGTAGTTGTATGATCGTTCACTTATTTAGGATGCATAAAGAAATTTTGACAAGTCTCCTAGTAATTAACATTTCGTAGAAATTCCCGAGAAATGATAACTCACAAAATGATATGATAAATAAACATCTTTGTATACAAGTTCCGCGCTAGAATATAAGACCTCTGGTGGCAAAGGTTTTATGTGCTTTGTTTACTGATGATCCCCCAGCACTTAGTTTGGTGTCTGACTCATAGCTGATGCTCGGTAAACATCTGTTGAGTGATTATTTCTTCATGTATTTATGCATCTATACAGATATTTTAAAATTCTATGTATACATATTGACCAGTCACCCTCCAAAATGATCGCTTCACTATCTACTCCCATCTGTTTCATTTTGATCAGCCGAGGCCTTCATCTTTAGAGCTCAGTGTAGCACAGTGAATACTTGTGTCTTAGTTTCTTGTTGCTGCTGTAACAAGTTACTGCAAGTTTAGTGGCTTAAAACAGCACAGATTATCTTTTGGTTCTGGAGGTCAGAGTTCCAACATGGGTCGGTAGGGTTGTGTTCCTTCTGGAGGCTTTAGGGGAGAATTCATTTCCTTGCCTTTTCCAGCTTCTAAAGGCTGCATGCTTGGCTCCTGGCCCCTTCCACATTATTCCAACTTCTGCTTCCTCGTCACATTTCCTTCTCTTACTCTGACCCCCTTGTCTCCCTCTTTTCCTATGATGACATGGGACGCATCTTGATAACCCAAAATAACGTCCTCACCCTGAAATCTCTAACTTAATCGCGTCCTCAAAGTCCCGTCTGCCACATAAGGAACATCGTCACAAGTTCCAAGGAGTAGGATGGAGTCATCTTTGGGGAGCCATTATTCTGCATACCACAGCTTGGGAATCAGCGCTGCATTTCAGGACTGTCACTTTAATAGATACACCCTAACTAGGTATTGAGTTCCTACTGACCATGATCTAAGAAGTACATTAACTAGCTTGGCATTCTAGCACCAGTTCCATAACCTCCCTGAGCCTCGATTCTCTCACTTGCAAACTGGGGAGAGTAATGCCTGTCTCATAGGAAATGCTGTGAGTAGAATGTCTGCAGAAATCTCTTTGCATTAGCCAACACGCAGGAATTATTATATGCTGTTTTAATCTTGACAAAATCTAAATAAAATACTAAATTAAACAGTAATGAGATAGAGAAACAGATGCTCTTGTAGACTGCTGGTGTAAATGTAAATTGGTACAGGCATTCTAGAGGACAGTGTGCCACTATGAATGAAATGAAAAGCCTTATAAACGTTCTCTTTACCCCAGTAATTATCCATTTCTAAAGTATGTCTGAGGGGCATGGTTAAATTTATGTACAAAGATCTTCAGTGAAATATTATCCATAATCCTAGGGGAGGGGTTAGTAGAAACTGTCAACCCTAAGAAAGAAGATACCTACTAAGAAGAGCTTAGTAGGTGACTAGGCTCAAATTTAAAAACAAAGCCTAAAATATTTTAATCCTATTTTATTTAGAAACTAGGTAATTTTTTGCCCTTCACACTCTTAAGTATTATCAAAGCTAGACTTCAAACTCAACTTGATCTATGTCCAAAGCACATCATCTTTCCCCTCTGTCATACTTGACCTCACTGAGTCTCATTTTTTCTTAATAAGTACGAGTGAAATAAAATATCTACCTCAATGAGTTATTGTGAGAGTTAAATGAACTAATTTAAAGACCTTAAATACCAACATAAATAAAAGTCACTATTTTCTCTTATATACATAAAAAATGAAACTATAAAACAAAACAAAACTAAACTAAACTAAGCATCAGTAGTTTCTAAACAGGGGCCTCTCACACAAGCCTGGCTTCAGGGAAAAGCCTGCTCTAAAGCACCGGAACTATTTGTCTGCACTGTGCTCCTGCTGCCTGAGCCAACCCTTATAAAAGAATTCCTGGAATCATACTTCCACCAATAGGACTAAGACTGTCCTTGGCCAATCAGAGCCACAGAGTTGTATCTTCATTAGCACCTTCACTGGCCAATCAGAGCAGCTCCATTCTGATCAATCAGGACAGTGCTTTTTGGACTAATCAAACATTGAGGTCCCCCCAAATTCAGTTTTCTTTTGCACTGAAGGATGTGTTTCATCTGCTGGGGCTGAAACACCAGTGTTGAGGAGCCATGGAAGGCCCTGGCCAGAGGGCCACCTGGCATTGAATAAAAGTGTCTTCTTCACAGCACCCCAGGTTGGGGGTTCCTATTGGCCCTGAGTTCACAGAAACGACCATTAGTTGACAAAACAAACTGAGTGTCCACTGATAAAGGATTAGGTAAACAAGTACAGTACACCCTCATTACAAAAATCTCACCATATAAAAAGATTTCATGAAAGGATATTAAACACCATTTTCAGAAGTTTGTCAATGTTAGTGACAAATTTGAGGTTTAAATCAGGGTTACTTATATCAGTAAAAGAACTGTTGGAAAAAGTGTGTGTGTGTGTGTGTGTGTGTGTGTGTGTGTGTGTATTCGTATACATACTAAAAGTATAGATTTCATGATGTTTACAGTGGTTATTTATGAGAAATGGAATAAGTATAAGTGATTTCTATTTTGGCTTATTTTCTCTATTTTCTAATAATGAAGGTTGGGGAAAAGGGTTTTTGACGCAGAACAGTCCTTCTCCTTAGATTGACAGGCGTTTCTAGGTGTAGAACAAATAACAAATACTACCTATCCAAGGTGGCCCTCTAGTGGAAGGCGGATCGCAGCTGCTGTGGGGACACCTGGTTGTGACTTTATTTTAAATAGCTTATTGTATTTAAAACCTTTAAAGAAAACCAAGAGCCCTGAAATTAGTAAACTATTCTGCTTGTTCAAAGCATTTTAATTCTAGTAGTACTTAGAGGTGTGACAAAACTCTTAAAATTGTCAAGATCAGGGAACTAAGCTCCTTGGGTTTAATTCTCCTCTCCTGCTTTTTGGTAACATTTTGGTAGGTCCAGGTCCCGGCAGCCCGACTCAGATCGATGCTACCAGACAGGATGGAATAACTGAGGGCTTGCGGGTAGAATCTGAGGCGTGAAGGGGACACCTGTCTAGAGCGCTAGCACCTTCCAGTGACTACGAATCTTCGGCCCTACTCGGCTCCTCTTCGGCTCAGTTCGGTGAGCGCGCAGCTTCTTGGCCTCGGCTCTGTTCGGCTACGTTCGGCCTACGCGCTCCTTCTCCGTCGGCTCTATTCGGCTAAGCTCCGCCTACTCTCGCCCTCTCGGGCTCGGCTCTTTTCGGCTACGTTCGGCCCACGCTCCTCTCGGCTATCCTCGGCTTCCTTCGGACGACGCTGCTCTCGCGCTCGGCCTCCCTTCGGCGGAGCTCGGCCGGCGCTCGTCTCGGCCTCGGCTCTCCTCGGCTACGTTCGGCCGCGGCCCCGGAAGGGCGCCCATGGAGCCGGGACCGTCGGCTCGACTGACAGCTATGGCGCCGCTGCTGGAGTATGAACGGCAGCTGGTGCTGGAACTACTGGACACGGACGGGCTGGTAGTGTGCGCCCGCGGGCTCGGCGCCGACAGACTCCTCTACCACTTCCTCCGGCTGCATTGCCACCCGGCGTGCCTGGTGCTGGTGCTCAACACGCAGCCGGCCGAGGAGGTGCGGCCGGCCGCGCGGGAATGAGGGGACCGCGGGAGCGCTGGGGGCTTCCCGAGCGGATGCAGGCCCCGGCGCGGATGCGCAGCCTCTGAGAGCGGTGCAGCTCCCTGACGCGGTGGGGAGGGCGTGAAATGGGGGTCCCTGAGGCAGATGCAGGTCCCCGGCACGGATGCGAGAGGTCCCGTGGGGGATGCGGGTCCTTGACAGGGGTGTGAGGACACTGGGAGGGGTGGAAGGGGTTCCGAGGAAGACGCAGGTCCCTGACTTGAGTACAGAGACAGTGGGAGGAATGGAGGGACTCGGAGTTGTAGGGGAGTCATTCGAGGAGGATGGGACCGAGAGGGGGGACGTATGGTGAAAGGTAGGAATAGTGAGGGAGTCCCAAAGTTTATATAAAGGACTTGCTGGAGTCCAAGGGGTGGAGGAGGGGATGGCGGAATCTCAGGGTAATGGGGTGGGGACGTGAAAGGAGGTGCGGAGGCTGGAAAGAACCGTGTGGGCAAAAGGAGAATGCGGGGGGCGGGGGCCGGGGAGTTCACCAGGGCTGCGGAAGAAGGGATATAGGATCCGAAGGGAAGGGAGCTGGAAGTGACGCTGGGGCAGGTACCTGGGGTTAAGGAGGAGGGAGGACACTGAGGAAGACAGAGGGAAATTACACCTGTGCTGGGGGTGTCGAGAGGCAGCACAGCCTGGTCTGACAAGTTTGGTGAGCCCCTAGATAGAGCGGGTGGCCAGGAGGAAAATGTGGGCCGAGAAGGGCGACCACAGTCTCCTTGAGGGCAGGGACCCTGTCCAATTCGTCTAGGTATCTCTGAGACTTGGTGACATGGGGCTTAGCACAACACAGCTCCCCAGTAAAGGTGGTATCGAGTGGAAGGAGTAAAGGGCCAAGGGCTCCATTGACATGAAGAAAGCCCCTCTAGGGTGGATGGAGACGGAACTAATAAGCTAACCGTTGCCTGAGCAAAGGGTCCTCGTGTTACCTTCTCACACAGTACGATGCTGGGAAATATTTTCTAGGTTGCAGAAGTCTTTTAACTCAAGATTTAAAAATCCTTTTTTTCCTGTTGTTTAAATGCTGTGACAGCTCAAGTGCAGTGATTTTTCAGTATAAACCCCAAAACAAGAAAGCCTTAGTTGAATGTAAATTGGCTGGTTGATCACCATAAAGTAGTAAAGTTTGTGTAGCTCTGAGAAAGACAGCATATCATTTTAAATACAAATACCTGCAACCTATTAAGAATTGCCTTGTATTCAACTGCCTACTAATCAATTTTGGTTTCATTTAGGAGTATTTTATCAATCAGCTGAAGATAGAAGGGGTGGAACACCTCCCTCGCCGTGTGACAAATGAAATCGCCAGCAACAGTCGCTATGAGGTTTACACCCAAGGAGGTGTGATATTTGCAACAAGTCGAATACTTGTGGTTGATTTCTTGACTGATAGAATACCTTCAGATTTAATCACTGGTAAGATTTTGAAATCTTATTATGTATAATTTTGCACCTTTTTTTTGTCTGCCCCATCTGCTAAACTCAACTAGAACCTTCTCATGGGTGATACTGGATGTTTTTGCTCAACATTGTGCCTCTAGCCATTAGGACAGTATCTGACACATTTTAGATGCTCAATAAATATTCGTGGCCTGAATAAGTAAATAAATGTAAGATTGGCTTTGTTTTCTAAACTCCTATTTAGTAAATACATGGTAATTGAGTGGCATTTGCTTCTAGAACCTACTCAAATTTGAAATGTTTATAAATACTCTAAATATTTCCTAAAATATTCGGTTTTCCTCTTCAGGGAACATTTAATTTCATAATCTGAAATTAAACCAAGTTGCTTAATTATTTTGAGGAGAATAGTTTAATTTTTGCTAGAATTAATAGAGAAAAGGAATTATTATTATTACTATTTGTTTTTGGTTTTTTTTGTAAAACTTTTTCTGATTTCCCCAAAGCCAGTTAGGTGCCCTCAGGTTACCCTCTGCTTCTCATCGCACTCAGAACACATTATATTTGCCGAAGTTTTGATCGCTCTCACTCATTAAAAACCAGCTTCATAGGCACAAGGAATAACTTGTCATCCCAAGCTAAGTAACTGGGAATCGTAGGATGAATGATGCACGGATATACTGTGACCTGTAGTGAACTTTTGGAGGGCGGAGGGACTTAGAGAATTCATAATTGTGCTTCCCACTGTGTCTATCATATTGCCCTGAACCTAAAAGACCTTCAAGAAATAGTTAATGAATAAATGTGTTAATGAATACTTTATATAGTTCATGACGAACTGATTGAGAAAAGTTTTATTATACTATTTTTACACTCATTAATTTTTTTACTGAGATATCAGCATATAACATATTAGTTTCAGGTGTACAACATAATGATTCTGTATTTGTATTGTTGTAGTTTCATAACATTTATCATTGTTATAAGTACTGCCACAGACCGTGCAGTCAGAATCACCTGACTTTGAATGGTAATGCCACTGCTTACAAGAAAGTTACTTAATTTTTCAATGGTTTTTTTCACAAGCCCCAGTTTTCTTATTTCTTAAATTGAGGAAATAATCCCTCCTAGAGTTATAGTAAAGGTGAAGTAAGACAAAATAATTTGTTTAATATAGTGCCTGGTACATAATAAACAGATAATAGCAAAAGAGCTATTGGATTTTTATAACCAGAAGTCTTGATACATCAGAACGTTTTTTACTATTTGCTGCTTTTTTATGTTTAGTTTTATTTTTAAGTCGATAAAATGAAAAAAAATATGTCTTGAACCTACCGCTAGATGTCAGTACTGCTCTTTCAGTAACAATTCAACCAGCTCAGACAGAGCAACCCGAATCAGAGAGATGTCCAAGGTAGAGTTTATGAGTAATTCCTAATTAAAAGTTAATTTCTGTCTGACTCGGTTTACTCATCTGTAAATTGGAGATGGTAACATCCTCATGGGTTATCGTGAGTGTGAAATGCGATGATGTATGTGACATTCTTAGCATCATACATGGCACGAGGTAAGCATTTCTGTGTTAGTTTAGTGGAAAAGACAGATGTAAAGAAGTAACTACAGTACAATATGAGGTACGAAACATTAAGGGAGCATAAAAGTTTAAGTAGGTTTTTGTGGGACTAGATTATCCCCCAAGAAATATGACCTGCTGTTTGTTTTGATTTTTTATTAAAGGAAGAGCGGGCCTCAGACACACATGACTTGGAACCTTTGGTCTCCTATTACTTGCTGGATGACCTCGATCAAGTTGCTTCCCTTTCCTGGTCTCATAATAATACCTACCCCTTAGAATTATTGTGAGGATGAAATGAAATTTAAAAAAACCTATAAAAGTACCCAACCCCAGTGCCGGGGATGTAATATTAGTTCTTTTCTCTTTCTTCCTTCTGGGTTCCAAAGAAATGACCTTTTGGAGCACATTTTCTTAAATTGAGATTTACCTTTAGAGGTCCATTTTTATTATTTTTATTTGTATGTAATATTTCAATCTAGGCCATTAAGTGTGGCCCAGTAGAGCATTTGTAAAAACCTGCCTACTAGGTACAGAATCTCTTCCAAGTGGCAAATTAGTTATATACATATGTTGGAGTGATTAAAAATTCTTTGTCTACAAACTTCAGAATAACACTATTAATTTTTACTGTATTTGAAAAATAATTTGCTTAGGTAGAATATATTTTTGCTCCATCCACCACAATTCAAAATTTAAATACCAAAAATAGTAGAATCTGAATTGAGTTTATTGACCTACTAAAAGGGGTCATAAATTACTATTAGTGTCATGTTCTGGACACAGAGTAATGAGAACTGAAGCAAAAACAGGCAAGTACATTTATAACAAAAATATGATTTATATATAAGGTAACTGGCTTGATTTAGGTCTAAAAGACCGAGAATCATCATAGAATAAAGTTTCAGATCTAGAAATGACATCTGTACACTCAAGCCATCTCATGTCACTGCCTAATTTATCAGTAATCACATTGCCTCAAAACAGCGTACACGTATGAAAGTTTATTTATAAATAAACTTTTCAAAATAATTGTCCTTGTTTCTGTGATTCACAGTTATCATTATCACACTCCTGCCAAAAAAAAACATATGTACTAAACATATCCATTAAAGGTTTTTATTTTAAATGGACTGATTTACCTCTCAATTGAATATACTCTGATTCTGAAAAGTGAATTCTTATAATAGGCGAAATAGATGAAATGGTGCCCAAACTTCTAAAAAGCAACAATTTTATGTCGTCTACATCTGATTCATATATATAAGAATTAGTGATCCACTTAGCTTTCAGAAATACGTCCTCCACTGTGCCAGACACATCCCACCTCAGGACCTTTGCTCAAATCACTCCCTCTGCGTTGAACATGGTCACAGAGCTCACCTCCTCACCTCCGTCAGTCTATTCAAAGATAGCAAAACACTATCCCCACATATGCTCCCTCTCTTTCTCTGATTCATTTTTTTTCTCCTTAGCACTTACCATCTTATAACCTACTAAATATTTTACTCACTTATATTGTTTATTGAAAGTGCCATGAGGACAGGGACTCATACGTGTTCTTTAAGGCTATATCCGCAGCCCAGACCAGTGCTCACCCATGCTCAAGTAGGCACTAAGAAAACTGTGGTAAGTAAATGAAAGGGAACCTGAAAATTCCATGTCTATTTTGTAATCGAAATTATAATTTCCTCCCTCAGGCATCTTGGTGTATAGAGCTCACAGAATAATCGAGTCTTGTCAAGAAGCATTCATCCTGCGCCTCTTTCGCCAGAAAAACAAACGTGGTTTTATTAAAGCTTTTACAGACAATGCCGTTGCCTTTGATACCGGGTTTTGTCATGTGGAAAGAGTGATGAGAAATCTTTTTGTAAGGAAGCTATATCTGTGGCCAAGGTAAATAGCATCATGTGATAAATTTCTGAAAGCGGATCTGCTGTTATTTAATTTTGCACTTTAATGTAATGTAAAATTTTACTATAATTGGACTTGATGCATGCTAGTCAGGTTCATAACAAGTACATCCAAATATAAATACCGTATGGTCACCACATTTGTGATTCATTTAAAAGGAGAGAAATTTGATTGTTATCTTTCTAGTAGCCCATTAAATCCATCCAAATGCAGCCAGTATGTCCTTTCTTGTCCACTTAGCGAAACCCCCAGGGATCTATCTAGCGACTCACATGCATAGCAGCTGTAGGTGGACTGCAGATTTATTGGCTAAGATGCTCACTTCCACTTTGAAAATTACCCGTTAGGGAAATAAAGCACAAAGATTTTGAAGAATTTCTGTAAATTTCTAGGAAAAAGAGGAGGTTTCCATTTTCAAACATTTAGCAACCTACGCTAATAGGTATTGTGGTTAGACTATATGGTATTTAAGAGCTGTTGTGATGATCTTTTTCTTTTCTTGATTATACCTTATTTCGGGAATCAACATACTTTTCTTGGAAAGGTCCCGATTGTGAAGATATAGGCTTTGCAGGCCGTGTGGTCACAGTTAACTCAACTTTGCTGTTATAGCATGAAAGCAGCCATACACACTACCTGAACAATGGGTGTGGCCGTGTTCCAATAATCTGTTCCTAAAAACAGGCACTGGGTTTGGCCCAGACCATCACTGGCTGACCCCTGCCTTATTTGAATAATTTCCACTCATTGAGGTTAAAAGTATTCCTGAAAACTGTCATTTTGCTTTCCGTTTCTTAATTCATTTACAAAAAACTATTAGAGTATTAAGCCAAGATCAAAAATACATACCCGTTGAAACTCTAGAAAATATTTGAAAACTATTTGTCTCTTTAGGTTCCATGTAGCAGTAAACTCATTTTTAGAACAGCACAAACCTGAAGTTGTAGAAATTCATGTTTCTATGACACCTGCCATGCTTGCCATACAGACTGCTATACTGGACATTTTAAATGCATGTCTAAAGGAGCTGAAATGCCATAACCCATCGCTTGAAGTCGAAGATTTATCTTTAGAAAATGCGATTGGAAAACCCTTTGACAAGGTACTCTATTTCTCCTCCTTTTTAAGCACGATTTGTTATGTTATAATTTTTAAGAATGCAAGGTATTTTAATATGTACAGTGTTCTTAAAAGGAATTTGCTGTTATTTATATTTATATTGGAGATGATTTAAAGTATAGTTTGTTTGGATTACTGGAGAGTAATAATTTGTAGTGAAATATGTGGATTGGCATATAATGCAACTCTGATTTTTACAGTGATTACTTCTTAAGTATGATTTAAAAAGAGGATAAATAACCTTTTTGCTCTGAAATGACATTTGGATATCTACAGGTAGAAGATTTTTACATAAGAATGCTTCAGAATTTATGATCTCTTATTTGGAATAAAAATAATTTGGACGAGTTTTCATTACTGAGGAATGTGAAACTTGTTCTGTCTTAAAATTACTTTCTGAATTGAGAAAATGGTAAGACTTTAGTTCAAGGAATTTTTATTCTAATTTTTTTTATCAAAAATTAATATTAATACAGATACATAAAATGTCTAAGATTGAATTATAGACCCAGAAAATGCTGACTTTTTAAGAATTCCAGGCAGCTTTTTTGTTTCTTTCATATTTTGTTAGAATAAGTTGCTGTCTTTTAACCTCTGAATCAATCTTTTTGTCACCAGAAATAATACAAGTGATTATAAAGGAAAACTTTAGCTCGTCATTTCTCTGATTCTTCCAAAAAGTCATTTTACTATGAAATAATGATGCATAAAACTAATTTCATGTGTTACACTCCTCATTCCTAAAATAAAGTTTATTGTAATTTAATGCATGGTGAAGCCAAAAAAGAAAAAACAAAAAAACAAAAAACTTCACGTTCTTTTAATAGAATGTGTATGTCCCCAGAGAAACAAAATATAGCTAGCCTAATATGTTTTGTAATGAATCTCTCTGTTTATCATCCCCTGCATAGTAAAAGTCCAAGTATTGATTTAAGTATTCTCTTAGTAACCAAATCTAAATATAGATGTAATTTATATCTTTTTAGAAAATAGAACTTTTGCAGATGATTTTACAAAAGAGGCATGTAGTTGTATGTTCCAGTTTGTCTCAGGACAGTCTGCCTGTTGACAATCTGCCTATTGTCCTGGAGTAATTATTAATAGTATCATTTCATTTTCACAAGATTCCTGGTTTAGACAATAAATTATACAGTCATCCAAATATTTACTTCTGCTCAGTATTAAATTTGTTAGGTAAGATGCCATATAGCAATAATGCTTCCATATCATGCTACAGATAATATCCTTTTTAGTTACAGAATCAGTTTGTGAAGTAAATGCGTGTATATAGCTGTGGATATGTGGATACTTACGTAGTATATAAATAAAGTTGTTCTGCGTTTTAGGCGACATTTTAGGATCATAAAAAATATTCAAAGTTAGTCAATTTGTTAACAGTTTAGTCGATTAACTGTTAATTCAACCAATATTTTTTCATCCGTGAGTAACACCTTTATAAAAACTAAATAGATCTTTTACATGCCAACAAGTTAAGATATATTGTTATTTAATTTGATGTCATGTAGTTTCCCTGGTTTTCTGCTGAATCATCCAAGTGGGTCCCACAACTTCATCTGTCTAGGATAGGGTCACAGCCAAACTTGGCAGAAACTGAATGTGTCTGAGCTACATGCTTTGATTCTTCCTAAAAACAAATATTTGATTATCTCTGATGTTTATCAGGCCTTTTCTCTTCTGACTAATAATGTAAATATGGATAATTATGAATTGACTCTACCTGATCATGAAGATTATAGTGATAAGATATTCTTTGTATTTGAAAAATTAAACATCCTTATTAGAACCTTATGAACTGAAATTTTCTATCCCCTTTCTTGGAAGATAATGTTTTGGTTTTTTTTTATTGTAGTAAAATATGCATAACGTAAAATATACCACGTTAACCAATTTTTAGGTATACAGGGGACAATTTTTGTTGAAAGTATAATCTATAGTATTAATACTACATTGAACATATTTTGGCAATACTCGATTTTATTCTTGTTTTAGACAATCCGCCATTATCTGGATCCTTTGTGGCACCAGCTTGGAGCCAAGACGAAATCCTTGGTTCAAGATTTGAAGATATTACGTACTTTGCTGCAATATCTCTCTCAGTATGATTGCATCACATTTCTTAATCTTCTAGAATCTCTGAGAGCAACAGAGAAGGCTTTTGGTCAAAACTCAGGTGGGAGACAAAAATACTAATGTTATTTTATCCTAGGAGCTGATTTGAATAAAGTTCTAGTTTTGTTGGGGAATCAGGTGTGGGAAGTGCTATATTCACCTACATGTTATACTAAGATTTAAAATGACATTTTACATTCATAGCACAAGGATTAAGATTCTATTGATAGCTAATGTTTCTGCCTACTTAACTTATATATAATAATAAATATTCACATCCATTCTGGGCAGTTTTATTTCTAGAAAAGACTGACTATATTGCAGGCATTCCCCAAATAAGTCGTGTGCCACAAGTTTAGTTGTTAAGAACTTAAAATTCATTTTCCCCTAAGAAACAACAAGTTGGCATGGGATTTCATAAGCTAGAGCGTGAAGACTAAAGAGAAGAGGTTTGTGGGGAAACATGCACATGTAACTGGCCACCATCTTACTTTCCCTACAGTAACATCCACCTCCCACTGTTGTGGCCTCTCTCGGTGTTTGGCTGGGCCAGTGATTTTCAAAGTGTGGTCCATGAGCCCCTGAGGCCAAGATTTAAGGTGACTAATAATTTTAACTGCTTCGGCAGGGACATTCTTGAATAATAAACTACAGATGCGTAGAAATGAAGCATACGTCGACTGCTGGTACGCTTTGGCTCCACTACCTGATTGTGCTCAGCCACCAGCAGTCACCCACTGCTTCTGCGCCATCAAAGGAAATGTCAGCACAGTGGGGAAAAGTCACACAATGAGTTAGTATTATTACGAGAATAGTTTTGAGGTCACAGACCCCCCTGAAAATATTTTGAGACCAAGGATCTGTAGCCCACACTTCGAAAACCACCAATCTAGCCCAACAGTGACAGAGGCCACAGTAAGGGAGAAGGTATGGCTCGGAGGAGAACAAGATGGCGGCCAAGTATATACAGAGCTCATGTGACCATCAGAGAGTCTTGAAAATTAATTGTTTTTTTTTCAACTTTTCACATTAGGTTGGCTATTTCTCGACTCTAGTACCTCGATGTTTGTAAATGCTCGAGCAAGGGTTTATCGTGTTCCAGATGCCAAAATAAGTAAAAAAGGCAAAATGTCTGAAAAAGTGGAGATTAAAGAAGAGCAAGGTATTTTATGGGCTTACGTCTTTAAAAGTTTTTTTTATTTAAGTATTTGTTGTGGAATTGCTTATGAAGTTACAGTATAATTTTAAATATTTTTTTGGCCATGTGAAAAGTGTGTGCCTGTAGGTTATATGTAATACACGTAATGTACGTTAGAAAGTTTTACCATATGAAGTCTTAGAATTCATTACCAAAAGATTCCAAATAACAAGTGCCAAGTATCAATCAAGATATTCTTATTGCTACATAAGAACTGTAGTTTTTGTTTTTGTTTTTGTTTTTTTAACTTAAGAGTAATTACTATTTGGGGCACTTAAAGTCTCAGTGGAACATCCCTTTAGCTTTTAAAGAACATGAGTATGCTAAAATGAAGCAAATACACATTTTTATTCCAACACTCATCTACTAGATATAATAAATATCATTGTTTTTTAATTAAATTTATTGGGATGACATTGGTTAATAACATTACGTAAGTTTTAGCAGTAGAGTTCTGTAATACATCATCTGCATATTGCATTGTGCACTTTAGCACCCAAAGTCAAGTCTCCCCATCACCACGTATTTGACTCCCTTTACCCTCCTGGTCCTCTCCCCACCCCACTTCCCTGCTGGTAGCCACCATACTGTTGTCTGTGTCTATCAGTTTGTTCGTTCGTTTTATTCATTTTTTCGTTGCTTTCTGTTTATAACCCACATATGAGTGAAATCATATGGTTCTGTCCTTTTCCGTCTGACTTAGTTCACTTATCATGGTATTCTCAAGCCAAATCAAACCTAAAGGCTTCTGCACAGCAAAAGAAACTGTCAACAAAACAAAAGACAACCAACTAAATGGGAGAAGATATTTGCAAATGATACCTCCGATAAAGGGCTAATATCCAAAAACTATAAAGACCTCATACAACCCAACAACAAAAATATCATTGGTTTTTTAAGGCATAGGATATGGTTAGTGTTTACATTCTAATTCAAAGGTCTATTTCAAAATTTAATTAAATATATTAGTGATGTAAATAAAAGTTTAATTGCTGTCTACAGCTATTTCATGTTCAAGATTGTCAAAAAAATGGGGATTTTAGAAAAAAATACTGTTGTTTTCTACTGATTCCTTTATTTTGTATAGGAAGTTGTATATAACATCGCAGTTGACAGCTAACACAAAATCATCTCTTAGCGGCTATGAATATCAGTTTCTATCACGGCATTATGAAACCCACATTACTGTTAGTTTGAAGTGTCTTTTCTCTTTCTTTCATTTCGACCATAAGGATACCTTTTTCAAGGAAGCAAATTCTATGTGGCATTATGAAGGAAGCTCAAAGGAATGAGCTTATGGAATGATGCTGTGTCATCTGTTGTTTTAAAAGCCTTTGCAATACTTTATGGATAAAGATTATCTCATAGAATGAGATCATCCTTTATTTCTATACAGAAACAAAAAAGGAACTGGTCCTAGAAAGCAGCCCAAAGTGGGAAGCGCTGACCGAAGTACTGAAAGAAATTGAGGCAGAAAATGCGGAGAGTGAAGCCCTTGGTGGTCCAGGTAGGAAAAAGGGGATGATGACATCCGCTTTCAAAACCAAGCAAAGGAGTCTTTTTGATTGGCTCTTTAAAAATAACTTACTATTTTATTATAGATGGATAAATGCCAAATGAACACAGAAATCCTAGCGGCAACCCCCTTTTTATTTATTTGGTGTGATCTCCGGGTTGAATCATCGTATATCCTTGAAAGCAGATTTTTTTACTAGTCGCATTCTTGGAACTTCTATTTAAAGACGTAGCTAATCTCCACATACGTATTCACCAGGTTTAAAATCTGGAATCCCCAAGGAGAAAGCTAGAGTCTTATGTTTTATATTCTCAGCTAGTGACCTTCTAAAGAAGCCCAAACTACTCTGTGGAGTGACATTGGCTCAGTCCTAAAATAATTGCAAGTTATAAGGCTACTCCATTTAAATATGAGTATACCAATAAATTAGCACAGTAGACTAAACCTGAATTAAATTTAAAAAATCAAGCCAGATAAAAAATAAAAGAAAATATAGTTTTTAAATATCTATTGAGTCTGAACTATCACAAAGCAGTAGAGGCAAGCATAATCCTTATGTTAAAAAATATACAGGGGATATCATTCCAGAACTTATGGTGCTATGATTTTTTTTAACACCTACAGCGCTCAGTATTCTTAGGTGGTCTCCCATCCAAGTACTAACTAGGCCCAACCTTGCTTAGCTTCTGAGATCAGACGAGATCAGGCACAGTCAGGGTAGCGTGGCCATAGACTGTTGCTATGATTTAAGACCCAAAGTCATACATGCTCATCTGAAAAAATTTTTAAAAAATAAAGAAAAAAGAGAAGGAAAAAAATGATGACTAGTAGCCACTGTTTACATTGGCATAATTCCTTCCTATTTCTTTTACATGTATTTTCTATTTCACATTGGTAAAGTCATAGGTAGATATAATTTCCGGATATAGAATTTAATGAGTCAAATGATACTAATATTTTTAAAGCTCTCAAGACCTATTATCACATTGTTTTACAGAAAGTTTTTATCAACTTTCTTTCTAGCAGTATAAGACCTTATCTCTTTTTCACTTAGCTAACCATGACTAGTCAGTTTGCATGTGTGCATGTACATATATGTATAACAATTTTAATAATTTGATTGGAGAAAAATATTATCTCGTTTTAAATCTTAATGTTTGGTGAGCTTGATATTTTCTCAAGTGCATTTCCTCTTTTGTGAATTTAGTTTCCTTTGCCAATTTAGGTTGAGTCTTCAGTTTGTATCAGCTTTCTATATATCAGAGATGCTAACATTTATCAGAACTGTCGCAGAAAGTTGTTTTTTGTCTTTAGTTTTTTTAGGCACAGTTTTTATTCTTAAAGAATCAATCCTAGCTTATAGATTTAAATCTTCTCTAGATTCCTTTCATTGCTTAAGCTTAGAAAATCACCTCTAGCAAGAAAAATGAAGAATAGTCACCTTTTTTTATAAGTTAATATTTAACATTTGACTCTGTAATCCATTTGAAATTTATTTTGGTGTATAAGATCCTCTGGAAAATTATTCATTAAAAAGAGCTCTTTAAATCCTCCGTTATACGATGGCTCTACTTTCATAAGACTCTAAATATTTCTGGTTTCAACTTTGCTCAAAAGATTCAAGTAATCCTGCCAAAGAGGAAAAAGCATTCGGTAAGCATCTAAGACCCTTTTTAAATAAATTATAAATGCTGTATCTTTAACGCCAAAGGGTAAGATGTGTCTTCCTCCTGGGGGAAGGGGCAAAGGGACCTATAGGTAATAAGAAAAGTGAGGTAATAGTAACACAACATTGTTTTCTAATTTTAGGTCAAGTACTTATTTGTGCAAGCGATGACCGAACATGTTCCCAGCTGAGAGAGTATATCGCTGTCGGGGCAGAGGCCTTCTTGCTGAGACTCTACAGGAAAACCTTTGAGAAGGACAGCAAAGCTGAAGAAGTGTGGATGCAATTCAGGAAGGAGGACAGCTCAAAGAGGGTTATGAAATCTAACAAAAGACCCAAAGACCCCCAAAACAAAGAAAGGTCTTCTGCCAAAGAAAGGAGTCTCAAAAAGAAAAAACAAAGGTTAACTTTAACTCAGATGATGGGGAAATCTGAAGAACTGGGGGAGGAAGGGGACAGCCAGGAAGGATGTCCCAGAGACTTAAGCAGTAGCCCGGAAAGCTGCTTGCAAGAAATTAAGCACGAGGAATTTGATCTCAACTTGTCATCTGATGCCGCTTATGGAATCCTGAAAGACCCCCTCACCATCATCCACCCGCTTCTGGGTTGTGGTGACCCCTATGCTCTGACCAGGGTACTGCATGAAGTAGAGCCGAGATACGTGGTCCTGTATGACGCCGAGCTAACGTTCGTTCGTCAGCTTGAAATTTACAGGGCGAGTCGGCCCGGTAAACCTCTGAGGCAAGTTCTAAAGAGAATGCACTGTGTCTTGAAGGCTTCGCTGTCACTGTTCTTTAGGATTTAACACAGAAACTATACCAGTTGCATGTGGGTTTTCTAATAGTTAACATTCTGTTGTTTTGATGTTGGTTAAGTTTACGAAACCTTGTTATGCTTTCTGATGAACCTGGCCAGTTCGCACAGGAAGGAAGTCCAGTCTGGCATCACAGCGAACCCAAGGCCTGCTCGTGCTCTCGGTCCTTGCTGCTCTGCGTGTGCACTGTGTTCTTTTCTATTGCTTTGTAGCTTCTGGGGCGATATATCCGAAGAAATCCAGGAAATATATAATATCCTAACTTCTCCTCACAATTAACATGACTCAGCTAAGTAATTTCAGCATTCTAAAATGTCTTTCTTACACATTTTAAGAAGTGACTCTAAGTTACATTCACGTAAACCTAAAGTATTAGGGGAATTATTGTACTAAGTTTTCCTGAGTTTCAAGAAATATCAGGAGAAAAATCTACAGAAATGTCAGATGAGAAAATGATGCCTTGCAAAGAATATAATGTTCCGGCTCGCCAGTTATTTGAGGGGAATAAACAGCAAAATTAATATCCTGAACTCAGTCTGAACCAAAAACAGAGCCAAAAGAAATTTTTTCTAGCACTTAAACTAATGCAGCCTTTCCTAGTGGAGATGAATGGAGGAGGTGGATCGAGAATATTGCAGGACGAAGAGATTAGATGAAGCTGGTAAAATAATTATAGGCTGGCAAATTCTTCATACTTTGCTGATGATCAGCTTTGTAGATAACGTGTGCGTTCTTTGTTGCCTGAGAATACGCTAGTGTGATATTTGCAAACAAAGTATCAGAATCAGAAGGGACCTGGGAGTTCAACCGCTTGCTCTGTCAGTGGGAAAGTGAGGCCCAGAAATGGTGAGTGACTTGCCCTCGGCCACATGGCACATTCGGGGAAGACCTCAGGTCTCTGGACTCATTGTCCAATGGTCTCTTCCCTGTTCACACTTGGAAGAAATGTAATCTAGGGAAATGGAGTCTAAAAGAACACCCGAGGGCTAAAAAGGGAACATATCTGATTGAAGATGAAGAAAAGGGGTAGAAGAGGTGCTTAATTCATCTTCTTAGCAATAAACAGAACAAAAAAGCAGAACTTTTCTAATAGAAAAGCATATATCAAATTATTTTTTGAGGAGCCTGATATAAGTCGTATGTCTTCAGTGTCTGCATGTTTATGTAAAATGTGTGATGACTCATTTCTGTTAAGACACAAATAAAAAAGAACTGAGAAATTATTTGCAAAGATAAAGGTCATATAGATTTATTTCATTTGTTTGTTTTTCACTAACATGAACTTTCATAAACTGGTTCTTATAACTACCATCCAACTGTTTTAATGCTTCTTTGGCAGAGATGTAAAGAAAAATTGAAAAAAGAGAACCCAGTAAGATTTTGTGTTTCCTTATTTTTTTATAGTTATGAGAAAAGAATTATTCTATCCCCATAGTTATATTTCAGTGTTTATCTAAACTCTGTTCCTCCTTTTGGTGAAAGAAAAAAAAAAATCCATGTGGTAATAAGACCTTTAACAGGTGGGGTTTGGGCAGCTTAATTTCAGTAAGTATGTGATTAATGGAACCTTTCATCCTTAAGTCAAATATTTATTATTTGAACACTTCAGGTTGCTAATTTCAAATGCCATGCTCTTCTTTTCAGGGATTAAAAGTTATATTCTGCAGCCTGAAAGAATTCTGTCTTAACTTACAGGGTTTACTTTCTCATATATGGAGGTTCAACTGAGGAGCAACGCTATCTCACTGCTTTGCGGAAGGAAAAAGAAGCTTTTGAAAAACTCATAAGGTAACAGAGATCAGTGTGAAAGCACAAAATACACCGAAGGCCTTTGGAGATCCAGAGGCCTCTCTGTGGGAGGGGGCGGGGTGGGGTATCTAACAGCCCTCTGGGAAGGGGGCGGGGAAGCAGCTGGGGCGGATCATGTCCAGACAAACCAGGACGTGCGTCAGCAGCACCTGTGCCCTTTACCTCTTCTCTCTCTTCTCCATCTTCTCCGCTTGCTTTCCGGTGGTCTAACAAAATATTAGAAATGCGATGAGAGCTGCTTTACCGTTTATAAAGAAGTATAACATTGAACGTGAGAAATGTAACCTAAACACGACTTTTCTAAGAAATACATTCTTAGAGCAAAATTTTTCCCATCCCTTAGATTATGTTTTTTTTTTTTTTTTTTTCTCCTTGTACAAGTTCCATTTTCTGTGGGTGGCCAGAGCTGCTTGGCCATTTACTGGGAAGTACTTTTATAACCCAGGTCAGTCCAGATCAATAGACTCACTCTGGGAAAGTATTTTTGAAAAGGTGTAACATTTGTGAGAATATATGTGCATTTTTGAGAATGAGTGCCCTTGAATGTTCCAAATCCAAATAGAAAAGGCTTTTCAGTTTAACATAAGGAAGATGTTTCTAAGTGAGACGTTCGCAAGCTAGATGGCTACCTCTCTCCTCTGCAAGTGTTTGAGAAATCTGACAACCTCCGACCAGGGATGCTGTCAAGGGGATTGCAGCTTGGGGAGGAAAGATGGAGCAGATGATCTCTAAGGGGCCTCAGAAGCCAGGGCAAAGGCCAGGTGGGGCATCCTTGAGTTGAGCCAGAAAAAATTAGACCAGAGGAGACCATGGCCTGACTGGATGTGACCAGACCAGACCCATCTTCCAAGCTTCAGACAGTGGCAATGTATCAATGGCAATGAGAAGGCAGGAATCATTTTTAGTGACAGTTAGCCTGCCAGGGCCCTCGACAGGATTTCAAAATGGACAGTCATTTGGCTGTATATGCATAAAATATGCCCATTTCCCAGTTTGTCCAGGACGTGCATTCCTGGAAATTGGGGTATTTACTGAATCGGTGCCATTGAGTCCTTTTGGAGGGGCTCAGCACAGTACATGGGCATCACCTTTCCCTTCCCTTCCCTCCCTCTGTGACTGTGACATGCCTTGGCCGTGGATTCTTCCAGCTACTAGTCGTACAATTATTGGTCGGTCCTTTCAACCTATGAAAATATATTTTGTATTAACGTGTTCTATGGAATGGTTTATATGGCACATGTGTGTATACATGTTTTTTGAAAAAATATTTCAGAAAGCGTTATAACCAACCAGGCTACCTTTTAGTGCCTCTCTGTGTCTTCCAGACCCTCACTCTTTCAAGCTCAGGCAACAGATATTTATTAAGCATCTATTATGGGGCAAGCCCTGAGCGAATAGTAAAGTGCTGAAGTTACAGGAAGCAGAAGAAGTCTCTGCCTTCCTACAGCTTACCTTCTAGTGGAAAAGACAAAGCTTAAATGATTGTGAATATTCTAATAAGTAGACATGCAGAGGGCTGCTGGCTACAAAGGTAAAAGAGATGACTGTGATAAGAAAGTGTGTCAAAGAGACCCAACCCAGTGTGGGGATCAGGGACGGCTTCCCTGAAAAGGTGATGTTTAAGCCGATAAAGGAAGAATGTGTGCTAGTTACTAGGCAGACGAGGTGGACAAGGGTGTTGTGTTGAACAAGGGTGTGTGTGAAGGCTCAGAAGAGCAAGAGGCCTGTGAAGGTTTGAGGACTTCGAACAAACAAAACAGAAACAAACTCGTAAATACAAAGGACAAATTGAGGGATGCCAGGTGGGAGAGGAGTGGGAGGAGGGAAGCTGGGTGGAAAAGGTGAAGAGATCAAGATGTACAAATCAGCAGTTACAAAATAATCCTGGGGACGTAAAGTACAGCACAGAGAATCTAGTCACTAATAACTATGTAATAACTGTATGTAATAATAGCAATAACTGTAATAACTATGTATGGTGTCAGATGGGGACTAGATTTATCAGGGAGATCACTTCACAAGCTATATAAATGTCTAATCCCTAAGCTGTACACCTGAAACTACTATATTCAATGTCAAGCATAATGGAAAAAACTTTTTTCAATTTTTGAAGGATTTAGGCCTTATAAAGGCAGTAAGACAGCATCAAAGAGTTCTAAGCAGGAAAGTGACATAAGTATATTTTTAAAGGTTCGTTCTGATCGTATGTCAACTATAATTGAAATAAATACAAATATTAAAAAATTTTAAAAGTAAAGGCTCTCTCTGGCATCAAAACATGGACGGATGGAGCAGCGAAACTAGTAAGGAGGCTGTTGCAGTTGTCTGGTAAGATGTGGAAGCCAAGACCCCGTCGATGGAGAGGAGGCAACAGATATAAGAGATAGTTAGGAGGTGGAATGGAAGAATTGGTGATACTGGATGTGGGCCAGAACCTCCTAATCATTCCCTCACCCTTTTTAAAACGTCCTCTGCCTAAGGCATCTCTGATTAAAGTAATTGTCACCAGTTAAAAATGAGCACCTACAGCTAAAATACTCAGATTTTGTTATTGGTGTTCACCTTGAGGGTCCCCAAGACTACCCTAAGTTTAGAAGGACCCATGAGAATCAGAAAAACATGTATACCCACAGTTACGGTTTATTACAGCAATAGGATACAGGTTAAAATCAGCCAAGGGCAGTCCAGGAAAAGCCAGGCATAAGCTTCCGGAGGTCCTCTCCTAATGGAGTCACAGATGTGCTTTATTTTCCCAGCAGCAGTGTGTGACACCACACACGAAGTGTTGTCAACAGGGAAAGAAGCTCATCCGAGCAATGATGTGCAGCGTTTTTAATGGGGTTCAGTCACTTAGACACCGAGTACCTACATGACAGGCTCCACCCCACCCTCTGCCCCCCCGTGCATAAACAGGTATTCACCATAAATCACATCGTTGGCATAAAGCATCTGCTCCAGCTGGTGCTGTGTGGCCCCAGGCCTCGGGCACACAAAAACCCTCTTATCAGGCAGAATATTCTAGCGGATCAGAGCTCATTTCTCAGAGGCTGGCCAAGGCCCAGTCAGGAGGAGACAGGCCTTTCTGGGCAATGTGCAGGGTTTGAGCAGCCCAGGCATGCTGAGTCACCCCAGCCGAAGGCACCTAGTCTAAGGTGAGGAGGAGGACACCTGAAAGGCTGAGTAGGCCCCAGCCTTCCTTCACAAGGCTGCCTCTTCTCCAGGACATCAGGGAACCCAGCCCCCAAAGGAGACAAGGCTGCCTCTTCTCCAGGACATCAGGGAACCCAGCCCCCAAAAGAGTACATGTAGGAGATTGTAGCAAGGTGTCGGGGACCATGTTCTCCCTGGTTTGTACAAAGTGATTCTACACATCAAAGGGCTCAGTTGCGAGGTGTGGATAAGCCCGGCTTGCACTGGAAAGCTCACTCGGCAGAACCTGGAACACGGACTGTCTCCTACTTTTCAATCTATGTAGTAATTTCCATACCAGATTTTAGTGTGATTTTATTCATGGTCTGGCATAATTTTCTAAACTCTCTCAGTGCTAATTGCCTACTTATTATAAGTCAGATCTTCCCATATTACACAGAGATGAGATAGTTACATTATTGAGAATGTTAAGATATTTCCTTTTCCAGGAAACCTGGGGAATTTGAAAAGTGTTTGTTTTGAAAAGCAATATATATGTGAAGTGCATCGCTGTGAGAGCATTTGCACTGAGCCCGTACTTACAGAAAAATTTAATTTGAGAGTAAGATAAGGTGCTTTTGCCAGGACCTCCCTGCGTGATGGTGTAGGAACAAGACAATGCGACTATTTAAATAGAGAAGAATGAATTAAACTAGCTGGCAGTGAAAGGGTCTTTTGATGGGACTAAAGATCAGTAGATTACGAATGACAAGAGAAAAAAAGATTACACTTCTAAGTATTGATAATAAAACGCTACCTGGGTAGAAAAATTAGAATTACATTCTGAATATACATAGTTTTGGAGAGCTCACTGTTTTTCAAAGGAAGGGGAAGGTTATTTGAAATGTCACAGTTAGAAAATACGATCACAAAATGGATCAGCATCAGGGCTTGAATCAAGGCCCATTAGAAGACTTTGAGTTCAGGGCCTCCTCCCTATAATGTCCTGTTGTACAAGCCACTCAGACCTCATCGAAGATGTCAAAGCAGAAATAGGAAACCTCAGTACTTCGGATTAAGCGGAAATAGGAATCTGAATATTTAAAAATTATTTTGTGCCTCTCACATAGGGTTACTTGAATAATTATGCTAAATGTTGAAAACAAGGGACCAAATATTTATAATTATGGTTAATTCTGTTAAATAATTTGAGTTGCTGGTTAGGAAGACAATATTTTCTTCACAGCTGTGGTTTCATTTCAAGACTATTTTTTTTTATAGATTCATTTTGTAGTTATAACATTTTATGGTAAGTTAGCAGTTTTATTTAACAATATTCATTGAAACGGTTGTAGAATTATTTGAAAATAACTGTTCAGTTTTTAGCATAATCAGGGATGATGAGGGGATGAGGTCACCACATTATAAGAAAAGTACATTTATAATAACAACTAACATTTATGCAGTGCTGATTACATGCCAGGCACTGTTTTGAGAGCCTTACATAAATTATATAATTCTTATAACAGTCTTTTGAGCTAGGATTTATTATCCCCATTTAATGGATGAAATTGAGGCACAGAACAATTAAATGTCTTGCCTAAGGCCACACAGCCAGTAAATGATTTCAAATCCAGGAAGCGTGGAACATCTAGAGTCTGTGTTGTAACCAACCTGCTGTGCTCTATAGCTACTCACAGATTAGAAATTAATCAGGAAATTGGGCTGCCCCATTTGTGCTATGTAGTACAGCCGATAACGTAAATGGAAATAAAGAGTCTAGCAGTCATGAGTGGCTGCCAGAGTCATTGTCATTGCAAAGAAGTCTTCAGCAGACAACACTTGGCACTGGCACTGAAAATAAGGAGGAAGAGGGGAGCTGGAACTATTGTGTGTCCCCTTATAACCTATGTATAAAATGTTGTGACTTCGCATTTGTTATCGTTTCAAATAGTATCACCTTTAAATTTATGATTTCTATTCTTGAGCAGTTATAGTTTGGTGGTGGTACCCTTCTCTAAAACTACCTTTATCATCCAGAGTGATTAGAAAATTCGTCCATCTAGTTTCATTGCCTTCAACTGGAAAATCTTTGTGGTTTTAATCCTTGTTGGAATTATTAGTTAATAGTGAAGATCCCTCTTCTGTTTCACCTTACCTTAGTTTCTTTTGTTGCAGTTTGTCAGTTCTACTTGTTTTTTCATGGTTGCTTTGTTTTCTCAACTCTGTTGCAAGCCCTACAAAGGAAGAGACCAAGTATAGCATACTATACTTGTTTTAAAAAATAAGACAATAGCAAAGATAAGACAATAGCAAACCTGCTTACTTTTCTTTGGTTATTGAGGATCTTGTCATGATCGTAGTTCCTGATTACAAATCTTAGTTATGACAGCACAGTCCTGTCCACCTACCAGGTATAAGGTACTGAACTACCTGAAGACAGGAGTTTTCATGTAGCCATATTTATATCCAAAGCACCTGGCACAGCACACAGTGGCCCGCTGTGAAGGTTTTTAAATAAGCGCGCCAGTGAGTGAATCAACGCTGCTGTACCGCATGACCTGAGATGTTGATTTCTGTTTGTTTGTTTAAATCTCTGTTGGAAATTTGTTTTCGTGTATTAAAATTGAGAATGTCTAATGGGGCCTCTCTCCTGGAACTTTTAAAATCAAAGTTCTACGTATGTATTTTCATTTTCTTAATCATTGATATTTTTTAACCATCCCTATTTATGATTACTCTGAAAACATAGGACTATAAGTAATTTAAATTATTTGTAATAATAACATATTAGCATGTTTTTATTAAAAGTCTCAGTAATCTCTCTCTGGCATTTTAATATACTTATTTCATGTCTGAAATTGTTTAAAGGACATATAGAATAGAAAATAACCAACAGCTTTTTAACTCTGGGAGCTCAGAAGTAACACCCAGCCAAGAAATTCTTTTTTCTTCCTTTACTCATCACGTGTGTATAATTACTTCTAATGTATTTCTTGTACTCTCTTTTACCATTGCAGTCATGTAAGTAATTTAGAAAAGATTAAAATCTGGAGTTTTGAAATTTGTTCAGAAAAATGTTTAGACCGTCTTTCTCCCCCAGGGAAAAAGCTAGCATGGTTGTCCCTGAAGAAAGAGAAGGCAGAAACGAAACAAACCTAGACCTGATGAGAGGCTCCGAGTCTGCAGGTGTTCCCGCAGACACCCGCAAGGCAGGTGAGTCCCGCCCTCCGCCTGCCAAGGAGCCTGTGAGGTTCTACAGTTTCTGCAGAAACTTGTTTTTTCTCAAGAAACTTAAAAATGGATATCTGCTCCATACCCTGGTCTTAGAACTGCCATTTATTAACCATGTGTCCTTCCTGAATCTGAGGCTCCTCATCTGTGACATTAGTGGGGTTGTGTTCCGTCTACCCCAGCTTGGAAATTAGTTACGGTCGAGTGTCGCCTTTAACTGTGGTTGGTGAGGCTCAGAATGTACGTTTGCAAAGAAACTTGTAAATGGTGAGTGGTTCTTAACTGGAAGAAGCCAGTTTAACTCATAGATAAATAGAAATTGTTTGAGGTGCATCCCTACTTCTCTTTCTGGATTTGTTTCTTGCTTCTTCGCACTTCTCCAGATCCCACGTGTGTGGTCCTCTCGTTGCTGCCCAGTGTCCGAACTGTGGCGTTCACCTAGACCTGCTGGATTCGAGTGCGCCACGATCCAGGAACAACCATTTCCCACTCCCCACGTCCCCATTTCCCTGAAACTGCAGCTGAAATGAGCCACGTAGCATGAGAAAAGCAATATTCTAACCTTTGGTGGGGTCAAGCACAGTTAGAGCAGTGGGTCTCAGAATATTTAAGAATAACCTCAGATGCTTGTTAAAACTGTAGATTCACAGGCCTCAGTCCATAGACAGTCTGACTCAATGGATCTGAAATAGAATCAGCATCTCAGGGGCTTCTGATGGCAATGGTCCTTGGATCATCCTTTAGGAAACACTGCCTCAGAGCATATAGGTCTGTGTGAAGAAGATTCTTACTAATTCAAGTAGGTCGGTGACATTTCATGCAGAACTTCAGAATGTAAAGCAGTGTGAGGAAGATAGATTTGAGGTATGGGTATCACACAGAAAGCTATTTACAGACGTCTGTCCTTTCGAGTTTAGTTCTCTAAGCCCTGTGTTAGTTTCCTATTGCTACTGTAACAAATTACCACACATTTAGTGGCTTGACACAATACACATTTATTATCTTATAATTCCAAAGTCCAAATGGGTTTCACTGGGCCAAAATGAAGGTGTCAGCAGAGCTGTGTTCCTCCTGGAGGCTCTAAGGGAGAATCCCTTTCGTTCTAGGTTCTAGAGGCCACTTGCGTTCCCTGGCTCATGGCCCCCTCCTCCTCCATCACAACCAGACCCGCTCTGACCCTCCTGCTTCCCTCTTTCACATATAAGACCCTTGGCTTTCCTGGAGAATCCAGAATAACCTCCCAGTCTTGAGATCCATATTTAATCACACTTGCGAAGTCCCTTTGCCACCTAAAGTCACATATTTATAGGCCCCGGGGATTAGGAAATGGACATCTTTGGGGCCCATTATTCTGCCTGCAACAGCCCTTGTATAGTCCTTAAACCAGCTTATTAGCATAACCTGGGAGCTTGTTAGAAATGCAGAGTCTTAGACCCTGTCCCAGACCAAATATAGAAAGTGTTCTTTACGACATGATTTCACTCATGTGTGGCATATAAAACTGAAAGTCGCAAACAAACAAGACAAACAAACAAAAACTCATACAGACAATAGCAGGGTGGTTACCAGAGGGAAGGGAGGTGAGGGGGAGGTAGGAAGGGTAAAGGGGGGTCGAATACTTGTGGATGGAAGGGGACTAGGCTTCAGGCGTGAGCACACAATGCAATATACAGATGACGTATTATAGGACTGTGCACCTGAAACTTATGTAATGTTATTAACCAATGTCCCCCCAATAAATTTATTTAAAAAAAAAAAAAAAGAGTAAATCTGGGTGGTAGGAACAGAAAAAGAAGAATTCGCTCTTTGACATCATCCCAGGTGATTGACATGCACGTTGGAGTGTGAGGAGCTGCGTTCCAAAGCGCTCTTGTTTTCCCTCGCTTCCTTCCATTTTCCCATCTCCGGACTTATCTATAAAAGCGCTCGAAACTCCAAAAGCGTTCACAACAGCTCATAAGGCAGCTTATTCAGCAAGCGTTCTTAGGCATCTGCTATGTGTGAGGCTGTGTCCTCGAATTGGGGAGTAAGTGACCAGTGGACTACGGCCAATGCAGTGACAAGGGACAAAAGGGGAGACTGCCGAGGGAGGGCGAGAGCACCTGCTGGTGTTTGTGAATCACCCTAAGTAAGGAATGCCCATAGAGCCTAACCTTCCTATGAGCTCAGTTTGTGCCTTTATGTACTCTGTGCATAAACCTTTTTGAAAATGTAGAAAAGATGTGGAACAGTAACACATAATATTATGCAACTGTACATCAGAGGTTAACGGCAGAAACAGATTTTAAACTTTAATTGTTATATTCCATCTCCGAGAGTTCGTCCTCAGTGACATCACTTCCAATGCCACTTTTTCTTAATAGGTGGCCAGGAACAGAAGGGCACACAGCAAACTATAGTCGTGGATATGCGTGAGTTTCGAAGTGAGCTCCCATCTCTGATCCATCGTCGAGGCATCGACATCGAACCAGTGACCTTAGAGGTTGGAGATTACATTCTGACCCCAGAAATGTGTGTGGAGCGCAAGAGTGTCAGTGATTTGATCGGCTCTTTAAACAACGGCCGCCTCTACAGCCAGTGCGTCTCCATGTCCCGCTTCTACAAGCGGCCGGTGCTTCTGATCGAGTTTGACCCCAGCAAGCCCTTCTCTCTCATGGCCCGCGGCGCCTTCCATCCGGAGATCTCCAGCAACGACATCAGCTCCAAACTCACCCTCCTCACCCTGCACTTCCCCCGGCTCCGGATCCTCTGGTGCCCCTCTCCTCACACGACCGCCGAGCTGTTCGAGGAGCTGAAGCAGAACAAGCCACAGCCTGACGCGGCGACAGCCATGGCTGTGACAGCAGATTCCGAAACCCTCCCCGAGTCAGAAAAATATAATCCCGGTCCCCAAGACTTCTTGTTAAAAATGCCAGGGGTCAACGCCAAAAACTGCCGCTCCTTGATGAGCCACGTTAAGAACATTGCAGAACTAGCGGGCCTGTCACAAGACAAGCTCGCGAGTATTCTGGGGAACGCCGCAAACGCTAAGCAGCTCTACGACTTCATTCACACCTCGTACGCAGAGATTCTCTCCAAAGGGAAAATGAAAAAATGAACAACAGTGGCTGTTTTTTTATCCTATGACTGCGCTTTTCAGCTGCTCTTTGCCAGCCGTACTAGGTCATTATTAATCACTAGCTCGGTATTTCATTCCCTTCCCATGTTTTTAATGATCGCGCTATCTGTCTCCTAGGTCAGTGGACCAGAAGCCAGGATTCCTCCCTGAACTTTGCTTTCAGGCGCCCTTTACCTTGCCCCTGCCGCTCTCCTCCTCTCCTGCGCTGCCCCGGCCAGGGTTCATGCGTTCCATTTTTCAACGAGGTATGTCAGGATCAGGTAAAGTTTCTACAAGTGTTTATAGAAGGCCACGTTTGAGACAAGCTGAAATTTATGTTTCCTACACAGACAGATAACACACACAATTGTGTGTTCACCCCCTCTCTGTGGAGGGGCCCCCTGGAACACGGGGGAGACAGCTCTGCCCTTCCGGACCAGATGTCTTTACTACATCTTCCCCAGCCGCACACTTCTCCCGCCCGTCTGCCTCTACGAAAAGTTCATGGGAACTTCTGCCTGCCAATTTAAGACAGCCACCCCTAAAACTGGCCGATTAATTTTCTAGCCACCTGAGTAGATGTAGATCTCAGTTGTTCAAAACTAGTATTTTTAAAACATAACATGAATTACATATTTATAGAATTTAATGGTGTAAGTGAGGAACCCTTAAAATTCTGTTTTTACAGATAGATACTGAACCTCTTAAATCCTGGAGATCTCTAGGAGCCCAAATGGCTAGTTACAGAGTCTCTTAAGATAGCAGTCCCCAACATTTTGGGACAAGGGACCATTTCGCTTGCTTGCGTACTGGTCACCTCCTGCTCTGCAGCCCAGTTCCTAACAGGCCACAGAATGGTACCGTTCCACGGCCCCAGGGTTGAGGACCCCTGTCTTAAGACTTCCTCTTTCCCCAGACTCTCTTCACACATCCTAAGACCACCAGCACTATATCATCTTGAAACGCAAAGTAAGCTCATCCTCTCTTTGATTCGCTACTTCTCGCGTTCCTGTGCCAGAGTACCTCCTTGCATCTCTGTGTGAGGACGAGCAAATGAGTGGCCCAAAATATAACATTTGGTTTTCCTTCCTTGAGTTGAGATACAAGGACAGTAAGTAAATGGAAATCAATGCAGAGATTATATAAAAAGTCTAAAGAAATATAGTTAAAAAATCGTAAGGAAAATGATCTCATTCTAAACCTTCTGATTTAGTTTAGCTTTTTACTGGGGTGTACATACAGGGCATTCATAGCATCATTGTGCCGTTTTTAAGCTTTTATATTTAAACATTATTATATTAGATATTGCTCACATATTTACTAATGAGTAGTAAATTTTCTACCTCAAGAGCTGATATAGACATCAGTTCTGCTAGCCATATCACGTAGTTTAATGTTTCATCAATGTCAGCCATGTTTTTATTTGTCACACTGTTTGAACTCAGAGGATCGTGTAACACAACTTTAACCAATGTTCTTTTAACCATCCTTTCCGAACTAAACCTTTCATACCGACATCTTGATTTCTTGGTATGTTAACATGTTAATACTGTTAAAGTATATGTGGGTTTTGAACTCTATTCAAGGGGTGCTACAAGAATGAATTGAGGGGACCATACTGGTAATCGTAGAACTCTCTACAGTGATTTTGGACAGTAGAGAAGAGGAGAAGAAATAAAAATTAGTTTAAGGAAGGAAGAATAAAGATTTGGGCTATGATTTTGTCCCAGGGGTAAGAATATACCTTTGCAGATAAAAAACAAAAATGTCCGCTATACATATATTAGCTTTCACTTTTGTATATATGTGTTATTTAAGAGTTTAGTCAGAGTTGAAAGTACATTAAAGTAGACATGCCACCTCAACTAGTCATGATTATTATAATTTTTCTTCACGCTATTCTAACACTTCTGCTGGAGTTGTGTAATTTCTGTTTTTCTCTTGTATAATTCCCCCAGCCTTTTATTGTTCTTTCATTACATAAAAGGAAAATCCTAACATAGCACATTCTTTGATAAGAGTTTCACTCCAAGTTTTCAAAAATGGCTCTTTTTAGAGCAACCCTTTTGACAGTCCTTATTATCTAGTACAACAGAGATCAGCGTCAATTGCATTTAGAGAGCCAGTGTCCTCTGACTCTCAGATGCTGCTACTGCCGTCGGACACGCTGGACATTAGAAGACAGACGCGTGGTCTCCTGTGTATTGGAATCACGAGCTCTGACGTGGTCATCATAGGTGGAAGGCTCTCACTGCCACTTCCTCTGCCAATGAAATAAATATAGCCCAGTGTGTCCCCAGTTGTGGAAAGCCTTCAATACAACCATCATATATTTACTTTTATCAGATATTTTCTTTTGGACATTTTTGCAATCTAAGAATTTTTGACAAAGAACTTTTGGTGCACAGTTGCAAATTTACTAGATCATTTTATTTTCTAGCATCATCTTTTTTGCCTTTTTCTTTCAAGAGTGTAAATATCCAGTTTACTTATGAACTCATACTTAGCTTTTTTAAAATCTTTTTTAAAAACTTGAGATCAACATTCTATTTTACATTTTTTTTGCATATAAATTTGAGCATATGAAATATTGCAAGAAATAATTTTCAGTTTTGTTTACATGGTAGTGCCTCTCGATATTTCCTTAAATTACAGAAAAAGAAATCATTTTTAATAGTGGCCATAAATAATATCCTTTTGGAAATAAGTTGCTGTTTTTTCAATCTGAGGCTTAGGAGACTACATCTCCATATGTTTGAATACTTCCAGAGTGTAGGGTCCCAGCTCACAAGGGACTGAAAATAATTGTCCTATGTATCAACCTATTGGAACACAGAGGGTTAAGTCTAGGTTTGGTTGTGTTGAGATAACAGAGTATGGAATTAAAAAATGGCCTTGGGCAGGAAAACCTACACTGAAGTGGTTGGGGGGAAGGACGCAGACGTTATTAGTCTTTGCTTTTGTTTTTCGAGCATAATTTGATTTTCCTTTGGCTCAGAAAATTCTTTAGGGAAATTCCCTTCTCTTTGGTGTTCAGCGTAACCTAGAAATGTCCTCTTAAAAACCAACGTTTCAGGAAAATTCTTTTCTCAAACGTGGGTACATGAAAATTTATCCAATCCTCGACATGAGTTGTCATTTTTCTTCATTATTTCGCTTTCTATTTTGGTTTATGGCTCTTTCCTGTTCAATTCTCAACTTCAGTGCTTAATTTGCCATCTTTATCCACAGGTTTTTGATAGCCTACACCACTGTTGTTTTTTAAGAGTTTGTAAGCCAAGATTTGGACAAGAGGGAAACAGAACATAAGTTTGTAACAGAGTTCGTGTGTTTGTTTTTAATAAAATATTGTTTATTCAGTATTTTCCTCAACATTTCGTGGGCAAAGTAAAAATAATAGCGTATAGTGAACAAGCATAGATTCCCAGTGCATTATATTTACCAGCGTGTTGGTAAATATAATTTAAACTTCAGAGAATATTTAATTTGGTTTATTTTTTGTTGTATAGAACAAACAATTAAAGCTGAACTGCTCTTAGAAACTGCTATTGTGTTTGACGTGCTCGGTAAACCTACTTTCTGAAGCGTCAGTATATTTTCAGTGTTTTTATTTTGTAGCATATCTCTTTAAGGAGCAGGGGAAAAACTTTCCTTCTGAAAATGCTCATTCGTTGACATGTAATGAATACGTGGTGAGCACAATGCCTGGGACATCTTAACAGAGATTAATTTCCTGCCACCCCTGACTCATGTATTTTTGTTCCTTTAACGTCAAAGTTAGAAGAAGTGAATTTATCCTTTTGACACATCTGGAATTTATTGTAATCTCTTAAACAAGTTTAATCATTAACAAATCGGTTCATTTCTATGACTTAATTATTTTTGCTTCTGCTTTAAAGTGTAGAACCAAATCCCTTTTTAACAAGGCACAGGGCAGGTTATTTTTCACAACGTTTTAATGTCAGGATAAAAACTAGTAGAATAATTAACTCTTTCTTACTAGTAGTGATCTAATTCGCTCGTGCATTATCTCATATAATCCTCATAACGAAGCTATAAAGGCACTATCATTTAAAATCCTCTTTTACTGTGGTGACAATGAGGCTCAGAGAGGTTAAGTAATTTGCGTCATGTCACCCAGTGGTAAATGGTGGAACCATAATTTGAACTTAAGCAGTCTGGAACACTGGTAGTGAGCGGGGGGAGGAGAGCGGGGGACTGGTTAGTGTCTACCTTCGTGTATCTCAATTCAGGTATGTCACAGAAACAGCAAAGTGGTTTTGTCCTAACGCATCTCTGAGTTAATTAAAATTGTCCAGAGCAAGTATGCAAAACTTGGAAAGAGGTCAAAGAGTACCGTGTAGAGTTGGCTATTGTCTAGTAGCCTGTGCTGCCTGGGGATTATCTGATTTTCTAGGGCTGTGAACCTTTTGCTGACTAATTAGGAAGGCTATTTTGCAACTTTATTAGACCAGACAGGTTTACTAGTAGAAACCTGATAACAATACAGGTTTACCCCAATTTTCAAAAGTTTACCTTATGCCACGTCGCTTTTATGAAAGCCCCTACATTAGTACCTATTTTCGTTAAGTGAAAGAAATCTAAAGAGGGCTTTCACTTTTACAAAAATGAAGCGAAACGCAAAAATAGCGTTCAGTGTTTGTTTTGCAGCGAGCTGTCGTAGAGGCAGCAGGTGCCCGAGCAGCGAGAGGGGCCCCGCCAGGCCGCTTCCCAGGGGACTGCACTTAGGCTCCAGCCTCCAGCCGCCATCGCTCTGCACCCCCTTGGTGAGCACCTGCGCTTCATCGGAATCTGTTTTGTGCGTCCGTCAGCAAGATGTGTCCGAAGGTATCGGAAAAGCCCGAGATTGCTCATAAGGGTGTACCGCTCAGTGTAAAACTGGATGCCATTGAGCGTTTAACTCACACGGAACAAAATAAAGACGTCCGTGGACCTGGGGACACTCAAAAATGTTTCCATAGAACGTAAGGGCAGTTGCTGCTTTGCTTTATGCCATCTCGGCTCACGAAAGGTTTCGTAGGAACACCACCTTCAGATGGAGGGGGAAACCTGTGCAGGTGATTCTCGTCCAGTAGCATCGCAAAGGTTGTGGCCCAGTGGGACACTAGTCAGTTTTGCATTTTTTTTTTTCTGCTTTCTTTTGACTGACTGACCACCTACCAATCTCTGGGTCCCTGAATTTTCTTTCGAATCAGTCTTAACACATTACTGGTTTCCTCATTTATCGAATCAAATAAAATCTTTGATTTTTTTTTCTATTTGTGCAAGAGTCATGTTTGCGATGTTCTGAAAATTGTACTTTGCAAATGGTGTTGACATGAGTTCTCATATAATGACGAAACCATGTGTCCGGCCTCATTCATCCTCACGTTAAGCCTGTTAACTAGAAGACAGACAATACACAATGTTTCCATAGAACTTAAGGGCAGTTGCTTCTTTGCTTTACTCCATCTCGGCTCATGAAAAGTTTCGTAGGAACACTACACTCTATCTGCGTGTGTCTGTATCTGTCTGTATATATATTTAAGAACTGTACTTTGATACTCAGATCTTAATAATATTAAAAGCTATAAATCGATCAAATATTTAAGAACTATGGACTCGTTTTAAGAAGCTAACTCAGTGGACCCCTGTTTCTCATTTTGTTTACAAAAACTCCACTGAATATTTAATGAAGTTTTTTTTTTCTGTGTAGCCATGACTATCAGTGTTAAAGAGACTGATGAATGAGAAAGAAGAGGGATTTAAACCTTCCCAGGGATCCATTTGCCCAAGGAAGATATTTCTACATCAAAAGAACACTGCTCCCTGAGGGCCTAGAGACAGGTAAACAAAGCCAAATTGTCATTTCAACCAAGGGAGTTTTCTGTGATTCTCGAAAATAGTAAATAAACCAGATGTAATGAAATGATGGCACAGTATATTTGAGATGATGGTATTCAGAGACACTTTTTCTGTAATTATAAGCTCCAAATTGTGGTGTCAGTGAGAGAAGGCCCCTCACTAAGAGATTTGCTTCCCTGTGCAACTCAGTTTCTGGGAAGAGCTACACCCAACAGAAGCTTCAGGAAGAAGACGGTTTAGTAGACTAAGGGAAGTGTGACCAGGCAGGTTTGTTTTGGGCATAAGAAATTTATTGCATAGGCCAGAGGGCTCTCTCTTGACCGATGCTATAATAGTCCCTGCCATCAAGGGGCGTTCAGTCTTGCAGTGAAGACAAGTCGCACAAAGAACATGAGCAATTAAAATAATAAATATACTACAAGAGAGGTGTGTAAGTGCTCTGGAGGTCAGAGGAAGATGTCATATCCAGTTGAATGGCCTTGGGGAGAAGGTAGAATTCAAGATGCGTCTTAAAGAACAGCTAGGATTTTATCGGAGATGCAGGCGGGGTACTTCAGTCCACGTCCACAGTATCAGCAAAGAAATGAATGGGAAATCGATTGGTGGTGTTTAAAGAAAGGGCCGTGAACGGTGGGATTGAGGTAGCACCCTGGGCCATACGGTGGGGGTCTCAGGTGCAAGGCTTTATTTTAGTAGAAAAGTGAATGTTTGAGAAAGGGAAGGACACGATCAAGAAGTCTGTTTTAAAACTTCGATCTGGCAGTAGTGAGTTCGAAATGGAAAGGACCTGATGCTGATCGAGCGCTTACAGTGTGCCCTATATTTTATGTGAGTTCCCTCATTACATCTTCACATGCCAAAGTGGGGATTAACCCTGCTTTATAGATGAGGAGACCGAGACTCAGAGAGGTGAAGACGTTAAAGCCACCGTGGAAGTACATGACCAAGATGGGGTCCAAGCTCCAAAGCCTACTTTCTTTCTACCATACCTTGCTGCCTAGAAGCGGGACTGGAAGTGAAAAGACCATTACAGAATCTTTTGTAACGATCTCTACGCAATAGGTAATGATAGGCCAGAACAAAGATTACGGCTTTGGAAATGGAAAGGAGACCATAAATGGAAGAAGCGTTAAAGGACAGCCTACAGGATGTGGCAAAGAAAACAGATACCTAGGCAGGGTCTAAATAACGCCGAGCCTTTAAGTCTAGGCTCAGGAAATGATGATGCCGTTCACAGAAACAGTCTGGGAAGGGACCTGATTGTGTCGGGAGGAAGATTAAATTCAGTTTTGATCAAGCCGATTTGGGATAGCCAATAGGCGGACAGTCTCCGTTTAAGATGTAGCAGGTGTCTGAACGGAAGTGAGAATTGAAGACATCAGATAAGTGGCTAAAGCAAAGGAATAAGAAACAGACAGAACTTTAGAAAGTGCCTAAATTTAGGAGGTGAGAAGATAAGGGAAACAGATTCTGAATCATGCAGCCACTGGAATCAAGAGCTGGAGAGAATTTTAAGGGAGTGACTCACAGGGTCAGGAGTTGAGCAGAGTGAACGCTGCTGGCCTCAGGGTACAGCGATGCAGAGAGCTTTGGTCATCCTGGATGACGGTTTAGGAAGCCCAGGAGCACACGTTCGATTGAGAGGCTGGGGAAGCCATGGGACAGGGAGGGGTGCAGGGAAAGAATAGGGGACCAGCTCGTCGAGGGTGACTTTGTTGGTTATCAGAGGATGGAACGGAGTCTGCTCAGAGAGAAGGAAGATGCTAGAGAGAGAACAGATAATTATGAAACCAAAATCCAGTGTTGGGGGTGCTGGGGGTAGAGGGGGAAAAGACTGGTTTTACTTTCCTCTTCATACCAGCAAAAAATACTGTTTTCGTCTTGATTTGCCTCTTCTTAAAAATCAGCATTTATAGTACCAAGTACCCCCACCTTGGAATGGAACCGGTAAGTCGCAGTAAGTAACACTGAGCCCTTTTCTAAAGCCTTCTATTTTAACAACAAAATGCTGCTGTTTTGCAGTGAGGTCTGCTTGCGTTTAAACTGGCAGGTGGAATGATCCCCAGGTTTGTAACCTCGCTGTATAGTTTTATTTATTATTTAAAGCATCCCCCTCAGTACTTTATAAAACCAAAATATGTGCCGACTAATATCTGGAAACTGAAAGTCTCTGTCCACCGCTCTCACTAGCCAATCCCAAGACTTGGTAATAATGATTTTTATTTTGGTCCTACCGAGCTTACTGTAACTGGGGCAGCTGAGTTGCTATGGTGATTTGTTCTCAAAACAGCCCTTTGCTGCGATACATTGAAACAGCAGATGAATCTACTTTATGTTGACTTGATCATGACATTAATGCTAGTTGAAACATCCCCCACGCTCCCCTCAGGACTTCTGTGTGGGACTCTCAGATCGGGGCCAGGAAGGTACTGGCTAAAAGAGTTGCAACTTCGGCTTTTAAAACCTGGGCCTTCACAATTTCTGCCACTGAAGACTGTTGGCTCACAGCCCAGAGCTCTACCACGGGGGCGGGACGCAGCTGGGAGAAGGTTCATTATTGAAGCGATTATGTGGTTAATTGCTCCAGTGTGGGCATAGTCTGAAAGTTGTGACTCACGCCCCATTCTGTCACTAATAATTGGGGGAAGGGGGGACAGGATGTACAGAAAAGTCAGCTGCTGCTTCTCATTCTTCTTGCAAGTCTGTGACTCTGAGATCTGTCCTTGAGGTGTGGAAAAGAAAGGCAGATCTCAACTCCGAGGCGTGGCGCTCCTTGTCTTCACCGGTAGGGGTCCCCATTGAGTCACCGGTCCTAACCTAGCTGCGGAGTCACCGGACACTTTAAGGATGAGTGCGCTTTGAATGGGGGTGTATCTGCCTCTGATTCTTGCCTAACCATGACATGGGAGAGAAAAAAAGTAGCTGTCTGATTTCCAGCGTGACTCATTATAAACAAAGGGAGGACAGAGTGACTGCCTCTTATCAGAGCCCGAGTGTGCGCCCTAGGACGGGGTGAGTCAGACTGCAAGTCGCAAGTCTTTTGTTGCAGGGATTTCCTCCCCCTTCTGCGGAAGAGGTGGAGTGGGCTGGGGGTGGGGGAGCGCTCTGGTTTCTTAAATGCTCTCCGCGAAGCCATGGTAAGACCCGGACTTGTGAGTGAGGGCCAATTCACTCACAGCCTCACAAAGCACTTCCAAGTTGAAGATAAAAACCGGCCATCCCCACAAGGTCACTTTTTTGGAGTCGATAGAAATGTTAGGAATCGTGCAGTGACCATTTCATCACACACACAGATGCCACCAGTCACCAAGGTGTACACTTTAAGTGCGGGTCATTTGTTATAAGTAGATTATACCTCAAAGACTTGTAATAAGGAAGTAAACACAGCTAACCGTTTAGTGGGGAGAAGAAACCCAGCCGGCCCATTTTTGTTGTGATTTATCATGAAGCTCTGCACACCTCCTCACCCCCATACCTGTTGCTTTGTTTTGGGGTGCCAACACAGACAAAGGAGGCATGCTCGAAGGGCTCACGATGTCGTGTCATCTAACGCTGATATGCTGATCCCAGCCTCCCAGAGTGTGTGTTGGTAGTGCGTTGTTTATTTTTTACTAAATGGAGACAGTGTGGACAGGCATATAAGGCAAAGGTTGGCAACACATGTGGAGCTGGAGGAGATATCGGGGAGCAAAGGACAAAAGAAGCACCTTCACTGTGCCTGCGCCCGCCCCGTCCCCGGCAGCCAGGAGACTGGAGAAGTCTGTTTATGCCTCAGGTGTCTTCGTATTGCAGCAAATACAAGTCAGGTCAAGCCAACGGCAGGACTGCACTCCAGAGCTGGGCCAATGGGCTGTGCCCTCAGAACCCACACACGTGAAATGAGTTAACACTCAAAACCCAGCACCCCAGCAAGCAAGCTGATTTAGAGGGAAATGATCACATATGTGCTTAGATGGCAAAAAGAATGAAGTCGTTTGGCATGTAGGGCTAATCGAAGAAAGAACAGCTGTGAGGGTAGGGGTGGCCCAGATTTTTTTAAATTAAACTCTCACTCGTGAGAACATGAACATGTATTTAAGCATGGACTTGCTTATGATCTTCTGAAAAGTACGTGAGCATTTTCTCCTTTCAGATAATAGGCCCTTAGTGGACAGGAAATGTGACTCTTCCTCTTGCTGTAGAAATTCTCTAATACCCGCTCTGACTGCTGGCCTTATGGAAAGGTCTTAATTATTTCTTTAATTTTTCCACATGTCTGTTCCTGCTACTGTCTTTTGATGAACAGATTCAATGTACACATCAAAGTGATTTGAAGAATTGGACCGTTATCTTAACGAGAGGGTCATCAATGTAGGAGGGTTTTGTCGTAATCTCTGGGTCACTCACTGTTGGTAAATCTTTGTGTCAGCGGGGGTTGGTGGAGGGGTGAATGCATGTTGTTCTCTGATTCCCTGGAACCTGTATAATACTTGGAAGGTATGTGCTTGCCACAGCAAGAATGGCCGAGTCCTTGATTTCCAGAGACAGTCCCAAATTTCAGCTATCATTTCGACATACCCCCCAGCTATCCTTTCGACATGCCCCCATAAAAATGTTCATGCTATTTTAGGTCACTTTTTGCTATATAAAACACAATCTGTAGAAAAGGATGTACCACCGGACAAGTGTTTCCTCTTGCAATTTAGGATCTTCAAAATTATGATTTGGAAAACAATGCCAGTTCACTCAACAAACATTATGAAGCGCCCGCTTCGTGCCAGGATAGTTAGAACATGGCCCAGAGGTTGGCGTTGTTTACAGGTTGTCGTTTTATCCAGATCTTAGTCTGCAAAGCAGAGCCAGCTTTTGTATCTGTAATAATGGAATTACAGGAAAGGATTACTTATATTTTAAATGACAAATAAATAAAGAAAGACACTCACTGCCTGGAAATGACCAGACCTTCAAAGCTGTGATATGCATTACCGAGTTCTGGGGTGCTATGAGCATAGGTTACAGAAGTTGTAAAAGTATACTTCATGGCAAACTGCCCAGCAAGGCCTTATTTCACATTTAATGCCTCGTAGGAATAAGATAGCACGAGAGAAGTCTCTCGAGCAGATGAGAGAGCTTAGTTATCTTGAAAAGCCGCAGAACCCATATCCTCAGCTGTTCAAGGTCTTTGGGCTCTTCACGGGTTTCGCTAAGTGATGTCAGAGAGTGCTTTTGAAACGGAAGAGAATCTTTCTAAGAGGAAAGACACTCTCCAGGTAGGTCTGTTTGAGCTTCTTATCTTAGAGTTGTTTAGGCGACACCTTTGTATGTGGCTTTTAGCTGGAGCTCCAGACCTTGGATCTGTCCCTTCAAACTGAATCTTCAATCTGTCATCTAGATTCAAGCTTCCTAGGTTTCCTCTAATTAATTATCTTGTTTCCATATCATATTCTAACTTTCTTTTAACATGTTTTTTTTTTTTTCTTATTGGACCGCTGGTGAACAGAATTGGAGTAATCATAATCCTTGGTTTAAGAAACACAATCACACTTGATCCGCACATGGCCTGTTTTTATTTATTTAGCTTGTTATTTTTAATAATCCAGAAAGTACTCATGAAGTTACCACCCCCACAGAAAAAGCTAGAGATTTGCCAGTAAGATTATAATTTACATGTAAGTATATAGATTCACCCCCGTCCTGTTTCTCTGCTTCTCCCAAGCCAAGGTGAACCCTCATCCTGATTTATGATTTTCTTGCTTTCTTTTTTTTATCTAGTCTCATTGTTTTTTAATGTATTACACATATTCTAAAAAGTGTGTGTGTCTCGTTAACTAATATTGTTTAGATTCATCTATTGCCACGCGTTGCCATCATTCATTCGTTTTGGCTTCTCTCTAATATTTTATTACGTGAACACACCACAGTTTATTCAGCAGCCCTCTCTTTACTAGTCATTTAGGTCATTCGCAGATTCTTGATAGTGTAAACAGCACTTTTATGAACATTCTTGTACCTGGTCTTACACACGTGCAGACGTTCCTCTTGAGTGCGTACCCGGGAGTGAAATTGTTGAGTTAGATGGTATACGTGTATGTTTGACGTTAGGGGCCCACGCCAAACCGTTTTCCAAAGGGGCTGCGCCAGCTCGCACGGGCATCAGCGCCGTGTGTGAGAACCGATGCAGCCGCTCACTCTCCGACACTGGCTGACGTCAGACTTTTTCGTTTGTGCTGATTGGTTGTGTATAAGTGAGCACCTCCTTACGGTCCTGATTTGCATTTTGACCTGTGATGCCGAGCATCTCCTTGTATGTGACTGGCCTGACCGGTCTCCTGTCTTCTGAGAGACGTCTGTTCGTGCTTTTGGTTCATTTTTTTTTTTTTTTTTTTGCAATTATTTGTGCTCTTCTACGGATAATATAAACAGTGGATTAATACATGTTTTGTATGTTATGTGTATTGTATACTGTATTCTTACAGTAAAGTAAGCTAGAGTAAAAACATACTTACAGTATTTATTGAAAAAAAGCCACGTATAAGTGGACTGACACAGCTTAAGCCCATGTTGTTCAAGAGTCAACTATACTGTGTTTTCCCCCGTAACATAATCTCCTCATATTTGGATTATGGAGAAGAATGTAGAAAAGCAAAGGAAATGACCACAGTCTCATCATTCAGGTTTTTCTTATTCACATGCAAGTCTCCTGGTACGCACACATCTCGTTCTCCTGAAAGGCCATAACCCTTCGTCTGGCCTCCAGTTCTCTGGACATTGACATGTTCCAGGCATTACCTTCCCTGACCCAGGGGTAGCCTCTTCCAGCGTTGGTCATAACCGTAAAAAGCAATGAACTTCTGGTAAAGAAATTATACTTAGAATCTCATGCAACTATTAGAAAATAAGAATAGGCAAAAAACTATATCTAGTAGTACTAGCCAGAGGTATATTTCTAGCATTTTTTTTCTGTCTTTACGTACATAATTTATTTTGTTTAATAATCTTCCTATATATACTATTTCGTAAGAGATTTTTTTTTTTTTTTTTTTGCCTAGCATTGTATATTTTTTCAATGTGATAAATGTTCTCCATTATTATTTGAGTGGTAGAGAGTACTTCCTTGCCTGGGTGAAATCTAAAATATTTATAAGTGTGTATCACAGCTACAATCAGAACGGATGCTGGTTCAAGCTGTCATACACTCATATCAGCCCTGAACTTTATGAAACCGTTTCTCTACTGAGGACCTTTACGTTTCCAATTGTTTCTTATTAGAAGCAGTGATGGCATGAATGTCTTTTACACTAAACCTCCGGGGATATCCATGATAATGTTCTCAGTGTAAATTCTGATAAGTGGGAACTCCTATTCGAAGGGTAAAAACACGGCTTAAATTTTGATACATACAGCTGAATTGCTCTCCAAAAAGGTTCTTATCAGTTTATATTCCCATTAGCAGGGTGTAGGAGAGCCTATCTGCCCTTACTAAGAAGCGGGTCGTTGGGATTTTGTCATTAGTACACTAAGTTCAAATGCCATTTCACCGTTTTAATTGTATTTCTTCAGGCACAACCGAGATTAAATTTTTTCATATGTGTCTTGGCCATTTGTTTTTCTTGGCCATTCTTGTTTCTCTCTCTCTCTCTCTCTCTCTTAAAATGTGTGTGTGTGTGTGTGTGTGTGTGTGTGTGTGTGTGTGTGTGTGTTGCCTATTGGAATCATTACCCATTTTATCTAGCAAATACTTTTTGTTTGTGTTTAAGAATTATATCTGTTGAGGGGTTTAACGAGTTTTATAAACATCACATTTTTCTGAATTTGTTTTTTGTCAAATTTATCTTTTTCCCAAGCTTTTGCCTTTTGGATTTTTTAAATTTTATATGTTGTCAAATCTTCCCGTATTTTAAAAAATCCTTTCTTTTTTTTTTTTTTGTTCGAGAATATATAAATTCCACCTAAAGTTACTTCTGGTATTCTTGTTTCCTTTTTTTTTTTTTAAATCTCTCTTCCATTGAAAACTTATGTCAATTTGTCATGTGAGGTATGTTGCCGATGTTGTTCAAAAACAGTTAGCTGGTTGCTTAACACCATTTACTAAAAAATATTTTCTTTACCTATTGGTTTGAATTAGTGCCTTTGTCTTATGTTGTATTTATGTTTATACTTGGATAGGTTTCTGTGCTCTCAATTCTGTTTCTATTATTTTGACTGTTCCTATAATCATCTTATAAGTTTAATGATCATTTTATAATAAATTTTAATAATTTGCTGGACAGATGCCTCCCTGTTATGAAATTTTTATTGGCTAGCTGGCCGTCCTCAAGCATTTGGTCTTCCGGATGAACATTTAAGTTGCTAGAGACCGGATGTTGGTGCACCCCCCCCCCGCCCCCCCGCCCACTGCCCCCGCCTAATTCACATGGTGAAACCTACCCTTCAAGGCATTGGTGTTAGGAGATGAGGCCTTTGGGAGGTGATGAGGTCGTGAAGGTGGAGCCTTATAAAAGATTCAAAGATGATTGTCCTTATAAAAGAGGCCCCAGAGAGCTCCCTTGCCCCTTCTGCCATGTGAGGACAGTGAGAAGATGACCATCTATGAACCAGGAAGCAGTGTCCTCACCAGACACCAAATCCGCCAGCTCCTTGGTCTTGGACTTCCAGCCTCCAGACCTGTGAGCAATACATTCCTATTGCTTGTAAGCCGCCCACCAGCCTGTGATGTTCTGTTGTAGCAGCCCGGAAGGACGGGGCCACAGTGACGGGCTGGACTCCATCTCTCCAGCAGTGACGCTGTAACCGTGACCCTTCAGACTTTATCCCGGGGGATTCAAGGCCTCGCCAAGTCAGTTTTGTCTTATCTGGGGGAGGCCCTGGGGCCTCCGTGCGGATCATCTGGAGTTGCATCAGCCAGCCCGAGAAGGCTAGGGCTGCACGACAGACAGCCTCCCCCGACCCCAACCTTCCCCTTCTTAACAGTCTCCTCTCCTTCTGGCTCTGGAGAGACTTATGCAAGGACTTGTGGAGAAGCATTGAGATATAGATCACAGGGAGCCTGTGAGGACAGGTGATTGAAAATATGAATTGTTGTTGTCCATATAGGTTTAAAGACAGGATCCAGTGAGGAGTGAAACGTACTTGTCAGCCAGACCAGGCTGAGTCTCCTTGTAACGCCTTGTAAAGGCTGTTTGAAGGCCTCCCAGAACCTCCTGGAACCTCGGCAATGGCCTAGGGCTAGGATACCTGCCCCTGATCCCCAGTCTCTAAGCAGAACTTGGTGCAGGACAATGTAAATAACCACTGGCCTTTTGCAGGTGGTGGTCAGCACAGAGGAAATACAAAATTTAAGGGCATAAAAATGGGGCCGTCTTCCAAGCCCCAATTTGCCAGACCTCCCTTCCTCACTGAAAGCAGATCTTCACTCCCTAATTAATTCTTTGTGGAGTCTGAGTGCTAGCATTTCCTTCCTTAAAAGATGAGTAATAATAGGCTGAGCTTTCCCTATGTGCCAGACATTGTGCTTAGGTTTTTATTATTTTTTTTAAAACAACTTTATAGGGATAGAATTTACACTCCAAAGGCTTGACATGTTGTGAGTGTACGATTCAGTGATGTTCAGAAAATTAATAGGGCCGCACAGCCATCATTATCGCAATCCAGTTTCAGAATATTCCGTTACTTGCCAACACTCCCTTCAGGCAGTCAGCCTGCATTCCCATTCTCACTGAACTGCTTTCTGTTTCTACAGATTTGTTTTTTTTCTGCACATTTCATAGAAATCGAATTGTGCAATGTGCAGTCTTTGCATCCGGCTTCTTTCACTTAGTATCACGTTTTTGAGGTTTATGTGGTAACATGTGTCAGGATTCCATTGTATGGATATACATTTTATGTATCTGTTGACCAGCTGACAGACGTTTGCATCATTTCAGCTTGTTAGCTATTATGAATAACCCTGCTGCGAACATTCACTCACCTGTCTTCGTGTGGACATATGTTTTCATTTCTTTTGGATAAATACCTAAGAGTGGAATTTCCGGGTTGTATCGTAAACGTATGCTTAACTTTTGAAGAAACTATCAAACTGTTTTCCAAAGTGGCTGTACCATTTTACATTCCCACCAACAATATGCGAGGGTTCTAGTTTCTTTGCTAACACTTGCTATTGTCTGTCCTTTTGATTGTAGCCATTCCTGTACATATATAGAAATATCTTTGTTGTGCTCAGTTTTATATTAGGAAAGGCTAGGTTATGCTGTGGTAAGACACAACCCCTAAACCTTATTAGCTTAAAACAAAACAGGTTTATTTCTCACGCTACCTGCCCAGCAAGGATTAGAACCAGGAGAGAGAGGAGGGCTATCAAAGACACTCAGAGCCCCAGGCTGCTGGAAACTCCTGAATTTAAAAGGCAACTTGCATACCAACTCTTAAAGCTTCCACCTGGTAGCAAAAAATCACTTTTCCTCATATTTCGCTGGCCAGTCATATGGTCACGATGAACTTTCAAGGGGACGAAAAGTATAGTAATAATTTATCATATGCATAGAGGGAAAGGGGAATCAAAATATTTGTAACTAGACTAACGACTTTCATAAATACTAAAAGGAAGATAGACTGTCACTGTTTTGCGGATTCGGACTCTCAAGCTCAGAGCCCAAGTGCCCCAATGAAGGGTCTATAGCTAATAAAATGAACCAAGGCAGTCCGACTCTCACTACATTGACATTTTCGTCAGCATACCACTGATTATAGATGGATTTTTGAGACATCCACATTGGGGGAGTAGGCGAAAACTTGGGCATAGGCTTCGCTTGATCCCACAGTGGAGCGGTCACAGGTCTAGAGAGATCGTCATCGCGTCACCAAACGCTTCTGCATGCCGGTGCTTGCCGTAGACTGCGGCCCGTGTGATCGTCTCCTAAAGGGAGAGAAGACCCTTGGTTCCTACAAATTGTGTTTCTCTGCCCATCCCCTACACATACGACGTTTTTGGTCTCAAAACTCAAAGCCCGAGAGCCCTGTGTGATTGGGTCTGATAAAATCAAGTCCGCCATTGGAAACCAACAAAAGCACTGGGAGAAGGTCCTTTTTATTGCCTAGGGCACGGCGGCAGATAACCCCGATAACCCCCGGCAGGCCGGGCGCCACGAAAGGAGGGTGGCTGTGGCGTTCCACGGCAGAGTGCCGGGTGCGGCGCAGCGGTCGGCGGCACAGGCTCCAGCATCGGACCCCCCGAGGCTCCGTTCCCTCCTGTGTGAGTGGGAGTAATGAATGACACAGGAGGGTCCATTTCATAGAGTCGCTAGGACTCAACCAGAAAATGTACAAAAAGCACTTAGCATGGGGCCGGGGACTCATGGAAACAGGAAGCGCTTCAGGCTCGGTTCTCAGGGATTTGCTGCTGGTCTTTGATTCACATTCTTGACTGATGTCACCCTGGGATACCCTGACCTACCTCTGGTCATGCCCTGCTCTGTCAGCGCCGGTTCAGGGACATAGGAAAGGGAATGGAACTCAGGAAGAAGATGATGAGTAAGAGAAGAGGATCCGAATGGGCGAGTTAGGGACGGGAGAGACAGTACTTTCCTCGAGGGCAGAAACAGCACAGGGCTGTGGCTAAGAACACGGTTCTGCCTCTTTTACTAGCTCTGCGACCCTGAGGAAGTCACTTAACCTGTCCGACCTCCTGTCTAGGAGAACTCCTGGGGTGAGATTGTCAAGGCAACTTTAGTTTTGCTCCCTGTTAGGACTTCAGCGTTTCGGAGGGTAAGGTCTTATCCTGGCTCTCGGTGAGAAAAGCAAGAGGCACCGAGACCTTTTTTACTGTTAGTTTTTCTTAAGTCCGGTGCTTTCTAAGTCATAAATTAGTCTCGTTTCTAAAATCAGGATGGCCTGTCCAGTGCGCTCATGGATACCTCCGACTTTAGTTAGAGACAAGCCTCTTTCCCTCCTCCCCTTCCTGGGAGGAGGGAGGGGAAATCACACTGTCCTCCCCAGCGAGCATGTGCGGGGGTGGGAAGAGATAAAATGCGGGACAAATGAGCCGGGGAGGACAGTCCTTACTTGACTCTCGGAGTCAGACGATGGCCTTGCACCCTCCCGGGATGCTCAGGTGCCACACAGGGTATGAGCGGGTATTGGAGAGACCCCAGCGTTGGGGCAGCGCAGCGATAACCACCAGCCCTTTCGCACCGCCGACGAGTCTGTTGACCCGCCTCCAGCCTCTGTCTGATGAGAGAGAGTCCGTTGCCCTCCAGGCCACCCATGAGACAGTATCTAAGGCGGCCCATTGGCCAGCTTGCTCATGCATGGTTCACAGACAGACAGTCTGCAGGAAACCCCCAGGCCCTTCTCCGGGTGGAGCTTTGGGCATGCAAGCCCACGTCGGCCTCCGAGCCACAGCTCCTGCCCTCGGGACTGCTCAGGAGTGAGTCAGACACAGGTCCCCATGCCTCTGTCTTCTCAAATACAGGTGCAGGAACAGGTTAACTATCTCTGCTTTGTGTGTTTGATTCTTGGGAGGTGAATGGCAGCATGGGAATCAGGGGAAAAAAAATAAAAAAAACAGACCTTCGTAAAATCCTCTCTTAAAACCTATTGAGTCTTTTCTATCCTCTTTGTGGATTAGGGATTTATGAAACTGGAGGGATTAGAATTGTGAAACCGGTTGTAAAGTATTTGCCGTGAGAGCCTGCATCTCCATCCGGCAACTCGCTTCGCAATGCCATGTCTGTTCGATCTCGGCATCTCTCCCCGACTTCCTAATTTGCCATCCCGTGACATGTAAAGGGGAGATATTTATTATTCATACGTACCTTGCGGGTTTCTTAGGAGACGCAGTGACACGGCCGATGGATGCCACGTGCTAAGCAGAGAGCCCGACACTTGCAGAGACCTCAGATGTACGTCGACATTATTTTCTGCGAATCCCTGGCACCTAGCCGAGGATACGACACATAGGAAGTGTTCGATAAATGTTCATGAATGGCTCGTACACAGTTAACTGCATTTCAAGGCGGAATGCAATCGGTGCTGAGCAAGTTATGCAAGCGCCATATCGTGGCAGCCAAATGAAGAGGCAGGTAGTAATGACGCAGCTCACCCCGAAGGAGCGTCAGCAGGGAGGTGGTATTCGGGATTTCAGCAAACGAAGGCAGCAGCAAGATGGCGCATATTTCTAGAAATGCCCGACGGGGCAAGAAAAGGGAGTGCGGGCTGAGCTTTCGCTGGACGGGCCTTGGATGGCAGTTTTGGCCACATCTGTGTTTGATTAGGGGGCGGCCTCTGCCTTAGGGATCTTTCAGCGGCCAGTGATACAAAATCAACTTTGACCAGTTTACACAGCCAACGGAAAAGATTGGCTCATCAAAGTGCAGAGTTGAGGAGTCAGGGTTCAAATGATGTCACCAGGGTCTGTTTTCAGCTCCACTCTCTCCCGGTGCTGATTTTCCTTCGCGACCAGCCTCTCCCTCGGAGCAGTGCGCCTTGGCCGTGGCTTCCCGAGGCTGCCTGCCCCCAGCACAGATCCGGAGGGCAATCCCGTGTGTCCTCGGCCTAGCATTCCCAGCAGAGGTCCTGAGAGCCATCGCCGTTGCTCTGAGCTAATTCTCGTGGCCACGACCGCATGACTCTTCCTGGTGGGGAGTTACGGGCTGGGGCCAGCAACAGACAGTAAAACCAACAGATACCTAACCCCGAACACTTAATTTTTACTACAAAAGGCCGGGCTCTGTGGCTGAGCTGCCTGACTTCGGGTCCTGACTTACCAGCTGTGTGACCCTGCACCTCAGTCTCCTCCGCTGTGGGAGAGAGCTTGGACACAGCGCTTAAGACAGTGCCTGCGGCGACCTGGCCCAGCCCTGAGTCAGCGGCAGCTCTCATCATTGCTTTGTCAGCTCGACTCTATTCCACCACTTGATGGTTTTCACAGTTATTCCAGGTGTTTCCGCCCCCAACCCATCCGTCACGGTGCCATGACGACTGCACCTCACAGGCTCAGCCCTCAGTGCGATTCAGAGCAGAGCCACACTAGGCCTGGGACGCAGGCTCCCCACCGTAGCGATGGCGTGCTTAAAGGGGGCCCTTGTAATTCATGGTGCAGGGTCTGCCGTGGAAACCCCAACCATCCCTGTGCCCCGCACCGTGGGGAAAACCGAGAGGAAGTCCTGCCGCTTGGTCCCTTCCCCGAGGGAGTTTGCAGTCTACCCTAAAGGCCCCGTCTGATGCAGCCTGGACCGGGACCCGTTCCTGGGGGAGCTGCCAAACTGCGCAGGCCCGGGCGTTCTACACTGATGTCCTTCCTCCACGCGCCTTCTCGGTGATAATGTGAATGAGCGTTTAGAAAAAGAGATGAAGACAGAATCGGGCCGGCTCCCAGGGTGTGACTCACCCGCTTTTTTCTCCCCGTCCTGGGCCACACTTACAACAAAAGGGGACAACCCTTCCCCGTTAATACCAGCAGGGTAACCCGAGAGCATCCATTTAGCGTGTCTGCCCCCGTGAAGAGGACCTTTCCGTGACACCGAGCTGAGTGCGTCCCGCTCTATTTATAGGCGCTGTTTGTTTAATTTGAGTCCGGTCTCTAAGAATAAATAATGAACTCATCCTGGGGACAAGCCAGAGCCTACAGCTCTGAGACGACCCCATAAACCCCTTCCCCTTTCCTTCTGGTTCTGGAAGGGATTCCGTAGTTCTTCGAAGGTGAGCCGCTTTTGTTTGCTGGGCTGGGGTGGGCTCAAGACCCTGGCGTGTTTGGAGATTTGGTGTTAGGGGTGGTTTTTCACGATGATTTGGGGGAGTTTTGGGGTTTTTTTTGTGTCTGATTTCAGACTGGTGATTGAAAAACAGATCTTGGACCTTTTTGTTACCTCCAAAGGAGGGACAGAGACAAACGTCTTGAGCCCTCGGCTGGTTAAACTTCAGACACGGAGAGACCCATTAGGACTCAGATATCCCTCAGTAAGGAGGATGTGGCAATGGAGAAGAAAAGTCCCTATCTTTCCAGCCCCCTCCTGACCCGGTGGCGGAGACCGGGACCAGGCTCTCTCACCGGATGTGGTCCCACCCTTGGGTTGTTGTTGGTTTTTTTTTTTTTTTTTTTTTTCCAAGTGTGTGATGAGGACCAGGAGCCGTAACTCACTTACACTGTTAAGTGTCTAACAGCGAACACGGCGCACAGTAGACCGCTAGTTTGTGTTGCACTCCACACGGCCCCTGGGCTGACCTGCTGCTTTAGTGACAGCAGAACTGGACCCACCGAGTCGGAGGGAAATGAGCTAAATGGAACCTTCGGGCTTGGTTCGGTCTCTTTGCATACTGTCGCATCCCCCATTCCCCCTTTCCAGGAATTTATCTTGAGCAAGGTCACCAGGCTTCTCTGGGAAGGAAAAGCACAGTGTCCATTCATTTATTTATTCTCCCAATATCTGTTGACCCTCCACTCTGTGCCAGATACTATTCTAAGCACAGGAGGTGCCTTGGTGAAGAGGACAGGGTGGTCATGCGGTGACAAAATCCGAGGCACGCTACACGTCAGGCACACGGCTGGGTGACTAGACACAGGAGAGAACGAAAGAGATCCGTTTTTGCCCTTAAGAAAACAGATTCCAGTGGGGAAGGTGGGTATCAATCAGACAATCACCTAAATCACCTAGATATCATTACAGACGTTGGGGAGTCCTGTAGAGCAAAGTTCAGGGTGCCATGTGAGAGCCCAGGAGAGGGATCAGCCTGGCCGGGTGAGCAGAGAATCAGCAACGACCAAGAACACTTGAGTCTCCCGGATGGTGTGGCGTCTACTGAGTTCAGAAACAGCTGATGTCTCTCTGTGGGAGGTGTGTTTTCCAGTTTCCATCAGCTGTGCTGGGCCATCCCGGCTCCCACCTGGTTGTCCTGAGGACCGTCGCAGGCCAGCAGGGTTTGGCAGCCTCGGGGAGAGTTTGTACCCATGGAGAGCAGGGAGATTCTTTCACAGCCATCAGCATGCTGAGGTTTTGACATTGACATCTGGGTCTGCAATGGACCGGGTGAGATATTCCTCTTCTTATGAGACATTCTTCTCACTTTGCCTCATTAGGTAAAGGATAAACCATATCATCATCGGCACACGCGTGTTCATGCTTTTAGTAATGAAGGGTGGTCTTGTCACCCTACTCAGAATAGGAAGGTGACCCCGAGTCTCCCTCTGCAGTTTCGTGTCTGCAGATGTTCACAGGCACTGGCTTTGGAAAGGGGACGCCTCAGAAAAGCAGTAGGCACCTCCCAGATCTCTTTCTGTGTTAATCGCGGTGCAACTCTGAGCAGATCTCTTCCGCGGAGAGCTCAGTCTCTCCATTCGAAAAATATTAGTATATTTTATCTCTCTTATGCCCAGTGGTTTGCTAGGCACCATGTTAAAGCCAAGAAAAATACAAGGAATTGCCCTGCCCTCTGGAAGTTTCCAGAGCCATTCAGAAAAGGATTTCATTCATCAATCCAGCAAATATTGATTGAGTACCTACAATGTGCCCAACGCAGAACCGGGAATCGCAAGGCCCACACAGCAGAGGGCAAGCTCAGTTCTTGCTCCCAGGCGACTGAAGCGGGGAGAGAGTCTCAAGCCATCAGCGAACCAGGATAATTTCAGATGGTTCTACATATTAGGCTGGTCAGAGAAGACCTCTCAGGTGCGCGACATACGAGTCGAGCCTCAAATGATGAGACGGCGCCAACAGCCGTGAAAAGATCTAAGGGAAGAGCATGCGAGAGTGAGAGGGAAACAAGGAGGAAGGCTCTGAGGCATGGAGGTGGTTGGCTTGTTTAAGGGGTAACAGGAAGCCGGTGGTAACAGGAAGCCGGCGTGGCTCACCCTGCAGCAAGCGGGCGGGTGATAGGTAAGCCAGGGTCCAGAGTGCGGATTTCATTTGGAATGCAGGGGAAGCCTTTGGCGGGTAAACAGATGGCATTTCAGCCCGTACCTACCTGTCTACCCATGGGAGATTCTGCTGTCTCTGTGAGATTTTGGGAGTGACGGACCTGGGCGTCTTAGAACTCAGAACCCCCGGTAAACGTATAGATGGAAAGAGAAGAAAATTAATGTCGGCCTGTTTCTAGATGAGAAAGAAGAGTCGCCCCTAATGTCAGAGGTTTTCCTGAGTAGAAAGGATGAAAATGCAAAGTGAATAAAGCGCAAAACAGGCTTCTGCCTGTGGGTCAGCATCCATCCACCAAGTCTCCTCTGGGAAACCCCTGCTTCCTGTTCCCGAGGATTTGGTTTGGTCCAAGTTAGATTATTTTTCACCTCCTGCCCCTACACCAAAGTGATCGGCTCAGGGATGGGCACAGAATCCCGTCAGAACCAATGAAACATGAGAAGACATTTCTTGGGACTGTCTCACAAAAAGACGTTTCCTCCCCTTTCTCGTACGAGGATGTGAAGTTTAGCTCCACTGCAGCCATTTGTAACCACAGGGGAAGATTCCGGAACTGCTAGGGGTTGTGGGGGAGCACAGCATGGTGCCTAAGGATGAGGCCGAAACCGTGGAAGGCAGAGCCAAGACATGGAGAGAGCTGAGTCCCTGTGACAGCATCAAGCCCCTGGATCCCGCCTCCCCTGAAGCCTGACCTATCACTGGGCTTTGCAGCGGGCCTCCGCCAATTAAACTTTCTTTGTTATGTAAACCAGTTCGGGGATTTCTTCATCTTGTACCATAAAGAGCCCATATGATACAAACCTTAGAATAGGCACACACAGCAAGGGCCTCCTCTGCACCCCAGGCCTCTAGGAGGAAGTCAGCCAGTGCCAGCACCCAAATAAAAGGCCTCGCCTCCCACTTCTCTATTTCAGGGTTTCCATGCCTCCGGTCACCATAGCACGGTGCCTCTCTTGGAAAGGCAGAGGAACCAGAGGAGAAGGGGCCCGTTTCCAGGCTGCGCTGCCACGTTTAATGGTTGGGGAGGCATGGTGAGAGAGGGAGAGAGAGGCGGCTCCGCGCTTGACATTTCGGGGTAGAGATAACGGGGTAAAAATAAACTCCCAAGCGCCTGTAGTCGCGCTCGCCTCTCTGGCTTCACAGTTCTTATCTCTCCCCCACTTTGGGGACAGAAAGGTTCCTTTCAGGTCAGGGCACAGCTCGCCTCTCTCCAGGTCATGCACGAAGAGGAGGAAGTGTAGGCGGTTGGTTAACGTCTGCCCACGCCTGCTCGCCTAACCCTGGGAAGGCAAGTGATTCCCTCCATCCTGCAGCCCTGGGTTTTTTTTTTTTTTTTCATCTTGCAAATGATCTTTCACATCTCTGTCCTCACTTGATGCTCCGCTGGCTGGGTGAGATGAGCGAGGCCAGGGGCCGGGCTCTCCGTTTTCCAGATGGGAAAGACGGGGGGTGGGGGGGGTGGGGGGGCGGGTGAGGGCTCAGAAAGATGAAATGTCCAAAGTCACACAGCGAATCAGTACTCCGGTGTCTGAGCTGAACCCGAGGGCCTTTTCTGCCTTGCCACCTGTGACCCGGGATAAAAAGAGTTTGATGTCCTTTGTGCGACTGACAGGTACAGCCTCGTAGGCTGGATACCACGTGACTCCAGGAGGGAGCCTCTGCATCCCCTGCGACTTAAGCATCTTCACGTGCCCCTGACAGCCCTGCCCCGTGGTCCCCTCCCAATCACACATTCTCAGAGTTTTGTACATATTTCCCAGCGAGTAGTCTACTTGTTTACTGTAGAATCCCCGCTGGGACTACGCGGTATCGAGGACCAAGCCTCAGCTCTGCCACCGAGGTTCGCAGAGGCTCCCTGAGGCCAGTGATACAAGTCTTCGTGCGTGCCAGGACTGCCCCAAGGGTTAAACGAGCCACCGCTGCGTGCAGCACACTCAGGCTGCCTTTCCTACGTGCTAATCCGAAATGTGGAACTTCCTGATACCACGGCTTTTGCCTCGCCGGTGTCTGTGTGCAGTGACAGGGCCGCTCACCCATGTCGGCAGAACAGGCCCTTCTCTCTCGGTGGCCAAGGATTTGCACCGAGCCGTTTCATCAGTTAAGGCTCTTGCGGTCGCAAGTGACCGAAGCACTGATCCTAACGGGATACCAGGAAAGGGGAATGTGTCGGCGGCCATGGGGAGCTCTGAAGGCGGCCGGGGCAGCGTTAGCTTCAGGCACAGCTGGATCCAGGGCTGGAAACGATACGATCTGGATCGGGTTTCTCTGCCTCCCGGTTTCTCAGCCCCTTTCCCTGGCCGTTGACGCCCTCCTCGCATCTCATCTTCTCAGCATCAAGGTCAGCGGGATAGAGCCCGCCTCAGCATTCCCAGCAAAAGTCTCCGTGCACCTCGCTGCCCGGCCCTGACCCTGTCCATCCATGTGGCCAGAGGGATGGGACATGCAGAGGGAGTCAGGCCTGGCTGGCATGTCCTCCCCAGCGCCAGGGCCGAGTCCACGCCGCTGAAACCCGTATCTGAGAGGCCAGCGATGGCCGTCCAAAGGGAACCCAGGCATGGCTGCCAACAGAAACAGTGTCTTTGGCACCTGCCCGCCCTCTATAGCCTTGTGTCCTACAGTGGACATTGACGAATTGGCTTCTGTAGTCCCAGGGAGCAGAATGGGCTACAACTGGCCTGCAAAGCCAGGCCGAGTGACCGGCTACGACAAACATAAACATTCTCATCCAAGGCTGCCTCAGTGCTGGCTTCTGACCAGCTGGACCAGCCAACCTTGAACGAGATCCTTCCCTGAGCTTGACCCTCAGCCTGCGGGCTGCAAAGCCAGCATCCCGGACTGGAGACTGACAAACTGGGGGCTTTTCCAAGCCTCTGTCGTTAGAGGGGCCAGATCCCTGCTCCCCCTCGATTGCTATTTACGAATTGTCTTTCCTCAGAAAAGGAATCAGCCATGAATGGGGCACGGAAAATAAGCACGATGAAAAACAGCACTGTTCCTAAACTGCAGCTAGTTGCTCTCCTGCGCTCCCAGCCCAAGGACTGCTGCTGTCACCGTCAAAAGGGCACTACGTGTCAGGGAGGAGCTGACGACACAGCCAGCACCAACTCGAGATCCGGAGGAAATTAGGAAGTGGGAAAACTTCCCACCCAGTGGTTCCGTGGTGTTTAACACCGCGAGGTGCCCGTTCATTGCCCACGATCCTGTCGTGGCCTGCAGGGGGACCGGTGTGGGTCTCACACTTTGCCTGCGAGAATACGGGCAACCCTGGTCAACCGCAACCACAAAGGCTCTCAAGGCCTCCCCTCGCCTCCTCCCCAAGCCTGCAGCAGAGATGGAAGAGAAATGGATAAGAGAGCAAGAACGCTGGTTAAAAAAATAATAATAATTATGGTAATTATGTATGCATTTCCACTGGGAGATTCTGGGAATTATTCCTAAAAGGCTGGAAAGAATTTCTTCTTTTGATCTCTATTCTGAGTCAGAGAAAATCAAATTAAGAAAGAAAAGCAACAGAGGGTTCTCAGCGTGGGGGGAGGAGCAGGACTGGGCTGCCCATTGGGTCCTTGGGGAAGGAAAATGAAAGGGAAAATCCCCAGACGCCTTCTTGCCCAGGTGCCGGTGGCCTAGGAGGTGGGCAGCTGAAGGAACTAGGGGGCCAGAGAAAAGCTGAGGGGGGGGTGAGGTTGCGTCCCCACATCTTTCCTTTGAGACTTCATTCCCTTCCCCAGAGGGGCGGGAGGATGTCCCCCTGCGAGCCATTGAGAATCACGGCTCCTGCAACTTTTCCCACAGCCCACGCAGCCGGCCGGCCTTCCTGGGCAATGGCCCTGACCTCCAGAGGAGCCTCGAGAGTCCCAGTGACACTCGGAGCCGCCACAACAAGATCAGCCAGCGTGGGCGTGCGAGGAGTTCTTTAAAAATCCTCCCTTGGAGGCGCCGGGAGAAATGGTCCTGTCACTTTTCTAAATCTACTCCCGCGGTTGCCAGGCAGCACGCCTCCGCCCCTCTCCGGGTCCCTCTGCTCTGCTCAGCTGTCTGTCTCCCTCCACCCTCCACCCCCACACATGCTCGCGCGCTCACGGGGCTCTTCCCTGCCTGTCGTGGTTCGGAAAGCAGAGGACAGTCCTCGAGTGTCGTCCACCTCCGAGGGCCACAGCAGTGCGGCCTGTGGAGCCAGCTCCCGTGCGGCTCTGCCGATCAGGCGGTTTAGGCCCGTGAGGAAGACACGGCTGGGCCTCTCTGTTCCCCTAGCAGAGCTGAGGGTCCCCTCCCTTCTCCCTCCCTCCTTCTTTTCTTCTTCTCTTCCTTCCGCAAGTAATACCGAACCCCTTCCCTGTGTGGGGAGCCCGTGGGGAGCACTAGGTCTGTCAGCCTGGTCAGCAGCGGCTCTGTGGCACTCCTCCTGGCCCCCTGAAAGCCCCACACAACAGCGAGGGCTGCAGGTGTCCCCGAGTGTGTCTGTCACGGGAGCCTCCAAAGGGGGAGCTTGCAGCAACCTCTCCGAACCTCCCTTACGCATCTCGCTTTTCCAAGGACCTTCTCTGGCCCTTACCCTCTCTCCTTCTGACGCTCGTCTGACTGCTCCGTCCAAGTGCTGTGTCCCTAGTCCGCAGCTCCCATGCCCTCCCTTCCCTCTTACCTCTCTCCTGTCTGTCTTTTGTGCTGTGCATTGCGTTTCCTTTCTAGTTTTCGCTTTCAAACGTGCGAGAGGTTTCACACACAGCTTCCCATACTCACATCATCACCATCCATCAAGAAAGGGTCATTCATCCCATCTTCTGGACCTCATCTGCGATGTGCTTACAGCACTCTGACATAATTTAGGGATGGATTCAACCTATAAAGAAATACACAAATGGCAACCCACAACTTTAAATCAATGGTTTCCTTTGATGGGCAGTGTCAAGGGTATGATTTTGGCAGCGTTGAGGATATGATTTTGGGGAGGGGTGTGCACGAGGGTCGGGGTAGAGGAGAGCTGCATTAGGCTAACTGCCCGGTTTGCCCAAGACACAGAACTTTCAGTGCTAAAACCGGGGAATGAGCTGGCCTCTGTGGCCTGTGATGTATCTGTGATGCTCTATCTTTTAAGGATGGGCGGTAGGTACATGGGACTTTGCTATATTATCTCTGTACCTTTTTGTAGACTTAGAACATTTTATTGGAAGGAGGGAGGGATGGAAGGAGGAAAGAAGGGAGAGAGAGAGAGAGAGAGAGAGAGAGAGAGAGAGAGAGAGAGAGAGATCATTTTTCCAAGAGAGATGTGCTCTGGGAACACCTGAGAGAGAGTCACTGATTGGGGCCATCATGAAAGATCTGGAGGAGGTACAATTCAAAGCGAAGCTTGAAATATAAGTGAGAATTCCTCTGTACTCACTGTTTAATTTTGGAATTATTTCCCAGCCTCCGTAAATACCTTGCTAAGCCTAGTAGGCTCTCGGAGAGCAAGCGCTGGATGCGATGACTAATTTCATGTGCCAGTGTGACTGGGCTGCTGGATGCTCAGACATCTGGTGAAACGTTATACCTCCTGTGTCTTGCCCTGGGTGCGAATCTGGATGGACAGGTGGACTTAGTAAAGCAGACTGCTCTTCCTAGCGCGGGTGGGCCTCACTTCATCCATTGAAGATCTGTATCGAATAAAAGGCTGAGTAAGAAGGAGTTCTTTCCCTCTGCCTGATTGTCTTGGGGCTGGGACATCGGTCTTCTCCTTCCTTTGGACTCAGACTTGAACTTATACCATCAGCTCTCCTGAGGCTCCAGCTTACTGACTGTATAGATCCTGGACTTTTAGCCTCCACAATCCCTGGAGCCGGTTCCTTATGATAAGTCTCTGTTCGTCTATCCTATTGGTTCTGTTTCTCTGGAGAACCCAACCCAGACTAATACGCCAGGTCTTCTTCTCCCCCTTTATTTCCAGTTCCCGCCCCGGCTCCCTGTGCATAGTAGGTGCTCAATATGTATTTGCCGAATGCAGATACAGAAATGCAGACAGTGGTATCAGCTTGGGGCGGGAGAGATTGGCGCGGCCAGCATGCTGGCAGGGAGGGAATGGAGGAGCGAATAGGGAAGCAGACAAAGGTCAGGTCATCTAGTGCATCCAAGCCATGCTCTAAGCCTTTGGGGACTGAAGGGGGAAACTCAAAAGCATGCAGATCCCAGGCAGGTAACGTGATGAGGGAAGGCAGCCAGCGGTAAGGCAATAGGGACTGGTGGAGACTGTTCCCCGAGGAATGCTGGTCTAGGAAGTGTCGCATTTGGCTCCGGACAACTGCAGTTATTCAGGAGTAGGGCTCAGTGTCGCCAGCTTTACCTGGAAAACTGCCAGATGTTTAAGAAACACAATACAGGCCAAGAAAAAACCCATCTGTGGGCCTTCTGTTCATAGGCGGGGAGCCAAGCAGGGTTTTCCAGGCAGGCCTGTCATGTGGTGCTATTCGAGTTTTAGATGGATGGCTGTGGCAGCAGAGTGGAAGACGGACGAGGAGGGCGGTGGCTGTGGGCAGCAAGCCGCCACTCCTAAGAGCTCCTCAGAGAATCCAGAGAACTGGGCGGAAGCCCTGGGCCCTGGTTGCCGAAGGACCTCATGCGAGTGGACGGGAGAGTGTCACATCTGAATGCTGAAGAAATGATTTGGAGCGGAGAAAAGGGACTGTGACTTTTTTCCCTCTGTTCCCAAAGCCACCCATCCTATTTGAGCCTCGCCCACACTGGGCCAGGAAGACTGCAGGTTAGTAGAGTCAGTCACTGGACAGCTGTGGTCACAAACGATCCCAAAGGACCATGGGAGAAGCTAAAAGTGATGCATCACTTTTCAGTGACCACAGGAAATCACAGCGGGGTAACTGCAGGTCAGTCGGAAGTGGAGTGAACGGGCCCTGCGGTCTGACCTGCCTGGGCGCCACTGCGGCCAGGCTCTCCCACTGGGCCCCACGGAGCCCTACCTCCCTGGTCCCCTTCCCCATCAGCCACAAAGACCGAACGGCATGGAGACCTGACCCAGGCACAGAGACTGCAGCCCTCACGACACAAACCAGCCAAGTCCCAGAGGCAGCGAAGGAATGGCTGACTGCCAGCGTCTCTGCAGGAACTGACCTCTGGAGGGGGAGCACTGAGCTCAACGCGCCGAGGAGGCACCTCCCAGGCTCTGACTGGAGTCGCCTCCACGGGAGCCATTCCCCAGCAGCTGCTGCACGAAGCTGGTTACCATCCGCCCTGTCGGCTACCAGCTCAGGCCCAGATCCCAACTGTCTGCCAGGCTCTCAGGCCCAGTTCTGCCCCCAGGAGCAGGGCCGTCATTGGCAGGAGTGTGGAGATGCCCCTGGATTTTACACACCGAAGGGCCTGGGCCAAGGCATCCAACCTTCCGAGCTCCAAAGAGGGCAGAGAGAGCCCACCCCTCTGTATGGGGGAAGATGATAGACATACACATACCATCGTCCGCAGGGCAGCCCCTCCATGCTGGCCCTGTCCTGTGAGCCTCCAAAGATTGATGAACAGCTGGGAATACAAAAATGACCTGTAGAGAATGACAGAGCCGACTTACTTACACCTTTCTTCATTTTTAAGACTAGCGAGGGGAGCTCTTTTCACAGGCCTTTTCAAAGCAGTGGGGAAGAGAGGAAGGAGGGCTCGTAAAGTCGATTGCACTCAGCGAGTTTTGACTGATGGCCAGGCGCACACCCTGCAAAGGCGTGAGGGAACCAGCACACACTGGGCCGCCCAGCAAGACCAGGCAGGAAGGGGAGTGGTACTCGGGCAGGAATACCAGGCGAGCAAGCCAGGCGTCTCGTGAGGGCTTTTGCATTCAGTTCGTACCAGTTTTGAGGAGTAGGTGGTATCATTTCCATTTGGCAGGTGGGACAGTAAAGCTCAGAGAGGTAAAGTAATTTGCTCCAGGTCACGCTGCTCACCAGTGCGGTGTGGGGATTCAAACCAGGGGACCGACTGTGCAAACCTCAAGCTCTATGCTGCAGGACTGTAGCCAGGCGAAGTGATGCTCCCGACGTGGTACCTTGCTTGATTCAGCTTAGGAAACTCCACAGAGTGTGGGGAACCTGTGGGAGGCTGGCTCTCCTCGGTCCTGCCCTGTGCTCACCCAGTCTGGGGGTCCCTGAGGTCGACCTCACTGCATCAAACACACCAACTTTCAAACCCCTCCAGGATGTCTGCTGAAATTTTTCACCAAGCATTTCCAGCAAACAAAAAAGGTATATGGGATAATGTCAGGGATACCCGTGTTCCCTCACCAAACTAAAGAAATAAATGTTACGAGTATAGCTTACGCGTCCTGTGTCTCCCTCGCCCGCTCACCAACCCCGCCCCGACTCATAACCACCATCCTGACTCGCGTTTCTCGTTCACATGCATGCCTTAATATTTTCGTTGCCTTTGTATGTGTTCCTAAAGAAGAATATCGTTTGCACGTGTCAGCGTTTTTATATAAATGGTATGATGTTGTATGTTTCCATATACAACATTTTTCTTTTTGTAAACGGTTTTACCGACATCATACAATTTTCCCATACAAGATGTACGATTCGAGGGCTTTTGGTTTATTTAGAGAGCTGTGCGTCCATCATCACCATCAATTTCAGAACACTTGCTACTCCAGAGAGAATACGGCCACCCACTTTGGCCATCATCCCCGATCTCCTCATCCCCCGAGACCTTTGGCAACCGGTAATCTTTCTGTCCCTATAAGTTAGTCTATTCTGAATTCTCCATATATGAAATTCCAGAAATGGAATCCTTGGCCTTCTGTTTCTTCCACTCAGCAAATGTTTACGAGGTCCATGTGTGTCGTAGCCTGTATCCGTGACTTACTATTGACAACTAATACTTCGTGGTATGGATAGACCACATTGTATTTATTCATTCATCAATTGATGGACATTTGGGTGGTTTCCATTTTTTGTCTATTATGAATAATACCACTGTGAACATTCATGTATAAATTTTTGTGAGGACATGTTTTCTATGTATCTAAGAGTGGAATTGCTGAGTCATGTGGTAACTCTATGCCTAACTTTTTGAGAAATTGCCACCCTGTTTTCGGAAGCAGCTGTACAGCTTTACATTCCCACTGGCAATGTGTGAGGGTTTCAATTTTCCTATATCCTTGCCAACACTTGTTATTGTCAGTCTTTTTTATTACAGCCTTCCTAGTGGGTGTGAAGTGGAGTCTCATTGTGGTTTTGAATAGCATTTCCCTGGTAACTAATGATGTTGAACATCTTTTCATGTATTTATTGGCCATTTGTGTATCTTCTTTGGAGAAATGTCTATTGAGATCCTTTGCCTATTTTTTAATTGCCCTTTATTTATTGTCCATTAATTATTGAGTTATAATAGTTATTTATGTATTCTAGGTAAGTCCCTTATCAGATATATGACTTGAAATTTTTTCTCTCATTCTGTGGATTATCTTCACTTTCTTGATGTTGTTTTTGAAACATAGAAGCTTTTCATTTTGACTAAGTTCAATTTATCTTTTTTTTTTTTTTTTTTTTTTTTTTGCTGCTTATGCTTTGGGTAACATATCTGAGAACCTATTGCCTAATCCAAGATCATGAAAATTTACCCCTATGTTTTCTTCTAAGAGTTTTATAGTTTTAGCTCTTATATTTAGGTCTTTGATCCATTTTGAATTAATTTTTGTTTATAGTGTGAGTCAAGGGTCCAACTTCCATGTGGCTGTCCAGTTGTCCAGCCACGCTTTGTTGAACTGAATTGTCTTGGCCCCTTTATTGAAAGTCAATTGACCATAATGTGAGGGTTTCTTTCTACACTCTCAATTCTATTTTATTAGTCTATAGTTCTACTCTGATACCAATTCCACACTGTCTTGATTACTGTAGCTTTATAGTAAGATTTGATATCAGGAAGTGTGAGTCCTCCAACTTTGTTCTTTTTCAAGATTCTTTTCACTCTTCTGAGTCCCTTGAATTTCCATGTACATTTTGGGATCAGCTTATTAATTTCTGCAAAGAGGTTATTTGGTGTTTTGATAGGGATTACATCGAACCTGTAGATCAATATGAGGAGTATTGCCATCTGAATAATATTAAATCTTAACATCTATGACCATAAGATATGTTTCCATTTACTTAGATCTTCTTTAATTCCTTGCAACAGTATTTTCAGTTCAAAAAGTCTTGTGCTTCTTTGGTTAAATTTATTCCTAAGTATTTATTAATAATTAAGTTTGCTTAATTTCATTCTCTATTTACTCATTGTCGATACAGAGAAGAAATGCAATTACTTTGTATAAATCGATCTTGTGTCCTGCAACCTCGCTAAACTCAGTTAGTAATTCTAATAGTCGTTTGGTGGATTCCTTAGGATCTTCTATGCAGAAGGTTATGGCATCTGCAAATAAAGATTATTTTGCTACTTCTCCGTTTCTAATCTGGACGCCTTTTATTTCTTTTTATTGCATAATTATCCTGGCTAGAATTTCCGGTACAGTGTCCTGTAGAAGTGGCAAGAGTGAGCATCCTTGTCTTGTTCCTGATCTTAGAGGAAAGGCATTCGGTCTTTTACCATTAAGCATGATGTTAGCTCTGTGTTTTTCGTAGATGCCCTTTATCCGACTGAGGAAGTTCCCTTCTATTCTTATTATGTCGAGTGTTTTGTTTTTGTTTTTGTTTTGTTTTTGGCAAGGCATGCGATTTGTGTTTCTCTCTTACCATTGTTCATGAGGTTTATCTACATGTCACTATAGTTTGTAATGTCCAGTTTTACTGAAGGTTTTGTAGGAGAGAGAGAGAGGTCAAGTCACATGTGAACCATCTTTTAACTACGTCTTCCCTATCTCTCTCACGCCATTCCCCAAATGCCCCTGCCACAACTCTCTCCCCCTGGCAAACTCTCTCCTCTCTCATCCACTCACTCACCTGAGGGCTTTCAGCAAAATGAAACCTCTCCTATTTGTCATCTGGGAACTATTACAGGAGTATGGGAGTCCCATAGAAGAATCTCTTCACTCTTCTCAGTGGGAAGAGAGTAGATCAGCAAAGGTTTCCTGGCAGAGGGTGTCTTTGGACTTCGATCAGAAGAATGGATGAAACCAAATGTTGCCCCTGAAAGGTCCAAGTGGTTTAGACTTAATCGTTACAAGGATCTTCTAGCCATATGATAATTTCATCACTTGTGTCTATAGACTCAGTATCATTTCTTGTCCTGGCTAGTATGGTAGCCACTAGCCACATGTGACTATTTAACTGTAAATTAATTAAAATTAAATAGCATTAAAAACTCAGTTCCTCATTTGCAGTAGAGCCATGTCAAGTGATCAACAGCCCCATGTAGGTAGTGCTTATCTGGACAGAGAGCAAACAGCTATAGGACATGTCCATCATCATTCCAGAAAGGTCTATTGGACAGCATTGCTCTAGTCTTGGAGGCAGAGGCAGATAGAATTTAAAAAGGTCTCTGAAGAGCCCCTCGCCCACGAGCCCTGGGCGTAAGGTAAAGGCAGCCGGGCCCGAAGTTACTGCCGGCTCTGCCACCCCTGTTCTTTGGGCAAACCATTTCCCCTCTCCGGTTTTCTCATTGCCAAAGAAATAAAATCAGTGGGCGATGTACTTCTACGAGCCCATCCAGTGATTTACAGAGCGTATGGTCGTTTAGCCAGAAAGGAGTCTGGTGGGCTGTTTATCTCAGATTTAGAGAAAAGAGCCTTGGATGAGCAGACAGAGCAGCTGGTTCTGGTGCGACCCAGCTGGACCAACACGGGCAAGTCATTCAACCTTTCCGAACCCCATTTCCACATCTGTGAAGGGCCTATTTGCTGCAGAATTCTTTGGAGCCTTTAATACACTAATATGCATACCACGTGCATCGCTAAGCATTTCCCAAACTGATGAGACCACGGGATTCCATTTTGTTCTAGAATTCTCCCCCAGGAATCCTCATGGGCATAGTTACTGTCACATTGAGAATCACCATTCACAGAATGGAGCACTCCTGGGCTTGCAACTTGTATTGATGGCTGTCGCCCAGAGTTGCCCCTGAAAAATGTATGACCTAAGCCAGCATTTGAACAATCCGGGTTGGATGACATCCTAGAGACTGCTCAGAGTCGAGACAGCTATAAGAGGAAACCAGAGAAGAGAGGGAAGAGGGCGGATCTGGGGAAGGTGCGCAGTGGCGGGGAGAAGCTATCCTCACTGAATGCAGATGCCAACTGCATGCCAGGCATTGACCTTGACATTTGCACACACGTCAGCTCCCATCCCTGCAGCGACTCTGAGAGACATGCCCTTTCCTAGATGAGGAAGCCGAGGGTCCGGGAGGTTAAGCAGCTTACATATGGTTCAACATCCAGTCAGTGATAGAGCTAGAATTTGAACCCAGGACTACCGAAGCCCATACCCCAGTCTTTCTGCTTAAGTGGCCTAAAATATGATGATCCTGGACTTTTAATCTTGCAGAGGGTGGGAAGCAAACCACCTGTGCTTTATAAACCTAGTATTGTCATCATTTGGCTTTTTTCTTATAGCCGAGCGAGCTCTTTTGAATGGAGTAAGCTTAATCCATTATCTTCCCATTCTCTGCGGACTCCCAACAAAGATGATTCAAGAGGCCCCAAAAGCAGAGCTAAAATCAGCCTTTCATCTTGGCTACCTGCCACCATTCGCTTCCCTGGGAATCCAGCACTTAGGATGCCGGTGTTAAGCCTGAGGTTTCAGAAACTGGTTTTGAGAACCTCTCTCTCCTGTAGCCCAGGGGTACTGGCTGATAGGGTAGGAGCCTGGTCTCTCGAGCCAGGATGAGCGGGTGTGGCGCAGAGCACCAAATTCTGGAAGTGTCATATGTCTCTTGGTGAATTGCACAATCTCCACTTTGGGGACCAGATATTGATCGATCGTTATCAAAAGCAGTTGCACCGATTTCTGTTTTAAAAGACCTAACTTCTCAGGGGCACCGCACCTGTGCCTTTGTGGGGATCGAGCCAACACAGCAAACAGAACGCCTCATGTCATGTTACCAGCGGTTCTACATTTAAAAACAGCATGGCAGGTTGGGGCCTTACAAAGAGAGAAGAAGGGAAAACATCGTAAGTACTGTGTGCTTGTGACTGTTCTGGCCGAACTTGAAAACAAGCGTCTTCGTTTGCAGTTAATTAGATTAACTCAGCTGCGTTTACAGATGGAACCCCCCGCTCCAGCAACAAGCAACGGTTGCTGGACGTGTGTTGTAATCTTGCCCTTAAATACAACCACATGTATGGCATATCTTATTTTCTCTTGGCCGTTGGACTGGAAAACTATTAGGACAACATCTGCTTTGCTTTCCAGTGGAATCAGGGGCAAAGAGCAGGTCTCTCCAGCGTCTTTCAGATTATGCCCGGGATATTGAGTTACAGCTGCTAACCACTTTCCCACTCCCTAAGAATCTGATCCTGAACATGAGTTTCTACTGGAAACTCCAGGCTCACTCACTCAAGGACCAAACCGCCTTCTGACCTCAGCACCAGCCTGCAAACTCCACCCTCGCCTATCCTGTGCCCCTCCAATCCGCCGTTGTAACCCCTTGTTGGTTGGTTGGGGTTTTTTTTTTTTAGTAATACTCAACCCAATTTGAAATTATTTTATTTTCCGTTTAGTTGTTTGTCTCCACCCCGAGAATATTCCCTCTAGGAGGGCAGGACCCGTGTCTATTAGCCATGCACCCGCATTCCCCTTGAGCCAAGAACACTTGGTGGACAACTCAATGAACATTTGTTAAACAAATCACAGCATTCCCCAACTTGGGTGGAGAATGAAGTAAGTTTGAACCACTTCATGAGAAAGTCATTGCTTTTGCAATCATTTCAGGTTTTCTGACACCATCCAGAGTTTGGGTGTTGATGTGTCCCCAACATCTCTCGCTATTCCCTGCTCCACCCACCCTGCCACCCTCTTTTTAAAACAGAAAGAATACCTCTGGACTCAGAGCTAAGGACAGATACCAAGGCTAGCGAGGATTTAATAACATTCTTTGGTTTTCGCAGCTCAGCAAAGAAAGCATTATTTTCCTCTCTTCCCTAAATAATTCAGGTCAGTGCTAAGTCCCAACTCCTAATCTCGTCCTTTTCCCTCCTTTCCCCAAGGCTTCCTTTGTGTGTGTTTTGGGGGAGGGAGGATGGCATAGTATTCAGAAAGAAACCAGGAAAGATAGGGGGTCTGGGACAACATTAGACCTGGTATGGGTACCTCCCGTCCCCACCCCCCACCCCACCAGGTCATTGGGAGGAAGTATTTAGAGCCACAATCTAATCAAATCTTGAAATTGCAGATAAATGGTGCATTTTGGGGGAAGGAAGGTCGCCATCACCCATCAGGTTCTCAGTATTTCCTAAGAAGGTTTAGAACCGCTGGCCCGGAAGTTCCACCAGGAATGACTTATTACTGCTGTGCATTTCTGACGCTTGGTTTTCTGTCGCACACAGCTGGTCAGTTAATAATGCAGCAAGTTAATCATTAAAATGGGGGCTACGTGCCCTGAAAGACACAGACTTGCTCGCGCCCATCTGCACTTGAAGAACGCTGTCGCCATCAAAATGAGCAGGATCCCCCAGGTGGCTCTGTGCGTACCTGTGTCATCAGCACAGGGAACAGCCTGCTTTTTCTGCGCCCGCACCAGACTTTGAGCTATGCGTACAGGGACCAGATCTGCCTGGTTCACCTCCCATTTTCATAATCCTTCACGTCTAAGTGCCGTTAGATTACCTCACCTTGCCCTAACCTGGCCCTAATATCTCTGTTAGTAACCAGGATCAGAATGGTGGGCCCGCTTGTCCGTTTATAAGCCAGGAGGCAGGAAATCTGGGTTGGCCGCGTGACTTTCAGCAAGTTACTTCTCTGACTTAAAGGAGTGCTGTTGAATTTAGACCAAATAAAGGAGCAGATTTGGGAGCTCTGTAGAAAGTTCGAAGAGTCATATGATCTAAAAGCTCTATTCAGAGAGCCGGATTTAAGTCACCCTCAAAACGTATAACTCCTAGAAGCCCTAGGAACAAGGCTCCTCCCAGCTGGAAATAAGGTGTGGAACTTGTAGCATTTGTGTAGTGTCTTTAAGCATGATTCTTTTTAAGATGGGCTGCGCTCATAGTCGTCAAAGCACAGTCAATACCCTCCGTCAATAACGATCGATCGTGGGTATGTTTGGCTGTTTTATATGTGTAAATCACTGTACCCCATCCCCAGTCCCTCTGAGGTGGTGTTGCTTTTGCTCCAGACGTAGTCATGTGACTCAGAATTGGCCAATTAGATCATTACATTCCCATGGTCATAAGCTATCGGTTCAAGTAGAAATCCATCATTTCGTCTGGGCCAGTGAAATGAAAGGAGGCTTTAACAGGAAACTGAGATACCATCATGTTCCTTTCGAATAATTCAGAACTTAGCTTTAGAAGGGGCTGAGGCTGCTCCAACCTTCTTGGCAGCAGGAAGAAAGACAGTCTGAAGATGGCCAGGAACGAGAAGGGAATGAGAGACGGAGAGGCACAGAGTCGTGATTTTATCACCAGTGTTCTCGAATCCAGGTGTACCCGAATCATTGAGCTTTTTGACGAAACGAGATGTGAGTTGTGTTCCATTGTCTCTCTCTCTCTCTCCCTCTCTCTCTCACCTGAAGCCACTTTGCCTTAAGTTTTGTGTCATTTGTAACCGTAAAAGAGAGTCCCGATTCCTCCCTGTGGCCTCGGGTCCCATCAGAACCCACCGGCCCATCTTAATTTTCTTTCTTTCCTTCCTTCCTTCCTTCCTTCCTTCCTTCCTTCCTTCCTTCCTTCCTTCCTTCCTTTCTTTTCTTTCTTCTTTCTTTCTTTCTTTCTTTCTTTCTTTCTTTCTTTCTTTCTCTCTCTTTCTCTCTCTCTCCTTTCTTTCTTTCTTTCTTTCTTTCTTTCTTTCTTTCTTTCTTTCTTTCTTTCTTTCTTTCTTTCTTTCCTTCCTTCCTTCCTTCCTTCCTTCCTTCCTTTCTTCTTTCCTCCTTTTCTTTCTTTTTTTTTGTATCTGCTTGACACCACAAAGATGGTGAGAATCATCTATCACATTTATTTGCCACTTTACATTTTACCTATGGGGGAACAAAAAGGTTTTATGACCTCCACTTTACAGATGAGGAAACTGAGGATCAGAGAACTGAAGAGACTTTGTACCCAAGGCCACACATTTAAAAGGTCGTGGTCTCCAGCCCAGAGTATGTTCTTGCATACACTTGTACCTGTAGAAGATGATTAAAGGGCCTGAGGAGATACAGGTTGTCCCCTAACTTTGCGGACAAGATCCTGCCCGTATTCACTGCAGCCAGCGTTTCTCTTCCTACAGCCTCCTTACATGTCCCCTCAGCCCTAATCTCTTTGGAGTAGCAGGTGCCCAACAAGCTCCCAGCAGGTTGGGAATATAGAAGCAACCCTAGGGCTTATTTGCTCCCACACTGAAGATATTTCTTTCTCAGACTTTGGGATAATTTGCATCCTACACAATTATATTCTCCTTGCCACGTCATACCGTTTTTCACCCCTGTTCATAGGCTCCTTTCCTGCCTCCTTTCCCACCTCTTTCCTCTACTTACTTAATCATCCTTCCTGTTTTTTGTCAGAGTTCTTGGTTGAACACAACAGAATCCATTTTAGCTACTCGGGAAAGAAAGAGAAAATGTTCGCTCGTATTAGGTAACTCACAGACTCTCCAGCAGGAGCAGATAAGTGAGCTCGGAAGGTACACAGCCAGGAACAACACCTACATCTCAGCCGCGAGGGTGTCTAGAAGTGGGAATTTCTGGCTTCTACCTTTAGGAGAAGCCACGCCTAAACTGGAAACATTTTCCAAGTCTAGGAGCTGCATGCAAAGAGGTGTAGCCAAGGGCACGAGAGATTGTACATTAAACTTCCTAGTTCTGCTGAGAGGTCACCATTGCCACTAACTCACCCACCCCTGTGACCTGCACTCAGGGCTAGGGGCTGCTTCTGTGTTCTCATGGGACCCGTGTCTCCAGCTGTGATGGCGCACGATCCTGCCCGGTCTCCTCCAGCTGTGTAGTTCGCGCTGCCCGAATTGCCCTTCGCCTCCAACCACCGCCCCTCGACCTTGTCACCTAGTTAAATCTGACTTCTTCTTCACCATCTCACCTCCAAAAACCATGTCCTCAGACTTCTATCTCGAATTACATGCTCCTTCGTCCGTTTGGGCTGCTGTAACAAAAAAAAATACCACAGACGGGGCGGCTTAAACAACAGAAATGTATTCCTCACTGTTCTGGAGGCCGGAGGTCCAAGATCAAGGTGCTGGCAGACCTGGTGTCTGGTGGGAGCCCATCCCTTGGTTCACAGACAGCCGTCTTCTCACGGTGTCCTCGCATGGCGGAGGGCAAAGGCATTCTCTGAGGTCTCCTACATAAGGTCGCGAATCCCTTCATGCGAGGTCCTCCCTCGTGACATCATTACCTCCCGAAGGCTCTCCCTCCTGGTGCCGCTTTGGAGGTGCGGTTTCAACATATTAGGTTTATAGGGACCTAAACATTCAGTCTACAACATATACCCACAGCATCTCGTCCTTTTTAAAAGCTCATCTACGTATCATAGTTTACATGCTTTAAAACCTGTCTCTCCTACTGGACTTTAAAATCCCAGGAGAGCAGGGAAACTCGCCTGTTCTGTTCGCCGCTGTAGCCCCAGCCCCTAGCCCTCAGCACGGCGGGCGTTCCGTAAATGGCTCTTGGACAAAATAATGAATCGAGTGCATGCAGTGAGCCCAGCCGGATGTCGGGCCATACTTCAGAGGGGGCGATGCTCGCACAGTGCTTGCCTATGGTCCTAATATATCGTTGAGATCAAACGAATCTGAGTGATGCTTGTGCCAGAAGAACGCGGTGTGTGCCAGGGAGGGTGGGAGGCTGTTTTTCTTGGAGCGCGCAGAGAGGCAGTTACCGTCCCTGGCTCCGGAGCAAGTAGAAGCCGGGCGGCAGACGTAGACTAGTGGACCCTCCGGGGCTCACTGTCCCCCAGCACTGCAGCACGAACAGCCTGCTGGCAGAAGTACCAAGGGAGGACAGGCAGGGGGTGGGTGTGGGTAGGGGGGAAGCTCTCCAGCTTTACTTCTGGGGGAGCCGGAGAATAAAAGGGAAGCTACTCCCGCTTGGTTCAGCTCAGCCAGCTTTCTTGGGATCCTCATGCTTGGGAGCCAAGCGTGGCCCTTGTCCAACGCGTCCTTGCTCTGCGAGAACCATAAATCCCTCGGCCTCTCCCTCTCCTCCGGCCCCTTCCTTGGAGGACAAAACGCCCAGATCTCTCTTATCTTAAGAATCTTGCCTTACCCCCGCTTTCTCTTCAAGTTACTCTCCCCACTTTCTCTTCCTTCACTGCCAATTTTCTAGAAAGGGCTCACACCCATCCTGGACAACAGACTCTCTCTTTAACCCCTGGCCATCCAGCTTCTGCCCCTGACTCTGTGGGATCAGCCGGCTCCTCCAGCCCCAGAGTTCCTCAGGGCCCTAAATTAGTCATTCCTCATCTTTTTGGGGTCTCTTTGAGAACTTTATGAAAGCTATAAACTTCTTTTTCGATGAAAACACACTCTTGTATCCACGTAAACATTGGTAAATAATTTCAGAAGTCCCTTCTGAACCCCAGCCTCGTTCCCCAGGATAATAACCCCATTCCTGAATGTGAAATCCAGAGGTCTTTTCTTAACCAGCTCTGGGGATGAGGAACCCGGGTTCTGGGGTCAGACCACTTGTTGTAAATCCTGGCTCCAGCCTTCCTGGCTACATGCATGTGAGCCACTCTGAACCTCAGTTTCCCCAATTATAAAAAGAGGGTAATAATATCTAACTTTACAGGGTGGTGATAAAGCTGAAATGATACTTCAGGTGAGGCTTTCAGCACAAACCACAAGGCGTTTAGCATCTCATGGGGTTGTTTGGGAATTCCACGGGAGACCAAACATCCAGCCCTTAGCACAATGCCTGGCAAATGGCGGTTGCTCAATGATGCTTGTTCCTTTCCCTTGGCTGCAGTCCCCCGAGCTCAGTCCCCAGGGCTCTGTCCCCAGTCCCCATCTCTCACCGGCTGGCCCTCTTGCTCTGGGCGAGGAATCCCATTTCTGTAACCCGCTGTCGCTTCTCTATCTCTGACTTCCATGGCCCCCGGGGCCAGTGTGCCCTTCCTCGCCACCCTCTCTGCATCCGACAATGGCTTCCAAGTATCATTTTTCTGTTAAGACCCTAGAAGGCTCGTTCCATCTTTTCACAGCACATTGCCTGGATTTGGTTTTCGGTTATTGACAGATTATGAAATTTTCTTTCATCTTTATCACTTCTCGTTGGCGATATAATATAAATTTTTAGGATCGCTGTTAAGTTTGGGGAAATCGCTATCAAGTTTCTTTCAGCTATGTGCTGAACGCTTTGGAATCATTTTTTTATGGACCAGCCCCTGGAGCTGCACATTTCAAACCTCGTTTCTCCCCACTGTCCACACACTTGGGGTATATTCACATCACAACACATCTCCATGTCATAATCTCAGGCGCATCAGCCCCGTGGGTAGTAAGAGTTTCCCTAGGAACTATAGGTAGCAGTTACTTAACTACGTAAGGAAGTGACCGTGAACCGCAGAAACTCAACCCAAATGAGATGGATCCCCAACTCAACTTCCTTTAGCCATATCTCAAAAATACCCATAGAAATTCCAGTGCCACCAAACACAAGAGGAAGTGGGATGGGTGACATGGAAGGGAAGTCAGGGGGAAGGGGACGTTGGTCTTCATGATCGCGGTTCAACTAGCAGAGTCTTGAAAATGTACAGGAACACGTGACCATATGAGCACCTTGCTAGGGCCTTGGAAATGCCCGTACAAGTAGCCAGTGCTGAAGCTGGAGCTTGATGAGCTCCACAGTACATTGACCTCTGTCTAGACACTCTTCACTCAGGCCAACCTGGATTGACGCCCATTGCCCGAGCACCCCTGTTATGTCTCATTGCCTCACTTTTGCTGGTGTTAGTCCACCCTCCTGCAGACAAAATCCTATGTAAGTCAAACACCTGCCTCCCATGACAATATCTTGGACCTTTTCAATTAATTCTCTCAGCCTCCTCTGCACCCTTATAGAATCTCATCTTTTATGTCTTTTATTGCATTTGGCAGACATCACCTTGCAGTTTTCAGTCTTCTGTTCACTCACCAAACATTTGCTGAGTGCCTGTGACTTTTCATCCATAGTTTGGGCACTGGGGATGCTCCAGTCAAAAGGCCACGTTCAGCACTCTTGGAGCGCACAGCCTAGTTGAGATAGGAAGGATGAGTATTTTAACATGCAAAGATCATTTCAGAGAGCCAGAGGGCCATGGACAAGATCAGAGTGACTAGGGGAGAGGGATGCTGCTTTAGCAGGACGGTCATGGATGATGTTTCTGACAAGCCAACCCTGGGCAGTGAGCTGGCAGCCAGCTTCAGGAAGAGCTAAGGGAAAGGCACTCTCAGCACAGGGAACAGCAGCGTGCAAAAGCTTTAAGGCAGGAGACCGCAGGACCATCACGGCTCCAGATAAAAGCACATGGGGGCCATTCTCCCACCTGTCGCCTGTGAGCCCTTAGTCCCCACGGGCTGTTCAGGTTCCTCCCACCTCTGTCACTTACCTAGATCTCCCCTTTCAAAACAAGATCCTATTTTGTTTAGACTTAGCATCAAAACATGCCCGTTCTATGTCCTATGTCGTCGGGCAGGAATTGCCTCTAGTCGCGTGTTAATTAGCGATAGGCTACTAATGCACGACTTCATTTCAGCTAGTGTCTGTGCTTATCCACAAGACTCTTGAAGGAGAAAAATGTCTTGATGTCACGATATGCCTCCGACAGCAGGAATGTCAGTCAGTGTGGCAGGCCAGCTGAAGAGATTCTTTTTAGACCAAGGGAGTGTACAGGCCCTGCAAATCGCCTGTGGTGTGGTGACACCATTAGGCGTATTCTTTTTTCTGTTGCTACCGTAGTGCATAACTGCACGTTTAGTGGCTTAAACCAGCATCTATGTATTACAGCACAGTCATGTAGGTCAGAAGTCCAAGTGCAGTGTGTCTCACTGGGTCCTTTGCTCGATGGTCTTTGCAGCCGGAGGCTGCCCACATTCCTTCTTGTGCCTTCCATGCGGCCTGCTCCAGCAACCGTGGGATGAACCCCTTCCATGCTTTAACTCTCTCCGACTTCATCTGCCACATCTCTCTGCCTCCAGCCAGAGAAAGTTCTCTGCTTCAAAGGACTTTTCAAAATCATGGGATTATATTGGACCCACCAGGAAAATCCAGGATAATCTCCCTATTTGAAGGTCTATAACCTTAATCATATCTGCAAAGTCCCTTCGACCACATAACAGAACATCTTCACAGATTCCAGGGGTTACGGTGTGGACATCTTTGGGGGGCCATTCTGCCCACCACACGGGGCAAGGGGGTAGAAGAAGGGGATTTGCACCCTTGCTCTGATGTCGTCTCTAGCTATGGGCAAACCCATTAACCCCTGGAGCTCCCGTTTCTCCCTGTGTAGAGGAGGAGTGGAAGCTAAAGTTTGACAAGTCTGTCATCACCCCCACTTTGCAGGCTCAGTGTAAATAAAACGACATGTGCAGAAGCACGTAGGCCATTCAGCGTACACACATAAGTCCATGATGTTCTTGCTCTTGTATCACGTGGTACCGTGATTTCTCTTACGTCGTGCGGCCCCCCGCTCCGCAATCCGCAGTAATTCTCCAGCAGGACGGGGCGCCTGTAGCAGGCTCGGTTACGAGTCTGCGCTCTGGAGCCAGAGGGCGCGCGCTTCACTCCTCGTCCCTCCGTTGAGCGCGTGCCCCTGGGAACGTCTTTTAAGCTCTGCGTTTCAGTCTCGGCGTCTGTAAAATGGGGAGAGTAGCATCTGCTCCGTGGGGTCGTTCCGAGGAGTGTGTGGTTTTCCGTATGCAAACTGCTCAGAACCGCGCCTGGCACCTCGTGGGCGGCAGCTGCCGTCACCCTCATCCACCTCGTCGGCGGCAGCTGCATCGCCACGACCCGCCGGGGCCCCTCGCAGCCCCTTTTTACCATTTGTAAGCAGAATCTTCATCTGCGTGTTCGCGCAGTGTACATTACAGCCACTAGGTTTAATTTCCATCGGGGTTATTATGTTGAGGGGAGTTGCTCGCGGTCAATTTTTAATTACATAAGTCATGAGGAACACATTTTGTAAACAAATCGAAACATCGGGGATAAAGGTAATGTCTTCTCAGGACACCACGTTTCGACCCGGTCCTTTCTCTCCTCCCCAGAGAGCAGCAGTCTTAAGTCTGACAATATCAAGTGTTGCTGTGGGTGTGGAGAAACAGGCATGCCCAGACGCTGTAAACGGATAAGGCCAAGGCGGAGGCCAGCCTGGCAGGGGCTGTTAAAATTAAAAATGGGCATTTCTCATGACTCAGCCTTTTCACTTCTCAGAAGACACCTTAGAGCCACAGAGAAGGATGCTCACTGCTACGTCCATCCTTCATAATGGCAAAAATGGGACAAGCTAAACATCCATCCAAAGAGTCATGGTTTAATAAAACACACAACACGTCCCGGGAGGCGGTGCAAGAAATATAGAACTTCATCTGTACTATTAAATTGAGTGTTTCTATCTGCACTTCACATGATTTCATAAGAACGCACTTTGCTATGAGTGAGGCCCTGTTTATTCATTCAATTTTCACAACAAGTTTATGAGGTAGGGACCGTCATTATCCCTGTTTTATGCATGAGGAAAGTGAGGCACAGAGCAGGTAAGTAACTTCCCCAAGGCCACCCACTGGCCGGAATTTGAAACCAGACATTCTGATTCCCAAGTAAATGGGATTAATCACTGTGCTAAAGTTTTTCCTTTTCTGTAATGTAGATAATATATTCATACAATAGCTCATGTCTTGTGTAAAAGGCAATATGCAATAGCCGAGGGTTGTTTAAAGTCCAGAACTTTAAGGGAGCTTGATTGCATAAGTTTCAAGATAGCTATAGAGCAGTATATAGCCATAAAAAAAAGATGGAGCGGGTCCTTACGGGACAGTTCTGTCTTACTTATTTTTATCTCTCCAGTGCTTATCAAGGCACCTTGTCCATGTGAAGAGCTGGTCGAGTACTGGGGTATACATGAATAACCTCAGTGTCTGCTCCAGCCGGGCAGGTACAGGGAGGCTCGGGTTTCCTGAAGCCTGGAGACAGAGGTCTTTGAGGCTACGTGACAGAGCTGGGGATTCTTGGAAGAGCGATAAAGAACCTAAAAACAAAAACAAAAACAACTCCTAGAACTACTAATTGAGTATAGCAAGGTTGCAGGATGCAAGATCAATAAGCAAAAATCAGTCATTTTTGTATATACCAGAATGAACCATTGGAGACAAAATTAAAAGCACAATACCATTTTTGATTGCTCCAAAAAATCAAATAAAATAAAATACTTTGGTATAAACCCAACAAAACAAGCTCAGAAACAATATGCTAAAAGTTTTAAAATATCGATGAAAGAAATTTTAAAGGATCTAAATAAATGGGGAGACGTACATTGTTCATTGACTCCACATAGTATAGACGGTCAGTTCTCCCTAAACTTATAGATTTAACACATTTCCTATCAGAATCCCAGCAGTGTTTTTGTAGATATGGACAATACAATTCTAAAATTTATAGGGAAAGGCAAAGTAACTACAATAGCTAAAACAATACTGAAAAAGAAAGACGAGTGGAAAGTTATAGGCTTACTCTGAGGTTAAGGCTTTTTATATAAAGTAACCGAAGCAACAGAGGGCTAGACATACAGATCACTGGAACAGAACAGAGAATTTAGAAACAGACCCACACACGCGTACTTAACTGATTTTTGACAAAGGTGCCAAAACCATTGGCCACACATAGACAAAAATACGGGCTGTGAACTAAGTTCACACCTTGTACTAAAATCAACTCAAAGTGGATCATAGATCTAAACATAAAGCATAAAACTATAAATGTTGCAAGAAAGCATAGGAGAAACTATTTGTGACCTCAGGTTAGGTAAAGAGTTCCGTACATAACACTAAAAGCCCGATGCATAAAAAAAAAAGGAACTACTGTTAAGTTGTGCCTTATCAAAATTTGAAACTTTATTTTTATGAAAGAACCAGTTTAGAGAATGATAAGACAGTCACTGTGTGTGAGAAAATATTTGCAAAACTTTGGATCCAGAATATATAAAAACTCAACATCAAAATATATATATATATATATATATATATATATATATATATATATATATATATATCCAGTTAGAAAAGGGCCAAAAAACGGACATTTCACTGAAGAGGAAATGCAGGTGGCAAATAAGGCCATGAAAAGATGTGACCATTAGGGGAATGCAAAATGAAGCATCATAATGGTACCCACACAGCGATCAGAGGGGCTCAGATAAAGGAACATGGACATACTGAGTGCCGTGAGGATGCGAGCACTGGCTCTCCTACGTTGCTGGTAGGAACGTAAAAGGGTACAGCGACTCTGGAAGGGAGTTTGGCCATTTCTTATAAAGTTAAGCATGCCCTCGCCATCCAAGCCAGCAGTCACTCTCCTGCACGCTTATGCTAGAGAAACGAAAAGGTATGTCCGCACGCAAACCTGCACTTGATGGTTCATAGCTTTATTTGTAATAGCCTCAACTGTTAGGTCTGGCGAAAGCCGGGTGAAGGTACGTGAGGACGCAGTACTGTTTTTGCAACTTCTTGCAAGTCTAAAATTATTTCAAAATAGAAAGTTAGACAAAAAAAACTTTAACAGGATTTACTCATAAAAGTTTGGGGACAGCACCAGAATAGTATGCAGCCAGAAAGAAAAAATGAAGTATGTTTAGGGAGCAGTTCTCATTTACTGTTATCTCCCCAGCGCTCACCACATTGCATGGCAAATAGCAAGAACTTAATAAGTGATCGGGTAATAAAATAATCTCCTCGGTGCGGTGACTGTTCCAGTCTGACTCCGAAGACAGCAGAAAGGAGCCCAGACTTGGGTCTTCGGCTCCTTGCTTCCCCTCCCCCGGGCCGCGTCCTGGGATCCTGGTGGGGCAGGTGCAGGGAGGATTAAGTTTCCTGGAGCGGAGAGATGGAGGTCCGCTAGGCTGAGTGACGGAGCTGTGGATTCCTGGACGAGCAATAAGCAAGTGGACAGAGGACACTGGCGCTGGCACCAGTCCAGGCCTGGCAGGCGACATGATCTTCCCAGCCTTCCTTTCTGGCCATTTGTTCAGGCAGACGGCTCTGGGGAGAAGGAGCCCCTTCTCCGGCACAAGCTCGGCCTTTGGGCTGCTCTGGTCGCCTGCCCGTGGCCCTTTGAATGTCACTGTCCCCTCAGAGCCTCTCAGGCCAGGGCTTGAGTCCCCACTGCAGCGTCCCAGCTGTGTGATCCTGAGGTGAGTCACTTCGCCTCAGTGAACCCCAGCGTGTCCATCTGTAAATCAGGAATAATGTCCCCTTAGCTTTGGCAAGCTGAGTCTCTTGTGTGGATGCTGAGCGTATCCAGGTCACAGGCTTAGGGCTAAGCAGGTCGTTTGTGTTCAGTGAATGGGGTGCCTTTCACCTGCCTCTGTGTGACGTGCCAGGCGCCCACGCAGTGTTGGGCCCAGGATCTGGGATCTTCTTCCCACTGACCCAATCCCCTGACTTCTCCTTTGTGTCCAGTGGAAAGCAAGTTCAAATAAGCATCCAGGGTCATCTCAGAAGGACACGAGAACCTCTGAATGACAGCAAGTGAGGCAGGAGTGTGTGTGGTCAGGGTTTTTGTGAGGGTGGCAAGTGGCCATGTCCTGGTGGTGAGGCGAGCTACCAGGGTTCAAATCTTAGCTCTGCTCTTTATCGACTCTTGGGCACCTTCCTTAAGGTCTTAGAATCTGTTTCCTCATTTAAGAATGGGGACAAAGGCCCCTAACTCAGAGGCCTCTGGTAAGTATTTAATATTTAAAAAGAAAAAAATTAGCGAATGGGAAGTGTCATGCCCCGCACCTGGGGGACGGAGGGGCTGAGAGGTGGCAGGAGCGATAATTATCCATCATCCCCGTGGTCTTGGTCGTCCTGTGCGCGTCCGTGTAAGGAATTCCATTCCAGAATCTGCAGGTGTTTGCAGCTGCTGACTTTCTCCTCCTCCAGCCAGTGGCTGATAGGAGTGAATGTCCAGCCATCAGAGCGGGGCCGAGGCGGCCTCCTGGGCACGGTGGCTCTCATGCACAGGCTCCTCTGGGGACCATGCAGAGAGTGGCTATCTGGGTTACCTGCGGCCTCACCTGACTCATTCCCCGGAAACCGGGCCCCAGCGTTCCGGACCAGATAACATCCTCTGTGTCCTCAGCTGCCCTGAGCTTTGTCGGGTAGATGCCCAGGCATGAGGAGGGGACAGTGAGGGCTGAAAGCCCAGGGATCAGGCCACAGGTGGCCTCACTGGACCTGGCGAGAAGGGGAACTCAGTGTCCGGCAGGAAGGCTCTGCGGCCTTCGCCGGGCCTGCACTCACCTCCATCTGCTCCGTCCGTCTGGGGCTCACAGAAGATACAGGTCTTAGGGGTCACCAGGAGCCCCAGACCAGAAAGCACTCAGCCCAAAGCCCTTATTTTCTGATGAGAACACAGGTACACAGAGGGTGGGCGATGCCCCAAAAGGCGGGAGCAAAACAGTCCCCCAGACCTGGTCTCCTGGCTCCCGGCTCAGTGTCTGGCCACTCCGCGCTCACCGCGTTGCTACAGGGTTCGGCCCTGGTTTTACTACTTAGTTGCTGTGGAAGGTAACGCTGCAGAGACCTCCCCCCAACACGCCTCCACTTTACCGTCTGTGAAATGGAATCACAAACAGGCACCTCATGCTTTGAGGATAGAGTAAGACATGGAACATGGTAAACAATGAAAATCTGTGGGCATTAAGCCCACATATGAGGGTGGGAGGCTCTGTTCGCTGTGGTGACAGGCCCACTGCTGGCTTGCAGTGGGCGGGGTCTGGAGACGGGAAATGTCCTCCAATGCACAGGACACACTGACACAAAGAGCTGTCCTGCTCCAAACGCCAGTAGCCCCCACGAGGAACCTGCACATTAAAAAAAACATCCCGGCAACAGGGGAATGGCTGTGAGGGCAGAGCCAAGGGCGAGCCCCTGACGAGATGAGACATTTGGGGCGGGGTGTCCAGGGGGCCGGCAGGGTCAAGCAGGGCTCATGTAGCCTCAGGCTTCTCTTCGGTCATTTAGGGGGAAAAAATTAAAAAATGAAATGAAATGAAATGAAATAATAAAATAAAATAAAATAAAATAAAATAAAATAAAATAATAATAATAAATAAAATAAATAAAATAAAATGAAATAAAATGAAATTAATAAAATAATAAAATAAAACAAATAAAATAAAATATAAAAAATAAAATAAAATAATAAAATAAATAAAATAAAATAAAATAATAAAATAAAATAAATTAAATAAAATGAAATAAAATATATAAAAAATAAAATAAATAAAATAAAATATAAAAAATAAAATAAAATAAAATAATGAATTAAAATAATAATAAATAAAATGAAATTAATAAAATAATAAAATAAAATAAAATAAAACAAATAAAATAAAATAATAAAATAAAAAATAAAATAAGATAAAATAAAATAATAAAATAAATAAATTAAAATAGAGAAAGGCTAGGATTAATTGAGGTCAGTGTTTCCCAAACTTTGGTACATGAAACAACATTTATCATTCTATAAGTTTATATATTTAATACATACTAGAAAAATAACTAGCACATCAGCACTATGATCAAATGGGTGTTATATTTAAGATAAAGGAAGTTTTTACGTGTGTTTTTTAAGCGGGTAGGAAATGTTAAGTGATAGGGCCAGTGGTAAGTGCGTATCGTATGTAAAACCAGGAGGGTTATTGGAAAATGACTGACAGTTGGGTAGTTCTGGACCTTGGATCCTGCCAAGCTCCAAAATAATGCTGGGAACATGAGGCAGTTACAAGGGGGAAATCATTAGCGTGGGGTAGACAAAGGGAGCCAAAGGGAAGATGCCCCACATCCCTCCTTGCTGGCGTGAGACTGTGAGCTCAGATCTGTCTTGGCACTAACAGGTGGTCCTACCTTGCCCTTCTCCTGTAGCCGTTACCAGGGCCCAGGGCAGAGAGAGCCAGGCCCAGGGCCTCACTGCTGCTTTCTAACATGCAGACTTCGTATTGGTTCCCTAGGGCTGCTGTAACCAAGTACCACCAGCTGGGTGACTTAAACCAGCGGTCCCCAAACGTTTAGGCACCAGGGACCAGTGCTCCTATGAGAATCTACTGCCTGATGATCTCAGGGGGAGCTGAGGCGGTGATGCTGGCGCTGGGGAGCGGCTGCAGATGCAGATGGAACTTCACTGGCTTGTCTGCTGCTCACCTCCTGCTGAATGGCCTGGAGTTTGGGGACTCCTGCCATTAACAACAGAAATGTCTTGTCTTACTGTTCCAAGATGTCGGCGAGGCTGGTTCCTTCTGAGGCTGGGAGGGAGAATCCGTTCCATGCCGTGCTCCTCGCTTCTTGTAGCCTCAGGTGTCCCTTGGCTTGTAGTTGGTTCTCCTCACATCATCTTCCCTCTGTATGTGTCTGTCTCTGTGTCTAAATTCCCCCTTATTACACAGACACCGTCTCGTTGATTAGGGCTCACACTAATCAAGTATGACCACGTCTCACTTTGATCGTCTGCAAAGACCCTATTTCTAAATAAAGTCACATTCACAGATACCGGGGGTTAGGACCTCAACATCTTTGGGGTGCGCCATTCAGCCCCTGACAGGCCTATTTCAGTGAATGGGAAGGAGGGCTCAACCACCCCGGGCCTGCCTCCCCTGGCCTGCTCTCCACAGCTTCTCTGCTGGGTCAGCCCTGCCTTTAGTTCTGGCAAGGGTGTATTTTCCTCCACTCCACAGAGACAGAAATTTGGTCAGGAAGCACCTGGTCATGACCCTTGGGCAGTTTTACTTTTAGGGGATGTCTGTACTCCAGGATGTGCTCCTTCAAACCCAAGAGTAGTCAAAGCCACCAAAGTTTGCTCAGTTATACCCTAAATAACTGTAACAGCTCCTGTACCAAACTTGACCTTGTAGAGAGCGTGTGACCCTGCTCCTCCCAAGCTCTTTCCTGTAAACTAGGAGATCGAGGTGCAGAGGAGTTATGTGACCACAGGGGGCACAGCCCACAAGTGGCAGATCCCCAGATATGGCTCTTCTGACCCCAATTCTGCTTTTATTCCAACTGATTTCCTCCACCTCCTCTCTTGAAAATGTCGCTTATTGCACAGGCAGCTTACAGAGACTTGGTGTAATATCCAGAGCCGCGCCTCGCCTCTTGCTGGCTATCAAAGAGCAGGGATTCTACCGTTATTGATTGCTCAGATCATGCTTACTAAGCCATGTGTGCCAGACACTTCGAAATGTTCGTCACATAATCCTCGGTGACTCAATAACGTGGGTTACTATGACTTCCCCACTTTCCTGACACGAAAACAGGTGACCCGCCTGAGGCCACACAACTAGTAAGGGGCAGGACTGAGATCTGACCTCATAGTCTGGTCCCTACTCACCATGTCACGGTCTCCCCGTCTAAGAGTGTCTGGTTGACAGATGGGCCTAAGTGCATTTGATCGGCATCCAGTTTTTGCTATTATTATGCTGCTGTGAATTTCCTCGCCCGTGTGTGATTTCCGCACGCATGCAGACATATCTCTTAGATAAATGCCTTGGAGTGGAACTGCTGGGTCACGGGGTGTGTGTAATTTTATTTTTACCACGATTCTTTGCTTGTCCTTTTAGTAAGCAACCAGGCTATAAACTAACCTTGCTTTGGTCACCGATTCTTTTTCCATGTGGTTTAACAAACACATGTTGGACAGCACCAGGGAGACTGTGAATCTTGGGTGCAACACTCACCATCCAGCAGGGGACACAAACCAATCCCGAGGGAACTAGTACCTGGACTACCTGGGAACAGAACCCCAGCTCCACTCTCCAATCTCCTGGCCCGTGCTGAGTGTACGGTAAATATTAGCCATCATGACACTCTGCCCCCGCTCAACTCCTAGCACTCTAGAGCTGAGTAGCAACTGCTCCCTTTTTATTATCCCTACAGAGTTCAGAGAAATTAGTGATCTTGTCAAGGTTGCACTAGACAGATCATCTTTTTTTTTTTTTTCCGGGAGACTCCAGAAATCTGGCTTTTTATGGGGTATGTCCTTTTCAATGTTAGCAACTAATTAGGATTAAAACTCAAAAAAAAAAAAAGGAAAGAAAAGAAACAAAAACCCACTGTCAAGGCCAAACAAAACCCATCTGCAGACCAGATGGGGCCAGCGGGCCACCGGCTTGCCTCAGTGGGGCAGTCTTAGGTTCGTGTCCCAGCTCTGCCGCGTGCATGAGCCGCAGCTGTGTCATCATCAGGTGCCCAGGCGTCCTCCTCTGCAGAAGGACAATGATGATCCCACTCTGTGCGGATGAGTTTGAGAGGTTGACAATTCCGTGAATCACCTGGCATGTTGCGGACCCTCCGCAGATGGCAGGTCACCGTTACTGTTACGGCGATGGCATTCAGTGAAATCTGGGCTCCGGTACGTGGAAATGTTGCATGGAAACTGATTCCCTTTTGAGCCTGTCAAGTTGTAGGTGTCGAGGAACAACCCAGATGGAGGTGTCCAGGGCAGGAGATGTGCATGGGAGCGGGAGGTTTTCATAAGGGGTGGGGATGCCTCCCATCGAGAGTTTGTCTTTACGTAAAGGTGAGGCTTTTTGTTTTGGTTGTTTTGTTGTTGTTGTTGTTGTTGTTTTAAGTCTTTCTCCATATGCTTCTGAGAGATTCCGAAAGTGCATGGGCTTCTGGCCACCACCTCCGCGTTGGACGCGCTGAAGGCTTGTTGTCATTGCTTCCCAGAAAATAGCATGATTCCCTGAACCGGCTGCTCTTCCTACGGGAGGTGAACTTGGAAAAGAAAAGCCAAGCTGGGGCCGGTTCTGAGCGGGAAGTCGCAATGCGTGAGGCAGAGGTGACAGAGGCTGCGGGCCGAGGCCACTTACTTTCCATCATGAGCAAGGATCAAAGAGCTCAGACGAGGTCAGCGAGCATTTTCTGAGAATTCTCCTCCGTGGTGGGACCTCGGTCTCTTATTGGAAGAACCACTGGACTGCAATCAGGAAATGCAAGCCATGCCTGCAGTCTTGCCTTTTTATCCTCTCTGTGACTTTGGCCAACCAAGTCACTGTCTACTCTTTGGACCTAAGGTCATTATTTACAAAGCTGTGTGTTAGTGTGCCAGGGCTACCAAAATAAAGTACCACAGACGGGTGGCTTAGACAATTTTTTTCACAGTTCCAGGAGCCAGAAGTTCAAGATCAATGGGCCAGCATGGCCAGGTTCCGGTGAGCGCTGTCTCCTCGGCTTGTACGCGGCCGTCCAGATAGCTGCCTTCTCCCTCCGTCCTCACATGGTTATCTCTCTGAGTGTGTGTTCTCATCTCCTCATAAGGGACCAGGCATATAAGATCAGGACCCACTCTAATGTCCTCATTTTAGCTCAATAACCCCTTTTAAAGACCGTATCTCCAAACACGGTCATGTTCTTAAAGTCCTGGACTTAATGTATGAATCTGGGGGCCAGAATTCAACCCCTAACAGACCAGATCAGTTTTTCCCAAAATATGGGCTCCTGCTCCTGGTGGAAGTGGCTTTACAGCAGGTATAGAAGTAAGCCTCAAAGAACGATCTATCCTTCTGATTACTTTAAGGAGGAAGTATTCAGTCTAGAACTAATGTGCCTCTACTACCGTTCTGACACCTGCCAGGGCACATGGAGAACAGGCAGAGAGCCTCAGGCTGGCAACTATATCTGTACTAGTTACCTATTGCTGCATTGCAAATGACTCTCAAACTCAGTGGCTTCAAACAATTCACATTTATTATAGCACAGCTCCTATGGGTCAGGAATTCAGAAGTGACTTAGCTGAGGGGTTCAAGGCTTCTCATGATGTGCGGTCGCCTACCGGCTTGACCGGGACTGACGGATACACCTTGAACGTGGATCGAGTTGGTTCTGGCTGTTGGAGGCCTCAGTTCCTTGTCATGTGGCCGCTTGAGTCTGTCCTCACAGCATGGCAGGTGGCTTCCTCCAGAATGAGAAAACAAAAGAGCAAAGAGGAAGGTACAATACCTCAGATCACAGCCATCGTATCCTACTGAGAGGCCGTGGGATGCACAGGGCACAGGTCGGCCTTACCCCTCATGGGAAGGAAGCACACACAAACTTGAACACCGGAGGCGGGGGGCGCTGGGGGCTGTCTCAGAGACCGACACAGTTGAAATTCATGAGAGTGTTATTGTCTGATAAACTAATTTTCCCATTACCTTGTCTATATTTGTATGCACAGAAAATATATGTTAATATTTTGTGGTCTTTTAATTTACATGAGTGATATGCTGTATGTAAATATAGAACCTGCTTTTTTTTTCACTCAATTACATATTTTTGAGATCAATCTGTGTTGATAGACATAGATCGGATTCATTCTCTTAAATTATAAGTATGCACCATTTGTATTTATCCATTTCCCTACTAATAGCCGTTTAGATTGTTCCCCATTTTTTGCATTTATAACGGTGATGACTCAAACATCTTCATACATGTCCTAGGATAGATAATAAGAGAAATAGATGGATTATAGAATATATGCATTTTACGTTTTGCTATGGGGCCAACTGTCCTTTACAATAGTTGTGCTAATTTACACTCCCCCCACCAATAGGAATGTTTCTTTTTCTCCACGACATGACTAATTCTTGCCAGACGTTTTCATTTTTGCCAGTCTGATGAGTAGAGAAATGGCATCTCAATGTCTTAATATTCTAGAATTGTGGTAAAAACACATAACACAGAACTACGGTCTTAGCCATTTGTAAGTGTATGATTGGGCAGTGTTAAGTACACTCACGTGGTTGTGCGACAGCGCTCCAGAAGTTTTCCATCTTGCAAAACTGAAACTCTACACCCGTGGAACATTACCTCCCCATTCCCCCTGCCCCCAGCCCCTGGCAGCCACCATTCTACTTTGCGTTTCTGTGAGTTTGACTTTAGGTAACTCACGTAAGTAGAAACATACAGTGCTTGTCTTTTTACGACAGTTTTGTTTCACTTTGCATGAGGTCCTCAAGATTCACTCATGTTGTAGCATGTGACAGGGTTTCCTTCTCTTTTGAGGCTGCAAAATATTCTGTTTTGTGTATAAACCCATTTTTTGCCCATTCATTCATAAATGAATAGTTGGCTGTTGTGAATAATTCTGCCGTTAACATGAATATGCAAATATCTCTTCTTTTAATTTTTTGTATATGTGCCTAGAAGTAGGATTGCTAGATCACGTGATAATTTTATTTTTCATTTTTCTGAGGAACCTCCATATTATTCTCCATAGCAGCTGCACCATTTTTTATTCCCACCAACACCAACAGCGCATAAGGCTTCCACTTTCTCTACAACCTCAACAACATGTGTTGTTTTCTGGGTTTTTCCTAGTGGCCATTCAGCATTTGGGTATTCCATCTCCCTGAGTGCGAGTAAGGCCTGGACATCTTTACACACTCCCATTTAAACGATGTGGGAATTATGGTTCTAGGAGACTGATTAACTCGCTTGCCCCAAAGCACGGAGCTAGTCCGTGGTGGAGCCAAATCAGGACCCAGGATGGTGTGGTCCACACACCCGTGTTCTCTGCCTTTGAACTTGTGGTATTTCTTTAAGAAAAGGAAGGAGGGGGAAAGAGCAGCTCTAGGCTTCTGAACTCCTGCCTGTTATGCCTCCAACAAGCGGGGAATCTACAGAGAATTATTTTTCTTGGATCTGCAGGCCAAGTGGAGTTACCTCCACCCAGGAGGAAGCGGTGTCTAAGCTCATAGCCCGGACGGGAAATGTGTGCCCAGAAGATTAGCTCTATTGTGTGGGGCTGGACGCTTTCCACCGACTTTGTTTATGGGACAGATTGTTTTTGTGAAGTTGTTTGCTCCGGTGAGTCTCCAAGCTCCAGCAGCCTCCTGGCCAAGGAGAGGGTCAGATTTACGGGTAGCCCCGGAGTGTGGCCAGGAAAGGCCACAAAGGAACAGATCCCCTGGGGGTACTTCAGGAGTCTGTCTGGGGCTTCCTCAAAAAACAAAATCATGGCCCTGTTTTGTTTCGTTTTATTTTAAAATCGAATGTGCAACAGAGTGGTGGAGTTTTCTCTCCTCTTGGCTCTGAGAGCTGATATTTTTTTTGTCACCGTGACATCCCCTGTCAGCTCACCTCTGCACACTTCCATATGTGTTGTGGGGATTCTGAGAGTCCTTTTCCCCAAAAATTATTTCTGCCAGAAGCATCATGCACCGAACCGCACAAGCTCCCTTGCACCCATTTGTTCCAAATCAGTTAGCAGATGGTGCCTGCAGAGCAAGTGGTTCACACCCCTCGCTCGGAAGCCTTAGGCATCTCTGCTCGGGTGGTCTCGGACGATGCCTTGCGTCTGGCATGTGGTACAAATACCATTTACTAACATGTGCTCTTTCTGTATTGTTCCGTCTTCCAACCCACCCACCTAGCCACCCACCCAGCCAGATTTCCCCATCACCCTGAGCTTCCGTACTGTTCCCAGACCTCGAGAATTTAAGCCAGGCACTCTGGTGGAGATGGAGGCAGAAACGAGGAAGAGATAGAAAGCTTCTGAGCTTTTCTGAGCCTCAGCTTTCTTACCTATAAAATGACATACTGGTAGCCAAAGCACTTACTACAGTGCCAGGTCCCTGGGAAGCACTCAATGAATGGTTCCTATTGTTTTCCGAATGCCCACCTGTGGTCAGACCCTGTATTAGAGACACGGGAAGATGAAAGGAAATACAACATTGTCTCTAAGGACTCAGCTTCAACTGTGAGAACGACCATGGACAGACTAGCACATATAGTGTGATGAGAGATAGGCGCACAGAGTAGGCATCTAAACCAGGCTGAGGGTATCAGGGATGTCTTCCTGGAGGAGGTGACATCTGAACTGAGACTGAAAAGTGACTTCCTCTGCTATTTAGGTGATCTTGCCAAAAGCATGCCACAGTCTCACATGACACTAGTTGGTGGCCGTATCCAGTGGAAGGCCTTTCTTATCTGCTGCAGCCCTGGGTGGCCTCCTCTCTTGAATCCCCTTGGTTCTGTGCTGGAAAAGGAAATCTATACTTAACTATTTCCTCTCTCGTGTAATACGATGTCAATGCCTATGAACGTCTCCGTTCTCTAAGAGGAAGGATATCTTCTTGAAGCTTTTCATGACTCCCTTAGTCCCTGGCAAAGGCCTCCATCATTCATTCATTTATTCATTCATTCACTCATTCACTCCTTTAATCAATCTAGTTAAGTGTCAATAAACACCAGAGGGTGACAAGATGAACCTCACCCAGGAAATCCAAGTTTTGCACAAGCATTAAAAGAAAGCCCGTTTGTCTCTTGGCTGTCACCAAGCCACCATCCAGGTTCCAGCAGCCCTGGGTACCACCGATGGCAGCATCCATGGCAACGCCGTAGGATGGAAGGGAGAGTGCGTTTTCAAGTTCCACGTCCAGCATGTGACCTATGCCATGATCTGGTCCTCGTTTTACCCTCATGATCCCGGGAGGTAGCCTCCATCATTCTCATGTCCCTGGTCACTGTCCCAGAGTGTCTTGGTTGTTGAGTCTGCAGCTGGTGGACTCCTAGACGGTTGGCAATCAGCTCGGTCCACTCGAGTTGGCTCCCAGCTGACCAGCCCTGGCCTCAGCTCTTTCTGGTCCTGGAGTTCCCTCTGGGGTCCGGCCTCGCACCCCATGTTGCGCCCGGTCATCTCGTGGATCTCTGTCTTGGGGCCACTTCACTATTCCCACAGCAATTCCCATTAATGTCACCCACTGGCACTGTTAGCTACTTTCTGTATCCCCCATGCCCCTGCATACCCATGTTGCGTACTGGCTTTATTTTAACGCCGTCTCCTCCTAGAATCCTTTACGGGAAGTTATACAAAGGCTTCTCTGCTTTCAGCTTTCCTGCACACCCTAACAATCCTCTCCTCGAAGTGCTGCCTCCACAGACACCCCGACACAGCCGATTGCTTCCCCCCCACTTCTTCCACACTCTCCACCAGGCTGGCAGGGGTTCGCCCAAGAGTGGGGAGGAGGTGACTCAAGGAAGGAGTGTGTGTTGGCAGGTATTTGAAAATATGACCCATTTCGCTGACTTCTGAGGCTCCCAGGAGGTTTAAATGGAGCCGGATGTGTGTGCTTTTGAGCACACGAGACTAGACTGAAAAGGATAGAAAGAGTGTGGGTTCTGGAATCAAACCACTTGGGTTCGCATTCTACCCCGACCAGCTAGAAGCTGTCCAGCCTTCGGCAAATCCTATAAACTCTCTGAACCTCAGTTTGTTCAACTGTAAAATGGGGATGATATTAACACCCCACCTCACCGACTCATGTAAACTAAATGAAATGACGCCCCTGCGTTCATTAGAATGTGCGTTTGGGTGCTAATGATAAAAATTAGGCGCCAGTTTTATTGGGGGATATGTGCTCTTGGGTGCCACCTCAATAAAAACGAGGCATTTGTTGTTGTTGTTGTTGTTGTTGTCATTGTTGTTGTCGTTAGGGAGAAGAATGTGGGTATTGGGTAGGTTCCTAGCAAATGTTTTCTGCCGCGGCTGCTGAAGTGGTCCCAGCATCGTGACCAGTACAGGAGAAGAACTGAGAAAGGTTAACTAGTAGTAGTCTTGGTCATGGACTGTGTCACATGGGATCTGAAATTTGGGCTGGAATCTACTTGGTTGCGAGGCAGTTAGGGAAGAAACACCGTAAGGTCCGTCGGAATCACCCAATCAAGATAGTATCCATTGTTTCTCCTCCAGGAGCCTCTCTGCCTGGCACACAGTAGATGCTTAATAAATATTCTGTTGAGTGAATGAATGAATGAACCTCTTTAACCCCAGCGGGCTACAGCCCACCCACCCACCCACACATGTGGAACCTCTGTCCCTATAACCTCCAATTGACCTCCGAGTGGCTTTGACTGAGCTCCAGTTGCAAAACTCAGCTCCGCTCTTCCCACGGTGCACACCGGTAAAATCTCCTGTTAGAGTTCGTTTCCAGCACTTCTTGGCCCGGACTTCGGAATATGCCAGGCTTTAAGCACCCTGCCCTTTTGTGTGTCTCCCTCTAACTGCCTCCCCCCCGCCCCCCACCAAGGTGCTAATCCAGCAGCTCACTGTAAATGGTGTGCATTTCTTCCGACCGCCAAGGTCATGTTTCTTAATCAATAGCCCGACTTGTCAGCACCAAGTAAACACAGCCTTGATTTCCGAAGGAAGCCAAGGGACGCTGCTGAGAAACGCACAAGGAAAGAATCCTTCCTTTCATATATTAATTAGGCCCTTAAGTCAACAAATAATAGCAAGCCTTTGAGCAGGGATTATGTGCCAGGCACCGCTCTGAGGACTAGACATGCATGGACTCATTCAATCCTTGCAATCTTTCAAGGTGTTGTGACTGTCCTTTTATAAGTGATGGAACTAAGGAACAGATTGGTTCACAGGTATTGAATGTTATCATGAGTCAGGCGGTGCGCCTAGGGGCTGAAGATGTTGTAGTGAATAAGACAGACATGAATTCCTGTCTCATGGTGCTTAGAGTCTAGTGGAGGAAGAGGGACAAAGGTGGCTAAATTAACACCGTCATTTTAAATGTGTTTCAGGTAGGGCTGCTTTGGGCTGCAAGTACCAGGTGACCCAATTGCAGTGGTGTGAACTCTAAGGATTTATTTTACTCCCTGAAGCAACAGACAGTTAAGAGTCTGCTAGTGTTGGTTTCATGGCTCGAGAATCTGATATTTGCATGGTCTTTCCCTCATGGCCCTAGAATGGCTGAACAGTTCCGGTCATCGACCCTGTGATTCCACAGGAACATGCGGGCAGGGGAAGGGGCAGCGCCGGCACCTTTCGTTGGTCAGATCTGGGTCAAATGGCCACCTCTGCCCGATGGTCATAAGGAGAAATCAAACAGGACCATGGGAGAGAGGGCTCCTGTATATAGGGTGGTCAGGAGGGGTGACCTTGGGACAGAGACCTGATGACAAGCGGCCAGCCCTGCAAAGATATGGGGATCGAGCACCCCACCCAGAGAACATAGCGAAGCAAAGAGCCTTGTTTGGAGACCGGTATGGTGAGATCAGGGGAGAGACGAAGCCCCAGTGTGGCTGCAGCACGAGAGTAAGGATGAGCAAGACACACAAAGGCCGCAGAGGGAGAGTGGCCAGTTCACGCAGGGTCTCTTAGGTCCTGTAAGGAGTTTGGATCTTATTTGATGTGTAATGGGCAGTTACTGGAGGCTTTTAATCAAGGGAGTGAAATAATCTGATTCATGTCTTAAAAGGAATTATTGGGGCAGAAGAATGGCTGTGAGAGTCACAAGGCTTAAGGAGATTTAATTCTAGGTGATGGTGTAGTGTTTCCCAGCTTTTTCTTGGGGTTTCTTTTGCTGTCTCTTGGATATCCTCTGACCCCTTTTGGTTTCGCAGTAGCTCTTGGAGAGCTGGACTGTGCCATGCTCATCTCTGTCCCCACAGCACCTAGCACAGGGCCAGGCACATAGCAGCACTTGGTCAACGTCACTCTAGCTGAACTGGACAGAGGCGAGTGCCCTAGTCCAGGGTTCCCAAACTTCGGCCACTTGCATTCCACCCTCCTGGTTCTTGGCCAGGTCAGTGGCTCTTAACCAAGGGAGTTTGCCTCCCTGGGGGCATTTGGCAATGTCTGCGGATATTTTGGGTTGTCACAACCAGAGGGATGCTTCTGGCATCTGGTGCGTGGAGACCAGAGATGCTGCTAACCATACTGCAGTGCACAGGGCAGCCCCTCACAACGCAGAATTGTCCGACCCCAATGCCAATAGTGTCATGGTTGAGAGGACCTGGACTAGATCTGCACACCTATTATTTATACCTATATCTATTCTATTATTTCCTCAATATTTCCCTTTAAATTAATTCACTTTTTAAATCCAAAAAATTTTTAGAGAAGCCATATATCACTACCATAAATAAGATACCAGTGTCGCTTGCCATAAATAGAAGATAATTGGAAAGATGAATACTCAGAAAACAAAAGCCATTGTATTCTAGCTGGATATTGTTCCTAGTTCAAAGCTCTAAGTTTCCCTTTGTTAACAAGGGAGTCTGTTCAATGACACGAATGTTTAAGAAAGACTGAGGAACTGTTTCAGATTAAATCAGAGTAAAGAGAAATGACAGATAAATGCAGTGTAATTCCGGACTGGATCCTGGATCAGAAAAATGGAAATTACTGAAATGACTTCATTGGGCCAATTGGCAAACTTTGAATATGGGCTGCATGTTAGATACTGGCATGCTATCAATATGAAATTTCCTGAATTTAGTAACAATGCCCCGGTTATGTAAGGGGATGTCCTTGTTCTTGGGAGATGCATGAGATATTTAGGAATAAAAGATCACGATATTGGCAACTTATTCCCAAATGCTTTTTTAAAAAGTGTGTGTCTGTGTGTGTGTGTATTTATATGTATGTGTGTATATTATGTGTATATGTGCATATCTGTGTATGTACACATACGCTTATTCATACACAACACACATGCACACACACACACATACGTACAAAGAGAGCAAACGTGGCAAAAATGTCAACAGTTGGCGAATGTAGGTGAGAGTATGAGAGATTTTATTATACTGTTCTCGCAACTTTTCCGTAGGTTTGGATGTTTGCAAAATAGAAATTAAAAGCAAGAAAACAAACAAAAGACCTCTCCCGAATGCACCTCCAATATCATAAAAGCCTCACGTTTTTTTTTTTTTTAAAGCTCAGGAGGGCTTCAATGTTAGTTTCTAATGAATTGAATGCTTCACATTTTTACTCCCAAAATAGTTGACAAAAATTAAGATGACTGCCAATAGGAAAAATGTCTTCCACGCCATCACATTCATGTTGATAAAACAGCCAGTTAGAGAATGACACTGGAGTTGTTTTGAGGGGTTTCTTACTCTTGCAGTGACATCACGTGTCTGTAGAGTGGTGGTTATATATAGCCATGAGAGAATACATTCTAGTCGCTGTGCCTGAGTCTGGGATGCTCTTGATTAATCATAATTTTTTTTAAAAAAACCAAAACATATTTTCTTTAAAAAAAAAAGATTGGCAAATATGAGAGAGGTATTGAAGAAAAAGCAGCACGAACAAGACTTCCTCAGCAGAAAGATGGAAAGAAAGCCAATTGAAAGAGGGATTTTTTTTTTTGCAGCCAAGGGTCGGTCCACCCGAGAGGCCCCTAGAAGCTCAACCATGGGCGTTGCTCTTCAGTCTTATAAAGTCCTAGCCTAAGACTCGTGGCTTCCTCCAAAGCAACACGGAGACAGCACGCTGGAAGCCAGGTGCTAATTTGGGGGAGGGCCGTCCAGCCCTTTGAAGTCTCTTGGTACTACCCGACCTGACTTGTCACTCCCGCCCACATTCCAGGTCCAGGGGGGAATTCCAGTGTCCTCCCAACGATATCATCACATTCCTGGGCCTTACATTCTCACTGTCACCTGAGCCTGCACTTCCTCCTGTCTCTGCCTACTTCTCTTTTTCCCTCCGGCTCTTGTGGCAGCTCTTTGTCTTCGCTCTGCAGGGCATTCAGTCCCTCGCTGTGATTCCTCACACACAGACACACAAGCACAGACGCACAGACAGAAACGCACAGACACGCAGACACGCCAAACCTGAGCGTGCGGGAGGCTTTACAAACGTCGGGGCCCTAGAGGAGGTTTTCGATGCCAACGATTTATAAACGAGCATTAAGTATCTTCCTTTAAGGTCCCCTGAACATTCTTCCTTTCCCTCTGTTTTTCACGCTCCCCACTCCCAAATATTCCTCTCCACTTTTTTTTCTTATCAGAACAACTCATTTCTTCCCAACCCCCTAATTTCAAAGTCTGCTCTGGACGTTCCCCCCCCCCCCCCCCGCCCCCGTTCATGTCTCCGCTCTCACAAATCTCACAAATGTCTTCCAATCCGGTCTCTTCCTCTCTCTTTATCAACAATAACTAGAAAATTTCAGCCCTTCATTTAAAAAAAAAAAAAAAACTTTTAAAATAGGATTCTAGACTTGCAGAAAAGCTGCAAACGCAGCAGAGCGTTTCCGTGTTCTCTTCACACAGCTCCCCCCTAATGATCGCGTCTTTCATGACAGTACAATTATCCAAACTGAGAAATTAACCCGGACACGATATTAACTAACCCATGAAACTCATTCGGATTTCACCAGCGTGAAACGTCTTTTTCCATCCAGGGTCCCACGTTGCGTTTAGTCATCACGTCTCCTTGGTCTCTAGTTTGTGACGATTCCCTAGTTCTTCCTATCTTTCATGATTTTGACAGTTAAAAAATATATATATACTAGTCAAGTATTTTGTAGACTGTTTGTCTGACGTTTTCTCTTGACAGAACAGGGATTCTGGGGAAGGGAGCCATGAAGGTAAAGTGCCCTTCTCATCAAAACCATCAGGGCTTCATAGCAACGTAAGTTTTTACCGGTGATATTAACCTCAACCACTTGAGATGTCTGTACTTAATATGGATTCATGGGCATTTATTTTATTTTACAGCTTATAATTCAATACTATCAGTATCTCATTGCTCAAAATTTTCCAGCTTTGGCCTTTGGGTGCTCTTTAGGCTGGACTCCTAAATCCTTTTAATAAGCCCCGGATTTTGTCGAGGAATGCCCCATTTTCCAGCACCACAAGATATTCCAGGCTCATCTTGTACTTTCCCTGCCCCAGCTCTGGAATCAGCCACTTGTCTGAGGGGGCCTGGTTCCTTTTATTGGAGAATCGGAGTTTAGAAACCAAGATCTGCATGCTGGGTGTGCTCATTGCTACTGGGAAGTCTCGCTTCTAGGCCCTCTCACTGCTCGGGGCTTAGAAATATATTACGTATACCAATCCACGCATACTAGTATATTTATATCTAGTATATTCATATCTGTATATATTTTAACATTTTTAGTTTTTTCATAGCAATACTATTGATCTCAGTTCATCACTGCGGGGTCAATCTTGCCTCCATCCTTATTTATAAATCTCCTTGTTTATAACTTTGTTTTTTTAATTGAAGGGCTGATCCTTAAATCTTGAGAAGTTGCAAAAAAAAATGTTTCCATCTCACCGCCCCCCCCTCCTCTGGAAATGGCTGACATGAGAATACAATATTGAACGCGAGATGTTGTTGTCAGAAGCTAGAGAAAAGAGAACCCAGCAGACTCCGCGGTCCTTCTTAGTGCAAAAAGTACTAATTACACACTTCCTATTTTATCGGCAGTGGGATGCATGAGGGTGAGCCCAGGCTCTGGAATGTGAGCGCATTGTTCCAGCCAAATGAGTCAGTTGAGATGGGAATACAAATTTATTTGAGCACTTGTGGGTCTGGGGAAAAAAAAATAAATAAATAGATGGTTTGCCTGTTTTCCGCTCCATCCCCCTGGACGATGCCGCCCAGGGGTCCTCTTACCTGCACTACTGTCCTTGCTCCTGGAAGGACCTTGCCTCTTGCTGGCTGCCTTCTCATGCCCTCATCGATTTCTGTCCCCTCCTCCTCCCGACATGTGTGCCGTTCCCTTTCCCCCCTATTTCCCATCTTTATTTCCCTTTTCGCAGACTGACTTTTCACCAGAAAGCAGGTTCTAGCAGAAACCTTCCATGTCTGGATCTTCAGAATCTTTTCAATCAGAAAAGCCAAGGTTACATTTTCCTTTATTTTGTCGTCTGAGGTTTGGTCGTTCTCTTCATTTCCCTGTTCTTGGGGGGAATTTTCTGTTCTTCTGCCCTTTCATAACAGATTGGAGTTATGCAGCATGAAAACCTCAAGGAATGCTTTGCCGAAAACGCAGATTTTGCCCGCCACACGCCAGATGAGTGAAAGATACGTCAGGAAGGGCAACAGGCAAGAGCCGCTCGCTCTGGTGGTATGGGGAGCGCTTATTATTTGAAACTCAAAAGCCTCACTCTTTTACCTCCCTGTGGGAAGCAAGAAATAAGCCCGTTCCAGGTATTCTTCTTCTGAGTGTTATCGATGATTCCAGAAGCACACAGGCCTGTTTGACTGGGATCCTGCCACTGCCATGGCCAGGGGTGGGGGCCACCTTCACGGCGGCCTGGCTGACCAGGAATGAACCCAGAACACCCCGGAGTGAGATGACGTCAAGTCAGTGAGGGAGGGAGCTTCAGGAGAGCCTGTATTTTCTTAGCCATATCCAGGAAGCCTAGATGGGAAGGTCTTGGCAGCCACAAACTTCCTGAGGAGCCAACTGGGCAGCTTCATGGGGGGCAGTTTCATGGGGGGGGGACCAGGGGTGTGCCAGGTCATTGTGGGCACTGAACCGTCAAGGAGACGAGGAAGAACTCATTTCAAGAATTCCAAGAATACTGTCCTTTCTCGGAAGGAATGCTTAGCAAAGTCACCTAGGGCTGGCGGGAAGGGAGGGTGAGTAATAAAGATAGCTCTGGGGACTTGCTGAATAGCGCTAGTTATACTGATAATGACAGTGACAATGACGAGGAAGGTTGCCGGAATTTAATTCAGCTCCTCCTGATGAGCCAGGCAGTGTGCACCAGTTTACTGTGCAAATCTACCTCACTGAATTCTCACAAAGATTGTGTCTGGCAGCCACTGTCATTAGTCCCATTCACATCTAAGAAACCGAGGCTCTGAAGAGATTAAGTATAGTGCTTGGGGTCATGAAGGTACAAAGTGGCGAAGGCTGGATTAAAATCCTGACCCCGCTTTCTGAAATACTTTGGTCTGTTGTCTTCTAGGGAGAGTCCGTCTCGTAAGCCCTAGGACGTCAGTTTTGCTGAGCTGGTGCGTTCAGGTTGCTGTGACTGATGCTTTAGCACAGGTGTTCACAATGTTGATCAGATGGTCCAAAGAAGGGAACCCCCCCCCCCCGCCCCACCATCACCACCACGAGGCTGCAATCTAAAGGTAGAGACGCATGCAGGGCCATCTGCAGGACCAGGCTGTGGTCACTGCATCAAGGCCGGGGGCATCAAAGGGAGTGTCCAAGGATTCGGCCGGTGTTTGGAGACAGGGCCATGGGAATGGAGGACAGGTATGCCAAGCAGAGAGACCAGCATGAGCCAAAGCAGGAAGGTATGAAGTGGCACAGTGTGGGCCCAGAAGGACAAGCAGTTCGGTGTGGCTGGAAGACAGGGTTGTAGGTGGAGGGGAGGATGAGAGCTGCAGCTGAGGAGATAAGCAGGCGCCCTGCATGAACCGGCTAAGCCCGGTGTTCAGGAATGTGGCCTGTAGATCCAGGAGGACCTGGGGGTGAATTCCAGCTCTGCCACAAACTAGCTGTGTCACCGTGGGCCATGTTTTAGAACTTTTCTGAGTTTCGGTTTTCGTATCTGGAAAACAGAGGCGAATGATACCGTTTATTAGGAGAAGGAAATGGAGGCTCAGAAAGCCCAGGTCCCTGGCTTCGCGTCATGGATGAATTTGCCAGGATGCACATCTACTTTCCATCTCACGTACAGCTTTATAGCTCATAAAGCTCCTCTGTATTCTCACTTAGTTTCACCGATTTCAGATCACTTAACCACGTTTGCTTTGTAATTTTTCTGTACCTGTCGTTCCCAGCCTATGTGGCCCTCAATGGCGGGGTCTTTGTCCTACTCTGCCACCATCACGTGGTGGAACAATAGTTCTACGAGGGTCTCAGACTTGCCAGTGTATCAGGACTCCCCAAAGTGCAGAAGTCGGGGCCCCGTCCCCGATACGTTGAACCAGAATCTTCAGGACTGCACCGTGATCTTGCTCTCTTGTCCAGCTGGGGTTTGAACCGCACCAGAAAAGTGTTTCCTGAGGGAGTAAATGAGCAAATCACCTACTACGTGTATTAATCAGGATAGGCGAGTACATGCTGTGACAGCCATCAACCCCCAGCTTGCAGGGGCTTAAAATAGAAAAGGTTTGGCTTTTTCGTTCACATCGTCTGTCCCCGATGGGTTGGCGGAGGGCTCTCTGCTCAACAGAGCAGCAGCCCAGGAGTGACACAGACTCCCTCCATTCACGCTCCTCCGCTAGGAGGAGTCACAGGCCCCCGCCCAAGTGGACCAGGAACTGCAATCCTGCATATGCCCAGAGGGTGGGAGACCAGAAGTCATAGGCGACCGGCACAGACGACCGCCAGACTCTATGATGCCGGCGTCATTAACTTCGTTTTTATTTCCAAGTGAGACTAAAGAAACTTGTTCAAGGCCAGAGAGCAAATATGGAGCTGGATTTGAGCTCTTTTTCATTTTTTTCCTGGATCGAGGCCATAATTTTTTTTTTTTTTAAATGTAATGAGGCAGGATGGCACACGGCATTAAACTCTGTGGTTAAAAATCTAGGACCTGGATTGCCTCCAGACCTTCGGCTCTGCCACTTACCAGATGTGTGAGCTGGGCAAGTAAGAGAACTATTTTGTGTCCATCATAGAAATGGTCAAAAGATGGGAGGGGCTAAGGAAGGTTGTGTGTTACTGGAATGAAGTGTTTGAAGCCAGCGAGGGCTTACCTAAGTGGTGTTGATATGGGGTGGGCGTGTGTTGTGTGGTGGTGATGGTGGGGGCTAGATATATAAGAGGTTACCCAGGATTTGGGGTAGCTCCTGACACAGCCAGGGAAGATACATGCCTATTCCCCATAAGATGCTTCCTTCCTGCCTGCACCACTGTGAATGTTTGGGCTGCAAGGGATGGAGAAGCCAACTCAAGCTGATTTAACTGCATGCATTAGCTCAGAGCAGATATCCAGGGCCTTGTAGGTCTGGGGTCGGCTCAGCAGCTTGGTAATGTAGCTAAGGACATAGGATCTCTGCCATGCAGGCCCTACGTCATCCCACAGTTGTGGGAAAAGACACTGGTGGCAACTGAGGTCAATGTCGGGCTGGGAGAGTGAGCCGACTTTTTCAGGTTCTTTCTTACAGCAAAGAAAGTTCCCCTTGCCACTGCCCCTAGCAAGGCTCTGTCCAAGTCTCATTGGCTCTGGCCTATGAGGGGTCAGCGTTGCTGGTGGACATGTTAGATGGTTTAGGCAGAAAGGGGAATATAATAAAGGATGTTAGGTATCCCACAGAACCACTGGGAGGACTGGAGAAAGGAACATGAGGCTAAGTTTCTAGGAAAAACGCCCCAAACCACACTGCAGGCCTGGCCCGATGAGCTAACCACCATCGTGCCTGAGTCTGCCCTCATGGCCACCGCCGCTGCCGTCAGCATGGTGTGGCTTCTCCGTCGGGAGCTGCAGCCGCCATCTCCAAAGCTGGCTGCTTTGGCCGCTGGTCACAGCAACAGAACCAAGGCTCGTGACCGGATTTAGTCTCGCGTGGTGCCTCTGGCCAGCAGAGCCTATGTCATATCCGTTGTCCTAGCTGCAAGGCAGACAGGAGATACGCATCCCGATTTCTGCTCCGGGGTGCCGGGACTCATAATGCGTGTGATTTCCTCAAATACAGATCGGCTGGAAATATGACAGCTGTCACTTCGGCCTGCCCATCCTTGGCCAAGCACGAGTGGGCTAGGATTCCATAATGAGCTTACGTTGGCAAGTCGGGCTGAACAAGTACGCGGGGACCAATGGCACTGCTCATGACGCTCTTCTGCCTCCGGCTGGGTGCTCTCCTCTCTCCCTACGTGCCCAGGGTGCGTACACGTCCGAGACACCTCCAAGGCCCCAACATTCTCCAGCCACCACCTTCCCTGCTCCGTGCTGATCCACGCCGTCCCCATCTCCAGGATGCTCCCCGCCCCGCCCCACCTCACTCACTCTGACGCACCCTTCAGAACTCAGTTCGAGGAAGTTCTTTTCTGCCCAGCCAGCCTTTTTTTTTTTTTTTTTTTGGTCATTTGCTCCTTTTTTTTTTTTTCATTCCACTTATCTCATAACATTTCAACACTTGTTGGTTCAATTATGTAATTACCGCCTCGTCTCTCTTCCTCCAGGCGGTCAGTGTGATGAGAGCACGGACCGTGCGTGTGCCTTGATTATAGCTGCTAACAGTAACTGGCACTTAAGTGCATAATAAGTTTTTATTGAATGAATGAGCATGAAATGAATCTCATTATAGGCATTTATAAAGTTCCTCCTGGGTCAAAAGACATTTTAAGAGTGCTTTCTGGGAACCGTACATTAAACCCTTAGAGGTGTGCATATTGGAATCACCCCAGTTGGGTTTTTTGTTTGTTGGTTTTTTTTTGTTTGTTTGTTTTTTGTTTGTCAAACTATGATGCCTTCAGTGGATCCTGTTATGTCCACCCCTTCCATGGTGAGGATCATTTTCACAGCGAGTCACTGCCGTTGACAGGAATGAGTGGTATATGCCTGTGTCAGGGTAGAAACCTTACTTTGGGGTACCATGGCCTGAGGGCCACGGCAGCTTCAGTCCCTATAAAAACCTTCCCCCCAAACATGATGTCTCTGTAGTTATGTTAACCCCCTCCCGCAGCCTTGCTAAATTCTCTTAAGTGTCAGCTTATTTTTAATTTTTAAAAAATTTTTGCCAATGACTTAAAAATATTTGGGTGGCTTTTATAAAACTGGCCACCAGTCTCCCAGGGGACTGGGAAGAGCTTCAGAAGAGCCTGGTGTCTTTCCACAATCAGGAGGACGTGTGGGGGTAATTTTGTCCACTAAAGAGCATCTGTTGTTTCTGGTGTCCTAGAAACTAATTTTATTCCTGAGCAGATAAGGTCACATCCCCCAACCTGATTCGGAGTTTATATTGGGAGATGGAGGAAGAATAAATTATCACAGACATCCCACCGATGGTAATAATAGCTATTATTTACTGAGAGCTTACTCTGTGCAAGGCACTTTTCTACATGCTTCACATACATTAACTTGGTGAATCCTCCGAACAAACCATTTATATCCTTATTTTAGATAAAAATATTGATGCACAGTCCACCCAGAGGAGAACATATGGTATCTTAGACTGGAGTCCTGATCTCAGGGGATTTCTAGGTCTTCAGTTCATGAAGACACAGGGTTTGGGGGTCAGGGAAGAACTGTGTTGGTCGCTGAGGTCGGAGTATGTGGGTCTGGGGAGAGACTCACTTGGGGTGGAACTCCAGCCATTCCACTTACCAGCTATATACCCTTGGCAAGTTCTCACCCCTCTTAGTTCCTTGATTTTCTTAACTTAAAAATGGGTGGGACCGTGCCTTCCACATAGGGTTGTTGGGAGAACTAAATGAGTTAATGAATGAGTAGCACCTGGAGTAGTACTTGACACCTTGTAGTTGCCCATCAGGTGCGATTCCCCTTTCTTACTCGCTTCCTCCACCAGGTGGTTTGAGTGTTGCTGGCATACGGAGGGACACCTGTGTCCTCTGGCCTTTGAGAGTGGAGAGGCTTGGAGGGTGGACAGGCCAATGTTTGCTGACATTGATGTGACTGTCTGGCGGGCTGGGTAACCCGCGCGGGTCCCGATGCATGGTGAAGGGGTAGCTAGAACTTCCGAGGCTCTCGATTTTACAGCAGCTTGTTGGCCCAGACCAGCTCAAGCTAGCTCATGGGACCTTTGTGCAAGGCAGTATTGGGATGTGGACTCAGACCCAGGTTCAAATCCTGTCTCATAATGGCATCTTAGGCCAGTTTCTTCCTCTCCCTGCATGTCCATTTTCCTATGACTTAACTTGGAAGATTATTGGTAATGACCTTGAAATGCCCTCAATAAATGCTAGTCCCCCTTATCTGTGGAGGATACATTCGAAGACCCCCCAGTGGATGCCTGAAACCTTGGAAGGTAGTGAACCCTGTATATATTGTCTTTTTTCCTATACATACGTACGTATGATAAAGTAGAATAAGGGCTACTTGAACACTGCGATCCTGAGGCAGTTGGCGTGATAACGGAGGCGTCTGCTAAGTGACTAACAGGAGGGGAACGTGTACAACGTGGACACGCTAGACAGAGGGATGATTCACGTCCTGGTGGGGACAGAGCGGGGTGGCTCAAGATTTCATCATCCTACTCAGAGTAGTGTGCGCTTTATGATTTCTGGAATTTTCCATTTAATATTTTCAGACGACAGTTGCCCACAGGTAACAAACTGGGAGAGCAAAATCCTGGAAAAGGGGGGGGGGACCGCTGTATATAATGTTACGATTTTAGGAAGAAGTCACTGGTTCTCCGTGCTCCCTAACATCATGTCTATTTGGGTTCTATGTCCTGTGTCCCGTTCCACTGTGCTCTCTACCCTCAAAATGCCACGTTTGAAGAGGAGACGAAACCCAATACAGGGCCCTGTACAGGGTCTGGCATGGGGAGGCCTTAGGAAGTCTGTGTAAAGACGGAGAAGCACTTACCTGACAGCAGTTCCATAAAACCAGAGGGACTGTGGCAACTGGCCACCTAGGAGCGCCTCCTCTCACCTTGGTTAATCTTGGGAGGGAAGTAAAAGCAGGCTCAGCGGAAGGGACAGGGACAGGGCCCGGGGATTGTCATGAGGTGGAAAAATGCGGCATTGGCTCCGGAGTCAGAATCTCATGCCAGTAACCTGGAGCTAGGTACTTAACCTTGCCAAGCTTCCGTGTCTTCCTCTCTAGATTGAGGAAGATGGTAATTCCCATTTCTTGGGGCTGTTGCGAGGACCCAAGGGGAATTGTAAAAGTACTCGGCACACGGTACGCACCGCCAGACCGGCTGCTGGGATTACCGTTATCGCCAACGCCAGCAGCGCCTCTGCAAAGGTCCGCAGGTCCAGGTCCAGGGACCCGGCCTGCGCACGCGCACCGGCCGGCCAGGTGCGAGGGAGGCGGCCGCCTTGCACCTGGCTTGCAACCCTGCGCGGTCTGGGAGGTGGACGCAGCGGACGCCGGGCCGGGGACGCGGGGTCGCGAGCGCGGAGAGGCGCGACCCCGACGCGGGGGTCGGCCTCTAAGGGGGCGCGCCTCGCTGGTTGCAGCCCGGGGTCCGCGCGCGCCGCTGGAGGGCGGGGGAGCGCGGAGCGGCGCGAAGTCTCGCGAGATCGCGCGCGGCGGCGGCGGCGGCAGCGGCGGCCGGCGAGGTGAGCTGCGGACGGCGGTGGCGGCCGTTGGGGACGGAGGCGGGGGTGAGAGCCGCGGACAGCGAGGGCCGGGCGGGAGAGCGGGCCGGACGGGCGGCCCGCGCCCTGGGCGGCCTCCCCAGCTCGCCCCGCGGCCGCAGCGGCGCCGCCCGGTCCGCCCTGTCCCGGGACCCGCGCGGCCGGGGCGGCCCGGGCCGGGCCAGTCCTTGCGCTCGGAGCGACCCCGGGGCCCGCCGCAGCCTTTCCCCCTGCGGCGGGGCGGCGCCCCTGGCCGCGGCAGCTCCGCCGAACCGTCGCCGCTCGTCCCGCGCCTGACGCGCGCGGCTCCACTCCAGTGCGGCGCGGGCGGCGAAGCGCCCGGCCGGAGCCGCAGTGCTGGGCGCGGGCGGGACGCGGCTTCACGCCCCGGCCCTCCGGCCCCGGTGCCCACGCCGGTCCTGGCCTCCCGGCCTCCTCCCCACCCCCCACCCGCGGGGCTGTAGGGCTCCAGTCTCGGTCCTGCAGTCCCGACTGGGCTGCGGAGGGCGTGTCTGGGGGCGCCCCCGTCCCCCCCTCTCCAGAATCGAATGCAGCATGCCATCTGAGTTTCTTGGGGGAAAGGGACCTTGGCTTTTGTTAAATTACCCCCAAAAGGTCCCTGATCCCCAAACGGTCAAGAACTCTTGGCTGGCCCTGTGCGAGAGCGAGCAGAAGTGGGTTTAGGGCAGCGATGTGTCCCCGGGCTGGGGTATCAGGTCAAGTAGCGGTGGGATATCAGAGCCCAAGCTTGTCTTCGTTAGGCAAAGGAAACTCAAGTTTGATTTTTGTCAAGCACGTGATTCCACTCTTTGGAACTGTGGCGCTCAACCTTGTCAGAACCAAGGCCCCTCCCCTTGGCAGTAAACGTTTGGAAAAGCTCAGCTTACTGCCCTGAAACGAAATTCATCATGAAATACACATAATGGAAAACCAGTATGATGCTCCAGTGTAAATGCTAGGGAGACCTAAAAGGAAAGCAGTAGTATGTGGCGTGGAATGCCGTTTCATTTACATGTGGCACGTACAACTGTGCGAGAAGGTCGCACGTGCGGGAGTGGTTGCACCTGCTGCTAATGAATGTGTTTGGATTGAAGAGCGGTAAAAACATCAGCTATTTCAAACAAGAAAAGGAAGGGCCAGAGATGTAGATGGACTCTGCGCGTGTGAGCGCGCTTAGGGGGCTGCCTGAGTATTAGAATAAGCTGTTAATAGAGAAACAGACTACACTGAGTTTGGGACAACATGCCAAGATAAATTACAGACTGACACATAAACAGTATAACCCCTCCATGGATGCCATGCCATATTTTCAGACTACGTCTGGGTACATTTTGTGTCACAAGTTTCGAGGTACTGTTACTTCAGAGCACAGTGCTGGATTCCTATTGCTTATCGATAATGAATAAAATATTAGCAAGATTGAAATTTAAGGATTCGGCACCAGTGTCTCACTAGTTTAGAGATGTGTGGTGTTATGATGTTGCAATTATGTTAATAGGTGATGTGAGGAAATGGTCATTAATTTCCAGACATTAGTTGTTTTATCTCAACTTCCCACACATTATTAGGGTTTTCTCATAATTTTTTTTAGGTATTATGTCCTAAAGTAATGACAGTTGATAATGATTAAGCTGGCCGGATATTTAAAAATTCTCAGGACTGGGATGAATCCTCATTATGGGGGTCTGTCTCTTGCATTGCGTGAAGACCGGTGTCTTGGAATCCAAATACTGGCCAGTGGTGTCTCTCCGTCACTTTGATAACCAAGCATGTCTCTTAGGAGACAGTAACCAGCCCCCTTGAGATCCACTCAAAAGAACAATTACCTACTCAGTTGTTATAGGAAAGGGGGCAGAATTTAACTGACAATTTTTTGTTGGGAATTTTTTCCTTGTTCTTTCGGAATTGTCCGACATACCAAAAAGGCAGGCTTTTGGCTAGTGACAATTTCATTGATTATTCTAAACTCTCAGATGGGAGATGAGGTTACTACGTATGTCCCTGTCTGAAAATTTTACTGTTTAGTGGAAATTCTTAGAAATGTTGACAACTAAACTCTTGAATCAATGAGCAGTTTGAGATGAGTATGGAGTTCGGAAGCGGCAGCAATAATATGTATAGTAACTGAAAAGGCCTGAGTTGAGTAAAGTACAAATTAGTATTATAGAACCACTTTTAAAATAATCTTCATTTGTCCTTACTAATATCCATATTAGTACGTTTAGAAAATTGTAGATGTGTACAAAGGTGAAAATTGAAATGATCTATACTCGCATATGTCCTCAGTCCTCCTGGTTTGATTGGTCGGAAATTGTCTTTTCATTTGAAACTGTCAGTCATGCTGAGTAGAGGGAAATGCAAATTAAGTTAAGAAAGCTCAACTCAGATTATTATATAGCTACAATGTAACATTACACATTTCTTCAACTCTTGTTAAATCTACAAAGCAAGGTTATTTTTCCTTTTTGTTGAATGGATAAATTGCTTCTTTCTGTAAGATGTTTGTTTATTGTTCATTGGTTGTTACTTTTGAAAGGTGCTATGGAAACACACATGTAAGTAAAGGCTGTTGTCAAAATAGAGTATTTTAAATTGAGTAGACATAGATACATTGAATACTGGAAAATTATGCAAATTGAGAGTAATTAGTTTTTATTACTTTGAGCAGGGAGTATCACATTTCAAGATAAAAGAGGTCACTCCCTTTTTTTAACTATTTAAAAAAATATTACTACTTTTTGAAAAATACCTGTACAAAACTGAACCAAATAATATGAATTGCACATATATGGAAACTGTTTCAGTTTTTAGGCATGGGAGATACATTGTTGAATGGGCAACAATCCATGCTTGTGTGGATGAAAATGAGTAAATTACTATGCACATCTGAGATTTGTAATTAAGCAATTTCATTGATTTATAAGTTGCATATCTAAGATGGAATGGTGTCTTTATATTGGCATGTCAGAGTTTAATTGGCAACTTTTCTTAATGGTACATAAAATAACAGTGTGTCTGAAAATTGACCTCATCTTAGATTGAGTGAAATAGGGAATATGTAGAAATTTCAGCACACTGATTAATGTTTAACACCAAAAACTTTATCCAGGGGATGACTTGCAAAATGAAGATTCACAACATTTCTAGATCTTCCAGCTAAACCAGAATTCTTTATTCAGAAGATTCCTGTAACGATCTCTCCCTCCCCCATGTAAAACAAATGGGGAATCAGTGTCCTAAAGATTAGAAACATTTTTAAAAAATATTTAGAAGGAAACTGCTTGTTGATATTTTATGGAGAGCAGATGGTGTGGTTAATGTGTTTGAGGTAAAGTTAATCAGACGGTATAACCAGGCAGGTATATGAATATGGATTTTTGTGTATTTTTTTTCTTTTGGAAGATTCCTAGGTCCACTTATAAATGAAAGTTTTCTCAAATGGGACATCCCTAATATGAATTTCAATAATTTTTAATTGTTATTGTTTTAATAAGAAATATGTTTGAAAATCTATTTACTGTGTGTTGAGTAGAGTTTATATGGGAGGCTACATGGTATCTCTTAGCCCAGAAACCTGTGTAAGGACTTTTCAACTGAGCTGAGTGCAGGTTTCATTGGAAACTCAACCACATGAAGACTACATATTCTTCAGGTGGACTTCAGCTTTTCTCAAAGTATGGTCCCTAAACTAGCAGCACATTAGCACATCCTGGAGCTAGTTAGAAATGCAGACTCTGGGGCCCATCCCAGATACACCGAATGAACCAGAATCTTCATTTTAACAAGATCCTCCAAGTGATGCACGTGGATGTCTGGGAAGCTTTGGACCATATCACTGGCTCTCAAACTTGAGTGTAATAGGGATTGCTACCTATTGTTCCCAGTTTCTGGCTCAGTAGATTTGGGCTGGGGCCTGAGAATTTGCATTTTCAACAGGTTCTCAGGTGATGCTGATGTTACTGGTCCAGGGACCAGCCTTTGAGAACTGTTAGGCGAAAACATCCTTTCCATTGCACCTTCCTGTTCTCTTTTTTAATTCCTCTTCCAAGTGGCTTTTAAATAGATTATTATAGTCATATGCTTTAGCTTTGTTGAAGAAAAAACTACGTTGTCTTTTTAGTTTTTAGTGATGTCCACACCAAAATTGCTTGCCAGTATATCTAATTTCAGAGAAAAATTCTCTTTTTAATGCTCGTTAGATTTTGACTCTGATTTATGGGTAGTTAGTTACCTTTCTCTTCTTTCTATGAGTTACACTTTTAACACAACTTTTTTTTTGTATAAATGTTCATATGATTCAAAAATTAAAACAGCATGTTTTGAGGACTGTGTCTTGGCCTAACTTGTCCCTCCTCCCAACAGAAAACCTCTGTGTTTCTTACAGTTGTCTATTGTTTCTTCACATAGATGGTAGCGAATACTAGTATACTATGTGTATACCCTCTTTTTTATATAAAATGTAGCATACGATTCTGCTCCTTGCTGCTTTCAGTTAATATACTGCAATCTTTCCACATTAGTGTATAGAAAACAAATATTTAACAGCTTCAGAATATTGCACTTTATGCCTATGCCACAGTTTATCAAACGAGCCCCCATTGATGCATACTTGAGTTTTTTCCTAATCTCTTATGGCCACAACCTGGTGTGAATAACCTTGCACACATATTTCTTGTGTGTGAGGTATCTAAGTGGGGTATTTCCAAAAGTAAGATTGTTGGGTCAGTAATGCAGTTTGAATTTTAATAAATGCTGCCCTCCTTCAGGGTTGTACCATTTTGAACATCCACGAATAACACATTAGAGCAGCGGTCCCAGGGACTGGGACCGGTGCTCCTCTGAGCATCTGATGCCTGATGATCTGAGGCGGAGCTGAGGCGGTGATGCTGGCGCTGGGGAGCGGCTGCAGATGCAGATGAAGCTTCATTGGCCCACTGCCCCGCTCATCTCGTGCTGTGCAGCCTGGTTCCAGACATGCCGGGACCTACAGGTCTGAGGCCCTAGGGTTGGGGACCCCTGCAGTAGAGTACCTGTTTTTCCACAGTGTCTTCAACAGACTGTTTACCAACCTTTAGATTTGTAGCGATCTGATAGATAAAAAATGATAACAGTGTAGTTTTAATGTGCATTACTTTGATCATGACTGGGGCTGTTTCTCTCTATGAACTATCTGTTCCTGCCCTTTGCACATTTTTCTTTTGGATCGCTTTTTTTCTAATTGGTGTCTAGGAATTTGTAAATTAGAGAGGTTAGCCTTTGGTAATGGGAGTTGCAGCCTCCTTGTCATTTTTCTTTTTCTTTTACTTTCATGTATTTTGGTATCGAGCACGCTTAAAAGTTTTATCTTTGAATTTTAGGTAGTTAATATTAATCTTATGGTGTCAGGATATTGAATCACAGGCCTCCAAGATTTTGGAATTTGTCCATGTTTTCTTTTAGTACTTACGTACATGGTTTCATTTTTACAGTTAAGTCCTTAATCCGTTTACAATTTATTCTGGTGTTTAGGAGTGACGTACAGATTCAACTCTATCTTTTTCCATGTTGCTGCCAGTTCTCTTTACTCATTTACTGCAGAACGTGCACACTTTGTTGCATTCTGAGCGTCCCGGCGTATTAGACCACACCTCGGGGCTCTGCTCGGTTCTGTTTGTGTTCCTGTTCACACACCAGTACACATTATTGGTTTTTAAAAACGTTTTACTGTCTTGTAAAACTAGTTTCTCCTGTAGCCTTTCATTTTCCTGGCAATTCTTGCTTGTTTATTTTTCCATGTGAACTTCAGAATCATTTTGCCTGGTTCCAGAAAAAAAACTTTTAAAAAACAGATCATGTTAAATTTATAGGGAGCATTGATATCTTTCTGGTGTTGAATTCCCCGATCCAAGAACATTGTATATATTTTCATTTGTTTGATTTTACTCTTGAATCCTTCTGAAACATTTAAAAGTTTTTCTCATATAGGTTTTGCCCTTTCTTGTTAAATGTGATCTTTTCCATTATATTTTTTTCTATGCAGTTTCGATTGTATGTGTGAAGGCTGTTTATTTCTGCATAACTACAGAAATTGACATACCCTGATGTTGTTAGTAGTTTTTAACAGACTAAATTCTGTAAAATCCCATGAACATTTTTGCCTAAAAGAAAGAAAAACTTAGGAATCAAACTTGCAGTTTAATTCTGTGTCTGCATTTATTAGCTCTGTGGACATCACAGGATCTAGTTGACTCCTCTGAGCCTCAGTTTCTTAATCTATAAAAGGAACAAATCCGCCTTTGTTAGAACATTGGGAGAATTTAAAACGAACATGTGAAACTCATCACTTAATGCCCCTTCCACCACCACGAGTGCCAGCATGGGTTGAGGTTGCTGTTCTTTCTAGATCTTTTTCCTACTTTTACCCCTCTTACCTTTAACAGGGAAACAAATCATGAAGGAAACAATTAAAAGATATTAGAACTGAAATTAAAACAAATAAAAGATTAAAATTGAGGTGGTTCAGTTGGAGCCAGGTAATCAAGGTACAGGAAAACAGCAAACCGCCCAAGGGTTGCGGCCCCTCCCGCTCTCTGGCCTTACTTGTTGCCCCTCTGCGACCTCCCTGACTGCAGGGCTACTTAGTATTCCCAAAGGCGGTGTGTGGCTCACCACTCCATCCCTTCTGCCCAGAAGGTTCTGCTGCCCGTTCTACCAGTTCACACCCAGTAAAGCACAGTCTCCGTCTCCCCGGGGCGCTCGTCTGCCCTGTAGCGTGCCCCTTGGCAGGGTGGGAAATGAGAGGAGCTGTCCGTCCTGTCCACCAGGGAACACCTAGCGAAACGCCTGGCAGTGAGCAGACTCCCGGATTTGCTAAACAAATGAATAATACGTGACTTGTATATTAACATGCCTGGATAACTTGTTTTATCTCTCCCAGTACGTTGTAAGCCCCTTGAAGACAAGGATTATACCATTTCCGAATGATAATAATAATAATGATATATGTCATAAGAGATAAACAGATTCATTATATAAAAACATAAAAGCAATGATTAACGTTTATTGAACATTTATTATGTTGCAGGAACTGTTATAAAGTCCTGTGGTGGATTATATAATCCTCAGCAATCCTGAGTTGAGTGCTGTTATTATGCACGTGGGGAAAACAAGGCACATAGAGGTTTAGGGACTTGCTCATCATCACACAAGCTAGGACGTGGTAGGGCTGGGATTCACAGGCGGATGTTCTGCATCTAGCAGCCTAGTTCTTAATCTGCTTCTAGTGCTGGAAGCGAGTTCCTTGACTACAGTCATTTACATAGGCCCTTGAGGGATTTAGGAAAAGGTATTCAGCTACACTTGCAACTCTTACTTTCCATCCCAACCATCCCATTTTAGTAACTTCTGTTTTCTTTCCGACTACTTTGGACTTCATGTTCTCCAGGAGGCTTTATCTGACCACCTTACCTGGAGTGTAGTAGTTGTTTAATAAAAAGTAATTTTTACTTTTTTTTTTTTTTTTTTAACTCCAGGTTCACAGTAAAGGTGCTAAGAAAGAGAATGTAAGACAGGAAAATAATTAAATACTCGACTGAGGTAAGTTTTTTTTATTTAATTTTTTTTAAAAAAGCAATTTCTCTTATTTTAAAATTCCCCTTCACAGCCTGCTTTCTTAAGATGTAAGAGGGAGATTATTTTAGGAGTGTTTAATTTCATAGAACCTGATGTTTTAAGGTGGATGCCAGGAACGTGGGCTGTTTGAATAAGGTCATTTAAATTCCCGTTGTCATATTATTTCAGAGCACGGTACTGAGAAGGAGATCTAGCAGGTGGAAAACCATGAACTGTGTAGTGATTGTAGATATACTTACAACATTCAGTGAAACTTCATTTTTTAAATAGGAAGTCGAAGGGATTTGAAGCCACTTTGGTGAGATAGCAACAGTTCTTTTTCTTAAATGAAAATGTGTTGTATTTCCTTATAATGAGAAAACTTCAATCAATATAAAATAACATAACGACAGAAGTAAACACCCAGCTCCTACCACCCAAAAATGACTGCCATTAATATTTCGGTGAACATACTTTTAGAAATTTATGGCTATAGAAGTATTGCTATATAAATCTTTAAATAAATTGGTTTACACTATATGTGGTGGTCTTTTTTTGAATGCAACAAGATATTTGGTACATCTCTATAGATGATTGTAGAAGACACATAATCATACATGATCATTTTACTGGCTGCATAATATGCCATTGTTTAGGGGCACCATACTTTAACCACTCTTTTGACAACAAAATTTGAGGTCGTTTCTAATGGATGATAGATCACGGTGTGTTGATCAACCCTGTACTTACATCTTTGTATACTTGCGTATCTACTCAGCCTTATGACCACTGGGTCGAAGATGCCACACATTTTAAATGTCAATACATATAGCTAAATGGCGCTCTGTAACGACCACCAGATTGTCACTGCCCACCCTCCCACCCCACCTCCATCCCTGGCAGAGTCCTATTTTCCATACCTTTGCCCACACTATTTTTAATCTTTGCCATCAAATAGGAAAAATGGTATCTTTTTGAGATAGCAAGGTTTTTTTTTGGGAATAAACCTTTTATATTTTCAAAAACCCCTTTCATTTGATATTCTTACATGAAGAATTTCCTTATTGAGATCATATCTGTGATTCTCATGTATAAGTGAGACACTCTTGGACTTTAAAAGAGATAAAAATGTTAAAATATGTTGAGTTCTTTGTTTTAGTTCTCACTCTAAATCATTATAAATATTTTTAAATTATCGACAAGTAGTTCTTTTGGATAGTGAGTTTTCCTATATAGAACAACATCTGTGTTTTTATTCATTTATAGTGGAGCTTAAAGAAGCTTTAAAAATTTTAACTACTTAACATCTTTCAAACATAGATACCAATTGCAGAATAGCATACAGAATATGATTTTACAAACTTGGGTGCCATATTGTTGAGCTGCATGAATTATGTGAATGTGGGTTCTCATGTAAACCTGTGAAATAGGTGTTGAGTCTTCTGTCCAAAGGATTTTGCCAGTTTCTGATATGAATCTAAACTCTAATTTTATGTTTGTTTTAGGCTATATTTTGATCAGATAAGGGTTACTTAAGGAAGTTTTCACATAAAGCACATCAACTTTGTCATTGACCTACTGTTTTCCTCTGACTAGTAAAAAGCCAATTAAAAATGATCTTTTTTCCTAGATTTAAAATGCATAAGGTAGATTGTAGATTGCCTTTCCGGTGGGTGCTTTTCACCCCAAGTTAGTATTGCTAAGGCTGAGACCAGGTGCCCTTTGCTCACCAGCTTACATCTAGCAGCTGCCGTGGTACCTGGCGCATCCACGGCAGACACCCAGCTCGTTTCTGAGGGAATAAGTGACTGGTGTACATTGTCATTTTTAAGTTAGAATTAAGATATACATGACAAGTACCTTAAATTTTAATTAAGCAACTTAATTTCTTGGAGAGGAAAACTAGCACCTTTGATTTTTAAACGCACCTGAACGTAGACGTATGTCATTATAGCGACACCTGCTACTGTAACATTTTATGGTGTTTCGTTCGGACCATATCTTATTTCCAGAATCAGAGACACTACCATGTTTACATCTGCATTTTTGTTTGTTTTTTGTTGTTGCTGTTAAAGGCAAAGTAGTATCTAAACTAGGTAAAAACATTTTAATAAGATGCTAGATCTTACTAAAGAATCCGAATTATGTTTCATACTGTAGAAATGGGAGTATTTTTTAGTTAACGTTATTCGAAAACAAGGTTAAAGTGAACGCCCCTAAATATACATTTAGTTATAAAGGAGAGAAATTGAGTTGTATTTTAATTGTGTGGTCGAGAAATAGGTAGAGAAGTAGATTGCCAGCCATTGAGGAGAATGTATAAATCTTTGTCCCATATCCTGCCTGTTAAGCTTTCTGACTCCTGCGCCAGTATTTCACAGCCAAAGTAAACAGGGAAGATGGAAAAACTATCTAATAGATTTAAGCAATGTTGTAGGCTCTGTTGTTTCATACATTTTCTTTCTACTGGGATATGGGATTCCAAGGAATGCATGAACTAGTTTTAACTAATTTTTCAGCAGCAGTTTTTTGGATGTAAAATAATTTAAATTGATTAAATAATCCCCTAGCAATTTTTATTCGTACTTTAATTTGCTTAACAGCCCCTTCCTTAATAAATAGTTCAAAGTTAAATCTAGGCAGACTTGAAAGTGAATCTTCATTAGTTGGGTCTAAACTAATGAGATTTCCTAGACTTTTTCCTCTGATATCTTATTGTGGCTAGTGGTATAATCTTATATTTGTTTTCTGAAATAACCAAAGTTATGAGTTCTTGAATCTCTTTTCCACGGTAGTGTGGGAATTGTTTATTGGTAGCTTTCATGTCACTGTTGAGTTAATGTCTTTAAATCTTGCTTTACAACCCTAATTCTAAAAATACTCCTAAAGAAAGTGAGGATTACTAGTAGTAGTTAAACTGAAGCCTCAGATAAAATTAAGACTTTATCATTTATTTCTTCTCTTAGCTGCATTTGTAAAAATTTTTTATACAGTATTAAAACAGATTTTAAGACATTGTTACGTATTTAATGGGTTGGATTTCATGCATTTGTAATAGTTTCTTCCTATTTTAGGCATAAAGCTTGAAGTTTAGACTGGCAGTGTAAGCGGTTATTTGATTGGAAAGTTGGAAAGAAGACTAGTTTGTCTTCGTATACAGAATTTGTGGTGGCAGAATATTCAGATAAAACTCTGACCAGGGTGAGAGTATGGAACTGCACTAGGAGGGGGAAGATGTTTTAAGCTCTTGATGCTACATCCCTAGCAAAGCCAGCGCTCCGGGCTTGCTTTCGTAGTGTCTGTAACTGAGTTGGTCTCTCACGGAGGTCTTATTGACTCAGTCCGAAGGGCAGAGTTTTGGAAAAAGCCATGGAGAACAGTAGCTTGGGCCACAAGTCCCATGAGGAGCGCAGGGCTTAGTGACGTGCCCTAGGGACATGCCCAGCCTCTGCATGTCCCATCCCCCTTGAGAAGTTTTCTTCCTTGCTGACCCTGGAAGCTGTGCCCGGTGTCGTGGCATGATAGCAGGGTGTCTGGAGCTGGGCAGCGCGCGGGCGACTGCCTCTTACTGCAGTCTCGATGCTCTCTTTAAATAGATTTCCAGCGTGGGGGTCCGGCTGAACCCCATCGTTTCCTTGTGTCGTGGTGTAATGGCAAATCTGGGAATCACACACAAGTTTTTCCTTCATGCCAGTTTGCTCAGAGAGGACACCTAGTTCATGGTGAGCGCTGTGTTTGTGTATGTTAAACCCAGTAAGTTTTGTTTTAAATAGACTTCAGTGTATTCTGATGTAACAAAGTTTTTCAGTCTGAATGTTCTAGCAGCCGTCACTCAAACATTAATTGCTGTCAGGGGGAAAGGATATCCTCCTACATCTTTTCTGGAGTGCTTAAAACCATCTCACTTCCTTTTTCTTTTACCTTAAGAAATGATTACTGACACTTGAGAATTATAATCAGATGGCATCAATCTTTATGGGAAGGTTACCAATTATTGCACTGAAAAATATGCATTTTCTGCAATGGTGTTTCTCTTAGTGTGTGGCTCAGTTCAGTGCTTTTGAATACCTGTTAGGTGAATGAATGCTTTGTGTCCTGCCTAGATTTAATACATTTAAAACAGATTTTATTGATGGCTTTCTTGCCTTCAGTTCTGTAAGAAGAGGGTAATTTATTTAATGTGAAATCTTCATGGGATCTTTCCATTCCTTAGATGTCCTTGGGGCAGAAGAAGGATGGCTACTTGTGTGATGCCGTGAGCTCTAAAGTGAATGTGTGCTTTGGAGAATTGAGAGCAGGGAGGGTTTTATGGTGAGAGGTACATGCCGAGCCTTGGCTCCACCCTTTCTGTGTGTTCCCTTGTTCCGTTCTCACAACTCTGAGAGGATAGAGAATTACGAAATTTGTCTTTGGGCATATAGCTTAAGTATGTTAAAAAAATAAAAGAAAAAAAAAAAAAAAGACTTGAATCCAGGTCTCTCTGGCCGCAAAGCCCATGCTCTCCTTGTAAGTACATTGACAGAGAAAGGGATCTCATGGTTGTTAGAACGTTTCCATTGTTGTAGATAATTGACATGTTGGACGAGTGAAGATACAGCTACTTTGTCACTACCATCACCATCATTCTTACCATCCTCTTTATTTCTAATGTTCTCAACATCCACCGATGACATTTCGGAGCCTGCCAGGGTGTCTGGCTCACTGTGTTCAATACAGCATAGGCTTGTTTAATTTAGGAGTGCTCCGAGATGAAAGGTTCGTGACGGCCGAGTACAAACAGACCTTCCGTGGGATGTTAATTTCGTTTCAGGAGAGAATGCTGTTTTTCCTTGCTCTGTGCTAATAAAGAAGCTGGCACATTTTCTCATGAGTTAAAAAGGATTTTTGACTTGTTTAAATCTGTATAATCAAAGGGAAGTGAGCAGTTCTGATAAACATTTTTCTTTGTGCAGTCTTTGGTTAATTCCATTTCATACCTGCCAGGGAATTGTAAATTATGTGCTCTTTTGTTCTTTCCTTTTCTTCTTCTTTTTTTTTTTTTTTTACTTTGGATTTGATTTTATTATTGGTCACTGTAGGGATTTAGTGTTTGGAAAATTATTTAAATTATTTTCTCATTTGAACAGATTGTATGTTTTTTTACAATAGGTCACCCTTTCACAGGTAGAGTGTGATTCAGCCAGGCTCCTGCACAGAGATATCGCTATATGATTATGTTCATTTTTAAAATAATGGCTTTTTTGAAATATAATTCATATGCCATAAAATTCATCCATTTAAAAAATACAATTCAGTGAATTCGAATGTATTTACAGAATTGTGTACTGGTCCCCCACGATCTAGTTCCAGAACACTTTCATCGCCCCAAAAAGAAGCCCCATACCCATCAGCAGTCACTTTCCACTCTCCTCTCTAGCCCCTGGCAACCACCTTCTGTGTCTATGGGTTTGCCTGTTCTGGACATCTCATGTAAGTGGAGTCACACGTATATGGCCTTTTATGTCTGGCTTCTTTCACTTAGCATGTTTTTGAGGTTCGTCTGTGTTGTAGCATATGTCAGAATTTCATTCCTTTTTATTGCCGAATCATATTCTCTTGTGTGGATAGACCACATTTTGTTTATTCATCCATTGATAGACATTTGGATGATTTCTACACCTTTGCTGTTATGAATATTGCTGCCATGAACATTCATGTGCAAGTTTTTGGGAGGACATATGCTTTCATTTCTCTTGGATATGTACCTAGGACTAGAATTACTGGGCCTTATGATAACTCTGTTCAACTTTTTGAAAAATTGCTAACCTGTTTTCCAAAGTGGCTGCATCATTTTACATTCCCATCAGCAATGTTAGAGGATTCCAATTTCTTCACATCCTTGCTAACACTTATTTTCTATTTTTTTTTGTTGGTTTGTTTGATGGTAGCCGTCCCAGTGGGTGTGAAGTGGTATCTCACTGTAGCTTTGATTAATGATATCGAACGTCTTTTCATGTGCTTATTGGCCACGTGTATGTTTTTTAGAGAAATGCCTATTCAAATTATGTTCCCATTTTAGAAATTGGATTGTCCTTTTATTGTCGAGTTTAATAGTTCTTTATATCTTCTGGATCTGTACACACCCTTAACAGATACATGAATTGTAATTTTCCTCCCATTCTGTGGGTTGTCTTCACTTTCTTGATATTGTTCTTTGAAGCAAAAAGCTTTTATTTTTGATGAAGTCCAAATTATCTATTTTTCTTTGGTTGCTTGTGCAGTCTTCTCTCTGTTTGAAAATTTCTGTAAGTTAAAAAATTATACTTTATTTCTAGATATTGCCCATTTAAAAAGTAAATGCAAAATTGGTCAGCTAGTTAACTACATGATAGATTAGAGATATTGAACATCTTTGTTGTTTTCAAATATTCTTATCTAATTCAGTGTGAGAAGACCAAGTTTCCTGATCTAACACCCAGTGTGCATTTTTTTTTCTTTAATTAGAAACATCATCTCCAGTGTTCCACCTGGCTCAGAGTGCGTGCATCATTCTGTGAACGTTAATACATGTCTCATGTGCTGAGCACTTGTCCGGGCTTGGGGATCCAGAGGCGAATGGAAGTGGCTCTGTCCTCAAGGAACAAGGGCTCACATGCCATGCTGGAGGCAGGCAGAGAGGACAGTGGAGACACACCGAAGGGAGAAGGGAATGCTCTCCTCTGCCTGCTTGAGAAAGCCTCACTAAGAGGAGGAGACGCATGTGCTCAGTCCACAAAGGTGGACAGGCGATCAGAGCTTTTGGTTAGGATCTGCGATTCTCTCTTCTCATTACTTGCTGCTGTGTCTGGTTACTTGCCCTGGCAGAGATATCTTATGACAGCCATATTTAGGATTATCATTGTAATAAAACATTGATGTAGATGTGATGACTTTGATGCCTAGAAGCAAGCCTAAAGGAAAACCACTTTGATTTCTTTTGATTTTCAAAATTTTCAGAAAGGAAAATGTTCTACTTACCAATTAGTTCAGCATATGGGTGTGTGTGTGTGTGTGTGTGTGTGTGTGTGTGTGTGTGTGTTTCTAAGTCGAAGAAATCCAACTAGTTTCATGTAGTCAGAGCATAAGATGTGAGGCAGGGAGTAACAGTTGTTTGGCCGGAGAGGAAGATCGATTTTTGTAGAGTTGGGTGTGTCCTATGGAGGAATTTAGATTTTGTCCAGATTGATGGGGAGCCATTAACTCTACCCCGGGGGTAGAGTGTGACATGGTCACTCTGGTTGCTGTGTTGTGGATGCTGAGTGCAGGGGGCAGGGCCGAAGGCGAGAGCCCCGTCAGGCTCGCACCAGTCCAAGTGAGAGCTGGCGGGTACCTGAACGGGGCACTTGTGGCTGAGTTGGAGGAGGCACAGGCTGGAATCATTGAGGAGCTCTTAGTCAGGAATCCTGGCTACAGGTAACGAAACCCTGCTCAGACTGCGAAGTTAAAAAGAGATTGATTGGAAGGTTCCTGGAGAAGACCACAAACGGAACGAAATGCTGCAGAAACCGGGACAACCTCAGTGGCCCGGGGGATTAGAAGTGGCACTGGTTATCACAGGGACTCTTTCCCCATCTCTGCTCCTCCGGGCTTCTCCACAGGATAGTGGTCATCTTCACACCCTTCACCAGAGAGGAAGGAAGAGCTTCTTCCTCCCCGCCACAGTATTTGAAATCCCAGGGGCTCTCTTGGTTTTGGGCTCTGTGCCTTCACCAGGCGCTGGTGTCATTGCGGGAGCTCTCTACCACCGTCACATTGGGAGTCCCCAAAGGAAGTGGGGGAAAGACCGTTCTGGGCGGAGCCAACCCGTTCCGTCATCTCCGGGACTGTAGACCTGACCCACAGATTGAGAAGATGTGAGGAAAAAGGAAGGGTCAGGAGTGTCTCCAAGTCTGTGGCTTTGGTAACCCGTAATGGCCTCCGGGGGCAAGCACGTCAGTGTGCAGTGAGTTCAGTTGTAGACCAGCTTAGGCTGGGCATTGGACCAATCACCATGTGTATGTTACATATTTTTATGGTTTTTATTTTATTGCTTTGGCTTCTTTCACCGTCAGAAGCCCCGTGAGGACAGGGACTCTCTACTCTTTGCTGTGATTCTCCAGAGTCTAACATACTGTACTTAGCACAGTAGGTATTAAGTAAATATCTGTGTGAATGAATAAATTCAGGTGAACATGTCCAGCAGGCAGCTGAATGGACGGTTTGGATCTCAGATGAGGACAGGAAATACAGATTTGGGAGTTGTCAGCGTAGGGCTGTACGGTAGGCAGGCCTTGAGAGTTACCCATATTGGTGAAGAGACAGAAAGTTCAGATACGTGTGGACCTGTAATTTTCATGTCCGGGTAATGAAATTGTGCCTTTTTCCTTCTTCGCCCTGCCTAATATTTAATGCCAGTAGTTATCTAACAGTCCTGCCCATTATTTTTTAAATTTTATGACATTGAAATTAGATTTGTGATAGATCAGGAAATAGAGGTGATAAAGACAGAAAGATTCTATTTCTTTTTAAGAATAACTGACTCATAGGATGAAACCTTGGATATGATTTCAGATCACTCCTGTAAACTCTCACAAAAGATGTTTATAAAACACTTGGAACAATACAGATTGTACTAAGAAAATGTGCTTTGATCAACTCTGGAGATACAAAGCAGGGAACTTAATAAATCAAGTCCTATTTGTGAATGGAAAGGACTGGAAGTTCACCTTAAAAGTAGGAATCCAGTTCGTGTCAAGATGTAAATTTTGTATTCTGAATAGCAGATGTAATCTCAGTTTCATCTTCTACATAAAAATAAAATGAATTGCAGATTTCAGATCTTGGCATCTTGAAATCTGACTCCTGATTCTAATCTCTTAATAACTAGTGGAACCTAGACTCACAATGGAATTCGACTTTGGTCTTTTACTCTGTGATTTTGAGGTGAGTGCGCTTCTAGCTCTGTCTTCCCTCTGTATTCACCAAACCACCGTTAGTTTGGATGTGCCATGATATTTATTATTTAAGTATTAGGAAAACATAGTTATGCTTATGTAAAGTAGTAATACTATGTTCACACTTGGGAGAGGTGGGTTTTTTCCTTTCATTTTAAGGCATAAATACAACTTTATTGCTTCTGTAGGCAGAACACTTCCATCCTACCATCCTGAGATAAAGATACAGTAAATTGCATATATTTTTAGTGTTTTTGTTTATTGCCCAAATCCTCCCTCTTTTCCAATTCTCCCCCTGGCAGTAGAGATGCGAACCTTTTTTTTTTTTTTTTTTTTTTTTAATTTATTTACTTTTTCTCCAGAGAACGTCCACTAAATTTGCCTGACTCTGAATGCAGGCCAGTGTCTTTCATCAAGTTGTAATTTAATAGGGCATTTCTAAGAACCAAATTGAGTAGATTACAGCATCTCAGCTTTTGAAATTACTATAAGAAATATGCATATATATGTGAATAGATGTATATATAGTTCACATTTAATCCAGGATTTGTTTTTTTTTTTTGCTGTATAAATTAACGCTTGTTCTTTCAGGTAGAGTTTCAGCAGATATCTAACAGACTAAGACTATATAATTTGAATTTTACCAAAGCTGCTCAAAGGCTGGGAAAGAGAATACATTTGGATTTTAATGATAATGACATCAAAATCATGGATTTGATTGTCGCATAGATTATTTAAATACATAATTTAGTGGAGAATCTTGGTGCTGAGACCCCACTCCTCTGCAAATTGTATCCATTTTGAAATCAGAATTGAAATTAAAGAATGCTGATTTCTGGAGGCACCGCTTATCAGCTCCTGGAAAAAAAAAAAAAAAAGCTAAAATGAATCTGGTGTAGTGTAGATTATTCTGAAGTGATTTACTCTTAAGAGGTGGTTTCATTCTTTACTAATTCTTCTAAGTAGCATCATTCAAAATAGGAAAAGTCACAGCCTAGATGTCAGGGAGAGTGGTTGCTACGTGGCTCTTAAGGAAGAGCCCGACCCCTTCTGTGCTTGGTCTCAGGACAGGTTGGTGCCAAGCCCCTGTCACACCGCTTAACACGGCAAGATCACTTTCCCGTGCCCAGTTCCCGGTTTTTCGACTCATTTAATCTTTGGGCTTTTCTATGACTGATAAATATAATTCAACACAGAGCATTAAATAATAGGGGAGGGCAATCCGAACATTTTATCTCTACCTAGGTTTAGTCTAATTAAGAAGAATTTGAGATATGGAAAGTATAAAACAATTAAAATGCACTTCTGTTTAAGTGTGTCTAGAGTTTAGGTTAATGTTTTGACTAGTGGTTATAAAGAATTGGATAAGTGATTCTCTATGTAATATATGTGTTTTGTATGTAATTAGGCACTCCTAGTGTGCTTTAAGTGTAGTTTCTGTAATTTTCAGTAGCTAACAAATCTTGATGACGCTCTCTCCTGAATAATCTTTGATAGTCAAAGAGAATGCAGAACCTAGTCAACCAGCTTTTGCTCCTATGTTATTGAAGCCTGAATTTAAGTTTTAGACTACATCTGAAAGATAGCTAAAATAATGTACAGAAATTCAATAAGGGTGGGGGTGTGGTTCGTAGACGTCTTTTATGAGTGTGATGTCTATGAAACTCCAGTGTATTTTCAGAGAGTGATGGAAGGCTGGACTGGCACCTCGTAGGGGCCCCAGAGCATTTTTGGAAACCACTGTTCCATGCTGTCATTAATGAAATGGCAAACTTTGGGAGGAATGAAGGATAAATTACTTTTTTACGTAGCCTGTTTGTTATAACTTTATGTTGATTACTTGCCTACATGATAAATACTGATAGAATTTTATAGCAGAATCGTTTTAAATATTTAACACCACATGTGGTCAGAAGTAGTAATCACACCACAGTTAGGCTACCAATAGCTCTAAAATAGTCATGTCTTCCTACAAATGAGACCTTACCTAATTTTGCAAGAGTATCACAGGGTACCTGAAGCCAAAGCGTGAAAGGTGAATTGCTGTATACGCAATTCTAGTCCTGTCACAACGGCCACAACATTGTTTCTCTTCTGCATTAAGACGTACAGTGAATTAGAGAATAACCACTCAGAGATTAAACAAACAAGTGCTCATGGTAGACGTGTCCACATTCGCAGGCAAGTGCGGGCCCACCTGGGGCCTGCCGTGGGAGACTTACTGCTAGAGGGTTCAGGACTCTGTGTTATTAGTACAGTGGCCTTGGGCAAGTTCTTAAGGGCCTTCACACCCTCTAGCTGTAAAATGTTGTGAGGGCGAGTGGAAATGTTGCATGTAAAGTATTCAGTACAGTGCCCGGCACATCACAAATGGATGTTAGGGGACGGAACAGTATTTTCCTCCGAAAGGAAATGCGACAGGAGGGCAATAATTACCTTGGCGGTGTCATGCAGAGACACAGGTTTGGCTCCCAGACTGAGTGGACCTCAAACTGCAGCAGGTGCCATTTCATCATTTTAATTAAAGTAAATATTGGAGGTGAGATGGGAAAGTTCCCTAATGGGAATTTTATGTGAACTATCAGCTGTTGAATGCTTTTTGGATATTTTTCTTACCATTGTACCTAAAACAGAACCATTTTCATTTTTTTAATCTGAAAAAAACCACAAGGTAAAATGAGTACTGCGGTTTGGTTTTTCGTCTTTTGTAATAATGGCCGTCGCGTCTCTGTGGAAAAGAGAACGCTCGCAGGCTGTGCTCACGGAACCTGCCGTCTGTAATGCTGTGGCTGCCGACCGTTTGGAAGATCAGCGGCATTCTATGGCGCGGATACGAATTTGGACATGATGTGTTTAGAACGTGTGATAGGGACTCATTTGTCAGTCAAACTTCATTAAAAGCTTATTGCTTCATAAAATTGTTCCTTCGAGGACCCAAAATACGACAGTTTGGAGGCAATCTGAAAATTTTACAAAAGGGATACAGTTTCTAAGGGAAACCGAAGCACGATGTCATCAACAGTTATCTCTGTAAGGGATAGTTATTGATTTTATGTCTGTTGCATGAGCCGTTGATTCTTTTATGGGAAAAGCCTAAACGAGAAGTGCCACCGCAGGGAGAAAAAGACAGTAAAAGGTCTCCAGATGTATACCCTTGATGAGCTGTAAAATGCATTGTGCCCAGAGCTGTGGACCTGTCGAGTGGTGTTTGTGATGAGTAAATAAGCTGCACCTTCCTGGTGTCATTACCTCCCTTGGTCCAGTTAGCATAGACGTCTCGACAGTCGACAGTAAAGACTGTGCTGTGGCAGAGTGTCCTCTTCGGTATTAACTTTTTTTTAAGTTAATACAGTACATTGATTAGGCGTTGATACTGATATTTAAGGGATTTACTTAGAGCTTCCTAATTGTTACTTTCTGTATATAAATCATTTTGGATCTGTCTACTTAAGTTTTTCACATCTTTTTGTATGTCCATGCTGGACGGACTAGGAGCTGAGAGGCTCCACTCTTCTGCTTGTGTATGGAAGACTTTTTCTAAATATTTGTCCTGAATTCACTTAGGTTTCTTCGCTCTGGAATTCTAAGCTGTCAATGAATTCTTTAATCATCTTATCACTAGCATTTATTATTTTTACTTTCACTATATTAGAATAGCCAGCTTATTTGCATGGTTAATCTTTAATCATGTTATTTAAACGCAATGACTAAAACCTTACAAATCATTTCCAGAGTAGATATGAAATGGCTTTGTAACTTGGTACTGACCATTCTTCATGAAATCCAACACTCTCAGTAATGCCAGACAGAATACACATGCAGTAAATGTTTATTCAAATTAATGAATTGCTCTAGAGCAGCTTATGGTTATAATATTTTCAATATTAAGTGACCAAGCCTTCAGTTCTGGTAGTTTAGCTGAATATTCAGGCTTCATTTGAAGCCAGTAAACAGACCACTGTGCAATCCAGAGAGACCAGTTTTTTCACTTTTCTATCCAATAGTAATTGACTTTTACAGTTGTGTTTATATAGAGTAAAGGTCAAAGGAAAAGGTATTTGAGGCAGTTATATCAATTGCTTTCTACAATGATTTTTAGTATGCTGATGAAAAGGGCAATTTACAATGGATGTTATAAAACTTAGGCAGTTATTTTTTCCAGCTTTATTGAGACATAATTGGCACATAATAAATGGCACGTGTTTCAAGTGCACAGTTTAATCAGTTCTGACACATGTATATACCCACAAAGCTACCACCACAGTAAGAATGAGGAGACTATTCATCACCCGCCCCCCCCCCATTTCTTTGCACCCCTTTGTAATCTTACCGTTTTACCTCTCTGTCGCATCTCCAGGCAACCGCTGATCTGCTTTTCTGTCGTTAGGTTAGGTGCTTGCTTTGGCAGCACATGTACGATCGTTAGATTAATTTGCATGTTCTAGGGTTTTATATAAGCGGATTTGTAGAGTATGTATGTACCCTTTTTTTGTTTGGCTTCTTTCATTCAGCATAATTGTTTTGAGATTCATCCATGTTATTGAGTGTATTAATAGTTTACTTATTTTTATTGCTGAGGAATATGGGTATTTCATAATTTGTACGTCTATTAACTGTTGATGGCCATTTGAGTGTTTTCAGTTTCTGGCTATTACAAATAAAACTGATTCGAACGTTTATTTGTAAGTCACTGTATGGACATATGCTTTCTTTTCTCTTAGGCAAATACCTAGGAGTGGGATGGCTGGATCACATGGTAGGTGTATGTTTAACTTTTTAAAAACTGCCAAATTATTTTTAAGTTGTCGTGTCTTTTCACATTCCCCAGCAGCAGTGCGTGAGAGTTCCAGTTGCTCCACATCTCCGTCAGCAGTCGGCACGGGCAGTATTTTTAATTGTGGCCATTCTAATAAGTGTGTAGTGGCGTCTCATTGTGCTGTTAATTTGCATTTTATTAAAGATTAATGTGTTGAACATATTTTCATGCACTTACTTGCCATTTCTCTGTAAAGTGTCAGGTTTTTTACCCGTTTATTTATTGGATTGTTTTCTTACTGAGTTTTCGGAGTTCTTTATATATTCTGGATGTAGAGTGCTTCTCAGATATATTATCTGCAAATATTTTCTCCCAATCTGATTGTTTTTTAATTCTCTTAATGGTGTCTTTTAAAGAGCTGAAGTTCTTAATTTTGATAAAGTTCAATTTATCAATTTGTTCTTTTATGGGTTATGCTTCTGGTATCGTATTTAAGAAAGTTTTACCTAATCCTAAATCACAGAGATTATCTCCTATGTTTTCTTTGTAGAATTTTTATGGTTTTAGTTTTACATTTAGGTTTATGATCTGTTTTGACTTAATTTTTGTGTGTAGTACAAGATACGGATCAAAGATCATATTTTTTTGCATAGAGTTTCTAGTTATTCCAGCACCACTTGTTGAAATGGCCATTCTCTCTTCACTGAATTGCCTTTGCACCTTTGTTGAAAATCAGTTGTCCATGTGTATGGGTCTGTTTTGGACTCTTACGTCCCATTGATCTATTTGTCTCCGTGTAGTACCAGCACTGTTAATTACTGTAGCTTTGTTAAGTCTTGAAATTTGGTAGTGTTAGTCCTCCAACTTTGTTCTTTTTTTTCTTCCAAAGTTGTTTTGGCTATTCCAGGTCCTTTGACTATCCACATGAAGTTTAGAATCTGCTTACCAATTTTCACAAAACAGCCTGCTGGGATTTTGTTTGGGATTAGATCGAATCTGTATATCAATTTGGAGATATTTGACTTAACAATGTTGAGTCTTCAACCCATGAACATGCTCTCTCTCCCTCTTTAAATCTTTAATTTCTCTCAGCAGTTTTACAGTACAGATTTTGAACATATTTTATTAGATTTGTCTCCAAGTATTTCATATTTTTGGCATTCTACATAGTTTAAAAAATTTTAACATAAAATTATTCATTATTCATTAGTACAGAAATACAATTCAGTTTTGTATATAGAGCTTATATCCTCAACTTTGCTAAACTCACTTATTCTAGTAGCTTTTTTATAGAGTTCATTGGATTTTCTGCAAAAATAGTTATGTGGTTTTTGAATAAAGACAGTTTAGTTCTCCTTTTCTAACCTGGATGCCTGTTATTTCTTTTTCTGGCCTTCTTGCCCTGACCAGAACCTCTAATACAATGGCTAGAAGTGATGAGAGTAGACATCCTTGTCTCGTTCCTCATCTTAGAGGGAAATCAGTCTCTCACCATTGTGTGATGTTAACTGTAGATGGCGTGTGGGGGTGTGTGGTAAAGGGATTTGTCAGACTGCGGAAATTCTATTCTTAGTTTGTTAAGAGTCAATCAGGAATGGATTTTGAATTGGATTTTGTTAGATATTTTTTTTTTTTTTTGCATTTATGGGGATGATCATATGGTTTTTATTTATTAGTTTGTTAATATGAACTACATTGTATTTTGAATGGTAAACCAGCTTTGCATTCCTGGGGTGAACCCCACTTGGTCATGCATGATGTATTATCCTTTTTATAGATTGTTGTATTTGATTTGCTGTAATTTTGTTTAGAATTTTTTCCATCTGTGTTCATAAGGGGTGTAACTGCCTTTTGTAATGTCTTTGTCTGGCTTTAATATCAGGTTAATGTGGGCCTCATAGGATTATTGGGGAATTATTTCCTCTTGTTTAATTTTCTGAAAGAACCTGTGTAGAACTGGTACTATTTTTTCCTTAAATGTTTGTTAGAATTCACCATCTGGATTCAGAGTTTTCTTTGAGGGAAGATTTAAGACTATAAATTCAATTTTAAAAATAGAGCTAGAGCTATTCAAGTTATCTGTTGCTTTTTGAGTGAGTTTTTACTCTTTGTATCAAAGAATTTGGCCATTTCATCTAAATAATTGAGTTTATTGCCATCAAGTTTTTCACAGTAGTCCCTTATTATCTCCTATCTATAGATATGATTATCTCATATCTATAGATCGATGGTGGTATCACCTCTCAGTTGATACTTTGTGTCTTCTCTTTTCTTCCCCCTTGCTCAGTCCAAGTGAAGGCTTACCATTTTATTTACCTTCTCAAAAACAAAACAAAACAACAGCTTGTGGTTTTTCTCTATTTCATCGATTTTTCTGCTCTGATCTTCCCTGTTTCCTTTCTTCTGCTTACTGTATTGTACATAATTTTGATCATTTTTTCTTTTGATTAATTTTTAAAATTGTAATCAGCACTTTTTTTTAAGGTCTTGCTTTAAACCATTTCTTCCCCAAGGCGAGTGAGGATAGTGAGGCCCAGCGAGGTTCAGGACAGTTCAGTGCAGTCGTGCATTGTTCTCCATACAGTGTAGTAAAGGCTGCGATGGAGGCCAGCGAGAGCGCGGCCTGAGTGCAAAGGGCGCCTGGCTCAGGAGCGGGATGAGCGGCCTTGGAGAGGCTGACCTCTGACTGAGGGACCTGATTCTGTGGGATGTAGGATGAATCTGTGAGACCAAGTCCCAAGCATTAGCTCTTATTTTGCGTTGGCCGCAGATCTCCCTCTTCGTTGCTATCTTCTGAAAAATGAGTTAGAGTATTCCAAGAGTAATTCTGCATGCAGCTAATGTTCCCTTGGGTTTAATTGCCAAACCTGCTTTTTGTTCCTGTTAAGACTGTTTGCAGTGGTCATGGTAACGGTAGCTGTAACAGTAGTGGCAGGTGTTGCTGACAAGATTAAGTTGAATAGGAGGAAAATCTGGGGGTGGAATGTGGAAGGATCGTTTTTGAAGATTTACATCAGTGTTTCACTGCAAACTTAATCTCACTAACTGTTCCTTGTTTAACATATTGTAACTTTGTTTAAAAAGTATTTTTATCATTAAAAAGTTTTAATTTTATATTTTATAAATAGGATGAAACCAGCATAATATAATATCTTCTTTAGAGTCCATATTAGAAGGTTGAGTTCCTCTTTAATCTGAATCAAGTTACTGTGTTTAGGGATTTCGAAAATTCAAAACAGGGAGGTGGGAGGTAGATGGGGGAAAAATTTAAATAATTTCTTCAACTAAAAAAATAACAAAATAAAAATAAATGCGATAATTTATGTGAAAAAAAATTTTTATACCAGCTTTCTGCTGGGATGCACCAGTATGGCCAGTGGTCAATTGTAGGGAAGAAACAAGAGGGGAAAAAATAAAGGAGTTTTTTTCAAATGGCCATCAGGGCCAAGGGTTATGTGCATTAGTTTCTTAATAATATAATACAAAGAGAAGGTAAACCTAATCGTTTTTGAAAAATTTTATGGCTGAAAGAGCAAGATATTCCTTTAACAGTTTACTTCTCAAGAGTATGAAATCTCCAACTCCTTAATTTTGTAGAGGAGGAAACAGCCCTGGGGCCAGGCAGCTAGTCTGTGAGGGCGGCAGGACCACAGCGCAGGCTCTGGAGTCAGAAAACCTGCGTCCTGATCCTGCCGCCTTTTGCTCCGTGTGACCATGAGGTGAGCCTCACCTCTTTCATCTGTAAAATGTAGATGATTCTTCTGGCTGCGGTTTACATGAGAGAATGTGTGAGTTATTACTCAGTAAATAATACTATTGTAGGGAATCATTTTCCCCTCCTCAAGGACTCAAAGAACTAGTTGAGGATCACTTTATTCAATTAAGAAGCTACTTAATTTAGAGTTTTTGTTTCCTAAAGTGATTCCACCTGTCTACTTCTAGAATTACAAAAAAAACCCCTTTTTTCTAATTAAACAAATGCAACTGAATTTCCATGCTTTATACAATTACTTTAAAACCTGTTAGCTCTGCACTTTTTTTAGTCTCAACCTTTATAACAATGTGTCCAGCAAACAGTATGTGCTTACACAAACGTTGCTTTCTCTCATATCGTAGTCTTGAAGTTTATATAACAGTCACCAGTGTAAAGGACTTTGGAACATGCATTTTCCTCTATCGGGGGGGCCTCCTATTGCTTTAGCTTCCTGGTTAAAGGAGGGTGGCGAGGTAGAGACTGTTGATAACAAGTCTTGGGGCGGTCACGTGCATATCAGCTCCCTCTGCCTGGATTGCCAGCTCCCTTTCTCCCCACCTTCCTGTCCTTCCCCAGTTTTATTCTTTAAGATTTAGCTCCATTGCTTATTTCTTCTGGGACACCTTTGCTGGTCCTCTTGCTGAGTTTTGTTAATGGCCTCGTCCCCCCACCCCCAGCCCTCAGTGCTTCCTTAGCACTTTGCTCTGATCTAATACTCTTTGCCACACCCGTGTTGTGATTGTTTCCTTGTCCTTCCTAACAAACCGTAAAGTCAAGGAATTGACCTACTCCATCATCCAGCAAAACTCCTCATTAAAGGCGCTCAGGGGAGTTGCGTTGTATAGGAAGCCTCGAGTTCGATGCATTATGTTCAGAGAATAAGAATATACCGTTTACCTAACCCTTTTGCATTAAGCACACCGACCAATTGGCGGCAAATACAGTCTGCTTTTAATGCCTTCGCAAAGCCAACTCAGCAAAGCTGCAGTAGATTAGGTATTGAAATGGAAATTATTAAAATGGAAAGAATGGCACTTTTAGAGAGGCAACTGGCCCTGCTTCCCTTTTCCGTACTGTAGAATAATAGTATAGAGAATTAACGCTCTGCTGTATTTGATCAGGTGAACGCTGAACTTCCGTGCGGCTTTCTGCCTGGCTTTTGAACGCTAAGGCATAGAAACCATGATTTATTATTGGCTGATATGAGAAGAACAAAGTGAAACCATGTGACGTGACATTTGTATAGATGTACAATCACCCTAGTTAATGGATGGCAGTATTTTTTCTATGGGTGTTCATGAACCAGAATGAAAAAAAAAAAGAACTCGTAGAAGGCAATTGCAAGTGAATTTTGACATTTCATTTATAGTGATATACTCTACTCATGGTGTCAAGAAAAAAGTGCTTAAGTATCAGGTCTTGCACCACAGTTTAGCCAGAAAGACGGAACGTCGTGTATTTATTCAGATAGGGAGGAACCTGTAGAGGCCTACTGTGTTTGAATGTCTGGGTTGAGCATATTCTCATTCTGTCTTTTTTCACCATTTCTTAGAGTCTCTCGTATTGTCTTTCTCATAGTCTCCTAACTTATTCCTGAAACTCCTGCTCTTCAGGTCCTGCTCAGCAGCAGCGGAGACGCTGGTGAGTAGACCGGAGGACTGAGGGGTGGAGCTGTGAAGTGGGTTGACCTTCGATGTTTTGAACTCAGCAGGATAACATAGCGAAGTTGTCAGTCTCCTCATTTAGCTGACTCATAGCTTTTAAACATATCAGGAAGACTCAGTATCATTTGAAGGGTTTATTATCTAAATTGTTGGGCTTCTAAACCAAACAGCATCCCATTTGTCATTAAAGGTCAGAACCAAACTATGAGAATTGTTGTGGTTAATATATGGTTACTTCCAGTAGTAAATCTTGAGGACAGGTTTTTAAAATAAAAGATTTGGGAGACTCAGTACATTTCAGATGAGATCTTTTGTGGGGCGGGGGGGGGGGATTTAATTAACTCAGGCACTTAGGCACCCAGTTTATTTTCACTGAGTAGATTTCCCAGTTAGGATGTGTGATTGATCACCAGCTATGTTTTGTTGGCTTCCCTGCTGAAGGAGTTGTAGCTGAGCAGCCTCCCCTTGCGCTGAGATGTATTTACATTTCTGCTTTGTTATCCTGATAAGAACTTGGGGCTATCTAGGTACCACCCCTGCTTTTTATCGGTGTGACAATTAGGGGGGGTGGAAGTGGATGAAAGGAAGGAGACCATTTATTTTTTTATTTTTAAAAACGTGAACGGATGCCCAGAAATTGAAATTTAATATCACGGAAATCAGAAAACTTTCAGAAAGCAGCTAATTAAGAATGAAAATTGAACCCAGTTTCCCTTTTCTTTCATTTAAAATTACTGAGGTGGAGGAGGCCTTCAGAAGTTGTCTTATGATATCCCCTTACCTGAGTTAGGCCGTGTTTTAAATTAGCTCAGAGAGGTCGCTCCTGTAATTACTTTCTTAAAGATGTCTGTGACATCTTTTATATAAAGTCGATTGTCAGAAAGGAGTGATGTTTATTTTAAAAATAAAATGTCACAATTTCTATCTTTTGGTCTGTAAGAGTCTGAAATATAACTATGGCCTGATTAGATGTATTGTTCTCTTACAGACATTTCAGATTTGTAAAGCAATAAGATGCTGTCCTTTTATTGATGAAATTATAGTTAGTTATGTTTGAAAAAATAAGTTTTGGGTTTTTTTGCTGTTGAAAGTTCAAGTATTCTTAAAGAGAGAGGAAGTTACAGAGAGCAAAATGCTGTCATTCTATCTTTTCATACTAAGAACAAAAGCAAATGATTGTGAAATATTTCAGTGGGTTGAACCTTAAGTTAGAGCTTGCCTCTCCCGATATTATAAGAAGCACTTTGTCTAGTTGCTATGGAAACAAATTTAAATTATTGAGTTGAAAGTTATGATGTAGATCTTGATGCAGATCTGCCGTGAAAGATAGATGTTGCAAACTAAGAATCTTAATGCTGTTTCTACAATTATTTCAGGAACAAACTTTGACCTTGCACTTGCTTTGTGGTAGGTGCTATGTTAGAGACCTGGGCACACAGATGAAAGTACACTGTTCTCAACTCTAAGAGCTCAGATTCTCATGGGGAAATAAATAAACAGACACGTGGATGAGAGCAGGACCGTTGACAGACTGTCGGTGTGTGCACGGTGTGGTGGGAATGTTGCAGAAGGGAGTTAGGGAAAGCTCGAGGTGACTTTAAGGATGTGTGGAGTTACCCGATAGGGAGGTGGGGCGAAGATGATGTTCCTGTGAAGGAAACTCCATGAGTAGGGGCTAGGAGGTGAAATTCTTTTAAAGCAGTTCTTCTAAATCACTGCACATCTTAGCCATACCGTTAGGCATTAGTTGGGGGATCTTAATTTTTTAATTCATAAGCCTGTTGAATGTAGACTTGGAACCAGCCTGCCTGGTGCCCCCGTTGATAGTGTAACTGAGGTATTTAACCTCTCCAAACCTCTTGAGGATTAAATGAGAGACTGTCTGTGAAGGGCATAAGTCAAAGTTTGGCGTTTAGTAAATGTGAATTGCTTTTTAACAGCATCAATATTACCATTGTTCATTCTAGCTTTCTGGTAGTTTTGAATGTTTTTGTAACAGTGAGGTTACTGTCTAAAACATTTTCTGTGTTTGCTGGATAACAACTCTTGTTTGTAGTGTCCTCCATTGACTACCTTCTCTGTTGTCAGCATTGGGCTAGGACTCAGTGTGGGGAAGTAAGAATACATAGCTCCTATTCTTAGGCAACTTCCAAAGTAGTTGAGAATGAAAATGGACAAATATAAAATAAACTACGTGTACGCTGAACTGTACTATATGGCTGTCTGTGATCAGTGTATTAATTAAAGTGGTATAGTTGCTAGTATGGCTTAGTTACTGTACTTAAGGGGTCTAGACAAGGGTTACCGGAGAACACAGGGTAAAGATAGAAGTTAGGCAGAACCAAAGGAGCTGAGGACTCAGAAGAAAATAATTAAACAGAATAGGCTTCCTGTGTGGTGGACATGCCCAGTGTACGAGGAAAGCAGGTGCCCCTGTGGTGTGAGCCCTGGCTGTAGCCTGGAATCTCGCTCCTGGTCACATCCATGGGATTGAAATGCCCTCTTTTTGCAGAGCCACCAAGAGAGGTCAGCCACAAGAGAGGACAGCCACTTATCTGTCATTTTCCTTTTAGAATGAAGGGATGTATCATATCCTTTCCTGATAGTGGTTTTTGATTAGGTATAAAGAATGAACATTAGGCATGGAATAGGGGCTGGACACCGTTCGGAGGTGGTGTTGTGAACATACTAGAAGAAAGACTTTGGGTCTCCCGCAAAACATTCAGAAACATACTGAATGACTGTCTCACACCAACTACTCTTCCAGAAACTAGGGGTAGATACAGAATGAGAAGGTGCGCCCTCCACCCCATGGCCTTAGACTCCTGTGGGCAGACGAAAAGGTAAAGAGAGACCAACGTCGTGCACGTGGGTGGACGTCGCTGGAAAGGAGGGCCAGGAGGTGCAGCGGCAGTGTGGCGCAAGGCACACCGGGAGAAGGCGCAGGAACGGTTGCCGGGGATCCGGAAGGCACGCTTCCCTTTGTTGTCTTCTTTTTAAAATTATTTCATTTTTCAATTACAGTTGACATACAATATTATATTAGTTTCAGATGTACAACATAGTGATTAGACATTCACATAACTTACAAAGTGCTCACCCCAGTAAGTCTAGGACCCACCTGACACCTTACCTGGTTATCACAGGAGTATCGACTGTATTCCCCATACTGTACCACACATCCCCGTGACTGTGTTTATATCTTGCAAGTTGCACATCTTCATCCCTTTCTCGTTTCCGCCTATGCCCGCCTCACCTCTTTCCGTCTGTAACCATCAGAATGTTCCCTTTATTCACAAGTTTGTTTATTTTGTCCATTTGTTTTTTAGGTTCCACATATAAGTGACACCACATGGCATTTGTCTTTGACCCATTTCACTTAGCACAGTACCCTCTAGATCCATCCACATTGTTGCCCACGGTGAGATTTCATCCTTTTTTTTTTTTTTAATGGCTGAGTAAAATGCGGCTGTTTATATAGCCCACCTCTCCTTTATCCATTCACCCATCGATGGACTGTGAGGTTGCTTCCATTATCTTGGCTATTGTAAATAATGCTGCAGTTATTTACAGCACATATACAACACAGGGATCATATGTCTTCGAATTAGTGTTTTGGGTTTCTTTGGATAAATCCCCAGAAGTGTGATTATTGGATCCTTCTCTGTCTCTCATTACAGCCTTTGTTTTAAAGTCTATTTTTTTCTGGTATAAGTATTGCTATCCCAGGATTTTTTGTTTGTTTGTGCCATGAAACATCTTTTCTCATCCTTTTACTTTCAGTTTGTGTTTGCTTTTGATCTGAAATGAGTCTTTCGTAGGCAGCATATGTTTGGGTCTTGTTTTCTTATCTATTTAGCTATTCCATGACTTTTGATTGGAGCATTTAATCCATTCACATTTAAAGTTATTATTGGTAGGTGCGTAGTTATTGCCATTTTATAATTCACATTTTTGATCTTAATGCAATCACTTTAACTGGTTTGGTGGTGATAAACTCCTTTAGCTTTTTCTTGTTCGGGACTTCCCATATTGTCTTCCGCAAGTGTCCGATTCCAGGTAGGGAATCCCTGAGCCCTCCAGGAAGCCCTGAGTCCTCGTTCCAGACACCAGCCACCACAGCCTTCCGTTCCCACCACTGCTTCTCCTCCAGGAAGCCCTTTACTTCACAGGGTCCAGGCCACAGCAGCGGACTGCGGTGCTTCCATGGCAGGAACTTACACTGGGGTTGAGCTGCTGTCCACCTGGCTTCAGCCAGGGGCTTATGGATCTCTGAGCCTTGCATTTGAAACAGCGGTGGGGCCTGATGCTGGACACTGTGCAGGTGTAGGACCGGAGTGGGTCAGAGAACATCCAGGAAATGGTAGTTTCAATAGCTAGAGTGTTCCAAGTCTGTATTACTCTCTCCTAAACATCCAAGTGGTTGGAACTTTAGACACATCTGTATCTTGAATATTTGAGTAAGATGAAATGTTAGCTTTTAGGAAAGAATACTATGAAAATGAGAGGTTGAATTTCATTATAAGCTTTAGTTCATTTAACAGCCCTTGACAGAACATTTCTAAATGCATAGTAGTAATACATTAAATTATGCAGGGAGAGAACTTAGAGCTGATGGGCAGCATAATCGTCTTTCCGGCTCTGCATGTTAGCCATTGAAATCCGTATGTGAGAGACGGTCGTGGAAGCAGGTCGTGGAAGCAGACGTGGCAACGTGGCTGCTTTGTAGAAGTTTGGGAGGATGTTCAAGGCCTGTACCCTGGAGCGGTTACTTCCCTCTCCTGGAATTTGAGATTCTGCATGCATTTTATTTTTAAATGGACTAGTCAATTATCTCTGGTTCAGTTAGAGTCTGAGAAGCTGTGTTTAATAACAACTTTGATGTGTGTAAGTGTGTTTTAGTCAAAATACTTTCATAACAACAATAGCAGCAGCCACACCAACAAAGAAAACCTTTTTTCCATCATCTCTACCAAATACAGTAGCTTGATAGTTGGGACTTTTTAAGCCAAAAGTCTTAATGTCTGTCAGTTACTGGAAAAAAACATGAACTTCTTATAATAATCTGAAAATTGTATAATCCATTTAAACTTTGTACCACATTTCTATTTTATTTTTTTAATCCATTCTGTTCCTGGCTTGTTTAAATATCAAAACTATTGGGAAAAAATATTTGCTCTTTAAAGGATTTGAAACTTAACCATCTAAAGGCTTAAATATAATTTCTTCATTGTTTCTTAGCAATTCTTATAAAAATACAGTATTATTTTCATACAGGAAGCTGAAAAATCAGGCTGTTCTAAAGGAAGCAGTTGTGTAGTTCCTTCCGTTCTAAACTTTAAGCCGAATGCTTTTCCTCCAAGTTCAAGGGCTTAGTTTACGTGTTTGAAAATAAACTGAACAGCACCTGCTGCTTAGTCACAAAGGAGAATATCTTAAAGCTGCTAAGCCAACAGATGTACACAGTTTAAGCTTTTGAGATGCTCAAAGCATGTGGTAAAATATAAATTTAAAAATGAATAGTATGAGGAGATAAAATTTAGAAGAAAACATAAATCAAGGGGTCAAGTTCGATACCTGAATTGTATACATTTTAATCACTATACCGGCATCAGTGCAGATACTGCTACTTTGACGATATGTCCTTGAAAACACAGAATTGTCAATATTTTTCCAAAGGAGGATTTGTCATATTTTGTAGTTGTTCTTTCTTAAAAAAAAAAAAAAAAATTGTTGTTGCATCTCTTTAGAAAAGCAAGAGGAGAAAAAATAAACAATTCTAAATACTTCTGTTATAAAATAATTCAGCATTATCTATTGACTTCATTCATGCAGGTCTTAATCTGTTCAAATAGTTCAGGACAGTCCACACTAAATATCTGTTTTAATATGGATTGCTTGGTCACGTCATGGTAGCTTGTTAAGTTCTTCTTGACACTGACATAGGAAATGAGATAGCCAAGTTGTATTTATTTAGTGCAAATTACTGTGCTTGGTTTCCATAAAACATTGGAAGCTATATTCGTGTTAACTTCTATTAAGGCTCAAAGTTCACTAGGATATTACCTGGAAACTCCTATTTACTAAGGAATATTGTCTGGAAAAAAATGTAAAAGCCCTGCTAGAAATGTTGTAGACTACTTTTGTTATCATCAGAGTTCTATGAGCTGACAGTGTGAAGAATACCAAACACAAATTCCAGCCTTTGCCAGGGAATCATACACAAGGCTCAAGATTTCCATCACAAAGAAGACAAACAGCATCCTACATTCTGTTACTGAGTCCAAATTGGAGGGGAAAAAGGAAACAGTAAGGGTCAATATTGTTTGCCCTTTAATCTCAGAATCATTTTAATGATCCTTAGAGTAGGATGTGTGTCTTATTTACTTTGTTGACTTGAGACTTACTAGAAATTTCAAAATAGTATCTGGAGATGGAGCTGAGCTCCCTCTGGAAGAACAAGTCAGGCATGTCTTCAGGAAGGGCCTGGGAGTCGGTCCAGCAGCCCTGAAGCCCTGATGGTCGAGAACTATGTTCCTTGAACCAGATGCAGAGGCCAGAACCAGGTGGCTAGTTCCAGAGTGTAAGTTTTGACACTGGAGTCTTGTGGGCAAATAGGACACTCCGAGTGGGTTCTAGAAGAGGCAGCAGGGAGCTCCGAAGACAGATGGGGACATAGTTCTAGTCCCAACTCTCTCAGCAACTTGCTTTGTGACCTTGGACAAGTCACTTCACTTGTTTGGGCCTCTGTTTCCTTCTTTATAAATTCAGGTGCTGAGCCAGCTCATCTCGGAGGTCCTGGCCCCTCCAGCCTCCAGGCACTGTGATTCGAAGAGTTTCCGCAGCCTCGTGCTGTGCCTTCATCTTGTAGCAGTTACACCACGTCTCCTTAGGAGCGTAGGTTGGAATCGATCCACAAGATGCTGTCAGTCACCAGTTTCTCTCTGTTTTTCCCTGGGAAATGTCTTTTGTCTTTTCCTTCCTTCCCACCACCTCCACACTTGGCAGGTTCTCATCGCTCTTGTCCGGATGATTGCCTCACCCTCTCACCTCCCACCTTCCCTGCCCCCAGCCCCCATCCTGCTCTTCATCCAAGGTAAATCCCGCCTTTCCCACCGTACCCCGCACCCCGCTTCACCCTGCGCTCCGAGTCTCATCTCTTTCAAATACTACTTTTATCGCGAGCATTTCCGGGCTCAGAAATCATCGGCCTCCTCTGTGTGGCTGCTCAGATACCCTGTAACCTCGTCCCACCCAGCCATCTAACTTTATTTTCTGTCACTTCCAAGCTCATGCTGTTGTGCAATGAGACCCATTTTATCACTGTTGTCAGGATCATTCCTTGTTTGTCCCTATTCATGTAACTCGTTCATTTTTTTTTTTTTTAATCTGGAGTACTCCTTTTCATAACCTATAGATTTAACAAATCGAAAATGCAGGAAAGGTAGGAAAACTGAATAAAGCTCTGCAGATTGGGGATGGGAGTGGTAGAGAGGCGGCGGGGTTCCCCATGGAAGGAAGGGAAGAGTGTTTGGGAGCCAGGAGGGAAGGGCAAGATGTCGACCTGCAGGGGTCTTGAGCCATAGAGAAAGGACTCTTTAACGATGCTCGTGTGCATCTAATGGACTTTGCCCTCAATAAAATAGAAGCCAAATTCATCCTGTCAGAGTGACGGGGGTGGAGGGATGCTAGGGGCTTGAAGAAAGTAGAGATTCTAGCTTGCCGTGAACGTTGGGATGGGTCTTAATGAGAGACAAATGATTTACTGAGAAACATCGAGGATCCAGTTGAAATGAATTAACATGCATTTGCGATGGACTCATCTCAGTTCTCTGAATTTGTTCAGCAGTGCTTGGTTTTAGGGATGTGGATGGGGAAACCCTGAGTTGGGTGTGGGCCTCATTGAAATGGCTTTAGAGCCCCTCCCGCTCCCCAGCCAGGGGTCCAGACTGGATAACAGAGGAGAGGACAGGAGAGGGGACAGGAGGGGCTCTGAGCCTCAGGGAGCTCCCATGTCCGTTCATTTGCCCATTCTGCTGTTTTCTCCTTCTCAATCCTCTAACACCTCCGCTCTCTCCTCACCCAACTCATTTCGTGGTCTTGTTCTCATTCACTGAGAACGTGGAAGCAGCCAGACGAGAACACCCTCAGGCTTCTGCCGGACCCAGACGCCACCTGAGCGGCCTGCCCCGGCGTTCCCTTTCCTCACTCGGGGGAGCCTCCCTGCCCCTCCTAGCGCGGTCCTTCTGCCTCGGGTCCCATCCCCTCATCTACCCCAGGAGCGTGCCTCTCCTGATCTTTGGCTTCCGTCCACTCCCTCTGTTTTCCCTGGTCAGAGGCGGGTGTGGCATCGGGGCGGAGTGGGAGTTAGTCAGCACTGAGGGTCTGCTACACAGCCACACAGAAGCCATGGGCTTTGACCATGGGGTAGAAGAGGGGAGAGCCCACACCCGGGAACGAGGGACAGTGAAGAGGGGGTAGGATCAGTGCCGTGGAGACCTCAGCAAGCTGAATGCATGTTGGGTCGAGACTTGCAAGAAGGTGAGCTGAAAGTGTAGGAGGCGTGGTGGGCAGAGCAGGTGCAGGAGACGTCAGTGATGCAGGTGTCGTCTTGGTTTGGCGAATGGTCGTGGGGGTGAGTGGGTGGCGGGTGGTTGGGCGACAGCTTGATGATAACATTCCGACTAGGTGATAGAGTCTGATGATATCAGATTCAAAGCTGCAGGAGGGAAAGAGAATGGTCTGGAAACCACCCCACCTCCGAGCGCAGCAGCGCGAGGGCCGTGAGGGGGAGACAGCGCCCCCGCTTGGAAGGGCTGCGGGGGAAGCGGGACCAGAGCCGGTTTCCTGCCCCCGCGGTCTGTTCTGGACACGGCCCCAGCGGCCGGCGTGTGAGAGAAGTCTGCTTTTCTCTTCCCTCTCACTACCCCTGCTCCTCATAGCTTGCTTCCTCCCCCTCCCCGGGGCAGGATAGTTCCGATGTCTCCCCGTGGCTTTTCTGGCCACCCCTCTTGGACCTGCGCGCCTCTTGCTAGGCACTGACAGCCCCTTCCCCACCTTTCTGATTTCCCCTGCGTCATATATTTCCATTCGGCAGCGTACATGTTACCTATTTGCTTGTTTATATATTCAATGGGGGGCAGAGATTTCTGTCTGGGTTATTACATCTTTTAATATTTTCCACCCTCTAACTAGAACAGAACCTGGCAAAAGGCAGGTCTTTAATGACTATTAGTTGAGTGTAGAATGGATGGATGGACAGATGGAGAGAGGGAGGGCTGGGTGAACGATCGGGCACGGCAGGCGTAAAGGGGGAAACGATGTATTCACAGGAGGTTGCCTCAGAATCCGGGTTCTAGGGTGGGTGTAGGATGTGATTGTTATGGTGGGAGGTTGCAGAGAATGGGAAGGTTCCTGCTGCTGAGGAAGTTTAATTCCTGGGACTCTGGGTAAGTAGAGGGAATTCCACTTCCTCTAGCGTGATGGCAGATCAGGTAGAGAGGAAAGCTACAAATCAAGCCAGTCACTGAGGAATTTAGGAGGGTCTGGGTGGACAAATAGATGACTAACAAAAATTGGGGGAGGAGGTGGTTAAAAAAAAAAAGCGTATCCATAAAGAGAGTCACAGTTGTGAAGTATCGCCTCCCCTTACAGGGAGTGTGAACCCCCAAATTCTCCCAGGTGCACTTAGTTAAATGTGAGCTCTTTTAGTTTAGTGGGTCTCTTGAATTTTTTTAGGATAAAAAGTATTAGAACTAAAATGCACTAACACTGGTTTTTGAAAGTCCGTTACTCTAGCATAGGATAACAAGAATCCGGTAATAAAAATAGTTGTTATGGCTGGCTAGCTCCTTTGGATCTTTGGGGCAGAGTACTAGCATTTTCTTTTCAAGCTATCATAGGTTCAGAATAGAGAGTATGATTTATACTGATATATCTGTGGTTGGAAACTTTAATGTTGCCAAAGTCTTCCCAATTGACATCTGAATATCTCAATTACGTTTCTGGTAAATTTATTATTGTAAAACACCCTGCCAGACCATAGTGCTTTACAAAGTTGGCAGCATGTCGCTGATGACCTAATTTATTATTCTAACTCATTGTAAGTGCTCTAAGTGCTTCAATAGACAGCTATTCATTTGATCCATTTGAAGTGCATTTTAGGTGTTCTTTATTACTTAGGATTGTTTTCCCTTAGCCCAAATAAGCACAAAATAAACGTTTAAGTACTTTAACCTCCGCTTCCGACATTTATTTTATTTGTGGGCAAAGTACCTCCTAAAACATCAGGAGCGTAGTTCAGTTTCCAGTAGGATTTCTTTCGGCTGAGAGCTCCCTTCCAGCCCCTCTGCAGGGAGGCCGCATCCGGCCATCTGCCGCCCACCCTCCGCTTTCAGCCGTCGTTCTCCCCTCGTCTCTGGTTTGCTTCGGTTCCGTTTCTTTCTCTCTTTCTAGTCCCTTCAGATCGGTACCTTCTCATTGCCCTTTGGTCTCAGCTTCAGTATCGCTTTCTCAGAGAGCTCTGTCTAGATTCCTCCTTTCCTACTTCATTTGGTCCCTCCGCTGTGTATCGTCCTCATCGTGCGTTCCCATCATAACTTTTTACACCTCGTCGTAATTTCATGTTTCATGTCCGTGTGCCCCTGCAAATCCATAACCTCGTGGGGCCACATCTGCCTTGTGAATCGCTGGGTCCTCAGCACCTAGAGTCACCAGCGCCTGGTGCACAGGACCCTTTTCACGGATGTGTGCTGAACGAGGGTGGGAATGACCGGGACAAGGCCGAGCCTTTCCGCTGCAGCCAGGACCAGCGACCACTTAACACAAGTACCAAGAGGGCCAGGTCTCCTCTCTCAAGACAGTCAAGTCACTGATGTGTTTGTGGCTGTGCCAAGTCTTTCTTCTGTGTGACAATCCCAGTAGGAGGAATTATGAAGTAAATAAATATATTGCTGTGAAATAATTTTTTTTAGTATTTCCCCAAATCCCACTACTGTGAGTCTGCTAGGATCACATGCCAAATTTCTAGGTTCTTAAGGCAAAGTGCCATAAAATGAATCATATGGTATGTATATATGGAATATCTGGAAGTTTTATACTATTATTAGTAAGGATAGTGATTTAGAAAAATATTCTGAACAAATAATCAGTAACCCACTTCGTCCAAATCAGTGTGGTTGGACAAAGTGTATTCAGCACCTTGTATAAGTCCACAGTCTCTTATCTTAGATGGGCCCAGCTGCATTTTGGAATACAGACTTCTTTGAATTTTAAAAAGTTAATGTGCTACTGAGTGGGCTGGGTTGGCACCACACAGTTAAACATTAATACTTCTGCTTTGAAATGGTCACAATAAATAGGATAAATGTGTTATAAATAGGCTCAAGTCAGTTCATGTTCTGATTTTGCCACCACATAATTCTGGTTAGGTTAGGCCGCAGATCAATTCGAAAAAAACTTTTAGATTTGGGAGTTTGGGGGCTTTGGAATTACTAGGCAGACAGCTGTGATAGATAAACACCTTGGTGTGATGTTTACCTTCTAAGCATCTCTGGAATGCCATCTGCAGCCTCAAAACACAGTTAGGCCAGGCGATGACCGTCGGTTCCTTAGCAGTCCATTCTCCAGAGCTGTTGTCCTAGAATAAGTTTTGGTTTTGTTCACGCCTCTGTGTAAATCCTTCGTTATTTTTATTGCCCTAAAAACCCATTGCACAAGCCCATGAGGACCCGGCCGTTGCCTCCCTCGCCCGTCGGTAGCCACGCCCCACTCTCCCACTGTACAGACGTATTTCTTTCCTTCCGTGCTCCTCCTTGCCGACTGCTGTCCCTTCTGTCTGCTTCCATCCTTGTGTCCCTTTCTGACTCATATTTTTCAGGTTTTCAATTAGATGTCACTTCTAAGGAAGCTGTTTCACCCCAGTTCTAGACTAGACGCCTCACCTTTGTGTTTGGACAACGCCTTATGCATCTGCTGCATTGTGATATTGTCACATCGCTAATTCTATGGAGCAGGTTTCTCAACCTTAGCACTATTGACATTTTTATATGCTCATCTAATGATCAGGTGTTTAATACTCTCCTCGACCTCTGATACTTGACATAATTGGCCTCTGGCACTTGACCTCTGACATTGTCCTGCTTTGGCAGTCGACTTCTAGACATGCTTCTAAATAACCTGTACCAGGTTCCTCTGCCTTGGTGTTATGGACATTTGGAGCCAGAAAGTTCTTTGTTGTGGGGGCATCATCGTAGGGTGTTTAACAGCATCTCTGGGCTCTACTCACTAGATGCCACTAGCACACACTATCCCTACCCCAAAGTGACAACCAAAAATGTCTCCAGGCATTGTTAAATGTGCCCTGGGGCACAGTCACGCCTAGTTGCATTCCACTGATCTGGAAGGAAAGCTCTTTGAGAGGCAGAGGCGATGCTCCTGTGTGGATCTTTATCCCTAGCTTGGCACACATAGGTTCCCTTAAATGTACTGAATTAAATTGTTAAGTAAGGTGGGGATAAGGTTCCTGAGCAGGGAAGGGATGGATAGATGACAGACAGACAGGTGAAGAGAGAGTCAGGTTAGCCCTCTCCTGACATGGGGACGAGGGAACATATAGCAGGTGCTTTCTGAGGGATCGGGCTGTGTTCTGCCTCCCGGAATGACTGGCCTTGTGCCTGGCAGGTCGTCCCCCAGGGGCGGCCTTCCTGCCAGAGCTGTAGGCACCGGCTCTCCGGATTGCTCAGAGGCTGCTTAGGATCCAGCGGGAGGCATTTGTTAAGCACCGCATAAGTGCTGGGCACAGATATGAATCACCAACAGTCCTTGTCCCCGAGGTGCTCCGGCCTAGTGACAAAGACACTGGTGGGTTTGTCTCTCTGTCCAGAGGCCCCTCACCCTCCCTCCCTTCCTTGCATAGTCCCATTTCTCCTATGCAGTCTAGACTGTCTTAGGCCTTTCTGTCATGTGGTCCCATAACACCAAGTTTTTCCCTGCATGGCATTCTTCACAATTGTAATTATGTAGTTTTTGCTATGTTTATTTAATGTTTCTATTCCTTGAAACAAAGCAGCGGAGGAAGGGACAATGTTTGTCTTGTCCATTTATGTTCCCCTAGCTCCTGGCACAGTATCTGGCACCTTGTAGGCATTCGGTACGTAATTTATGCAGAAGTGACAGTGCCTGTGGCGGGTCCTCCAAGAAGCTGTGTTTGAGTGGAGGAGACGGTGTGTCCTTCACTGCCAGGTCCTGGGCCAAAGGGCCACAGAAGCGCGGTGTCGGTTTTGGGAGTCAGATGGGAGAATAAATTGGGCTGGAAGTGTCTGGGTTGACTTTATGAAAAAGAAATTAGAAAATATAGAAGACCAGAAAGGAAAGAAAAGCTATCTATAGCCAAAATCTCAATATCAGGTTAAGGTCAGCCCTCTGCTTCTTTTTCTCTTTCCTTAAAATTCAGGTTACTTCACGCTTTGAAATAGTTCATGAATACAGAAAACTATAGAAAAAAATGTAACTTCTATGCAGTATAGCCACATCTTAACATCGCGCTGCCCTTGCTGTACATTGAAAGCTTGAAGTGATACAGTCGGTGCCCCCCGCGTGCCCTCCCGGACGCCGTTTCCCCATTTTCCTTCTGCAGAGGAGCCAGCGTCCTGAAGTGTGTGCGTGTCGTTCCCCTGCGCGGCTTTCCGTGTTAACGTGTGTGAATCTCCAAGTCACGCGTCAGGTTGTGGACCTTGGGCTTCGTACAGCGTGCTCTCATACCGCGCATATATTTCTGCAGCTTGTCTTTTCATTTAGCATCATGTATGAAGTGTGTCCAAGCAGACGTGTGTAGCAGTGATCCCTTCATGTATGGCATTCCGGGGTATATCCTGTGTACTCATTGTATGCCAGCGGAAGCGTTGGTTATTTCCACACTTTGCTATCAAATGCCGTTGGTGTGTATCTTCTTGTGCATAGGTAGCAGCTTCTCTGGAGTTCGTACCTAGAGGCAGAATTGCAGCGCACTGGGTGTTGCCAGTCATTCTTCAGAGAGGCTGCACGGCGCTCTCTGAGAGTCCCTCTTGCTCTGTGTCCTTGCCACGCTTGGTATTGGCAGACTTCCAAATTTTTGCTAATTTAAAGTAGTGTATCTCCCTGATTTCTAGTGTATTTGAGTATCATTTTTCATGCTTATTGATGTTTTTCATTTTCCTCTTTTGTGACTTGTTTCTCTTTTATATCTTTTTTTAATATATCTTTTTTTCTATTGGATTGCTTTTCTCCTCTTATAATTTTAGTTCTTTATATATTCTGGCTACTTATCATTTGTTGATAGTTTACATTTCAAGTATGTTCTCCCAGTGGCTTATCTCTCTACTTTGTTTATAGCGTGCTTCATTGTGTTCAAGTTTTACATTTTAATCACGTCAGGTTTATTAGTCTGTTCATTTATGGCTGGTGCTTTTTATCATGATTAATAAATTCCTCCATACTCTGAGTACTTGAGGTTACGAAGAGATCTCGTCATGTATTTTTCTAAAAGTTTGTCCTGCTCTGCAGTATAAGTCTAATCCACATGGAATTTATTCGTGTGGGTATGAGATAGGGAATAATTTTCCATGTGAATAAACTAGCTGCACAAGCCAGTGTTTCTGATGCATTGTCTGTGATTCATGTTGTCACTTTGTCTGCATTTGGATTGCTGAGAATGTGTGGGCTCTGCTCCTTTGGTCTGTAATATATTCTTATGTCACTTCTACACTGGCTTAATTACTGTGGCTTTATAGGTTTATATATAATGCAAGGCCTGTGGTAAGAACCTTGAATAGATTGTTATGGTTGGAACTTGGGGTCTGGCGGTAGAGTAGTGGGCGGCTGCATTAGGGAAATGGGCGAATGTGGTGTCTCGGGGGATTCTGAGGAGCGCTTTGAGGACACAGACCTGCCCGTGGAACGCAGTGAGTCGCTGGATGCTGGTCGGGCGAGCAGCAGGGACTGGACTGGGATCTTTCAGCAGCAACTGGTGGTTTTCTTCAAAGGGGACTAAGAACGTCAAAGTATTATTTGCACGTTCCCCTCAAACTTGTATATATGCCTTATATTTTTTTCCTGGAGTCCTTTCTATAACTTTTCCTTAAAATATTACCTTCTAAAAACCCTACCAGATGCCTCAAACTTGCATTACATGACAAAACCTTTAGAAACTGGATATGGCTTTTGTGTCGTAGCCTTCATTTGAAAACTGGTTCTTAGCATTGCCTCTTGCTTTTTTAGTGGCACTTTTGTTTAAGTTAACGTTAAGTTTACTTTTTTTCTTTTCTACTTTGTACTGAATTGATTCAGAAAAAAAAATGACTGCTATTTTTAAATGCTATTATTCTTTTGAAGAAAAGCTTCAATTTAAAATGTTTGTCTGAAGTGCAAGGGCTTTCTGTCAACCGCTGGCTTCTATTGGGAGTGACTAACATGACCTTTTTTGATTTTAGAGAACAAGAGCGATGTCACGATGCTCCAAATGTATGTCGTGTCTTCCTTATTTCGGTGGTATTTGAACTCTTATTAAGTATAGAGCTGAGGTAGTAAGAATCAAATAACTCAGGTAAAATTGGCAGTATTACCAGTCATTCGGCCCTTATGAAACCTCCCGTGCCTCTGTGATGTTTGAAAAACAACCATTAAAAGAAATGCTGAATGGGGGAGGGGGGCTGTCTTTTTTTTCAATTGGAAACGTCTCTATTCTCTTTGCGTGCTATGGACGTATACACAGTTGACAGAACACCGAAGGGTGGAGAGTAGCGCTACCCAGCAGGGCTTCCCGCAGTGATGGAAGCGTTCCGTCCTGCGTTGCCAGCACGGAAGCCTTCCACGTGTGGCTGTGTGCACTTGGAAGGTGACTAGTGCGACTGCAGGACGAAGTTGTACATTTAATTTAATTTAATGTATTTAATTTTAATGAACTTAGATACATATGGCTGGTGGCCACCGTACAGGACAGTCATAGCGGTAGCCACTTTGGAGAGTACTCTTCCATGTCTGTGCCTGTGTATCTGTTGGCCTCTCTGCCTCGGGCCCGTTTCTTCTCTCTGTGTCCTGCCTGTCTCTTTTCCTCTCACGTTCTTTGTTTCTTTGGCATTAGCCTGCCCTGCACATACTCTCCCTACTCGCCCTTGTCCACTAGCCTGCCTGTCCCAATCCTTCTCTTGCTCTGTGTGTGTGTTGCACACACACGTAATCCATTCTGGTCAGTAGCCAAGGTTTTCTACTTAATTATGTGTCGTGGACATTTTTCCTTTTCAGTATATATATATCTATTTGCCCCCCCCCCCAATTATAGCATAATTTTAGTGGAATAAATGTACCAATATTTAACCTACTTTGGGGCATTAGGTTCTTTTCAGTTTTCTTTGTAAATATTTTTAAAACTACTACAAGTTTTCCCTATTATATTGTTTCCTGTGTGTTCTTTGAGTACTTATCTGTTGTACATGGGGTTGGGTTATTCAGAACCATGAATCTGCCTTTTGTTCTTTGGTACCTATTGAAATTCGGCAGCAGGGGCGAGAGGGTCAGCAGGGTCGGCAGGATCCCTCTGGCTCACGCCTCTCTTCTGGCCAGTTGGCAGGATTTTTGACATATATCCCTGAAATTTCTAAAAATATTCTGTTGCCACCCATCTGATAAAAACCCTTAAGTCTTTTAAAAGTAATTTATTTAATTTATTTAATGTAATGGTTGCTTTTCTTATTTGGCAAGTGGATTTTCATGCACTAAATGTGGTTTCGAAGGGTGAGAATATGCTGAGGTCATTTCCAAGTGATGTTCCAAGTGATGATTAAAGATTTTTAATTTTTATCTGAAAAATATTTTTCTTAAGGACAATGGTGTATTTATAGGAAATAATTAAAATAATGCTGCTTGGAAAACAAAGGGGTCGTGGAACGCAGACATCTGAACTGCCTTCCCCTTCATTAGTTTAGTCATTTCCAGTGCAGAAATTGTAACCCTAAATAGTTACTTTCAAAGATTCAAAATCCTAAATGTCTCTGGCTACTGTAAGAAAAAGCTAAGAGATAACACTGTCATAAGGAATAAGAAGTACACAGAGAGCTTTCATTTTACTGAATGTACTAAAAAAAAGCAAATTTTTGGAAATTCCTGTAATCCATTGAAATTACTTTATGTACCTAGTTTTAAGAAGTGATTATAGGAACAATACCTGTTCTTTAAAATTTAGAATTGTTTTTATTTTCTTTCAAAAAGGCATAGTTTGTAATACAGCCATATTATGTTGACAAATATCTAGAAATCCAAAGCCTGTAAAAATCCTAACTGCTGGAGAAAACAATACAAAACATAGATACTGATTTGAACCTCTGTTACTTTTAGAGCTAGCCTGTATTATGCCTGTGTCAGGGAAACTTTTAAACCCCATTATCATTTATTCACCAGAATATTTTTGTCTGTGTGTCAGAACAGTTGGTAGGAATAAACTTTTTTTCATTTGGAAGTTCAAAGTATAATTAGGAAGTCAAGACAAGCTCGAAGTGACATTTAGCATGAGGTTTTTACAAAATTTAGATGATAATTGCAGTACTTTTTATGTTATTTCACATAACGGAACCAGGAATGTGGTAGACAAAATAATGCTAATTGCTGACATTTATTGACTACTTACTATGTACCCAGAGTTCTGCCAGGCACCTCACATCTAATATTTCTTCAGTCCTCCCTTTAATCCTGTGAAGTAAGTACCTTTGTCACCCCCGTTTTTAACTAAAGATCCTGTGGCTTTGAAAGTTTAAGTGACTTACCCACCAACTAGAACATTTCAGAGCTGGAATTTGAATCTAAGTAGCCTGAAAAACAGAGGAGAAAGCTTTGACCACCACGGGTCTTATACGGCAAGGTCTCTTGAAATGTGGGCGGAATACTATGCCAGTCAGGTGAGTGCATCAGCCAGGAAACAACCATAACGGAAAACGGAGCCAGCGCGCAATTACTGAATGTCTTCTCAGTGCCAGCATCATTCCAAGCGCCTGACTTATACTGTCTCATTTAATTTGCACCCTGCAAGGGAGGTGATATTTATACCCATTTTACAAAGAGGCTTAGGAGGTCAAATGACTTGCCCACAGTCGTGCTTCCTGTAACTTGTAGAACTGGGATAGTATGGAGTAATAGAGCAACATCAATTTAAGAAGGGTTTTTTATTAGTTTATTATAAGGATTTCCCTAGTTCTGTTCAGGTCAATATTTTAATCATTAAGATGAATACACAAAAGGCAAAACAAGTTGCCCGTGGCTCAAAGATGAGAGAGCGTGTATGTAGTGGAGGATGGACCAACATTCAAAAAGACCTTTTTAATTCGTTTCCTTTTTATGCATGAGTAGTACACTCACCTGTTCAAAGATAACGATGAAACAGTACTAAAATCCGCTCTCACCTCTGCCGGCACCCGCTCCACCACACCGTCCCGCTCACACGGTCGGGTACTGCTCTGCTACTTTCCTGTATATACATCCAGGTTCATTTTAGCAAAAAAACTAATATATTTTTTTTCTCTTTTTCTGATGAACTGTTTCATTAGCGATAAGTCAGATACCTTTCCATGTAACTGTTAACACAGAGAGCTTCCTCATTCTTTCTTGTAACTGTATAGTATTGTTTGGATGTACGATAATTTAACCTATCTCCCGTTCGTTTTTTTTCAGTATTATAAAAAATTTTCTTTGAAACTCTAGGTTTATTTTAATTAATTAATTCATTTTTAATGGTGACATTGGTTAATGAAATCAAGTAAGTTTCAACTGAACATTTTAACAGTACTTATCTCCTGTTGTTTAGATTTTATTTTTCCATTACCATTGACAAACAATATTAATTCCATGAGTACAACATAGTGATTAGATATTTATCTACTTTACAAAGGGATCACCCCGATAAGTCTAATACCCATCTGACACCATGCATAGTTATCACAGTATTATTGAATATATTCTCTATGCTATACCTTACATCCCCATGACTGTTTTTATAACTAGCAATTTGTACATCTTAATCCCTTCTCCTTTTCCACTCATGCTCCTAACTCCCCTCCCATCTGATAGTCATCAATTTGTTTTCTGCATCTATGAGTCTGTTTCTGTTTTGTTCGTTTATTGTGTTTATTAGATTCTGTATAAGTAAAATAATATGGTATCTGTCTCTCTGACTTATTTCTCTTAGCATAATTCCCTCTAGGTCCAACCATGTTGCCTCAAATAGTCAGATTTCATTCTTCTTTTTGGCTGAGTAATATTTCATTGTGTGTGTGTGTGTGTGTGTGTGTGTGTGTGTGTGTGTGTGTGTGTTTGTGTTTGTGTACCACTTCATTATCCATTTATCTATTGATGGACACTTAGTTTGCTTCCATATATTGGCTATTGTAAGTAATGCAGCAGTGAACATAGGGGTGCATATATCTTTTCAAATTCATGTTTTGGATTTTTTCAGATAAATACCCAGAAGTGGAATTGCTGGGTCATATGCTTGTTCTGTTTTTAAGGTTCCGAGGACCCTCCATACTGTTTTCCATGGTGGCTGCACCAATGTGCAGTCCCACCAACAGTTCACAAGGGTTCCCTTTTCTCCACATCCTTGCCAGCAGTTGTTGTTTGTTGATTTATTGGTGATGGGCATTCTAACAGGTGTGAGGCGATATCTCACTGTGATTTTCATTTGATGATTAGTGATGTTGACCATCTTTTCATGTGTCTGTTGGCCATTTGTATGCCTTCTTTGGAGAAATGGCTATTCAGGCCCTCTGTTCATTTTTTCATTGGATTGTTTGGGGTTTTTAGTGTTAAGTTGTATGAGTTCTTCAGATATTTTGGATGTTAACCCCTTATCAGATGTATCATTGGCAAATCTCTTTTCCCATTCGGTAGGTTGTCTTTTCAGTTTGTTGATAGTTTCCTCGCTGTACAAACTTTAGTTTGATGTAGTCCCATTTGTTTATTTTTTGCTTTTGTTTCCCTTGCCCAAGGAGATATATCAAAAATAGATATTGCTATGAACAGTGTCAAAGAGTTTACTCCTTGTGTTTCCTTCTAGGAGTTTTATGGTTTCAGGTCTCACATGTAGGTCTTTAATCCATTTTGAGGTTCTTCTTGTACATGGTGTAAACAAGTGATCTTTTAACTTTTTGCGTGTGTCTGTTCAGTTTTCCCAACAGTATTTATTGAAGAGGCTGTCTTTACCCCATTGTATATTCTTGCCTCCTTTGTCATAGATTAACTGATCATATAGATGTGTGTTTACTTCTGGATTCTCTCTTCTGATCTATGTGTCTTTTTTTAATGCCAGTACCATGCTGTTAGGATGACTGTAGTCTTGTAGTATATGTATAGTTCAGTATCAGGTAGCATGATACCTCTAACTTTGTTCTGCTTTGGCTTTTCGGGACTTTTGTGTTTCCATGTAAGTATTAGGATTATTTGTTCTACTTCTTTGAAAAATGCCCTTGGCATTTTGATAGAAATTGCATTGAGTCTGTAGATTGCTTTGGGTAGTATGGACATTTTAACAATGTTAATTCTTCCTATCCATGAGCACAGTCTATCTTTCCATTATTTTTATCCTCAGTTTCTTTTTTCAATGTCTTGTATTTTGGAGGTATGTTCCTTCTCCCCTCACTTTGCTTAGAGTTTTTATCTTAAGTGGATATTGGATTTCGTTAAATGCTTTTTTTGCATCTCTTGATATGATCATATGGTTTTTATCCTTCATTTTGTTTATGTGCTGTATTATGTTACTTGACCTGTGGGTGCTAAATCAACCTTGATCCCAGGATTAAATCCCACATGATGATGACGTATGATCTTTTTAATTTATTGGTGAAATTAGTTTGCTAATATTTCATTGAGGATTTTTGTCTGGTTTTAGTACCAGAGTAATGCTGGCCTTGTAAAATGAGTTTGGGAGCCTTCTCTCCTCTTCAGTTTCCCTCATCTGTAATAGTTTGAGAAGGATAGGTTTTAATTCTTTGAATGTTTTGTGAAATTCACGTGTGAAGCCGTTTGGTTCAGGACTTCTGTTTTCGGGGAAACTCTTTTTGATTACTGATTACATTTTATTAGTAGTTATCAGTCTGTTTTTAGATTTTTTGTTCTCGATCTTGAAATATTGTATGTTTCTAGAAATTTATTCATTTTTTTCCAGGTTCAATTTGTTGATACATAATTGTTCATAGAATTTCCTTGTAATCCTTTGTATTTTGGGTGGTGTCTGTTATCACTCTCTTTCATTTCTTATTTGAGCCCCCACTTTTCCTGTGAGTCTGGCTAAAGTTTTGTCAATTTTATCTTTTCAAAGAAAAAATTGTCAAAAGAAAAGATTTATTTTTTTGCTTTCATCAATCTTTTCTGTTTTTAAGACTCTTATTTTCATTTATTTCCACTCTGATCTTTACCATTTCTTTTACTCACTTTGCGCTTTGTTCTTCTTTTTCTACTTCTTCTAGGTGTAAGGCTAGATTGTTTGTTTGAGATTTTTCTTGTTTCTTGAGATAAACCAGTATTGCTATGAATTTTCCTCTTAGAACTGGTTTGGCTTTGTCCAATAGATTTCTTGAGTTGTTGTGTTTTTACTTTCATTTGTATCGAGGTACCATTTGATTTCTTTCTCAATCTCATTAACGCATTTATTGTTTAGTATTGTGTTATTTAGCCTCCACATGTTTGTGTTTTCAGTTTTTTTCTCGTAATTGATTTTTAGTTTTAAACCATTATGATCGGAGAAGATGTTTGATATGATTTCAGTCTTCTTAAATTTATTGAGACTTGTTTTGTGGTCTAACATGTGGTCCATCCTGGAAAACGTTCCATGTTCATTTGAAAGGAAGACATATTCTGCTGCTCTTGGGTGAAGTGTTCTAAACATATCAATTATATCCATTTGACCTAATGTGTCACTTATGGACACTGTTTTCTTGTTGATTTTCTATCTGGATGATCTAGTCATTGATGTCAGTGAGCTGTTAAGTTCCCTGCTATGACTATATTACTGTTGATTTCTCCCTTTATGTCTGTCAGGGTTTACTTTATATATTTAGGTGCTCCTATGTTGGGTGTGGAAATATTTACAAGAGTTATATCCTCTTGTTGGATTGTGCTCTTTATCATTATGAAATGCCCTTCTTTGTCTCATTATAGCCCCTATTTTAGAGTCTGTATTGTCCAATGTAAGTATTGCTACCCCAGCTTTTTATGTTTCATTTGCATAAAATATCTTTTCCATCTTTTTACTTTCAGTCCATATGTATGTTTCAGTCCAAAGTGGGTATCTTGTAGGCAGCATATGCCAAGGTCTTAATTTTTAATCCATTCAGCCTCGCTGTGTCTTTTGATTGGAGCATTTAGTCCTTTTACATGTAAAGAAATTGAGAAATATATAGTTATTACCATTTTATTTTCTGATTGTTTTTCTAGTTCTCTGTTTCCTATATTCTTCATCTTTTATATGTTGATGACTTTCTATAGTGTTGTGTTTGGATTCTTTTCTCCTTATTTGTTTTATATCTTTTGTAGTTTCTTGGTTTCTGGTTAAAATGTGTGTGTGTGTGTGTGTGTGTGTGTGTGTGTGTACACACATATATATATTTACACACACACACCAAGCTATGTTTATAGCAGTCTATTTTAAGTTGACGATCATGTTAAGTTAGAATACATTCTAAAATTACTACAATTTTTACTCATTCTCTCTGTTTATGTTATTGTCATTATCGTTTGCTTCTTTTGTGTGTATGCTTGTGTCTGTCCCTTAATTGTTGTAATTACATATAATCTTTCTGTTGTTGCGTTTTAACCTTTATAACTAGCTTTATAGTTGGTTGAGCCACTGCTTTTACTTTTTGTCTGGGTCAGTGACAATTTATTTTTTTCTTATATTAGTCATATATTTTATCTTGTCTACTTAAAGAAGTCCTTTTAACATTTCTTATAATGATGGTTTAATGGTGATGAACTCCTTTAGGTTTTTCTTATCTGGGAAACTCTTTATCTCTCCAATTCTAAGTGAAAACCTTGCCTGGTAGAGTAATCTTAGTCATGGGTCCTTACTTTTCATTACTTTGAGTATTTCATGCCAGTCCCTTTTGCCTGCAGTGTTTCTGTTGAGGAATCTGCTAACAGTCTATGGGAACTCCCTCATACATAGCTCTCTTCCTTTGCTACTTTTAAGATTCTCTGTCTTTCATCTTTGACATTTTATTTTTTTTATTATTTATTTTTAACATTTTATTTTTTAATGTTTTCCCTCCCCTCTCCTCCCACACCTATGGTAACCACCAGTCCATTGCATCTTTGACATTTTAATTATGATGTATCTTGGCGTGGGCCTCTTTGAGTTCATATTGTTTGGGATTCTCTGTGCTTCCTGGGCTTGTATGTCTCTTTCCTTTGCCAGGTTAGGGAGGTTTATCATTATTATTTCTTTAAATAGGTTTTCAATCCTTTTCTCTCTCTTCTCTTTATGGTATCCCGATGATGTGAACGTTGGTAATGCTTGATGTTGTCCCAGAGGTCCCTTAAACTACCCCTTTTTAAAAAATTTTTTCTTTTTGCTGTTCCAATTAGGTGTTTTCTCCTACATTGCGTTTTAGATTGCTGATTTGATCCTCTGCTTTATTCAGTCTGCTGTTGAGTCCCTCTAATGTATTCTTCATTTCAGTTATTGTAGTCTTCATTTCCGACTCGTCCTTTTTTATGGTTTTTGTCTCTTTCTTGAGGTTCTCACTAAGTTTATTCTTCCTCTAACTTCATTGAGCATCCTTATAACTAGTATTTTGAACTCTGTGTCTAGCAGATTGCTTGTCTCCATTTCATTTAGTTCTTTTTCTGGAGTTTTGTCTTATTCTTTCATTTGGTACATGTTGCCTCGTCTCATTATTTTGGCTGACTCCCTGTGTTTGTTTCTGTATATTAGTTAGATCTGCTACATTTCCTAGTCTTGGCAGAGTGGTGTATGTTAGGTGTTCTGTGAGGCACAGTCTCCCTGTTCCCCTGAGCTGGGTGCTCCAGGGGTGTCCTTTGCGTGGTCGTGTGTTGTAGTCAATCCTTGATTGCGGTTGGCGTGTCACTGTGTGGGGTTGACCTTCAGGCTGACTGGCTGTGAGAACTGGCTGTGACAACAGCAGACAAGTTGTTGTGGGAGGGAGAATGACCCCACAGAGCAGGAGGTTCTTTAGCAGAGCTCCGCGCCGCTGAGCCTGCCCTTCAGGGCTGTTATTCGTTGAGCTAGTTAGGTGGTGATCTGGCGTCATCTGAAGCTGATCACCGGGTGTGTTGATTCTGGAGCATCTTGAGAGGGGCTCTGATGCAATTTAAGGTCAGCCACTGCTTACGCTGGGCTTGGGGGCACCTGGTAGCAACTACAAAGTGGTCTGTGGTTGGTTGCCCTTTGGCCCAGGATTGGAGGCACTTCGGAGTGGCTATGCTGTAAACAGGCCAGCGGCCACTAGTGTTCAGGCTTGGGACCCTTTGGTGAGCAGCATGATGTGAGCTAAGGCTAGCTGCCATGTTTGCTGGCGTGTGGCAGCTTAGTTGAAGGTACGTTTGAAGCCAGCACCAGCCACCACCATCGGGCTTGGGACTGCCTGGTGAGAGATACAGCGCAAGTGGAGCGTGGTTGCTGCTGATGCCTGGCAAGTGGCGTAGGCCGTGCCGCGGCCAGCACTACTTGTTCGGTGTCTCCGGACCTTGCAGAGGTTTGGGGAAAGTCCACAGCATGAGCCGAGGAATCTGCTTACGTGGGAGAGCCACTGGCAGAGTCTTGTGCTGTCTGGTGAGCTGGGTGGGTGGGGTGGAGTCTCAGGGAGTCTCTAGTACAGGGTGAACAGTGTGAGCCAGTTAATGGAGAGAAAAGATTTCGTGTCTGCTCGTTCCTGCTGGTTTGGTGGCGGGAGCGCTCAACAAAGGAACAATGGTTCTTGCCAGCACATCCATCCTGTGGAGAGCTGCCCTGACCCCTGCCCCTCCAGCCCTTGCACTGAAGTCAGTGAATTTAGTTCCTGGTGCCCCTTGAGCTGTTGCTTTTGAATTGGCACCCAGAGCGAGTTGAGTCTGTGAGCAAGCGAGTCCATTTGTGGGCCCCTCAAGAACTGTGTCTTGGTTTCCAGCCTTATGTCTCATCTGGACTCATTCCCCAGTGGTTTTCACAGCCAGATATTATGGGGACTCTTCTTTCTGGCGTTGGCGTCCCAGCACTGGGGGAGCCTGGTGTGAGGCCGGGACCCTTGCTTCTCAGAGGGGCCTCTGCAGCTGAGCTGTCTCTCCAGTTTTTAATCACCACACCATGGGTATGGACCTGCTCGCTTTCCTACTAGTCTCAATGTGGCTGCTTCTTTGTAACCTTAGTTACAGGACTTCTGTTCAGCTGGACTTCAGGTGGTTCTCAATGATTGTCGTTTTATAATTTAGTTGTAATTTTGTTGTAGTTGTGGGAGGAGGTGAACATAGAGTATTCCTACTCCACCTTTTTGACCAGAAGTGTCTCCTGCTTTCTTGGGGATTCATGCAGTTTCATTTTAGCAAAAAGTGAATATATTGATGTCCTTTCTCTCTTCTACTCTTTCACTGTTTTACTTAGCAATAAATCAGGTATCTTTTCATATCACTATTATCTGGAGAGCTTCCTCTTTCTCATGATTGAGTAGTAGTTAATTCATGTCTTCTCGATTATTGTTTCTAGATGTTTGCTATTAAAAATCATACTGTGATGAATAATCTCATATGATATCATTGTTTTAAGTTTATTTGTAAGGCATATGTGGTAACAGTCACTGTTTTTGACGCACAGTTCTGATCTTTGACAAATACAGAGCTGTGTAATCGCAGCCACAGCCAAGGTGCAGAGCAGCTCCATCACCCCCGGATTCTTCTGTCTTCACCTTTGTTATCAGCCCCGCCCCTGGCAGCCACTGATCTGTCCTCTGCGCCTGTAGCTCTGGCTTTGCCACGGCTGCCATGTCCTGCATGCTCTCTTCAGGAGGGCGTCTTTCGCTTGTCATCAGGAGTCTGAGGTTCTGCCGTATCGTTGCATGCATCACGCAGCCCTGTCATTGCTCGGTGGTGTTCTGTCGTAGGGACGCACCAGTCTTCTGTTTCATTCAGACTGAAACACATTTGGGTTGTTTCCAGCCTGGGGCAGTTATGAATAAAGTTGCTATAAACATTCAAACAGAGCCTACATTTTTAAAAAAGCAGCCTTATTGAGCTATCATTTACATACCATAGGATCCACTCATTTAAAAGTATAAAATACAATTTTTTAGTAAATTTACAAGCGTTAGGCAATCATAACTACAGTCTAATTTTTCAATATTTCCATCACTCCCAAAAGAAACCTTGTGACCGTTTCTGTTATTTCTGTTTCCACCCTTAACCTCAGAAATCGTGAATCTATTTTCTGCCTTTTAGATTTGCTTTTTTTGTGGAAATTTCATATAAATGGAATCATACAACATGTAGTCTTTGGCATCTGGTTTCTTTTACTTAGCATAGTGTTTTTCAGTTTCGTCCGTGTTGTATCAGTATTTCTTTCCTTTTTGTTGTTGAATAATATTCCTTTGGATGTACCAGATTTTGTTAATCCATTCACTTAGTTGATGGACATTTAAGTGGTTTACAGTTTTGGGCTATATAATGCTGCTGCCATGAACATCTGTTTACAAGTCTTTGCATGGATATATGTTGTAATCTTGGGATAGATACTTAGAAGTGGAACTGCTGGATCGCATGGTAAAATTACGTTTAACACATTAAGAAAATACCAGACTGTTCAAAAATATCTATCTTTTCTCATCGTCACCAGCACTGTATGATGGTTTCTGTTTCCTCACATTCTTTCCAATACTTTGTCTTTTTTATTATGGCCATTTTCGTGAGTGTAAAGTAGTATCTCATTGTGGTTTTAATGGTATCTCCCTAGTAACTGATGGTACTGAGCATCACACACAGAAAGGAATATTTCACCTCAAAAAGACAAATGACCCAATTTTAAAATGGACATTTCTTCAGAGAAAATATATAAATGGCAAATAAGTACGTAAGGAAATGCTCAGCATCACTGGTCATTAGGGAAATGCAAATCAGAACTACATTGAGATGCTTCTTCATGGCCACAGGGATAGCTGTGGGTGTTTTTTAAAACACCCATGGGAGGATTTGGAAAAATTGGAACCCTTGTATTTTGCTGCTGGGATTGTAAAATGATGCAGCCAGTGTAGACAACGGTTAGGTAGTTTCTCAGACAGCTAAGCATAGAGTTAGTGTGACCCATTAATTTCTATGTATATACCCAAGGTCATTGAAAACATGTTACACAAAAATTTCTACATGAATGTTTATAGCAAATTATTCATAGTAGCCAAGAAGTTATAACCAATTCAGAGTCCATCAGCTGAAGAATGGATAAATAAAACACAATAAATTCATACAATGGAATATCATTCAGCCATAAAAAGGAAGAGAATACCGATGCAACATGAATGAATCTTGAAAACATTACGTCAAGTGAGAGGAGCTATGCACAAAGAGCCACATATTCTATGATTCTGTTGATATGAAATGTGTAGAAATAGGCAAATCCATAGAGATAGGAAGTAGCTTAGTGATTGCCAGGAACTGGGGGAGAGAGAATAGGAAATGACTACTGATATGTACGGGATTTCTTTAGATGTGATGCAGACGTTCTAGAATTAGAGATGGTCGCACATCTGTGGATATACTAAAAAATATTGAATTGTGCAACTTAAAATGGTGAATTTTATTACATATGAATTATATCTCAACAACAACAACAAATTCTTATCCATGACGATTGGGTAAGATTAATAAAATTTTCACTGTTGATTGAATTTCTCTTTTATGATATATGCTGAAGTGTGTTTAATGCAGAGAATTCACAACTCTTTTGAAGGACTATGCTAAAATGAAAATAGATTATTTCATATTTAATTAATGGTTTTAGAAGTTTATTTATAGTTGTACTGTCTACTAGAGTGCTGTTGTAAAACTCCGAAGGTGAACTTTCATTTGGTTTGTACTCTGAACTGTTGTCTCCGAGTACAGCATTAACACATTTCCATAAAGTTAGATATAATGAAGTAACATCTAAGTAGTAATTTGTATTAGCGGACTCCAGAAAACTGAAACAGATCTAAATTTCTCATTTGAGGTGTCCTTGGCATCAACACAAATCTTTAAAGTGCGTTGAGGTAGAACCTCTCTTATCTATCCTCCACTTGTTCAGTTTGCTGGATTACCAGCCCTCTCCAAGTCCTTCGTCCTGGGACATACTGAATGGCCATGGCTAGGAAGTGACACAGAAGTGTGGCGATATTTCTGTCCTCACTGAGTCGTGTGCTGACCAGAAATCAACTGTGTTTTTGCCTACATCCGTTCGTGCCGATAGTAGTGGTGATTGTAATTATGTAGTTTCAGTATCATGTAGTCTGGTGAAATATGAATGCAAAAAAAGTTTAGATGTTCGGAAACACAGAGGCATGATAGTTAATACCGTTGAATCAGGTCTGGGCAGGAAACTAAAATAATTGGGTAAAAAATTGTAAAAATGTACATGTGATTCAGTTCCACTTTAAAGAAACGGAAGCTAAAAATCATTGACAATGGTGGTGTATGCTGGAGAGCAGACACATCTGGAAAAAGATCTTGACCCTATGTTGGAAGACTGGCAAACAAGTGGACGTTTATGCATCTAAAAGAAAATGTTTGAAGAATTATGCGTATCATTCTTAATGACTTCTCTTTTAACTGAGTTTTTCAGTTTTCCAACTAACTACCTGGCATGGTGACCTCAGACAAGGTGGTTTCTCCTCTGGTTAATTAGGAACCAAAGAACCGGATTACAAATTAGGAGACTCATGGTCCCAGCTCCAGTGCTTGTAACTAGTCATAATATCTTGGACAAGTGTATCAAACTTTGATTTTTTTCATGTATTTTGCACTTCTTTTGGATTTAACAAAATATCTTTATTTAAATCCTAGTGATTTCTAATATCAAGGAAAGAGCCAGAAAACAAAGCAATTTCCCTCTTTTTAGTATCCCGTTTTCTCTTTCCCTCTTTTCTTCTTTTTCCCTTTCTCTTTCCCTCCCCGCATTACAGAACTTGGAAATAGGGATACAATATAATTTTTATCTGTTAAATAAAACATTTGTTTAATCTGTTTACAGATATTTACTTCTCAGCATTTAAAACAACTGATTTCTAGTTCAACACAGTTTGTTTTTAACCCAGTATTTGCTAAATATGGAAATCATCTTATCTTAAAATTAATCCTCCAATCAATTCTTAATTTCTGAGAATCATTCATTTTGAATAAACTTGGAAAATACAATTGTTCAAGCTAAAAAGACATGGGTTTTAACCATTTTATTTGGAGAACAAATAAAACTTTCTAGTTATTTATGTCTTTTTATATGGTAATTTAAAAGCCACATATGTTTTAAACTTTTGCTGATTCAAATTTTATTTATGAAAGGGTCACAATATTTGAGAAATACTGTTTCCTTAATTATTAGTTATAATACCACAGAATGTATATTTCAGAGAGTGTTAAGTATGAAATTTTCTACATTTTATGTTCATTTGAAACAAATCTAGAGTGAACAAGTTAAAAAAATAAATCATCACATTGGGATTTTAAGAACTGTAACAGCCACTTCCAGCAGAGCACAGTTATGTAACTTTCTATACAGTGTATTGTAAGTATTCAGTGTATTTACAGTACATTTTTGCTATGTATTTAATGGCTATACATAAAAATCCAGCTGTTACAAATAAAAAAACCCTGCTTAGAAGTTGTTTATTTGAAACACTTGTAACCTGATGTCAAAAACATGTCCTTTTGTATTCAGTATGTCTATGACTGTAGATTTCATTTTCTTCTAGTCTGGAGTTGAATTCCAGTTACACTCTCAGAGTTTGCTAAAATGGAACAAAGAGAGTGTTTCCTTCATCTGTCACGAAGCAAGCGTGCTCTGCTAGCTCTCCTGTTAAGCACTGATGTTGTGTTCTGATTGCCTACCTGACAAGGTCTTTACCTCCAGGAGATGCGGGGGTATGACTGAGTCATCATTGGAACCCAGTGCCCATCACAGTGCCCAGTGCTCTGGGCCTTCAGTGTGGGTGTTAAAGAATTATACAGACGGAGCTTTCCACCGCCTCATCTCCCTCTTCCTCACGATTCCCTCCTCCACCAACACTTTCTGTTTCTCCCAATTATTTGCTCCAACTTACTTGCATTTTGACTCATAAAGGTTGTATTATTGTAAAGAATACAAGCTCTGGAGTTGGGAATCCTGGATTTGATGCTAGTCTCTCAAATTTGCTAACTTTTTTTTCGAGCCTTAGTTTTCTCATCTGTAAAATGAGAAATGAGAGTAATACCTGCCCACAGAGAGCTCAGTAGGGCAAAATTAAGGAAAGCATGAAACAGACTTCATGCCAAGCCAAGTCGAAATGTAGTCAGTATTATTCCCTTTTCATTTGCCATACTCATTTTTTAAAAGTTAGGTAACTGGATCCCTGAGAGGTTGAGTGACTTGCCCAAAATCACATCTCTCTCTCTCTCCAGCCATATCCTTTTCTTACAGTTTCCTCAGAGGGAGCCTGTAGTTTCTCAAAGTGAACATCCATCTTCCTCATACTCATCCCAGCCTTTCCAGCTGCCCCAATCAAGAAACCTCAGTCACCCGCAATTCTTACTCTCCTTTACCTTTCAAATGAGCCCGTCATCAAGACTTGAAATTTTGCCTCTTAAATATTATTTGAATTTATTCCTTTTTCTGCATTTCCACCATCTTAACTTAGTCCCTCAGCATTTTAGCATGAGGTTTTTATCAGTAACCTGCCTCTCTGCCAGAATCATCTTTCTAAAACACCAGTCTGAGCATAGCAGATTGTAGAGTCCACATTCCCTCAGAGCTGTGCTTTAACCTACCGCACCAGTCCGCGCCACGCCTTTTCCGCGCCAGCCCCATCAGTCCCTTGCTGTAGGTGATGACTGTTCATGCGGCTCTACTGATGAGAGAAACTTCGGTGCCTGCAAATTGCTGTTCATCCTTGAAGACTTTCCTGACTTGCCCAAATACAATTAGACATTTAATTCTTTTGGTTGCCACAACACCACTTTATACCTACTTACAGTCTATTTTTCACACGTGCTGTGATAATTTGCTTCTGACCTCTCTTCCCACTCATTGGCAAATGATTTATTCTCTGTAAAACAAGGGGGTTCTACCAAATCATTGGTTCTCAACGCTGGCTACACGTTAGAATCATTCCATCCAAGACCAGTTGTTTCAGAATCTTTAGAGAGCCTCCTCGTTAGTCCCCACACCAGGGATTTTTTTTAAGTTCCTCACACGATTATCATATTGTAAGGAGAGTTGTTGAGAAGCACTTATACTAGACCTTGGTTTTAAGATACCTTTCAGCTAAAATAGTCTGTTTTATGAACTTACACAGTTTTTAAAACTATAAGAGCATTCAAGTAGTCAAACCAGGAATTAGAAAAAAAAAGAACAAAAATACTTTGTATGATAACAGTTAAGGAAAGGTAGTATGTAATGAAATCACATTTGTGCACAAACAGTAATTTTAGAACTCTGATTTTCTGGTTCCAACCTGACTGTTAAAACTGAATATGGGCGGATTGGAGAAAATATTTCTTTCTGCAATTCTTCTCTCCCTAATTATAAGCTGAGAGATGAATGTTATACAAAAATGTAAATAGATTTAATCCTGAATTCTTGATACCCTTAAGAAAATTCATTTAGAAGACAATTAATGCAGAAATAACAATATTCAGAAAATGTTTTCATATACACAGTTGACAAGAGTTCTTATATTAGAAAATAAATTTTGAACTCGAACATTAGCTATTTAACAAATTATCACCAGGAGCTTTGGAGGGAGAACAGATAACATAAAATAACCCAGGGTTGGCATCAGTAATTTACCTAACTCGACACAAAATTCTGGTTCTTAAAAGTGCATTTGATGCGAAAATTTCAACTTGTTTGATCAGCGGACTTTATAGTAAATACCCTTCTAATGCAGGGAATTACTTTGTGTGTGTGGAAAATTTTGTCTTCGAACTGCTTAATCCAACTTTTCTCTTGTTTGAATTTAGAAATTTATTTTTACTGGCTGTTAGCCAGGTATTTTCCTCATGTTTGTGATTCAGGGGAGCTTTAAAGGGCAGAGACAGCAGTTTTGCTATTGCTAAAATATTTTTTCTTGAGTATATTTGCATATTCTACCTGTTTACATTTGGCTGGTTTTATATTAAACTTCTGAAGTTCGATATTGATATTCTTTGAATTCCTTTATTATTTAGACTTACTTTTACATAGCGGTGATCATAAACCACTTTACTAACGTTTCATGTGAATTTTAAATAGTAAGGTACAGTGGAAAGAGATTTGCCTTTGGACCTCACTTAATTCAAAACAAATGTTAGCACTGATTTTGGGGACGACCTTAGCCTGTTAATAGCCCAGGATCTTTTTAAACATCAAATCATCATTGGGGGTGTTATCCTGAATCCGTTCAGAAAAAAAAGATAGGAGTGAACCAATAGATGAACAAATGAAAGTGTGATGCCTCTTCTTTTCTTCTGTATATTTTCTGACTCTGGCATAATATCTAATAATGAAGTGGTTTGTTTTTTGAGAGCAGAAGCCACATCCCAGGTTGATCTTACATTGTGCTGTGCTTTAACCTAGTGCTGGATAAATGTTTGACTAGTTTCATTTTAGATTAAAGTTATGTTATTAGGCTACATAAGGTATTAAATTCATATTCATTCTGTCAGTTCAAGGCAATATTTTATCACAGTTTATCTAGTTAAAGCTAAGTGATCGCTTTACTTTTATAACTAAATTATGATCCAGTGAAAAAATATATTCTAATGCCATTTCCTGAACCTCTCAGTTAGAGACTACTGGACAAGAGAGCATTTCTTTGTTTGATATTGGATTTCAATTTTCTAAAGAAAATTTTCAAGCAGTTAAGTAGATATTAGGTGACAGCTTGCAAGTTTGGTAGTAGAATTTCAGAATAGATTAACATTTATTCTTAATTTTTTTTCCTACATTTACTAAAGATTTTCTTAGCTTATTTTCTTAATTAGGAGGGTTATGTGGGAGTTTAAGGTGAACATAATGTCAAGGAATAATAGGTTGAAAAAAATCTTAAATATGAAGAACAGATAATATTGTGTGAAAATGTTTTAAAATTTCGTGCCTAATGTATCTTTCAAATTATTAGCACTAATATCAGAGTTTGTACATCTTGCCATTATAGGACATTATGGTACTTGTATCTTAGAATTAATTTACTGTGAACATTTTATTTTATATGAATTAATAATTTGAAATGAGAATTCATAGTTTAGACAAAATCTAGGAGTCATATTTTAGTATTCCATAGCAAAATAGTCCTTTTACATGCATAGTCACCTACCTAACACATCTTTTTGATGTCTGCTTCGCTTTACATTAACGTAAGTTAACATTCAGCCGTTCCAGCCTTCCTGGGCTTTTCGTTTGCGTGAGCTGTGCTTTCTGTACACTTATTGCCATTCGATTTATAGCTTCCTACTTAAAGTATGTCACTTACTGGCATATATTTTTAGAGTTTTTAAAATTCATTCTCAATCTGTCTCTTAATAGTGTTTAGTCCATTTACATTTAATGTAATTATTGATAAGGTTGGATTTAGGTCTACTGTTTTACTCTGTTTTTTTTTTCTTTTTTTTTGTTTCATTATTGATAGGTTAATTGAGTAGTTTTAGCATTCCTTTTTAATTTCTCCATCAGCTTCTTAGCTAAAAAATATTTGTATTTTTTTTTTAATCTTGGCTCTAGGAATTACAATCTACAACCTTAACTTCTCAGTCTGCTTCAAGTTAAAATTGTATGATTTCCTTATAATGTGTAGGAATATAATATGAGGATGTCTTTCATATGGTCATCCTCCCCCATCCTTTATGCTATAACTGTTGTATGTACTATACCTACATACATTATAAGCCTTGTAACAGTGTTATAATTTTTACTTTGAATCATAAATAAGTCAAGAGGAAAAACTAGGCTTTGGTATTTATCTACATGTTTACCATTCCTGATGCTTCTCATTCCTAAGGTCCAAAATTCTATCTGGTAACATTTACCTTCAGCCTGAAGAAATTCTTTTAGCATTTCTTGGATCGTGTGTGTCTGCTGGTGACAATTTTGCCTTCATTATTAAATGATATTTTTGTTGAATATGGAATTCTGGTTGGGCAGTTGCAGAGACTCTGGATCCTGTAAGGTTTCCTCTTCAGAGTGTTGTTTTATTTTAAGAGGCAGTTAACTTTGCTGGACTCACTTCTGCAGACTCTTCCTGCGGTGAGCAGCAGCTGAAATCTTGGTTCTGTTCTTTTCGCCTTCGCGAAGCCACTGGGAGTCTGTCCTACATGTGCATCATGCAGGGGTCAGCGAGAGACTTGGACAGAGTTTATACACGGAGTCCAGGGGCTCCTCCTTTGTGCTTCTCCCTTTTCTGGGAACTAAACATAGAGTCAAGAAATGGATCCACACATGCACGGTCAGTTGGCTCACAACAAAGTGCAAAGGCAGTTTAGTGAAGAAAAGATAACCTTTTCAACAAAGGTGTTGAGATATTCAGACATCTTTACACTGAAAACAAAAACAAAAGATCTTTGATTCAGATCTCAAAGTGTATACACAAATTAACTCAAAGTGTATTATAGACTTTAGTGTAAAACAGAAACAAATATCTAAAAGAAAGCATAGGAGATAGACTTTGTGACCTTGGGTTAAGCAAAGTTTCTTAGCTACAACCCTAAAAACATGATCCGTAAAAGAAAAAAATTGATAAATTGGACTTTATCAAATTAAAAATATCTTTACAAAACACGATTAAGAGCATATAAAGAAAAGCTATAGACTGGGAGAAAATGTTACATATCTGATAAAGGACTTTTGTCCAGAATATATGAAGGACTCTCAAAAACAATGGTAAGAAAATAAACCACCTAATATTTAAAATGAACGAAAGATTTGATAAAATACTTAACCAAAGGTATACAGATAGCAAATAAGCACATTGAAAGACCCTCCACGTCATTAGGAAAATGCAAATTAAAACCATTGTGAAGTATCACTACACACCCACTAAAATAAAAAAGACTGACCATAATCAAGTGGACCAACTGGAATTCTCATTCACGGCTGGTAAGAATCCAAAATGGCACCACCACTTCGGAAAATAGTTTGTTGGTTTCTTTAACATTTAAACAGGCAGCTTCCATATGATCCAGCCATTTCACTCCTAGGTATTTACCCAAGAAAAGTGAAAGCATATTTGTACCATCTTTATTTGTAATAATCATAAACTGGAAACAACTCAAACACCCACCCACAGGTGAATGGATAAACAAACTAGTGTGAAATGCAGACAACAGTTTTATCAAATGTTTTGCCACTGCATACGGACCACCATCCTTGTAGCTCTCAATGTCGGTTTTCTTGCTGCCCACCCACTGCTCAGCCCCTGAGCCAGCGTCGCACATTCGGACCTTTTCGTTGTGCCTGTGGCACTCTGGTTGCCCATTTCTATATCAGTCAGAATGAGCCAGGTTATGATGTGATAACAAACAACCCCAGTGGCTTAAATAAAAGCCAGTTTGTCTCAAACTGTGTTCATTGCGAGTTAGCCGAGGGTTCTCTTCCCTGTTTTCTCTCCGAGACCCAGGCTCGTAAAGGAGTTTTTATCTGAAACACTGCTCGTTGCTGTGAATGTTGACTTAATGTAAAGTTTTTTGATTTGTTGGAGTTAAGATAGATTTTCAAGTCAGATTGCTTTTTTATTTTCACCAGCATTAGTTGACTTTTGTCTCATTTTGGGATGCATTAAAATCTTTATATAGATTTATGCATGTGTAAATAAAAACTATATAACTATAACATATAAAAATAGCAATAACTATAACTTTAATCCATAGTACAAAAAATTACACAGAATGCTTTCAACTTTTATTCATCCTGTAAGTGCTTCTTTAGACAGCAGTATCCTATGAGGAACTGGAGGTCCAGAGAGGGTAAATGGATAGGCAGTTGCCGCATAGCAGTGAACCTGAACTAGAACCAAGGGTTCCAATTTTAACACTTTTGTACAAATTGGAAAAAAAAGTACCGTATATTTATATATTCTTTATTCTGCCAGTCTCTTCCACAGACCACGTTTAAGAGGTGTCTCGTACCCTCTCTTGCTGGTAGCTGGAGCACAATGGATCCCACAGGGGCGCCGGACACCGAGGATGAGCTGGGGCCGTTAGCCCATCTTGCTCCGAGTCCTCAAAGTGAAGCCGTCGCCTATGAACTCCAGGAGCTCTCCCTGCAGTCCAGCCAGTACTTACCCCCGCTGAACGAAAGGAAGAATGGTGAGCGTACAAAATCAGCGTTTTCTGTTCATTTGTTATCTGCTGAGGAAGCTTTCACTGATTGCAGAGGCATCTCAAGAGTTTCCAGAAAACACAGTACTGCCAGTTTTTAACACAAATGAGTGTAGATAGGTAATATACACTTATTTTTAACACTTAAAACATAAAAACTAACAAATATAAAAATATTAAAATTTACAAACTCACTAATTGTACCTATTACAAGGGAAGAATTAAGAATTTCAACTGGATTTACTGTGCTTTCCATAGTTCTTATGAGTCTTACATCATGAGCGTATTTTTTAAATTTCGCTTTTAAAAGCCAGAAGAAAAAAGCTCTTTCCCTGTAGAACACTCCCTTACATACTACCTCGTTATTTATTTTTCTGAGTATTTCCCAGTTCTTTTCATTATTGGCCTTATCAAGAAAATGGATAAAAGATACAAACTACTAATCTTCGTTCTTCAGTACATGTCTTTGGAGTATAACTTGTTCTCCCTTTAAATAGGATGTGTGACATTTGCTGTTAGGCGCAGTGCTGTGCACTTTAGTTGGTAAACAGCAGCGTTTCGGCTGAGGTGCTGTCAGCCCTCAGGACGGCTGGGATGGCTTCAGAACCTTCCACCGATTAGGAGCCTAGCTGCTTCTTAGTGGCTGAGAGGGTACAGCCACGTTTACTGAAGCATAACTAAATGTGATCAGATTTACACAAGACACTTGGACCAGCATAATGTTCAAATTATTACCTGCCAAAAAACGAACTGAATGGAGTATGAAATTGCAATAATATACAACTGCTCAAGAAAATGGTCCGTTGTAGCAGAGGAGAGAAGTGTGTAGGGAACGTTTACACTTTGTGGCGATTTACTTGACCCGGCTCACCATATTCTCTTGCAAGAATATTCTCTTGAATACGTGTGCCTCAGTATAAAGTGAGCTCAAACATGAGGTGGTCTCCCCTTATTAACTTTTAGGGCAGTAGATGAAATGGTTAAAGTTTTAATTTGCTAATTTAGTTACATGTACATAATTTAACATTTTATGAAACGGTGCATTAATGTATAAGGGTGACTTTATCCACAATCATATTTCATAAAACCATCTTGTCCACACACTATCCTTGAGTCTTTGTGATATTATTGTCATCAGTAGAACTCCTTCGCATCATCCAGCTTACACTAAAATCCAGGGTGCATCTTCATTTCTGTCTCTTGGTTTGAGTTACAGCAGTTTTTGAATACATGCATGAGCTGACACCGAAGACTATGTCTAAACCACAGATACCATTCACTGAACAGTAGGGCTTGGTTTGTGTGTGCGTGCGCCTGTCTGTCTTATAGTTGTATATTCATGATCTCTGTAACATAATCATTCATGTTCGACCTGTGATTAGTTATAATATTTTGTGGGGCTGTAGTTTGTTTTAGGATTGTGTGTGTGTGTGTGTGTGTGTCTGTGTGTTATTTTTTTTTTTTTCGAGTATGTAATACATTTACATGGCTTAAAATATAAAGGATACAAATGGGTACAAAGTAAAAAGTAGGTCACCTCTCTGTCTTGTTCTTTAGCTACCAGTTACTTGCCTAGATTTAGCAACTGTTACTTTGTGTCCTTTTTAAAAGGAGTGTTTGGAAGTCTTCTTTGTAACAACGTCTAACACTTTCAATTTTAAGATTATAACTTGGGAATAATTAATGTGTTGATTTTTTCTCTCACTTTTTTTTCCTTAGTCTAACATTTCTGTAAACCTTCTAGAACCAGTTTCATATAAAGTTGATTTTTAAGCTAATGCATTTTTCTCAAATACTTTTTTGTTTAATATTAAGTAAATGAAAGAGTATCTCATAATATGAGATACTGTGTAAGGACTCAAATATGAGACAGTCTTCTTTTTCCTAACAAATGACTTCAGGAAGTTAAAAACCCTACCTTATATTTAGGCATACACTCTAATTTTAGGTTTATTATATATCAGTCTAATTCGCAAATACATTTCAGGGCATAAATGGAATCTTTGTACAGCTATCAGCGATCTAGGTTTTTCCTACAGTGGAACCACATCAAACAATATATAGATGGAAGAATCATAACTTTCTTACCTTAATGATTTCTCTCAAGTTTAATACTCATTTTTTAGGACTTTTAAAAAAAGTTATTTAAATGAGTTTCAAGTGTACAGTACATTGGTTAAACATCTGTATAGTTCATAAAACAATCCCCCCAATTGCTCTCTCTCTCCCCCGGCCCTCCACCCAGCCATCATATTAATGCTAACTGCATTCCCTCTGCCGTGCTTCCCATCCCCGTGACCAACCATCAACTGCTAATTCATAGTTCTTTAACCCTTCACCCCAATCTCTCCTCCTCCCAACCCCTCTCCCCTTTGTCCCCAAATTATCCACTATATTTGTGAGTCTGTTTTTGATTCACTTGTTCTTTTCGTTCTTTATATTCTGCATACAGGTGACATCATATGGCATTTGTCTTTCTCTGTCTCACTTATTTCACTCAGCAGAATAACCTCTAGGTCCATCCATGTTGTTGCAAATGGCAGGATTTCATTTTTTTAATGACTAAGTAATATTCTATTGTATATATGAACCATAATTTCTTTAATCATCTGTTGATGGGCAGTCATCTGTTGATGGGTTGCCTCCATATCTTGACTATTGTAAATTGTGTCTCCATGAATATTGGGGTGCATAGATCTTTACAAATTGTTCTTTTGGTTTTCTTTGGATAAATACCCAGAAGTGCAATTGCTGAGTCAAAAAATATATCCATTTTTAATTTTTTGACACTGTGTCTGTTTTCCATAGCAGCTGTACCAATTTGCAATCCCACCAACAATGTCTGAGGGTTTCCTTTTCTCTGCATCCTCGCCAACACTTGTTTTTTTGATTTATTGATGATAGCCATTCTGACAGGTGTGAGGTGATATCTCATTGTGGTTTTAATTTGCATTTCTCTGATGGTTAGTGACCTTGAACATCTTTTCATATGTCTACTAGCCATCTGTATTTCCTCTTTGAAGAAGTATCTGTTCAAGTCTTCTGCCTATTTTTAAATTGGATTGTTTGGTTTTTTTGTTGTTGTTGAGTTGTATGAGTTCTTTATATATTTTGGATATTAACCCCTTATCAGATATATCATTAGTAAATATCTTCTCCCAGTTGGTTGTCTTTGTTTTGTTGATGATTTCATTTGCTGTACAAAAACTTTTTAGTTTGATGTAGTCCAATTTGTTTATTTTTCTTTGTTTGTTTACCTTGCCTGAGGAGATATATCTGAAAAGAAATTCCCGTTAGTAATATCAGAGAGTTTACTGTCTATGTTTTATGGCTTTGAGTCTTAACATTTAAGTCTTTGATCTATTAGGATTTCTTAATGCCATGTTTAAATCATAGCATATACAAAATGAAGATGTTAATTTCAAAATTAATTAATACAAAGTATAGATATTTTGAGATAATCACATTTAGATATTTTCTGGGTGGTTGTGTTATATCGTTATTCCTACGCATTTGACTTTCACATGTTAGAATTTTCTGTTAGGGAAAAATGAAGATATTTCAGTCTGGGACCAGTATGTAGAATTGTATCACCAAATAGTTTATAAATAAATTTTACAAGGAACATGAAGTTGACATTTAAGTAATGATTCCAGGATCTCCCTTATTTTTGATTAATATTTATGTTGGCAGTGGTAGTGGAGTGGCAAAATATTCCCACTACTGGAATAAACATGAAAGATAAGCTAGGGTTTTCCTTTACCCGTGAACGTGGCCAAAATACTTCTGTAGTTGGTGGCACCTCAAAAGTAAGGCAACTGTGTAGCAATTAACTCTTCCCAAGAACTAAGTGAGTCTTTCATAAAGTGGATATACAGAAACACATGAACATGTATTTTTACTAAAACAATGCATACACAGGGAAATCGAGCTTCGTTTTGACATTTCAAATGCACAATAGAGTCATTTTCATGGTTCAGCATTAACATTTTTTCAGATTAGTTAACAGTGGGAAGAAGAGGGAAATCAGTCAAGGGGACAGTTAGTTCTTTTAATATTTAAATTGGAGAAGCCCAGATGCTATAAATTGACTATCGCTTTATAGAAAAGGGGAAGCCAAAGTCAATGGAGACAACGCGCCTGAAAGAGCTTCCGCTCTTGCCGGTGCCACAGCCGGATGAGACCGTGCAGCAGCAGCTCCTCACCCACGAGGCCATGCCGGCGCGTGTGGCCTAAGCTCTTAAGCCATTGCCAGCGGTGTCAAAGAGTGAGCAGATGAGGAGACGGAGATTTCCCTTTGCTGAGACAGGCTGGCATTTCAGTACTTCTCGGCATGTCTCTGATGACGGGGACTGCCATGTTAACATGGCCACAGATATGCCACAGGCCGGCCGTCAGTAGTGTCAGGTAGGAGGAGCGTAAGCCTCTGGCACCATGCTCTTCCCGTAGTAACTGGCTTTTTGAAATGCACTGTGAAGTGCGTTTTAGCCCTCGGTGAAGGGGAGAGACTTACATGTTATTCTTACTTTTAACTTTGGGATTACTAGTCACCGCAGTTGTTAGGTTTTTGAGCTTAGAGTCCCATCTGGAAATATTTTTTCTAAGATTTTCTGTCCATTAACTTTATCACACTGAACCATTTTAGACCATTTCTTGTTTTATTCCAGAATGCTCACTTATTAGAGAGAATAATTTATTCAGAAGTTTGTTGCACACGAGGGGAGACGAGGCAACACTTTGTGTTGGATGCAGTACAGGTACTAATACACTTGCCGTCAAATGTGCTTTGTCTCGCCACGCAACCCAGCCAAGAAAACTACTTGCCTTGAACCATGGCGAATAAAAGGTGTATGTTCACAGCTGTCTTTTTCTTCGGGTTTACTCTGAAAACATCTCCTTACTCCTCATTAACCTGTTCAGCTTACCGTCACTCCGGGTGTTTGGAAGTGCAGAAAGGTGATGAGTGTTCGTCTTGAGCACAGCCCCGTTCCTTAGAGTGTATGTGAGCTGTTATTGCTGATGGAGATTGGCGAGGGAAAGAGAGGATGTATGTTTCTCTCTGGAGCAGACAGCCAGGCATAAACGTCTCATAGTGCCCTAAGTGGGGAAGAAATAATTAGATGCTAACTAGCCAAGACGTAGATTTTCCTCTACCCATGAACGTGGCCAGAGTAATTCTGTAAGAACTATGGGATTCTTGCTTTCCCTTTCTACAACGGGAGATAATAGAAATGAATAATTTTCTGTAAAATTATCTTGTCATTGGCCTACCGTTAACATATTTAGGATCTTGTATATTTAAAACAATATTCAGACATGTTAATAATCATTTTGATACATTTTGATAACTTCTTTTTCTGCTTTCAGGAGTTACATAGTCCTTAGGTTGTGGAGAGAAATATATACTCCTTGAGTATAGTTTTTCTTAGTTTATAATATTTTTTGAAAATTAGGCATCAAGACTTATACTAAATACAATTATAAAGTTTAAAAGCCAACTACAAACCTCCTGACAGCTGCAAATGAAATTCTTGATTAATTGTGGCGTCTTAAAAGCTAACTCTGAACCTCCTGACAGTTGCAAATGAAACTCTTGATTAATTAATCAAGAATTAATCGATTAATTCTTGTCTGACAGTCTCTTGAACCCTTCGGAATGGAAAAGCAGCCGCGGGAGTGGCCTAAGGGGGCCGCGCCGCCTTTCACGGGGGGGGGGGGGCGGGGCTTTGTGGTCGCCTGCCACCGCACGTGTCTCGCCTCACAGCGGAAACCGGCACCAGTAACCCTGCCCTCCCTTCTTTCTGCTCTGGGTGTCTTATTTAGATAGCTCGCCGTTACCTAGGATTCAGTTTGCTCCAGTGCACTGCCGAACACACCCGAGCAGCGCGTGTGGGGAGGGAGGGGAATGGTGGGCCCTAACGTCCAGGCCCCCGTTTGCGGCCGGCGCCGTCGGAAGGCTGACGCAGGCACGCTGCGGTCCTTCCGAGGGGCTGCGCGAAGCGTGCAGCATGCAGAGTGCATCAGCGGGAGCACAGGCCCCGGTTACCGCGCACCGAAGCCTCACTTCGGGTTGTTCGTTCGGGCTTCCAACAGCGGCCTCTTGCAGACATACTCTATGAGTGTCAGCAATCAACGTTTTTATATTAAAAGAAAAATTCAGAACATAATAATTAGCAGTTTAATCAGGCATGAGACCATATTATCTTAGACTTATAAAAATGCTTAAAATGATTGCAAAACTTTTCTAGAATTACTAGAGTCATAGAAATACATCATTTCTTATATAGAGTATTTAAGGTAGTTTTTATAAAATTAGAGTCCACCATATGATTTATATTAGGTGCTGGACCAGTGAATAAACTGAAATTAGTTTTTTATTATTTTATTAAACTAACGTATTATTCTTGAACAGCCTCCTGTCTTAGAAAGCAGTTTTTAAATGTAACATCTCAAATATAAATGATTAGTTAATAACTGTTACTCAGCTGGAACTCCCAGCTACCTAGGCCTTTCAGGGCTCCTTGGAATTGGTTTGTTTATAGCTGAATAGTTGAATCAGACCCTGTGCTGGGCCAAGGGACTTCATTAAAGTTAAGTCAGGGCTCTTTTTTACTTACATACGCCACCTAACCAACCACAATGACCTCTTCTAGCCAAAAAGGAAGAGAAAATGTAAATACTGGATACCTGCTGTCCGCCATAACTCTGAAAGAGCCTGATAAATACAGGGAGCATGCTGGAAGTGACCCATGATTATTTTTTCCCCTTTATTATTTTAAGACACCAGTAATAAAGTACTATTGTGACAAAGATATTGGAATTTTTTCTTGGGTTTGTAGTTAAGAATCACCCAGACTAACGAGTAAATATCACACCCAGTGTTTTCCTAACGCCCTTCAGTTAATATGTACTGTGGGCCACCCTCGCTCGCTGCCCTCACTGTTGGCAGGAAGTGTGATCTTTTGGAAGTCAGGACTCCGTCTCCTCTGCTGACTCGGTCTGTGAGCTCGGGTAAGCCTCAGAAGCTCTCCACGCCACAGGACCATCCTGTGACATCCGTGGGGGGCTGTCAGCCCATGCGTCCCTCTCCGGCCGCCCTCCCGCATTCCGTCATGTGTTCATACATCTCATTATCACTTTCGCCTTGTGCTATTCATTGGGCAACAGAAAGAAAGAAAGGAAAATAACTTCCATCTCAGTTAACCGGTGGAATTTTCCACACGTAGAAACTAGTAATGCCACTGTTTAGTACGTTCCTCACAGATGTATTAGTAAACATACATGCCAGCTTGCTCAAAGTCAGACTTCCACCCATATTTAAAGGAAAAGGCAAATTGACTCAGTTCGTGTTATCCTCAAAAATAATGTATCTAATTTAGAATATGCGGTATCTTCCTATTTATGGTTTTCAAGGGTTAGTCGATATATGTCAATATTTCTATAATTGCATCAGACTATTAGTTAAAAGAAAATATTTTATTTTATTTTTTACACCTAAATCATTCATGTTCTATTCTGGTCTTTTATGTCATTTTCATTTAAAAAATGATAGTAGTTCGGTGTCTGTTTCACCAACTAAAATTTAACACATGACCTGACCTCTCCTTTTAATAAAGATAGAGCAAGAAAAGGTCTGATTCACAGCTTACCTTTGTTTCTTGTAGGCTGGGTATAAAAACTACCAAATGTTAGAATTTGTCAGCTCTATGCAGATTTGAGATTCATCACTGCAAAATAGGAGACCCTCCCTGACAGAAGCTGTGAGTCCTGTTAAGAAGTGTATCAGTTGGCTGCTCGATCAAGCCTCATCATGTACTATGTAAAAGGAAAGCTTACCATGTCAGTATATTCAGCTCGCTCAACGTAGTAAAAAAAAAAAAAAAAAAAAAAAAAAATCAAAAGTGGACATGGGGATACTTTTAAGTGCTAGAAAACATTTATTGAATGATCATCGTGTCTCTTACCTTAAAACAATTCTTAGATTTTAAGCCTAGTACACTGTTGGCAGTTCAAAATGTAATGTATTCTTATAAAATTGTTGGACACATTGATCTTTGAAATATTCCCTCAACTTTATACACAAAATTAATTTAGAGATGATTTTAACAGATAACTGAGAGGAAGAAGAGCCTAGTTTTAAGGAAGGAGGGCTGTGGAGTTGAGTCTGGAGCCCGCTCCAGTGCGCTTGATGTGCGGTGTCAGGCCACACCACGCCTGCGTCTCTCTCTGTAAACAGGAATCATATTGGACGATTCGTAGGTTACGGGAGGATTAAATGGGATGGAGCGTTGATGGTAACGAGCTCGTGATGGGTACTCTGTGCGTGCAGTAGTTGCGCAGCATCGCGTGCTCGATGCCTGCACAGCAGTAACGAGCACCAGCTCTGGAGCCACCATGCGAGCCTGGAGCCGGCTGCGACATTCCTGGCTGTGTGAATTTAAACAGATTAGGGCTCTTCCTTTGCCTCCATTTTCCCAACTGCAAAACGGGGGTCATACTAGTTAGTACCTGCTTTCTAGGGTTGCTATGAGGATTAAATGGGTTCCTATAAGTCAAGTATTTGAAACATTGTGAGCATATAATTAGCACACTGTAACTATCTGTTAGTAGTATGTATATTTTGAGAATGCAATATTTCAATTCATACAAGTGAATATCATTTTTCCGGGTACCATCATGTTTTATAATTTAGTGTTTCTTTCAGTAGTCCCAACAGTTTCTGCCCCCCATTTTCCACAAGTACTTCTTCTTAGAGATGCCAAAATGACGTGCACCTTCTTAAATGTCTCTCCATGTACCTTCATCACACTTGAAGAGCAGCTTATCTGATGGGAGCTGAGAGGGCAAGTATAGTAGGCACCGATTTCCCATGAAGTTTGTCTTTCTTGTTGGTACTGCCAGTTCCCACAATCCTAGCATTCTCTGGGCATCAGTCAGTGTCTACAAGGAATGATTTTCAAATATTACAGCATGTGAAAAGACAAACAGGCCAAAACTCAGAGCTCTCTAGGGACTGTGACCTCCAAAACAGACTCCGTTCTGACATTTTCACAGGCTGCTTGAAGGAATTCCAGCAGGGTCATTCCATTTGGTAAACTCCTAAACAAACCCTCTGTCATCAAGGACTGATTTATAAATTTTTCTCCTCCTTATGTACTTGTTCTGAGATTAAGATAGTAGATATGGTTGCTGAGACTCTTCTGAGGCATTCGATGTATATGATAAGTACTATACAGAAGGCCTTTGGTATTTCGAAGTAATAAAACAGCTAGCTATTTGTTATGTTGAGATTTCTTGCTCTGAGTTGTCTTTTAAATTCTTTCTCTTTTCAATTCCAGGAAATCTTATACATTAATAAGGTTTATCTCTAAATTAAAAAATTTTCATAATTAACCCAATTATTTAACAAAGAAGTTGACAAAATTTAGAAATTATCTTTTAAAAATTAGACATATTTTAAATATGTATATGATAGCTTATTTCACAAGGACCTTTGAAATATGTGAAAACAAGCATTTCTGGTGTTGTAGAATATTCTATGAACTCTTGCTGCGATGGCAGTTGTTTAGATGATACTTTAAGGTAACTGGGAATGGGGGCGGATCTATAAGTTGGTTTTTAATTAATCTGAATCCTCTTAAAATATTTTACCGTGTATTATTATACATTTCTTTTTTAAAAAAAGAACATACTCCTAAAAATAAATGAGAAGGGCAGAACCCAAGAGATTTGGAGCCTGGACAACTTAAGGAAGTAGGTAATTAGGACTTATTTGGTTTATAGTTGGCCTTAAATGCTGCAACCTCATAGTTGTTTCAGTCTGAAGTCTGTGAGTGGCATGTATGAGATTCCAGAGGTGAACAGCATTCCTCATTTGAAGGGTCAGGTTTATCAGGAGATTTCGTGTGATTTGTTTCTTTCTTTGCATGTTTCCTTTAAATAAGTTAATCCTTCAGATGAATGTACAGAGCTTTAGCTATTAAATAAAAGAGTCCTACATCTTCAAAAATTTCTTATAATTTGATATCTCATTCTGTTGTAGGACTACAATATGTTTTGGACAAATTTAAAAATTGGACATAGGCAAATAAATTTATATATGATCTCAACCAAGCCTCTTAAAATCAGTAATAAAAATAAAACTCATTTTATCATATTCTACTAACCTGTCAGAAACCCAAGATATTTTGGAAGTCTCTTAGTAAAATCAAATGGAAACAAATGTGATGTAATAAATTGCTTAGTAACTGGTCACACAGTTATTGAATGTATTATAGAATTTTGTGACTCTTAATTGACGTACAAAATATATATGTTGAAAAGATATATATGTTTGTTACTGTTTTTCTCAGGCCAAGAATAACAAAGTGTTATTTAACTAGACACGCTCTTATTATGAGAGACTATTACTTTTTTAATACTGTATTTTTTTAACATAGATTTTTATGTCTCTCATTATTTCTTTTAGATAGTCCCTTCATTTTTCAAAGAAATGGAATTTGGATAAATAACTTGCTGATAAACTAGCGAAGTCCCGTTTGCATAATTGCTTGATTGATTGCTTAATGCAAAATACTTACACTTTCAAAAGTTGAAGATGTGTTTGGACACTCAAATATTATATGGAGAATTTCTTCAGATAAAGGAATTTAAACTTATATCAATCATATCAAGTTAGGACTGAACAAATTGAAATTTAAAGAAATGCAAGAACTTAGTCCTACACTGTGAACTTCAGAGTCCAGTTGTTTTAGACAGTACGGTTGACCCTTGAGCCGCACAGGTTTGAACTGTGCGGGTCTTCCGTGCGTGGGCTGTTGTCGATAGACGTGTGGTTGGCCCTCCATATCCCCAGGTTTCACATCCATGAATTCAACCAGCTGTGGGATTTTCGATCCTGGGTGGGAATGCACAGGTGTGAAGGGCCGACTTAAGTTGGTGCGTGGGTTTTCACCTGCACAGAGGTCAGCGTCCCTGACCCTCACATCGTTCAGTGGTCAGTGTGCTTTGCTTTTTGTTTTCTTCATCTATTAACACTGAAACTATTTTAAGTACATTCTCTCATGAAAATCGAATGTATTTCTTAAATGACCGTGAATGTTTCCTGTACCCTTGAGGGTGGCATGTTAGATAAATGTCAGTTAGGTTCAGTTAGTTTATAAGGTGGTTCAAGTCTTATTACTTTTACCAGTTTTCTTTATACTTGTTCTGTCAATGACTCAGAGAGATATTTTGAAAACCTCAGCTACTGTTGTGGATTTATTTGTTTCTCCTTTCAGTATTGTTTTTCCTTCATGTATTTTGAGGCTCTATTACATGTTCTTGACACATTGATCCCTTTACGTTAAAGTGTCCCTCCATTCTTGGTAACGATTCTTCTAACACCTGTTTTATTTGATATTAACTAGCCCCTCTGAGTTTCTTATGGTTTAGCGTTGCACCTTTTCCCAGATTTTACCTTTAACCCATCTGTACCTTTATATGTAAAGTACATTTCTTTTAGACAGCGTAGAGCTGGATCCTTCTTTTTTAAATCTAGTCTGACAGTCTGTCTTTCAGTTGTAGTGTTTAGATGGTTTGCATTTAAGGTAATTATTTGATGTATCTGGTGTACTGGTCATCTATTGCTGTGTAACGAATTTCTTCATACTTTAGCAACAACACAAAACGCACTTATCATCTCACAGTTTCTGTGGATCAGGAATTCAGGCGCAGCTGAGCTCGGTACCTCTAAGTCAAGGTCTCTCTCAAGCTTGCATTTGGGTTTCAGGCAAAGCCGGGCCTCTGCTCGTAGTTACCTTGTTCTTAGTGAGACTCGGTTCCTTAAGGGCTGTGGGACCCTCAGTTCCAGCCACACTGGCCTCTCCAACATGACAGCTTAATTTGGCAAAGCCAATAAGAGAGACGTCTTCTAGCAAAACGGTGATAATTTTACCAGTATATCCTCAACATTGCCCAATTCTATTGATCAGAAACAAATTACTCAAAGGGGAGAGGATTATACTAAGCCACAAATACTAGAAGGCAGGGATCCACTGGGTGCTTAGGCACTGCCTACCATAATTGAGCTTAAATCTGTCATTTTGCTATGTGTTTTTGTACAGTCTGTTCTCTGTTCCTTTATTCCTCTCTCCGCGCCCTTTTTTTTTAGTTAATTTTTTTATTAGTATTTAATTTTTACATCTTATTAGCTATACTTTTTTCAGATGTTCACTGATCTTTTCTAATGCATGTCTAATGTGCTGCTAATCTTATCTAATAAAGTGTTTCTTTTAGATCTCTACAAGTTCCATGTTGTTCTTCATTGTCCATTTCTATTGTCATTATATTCATGCTTTCCTTTAAATATGTGTACATAGTTATAAAAGCTGTTAGTTCCATTGTTTTCCTGTCATTTCTGGGTCTGTTTTTATTGACAGTTTTTTTCTCCTGTTAAAGAGACATTTTCTTGCCCTTTGGCAAGTCTAGTAATTTTTTGCGGGGGCAGAGAGGTATAGCATTGTGAACATCACATTGCTGAGTGGCTGGATTTTGTTTCTGTTATCTTCCTTTAAGCATGTTGGACTTTGGTTTGGTTAGAATGTTGGACTTTTGGATCATCCTCAAGGCCTTTTTTAAGCACCTTAAAAAAGGAAAGATCTAGGGAGGCATTTACACCAGGGATGGTGTCTTAACTACCTCCGGAATCTTGACCCCCTGTAGAGTCTCTGCTGAATACTTGCTAAATGCCCTGGGGGGACTTTTCACTCAGGCTGGTTAGAGATCGAACATCCCCAACCAGTGTGTGCTTCAGGTATTGTTTAGCTTACAGTTTCATTTCTTGCCCAGCCTTGTGAAATTTCGCGCTATGCACATACAGCTTAGCGCTCAGCAGAGACTCAAAGGCACCCTTACGCAGATGTCTAGGGCTCTTCTTCAGCATTAGACTCTCCTTTTCAGAAATGTGCCCTGCAACTTCCAGCTAGCTGTCTTAGGCTCCCACGCTCTCATCTCTGTCTCAATTCAGCCTGCCTGACATGCTCAGTTAGAATTACCCCTCCTTGCACTCAGTCTGGAAACTGCCTCCAGGCAGAAAACTAGGGCAGCTGTGAGGCTTATCTCATTTGTTTTTCCTCTGTCAGCGTCACAGGCCTGCACTGCCTGTTTTCCAAAGCAGTTGTTTCATGTGCTCCTTCTAGTTTTCTAGTTTCTTGTGAGAGGCGAAGCAGACTCCGTGTCATCCATCGCAGCTGCAAACAGAGCCGGGGACTGCGGTTTTAGCACACAGTGTGTGCTTTTCCACCGAAACGCATTTCCTCTTCGAGTACACGTAACTTAGCTTTCGGACTAGACTACAGGAGCAAAGTCATTTTATTTTTGTATCTACCCAAATACTCAGACTTCACTGGGCATACCAAGTTGCGCCCAGCTTTTTGGTGAGTGCATGAGTGAAACCAAATTACTGGTTAAAGACTGAGGCTGATAGTTATGGTTGGTTTTTGTGATAAGTGGCTTTCCAGCTTTAGCTGTTGGTACAGAATGGTCAACAAGAGTGTCATAAAAAATACCGTGGTAAGACCTCTTGGATCACATAGAGCCAGTGGCGTAGTTATGAGGTTGGTTCAATAAGCCCTTATTTGGTGTGGGGAGGGGCTCCTCAAGGAGCAGAGTTTCCGCTGGTTAGTAGAGTCCACTCTTCATTAACAAAGAACTGATTAGATATTTCCTCTTTACAGAAATATTAAAATTAAGAAAAATTCTTTTTGCCTCATTAGTTGAATTCGATTCAACTTGGCAAGAGTCAGCTTTTAGAAGAGATAACCAAAGATTATATTTTTCTTCTTACATGTGTATTAATGAGAATTTACTTGTCAAGAATATAGTCATACTCTAGATATAAGTGGAAAAGCAAGGAATAAAGTTATACATTTATCACAAATGTTACTAACCAACCTCTTTAATACCCCTATCAACCTCTTCTCCTCCCTCCAAAATGGAAAGTTCATGTATGCCTAGGGAAAAAACACCCTGGAATGAATTATGTCAGGTTATTTTTTTGGCAATTTAGGCAAAATACATGTAGACTACTACACCGCTTTCTTTCTAATAGTTTGTTTTTTTCATAATACGCACATAATACTTTACACTAATGAAAGAAAACACCTTTTAAGAAAAAACACCATATTATATATAGTGAGAAATATCAGTGTGATTTGGTAGCTCGTGATTATATTATGATATTGGGGGATTCTGCTTAGAGCCAACTAAATGTCAAGTTGGATCTGCAGAACTCATCGGATTCTCATCCTTTATTGACTAGCAGAGCTTTAAAAGGAGAATTATGTTGATAAAGAGTTTTGAGTGGTATAATAGAAATAAAGTAGAATGTCAGTGAGATTATTTAGGAATCATAGAAACACAACTTGGTCAAAATCTCCGTGGTCTGGTTACCCGCGGTCTGCACTTCTGCTTTATTGGGCCCAGAGGTTGAAGGCCCCCACCCTGGGTCACGTGGCTGCCTTTGCCGCCCAGCTCTGCCTCTGTGTGGCTATCAGCATTGCCATGAAGCCCGAGTGGGTTAGGAGACAAAGAACAGATGGGAATCGCTCATACTGGGTGAACGAGGCTCGCGTATCAAACCTGGCCCCAGAGTCAGAACAGAGCCCGGACCTGGAGTGCAGCGCCGTTCAAGGGCTGTCCACGGCGGTTCTCTCTCGTTCAGGCCAGGTGACCCGTCGCTGGTAACAGAGGGAAACCCAATAAATAAGACAGTATGGAGTAAACAGAAAGTAAAAAGACTAATTATGGTTTTGAAAATTAAAATTGTCAATATAGACTCATACTGTACACTTTAGAATATATTACGTGGTTTTTTTTACCAATTAAGTTTCATATATACAGTTGCATTTTATTGGCTCCAGTGTTTGAAAACATAGTTATTTGAAATAATGTGTTAAGGGGTCTAAATACGCTAATACAGAAAATTTTCCAATAGAATTCCAATAGAATTTTTATTTTTAAGTGATACGCTTTTTATAAGGTGATGCTTCCCACCTCTACTTTTTTAAAGGAATATGGCTATCTAAATTAAACACAACTCTTATACAGTAGTCCCCCCTATCTGCAGTTTCACCTTGCACAGTTTCAGTTACCTGTAGTCAACTGTGGCCTCAGTGTATTAAATGGAAAATTCCAGAAATAAACGATTCATAAATTTTAAATTGTACGCCATGTTCTGAGTAGCGTGATGACATCTCCCACCATCCTGCTCCATGCCACCCGAGATGTGATTCACCCCTTTGATCCAGCCTCTCCACTCTGTGTACACTCCCTGCCTGCAAGTCACTAAGTAGCCAACTTGATCACATCGACTTTTGCAGTATCACAGCGCTTGTGTTCGTAGTAGCCTAATGCCATGTCACAGTGCCTAAGTCCTTCACATCAGTTCATGTCACCACGCAGGCACCGAATATTATCTCACAACATCACAAGAAGTGTGAGTACAGTGCAGTAAGATATTAAAGAGAGAGACCGCATTCACATAACTTACTACAGTACATCGTAATTGTTCTATTTTATTATTGGTAATCTCTTACTATGCATACTTTATAACTTTGTCATAGGTATGTATGCATAGGAAAAAACACAATATCTGTGGGGTTCAATACTCTGCGGTTTCACACATCCACTGGTGGTCTTGGAACGATAAAGGGGGGATGGGCATATTCTGATTTTCTTAGTTACTCTCTGTCTTCTCACAAAAACGAACCATTTTTTTTCTCTCTCATGATATAACCAATCAATACTTTAATTGTTTTAAATCTACCTTCAAACAAGTCACTATGCTAGATTTTTCCATGCATTTCTACATATTTCTGTAGTCTTTCCCCTTGGCCACATAGTAGTCCTAGAACCCAAACTGGTAAATAGTCAAGTTAAAGTACTAAATTCTGCCAGCAGAGAGTTTCTTCCCTAAGTAGGTAAAGGCATTTTACTGTATGAGGTAGAGTTTGTTTCCATTCTATAACACCTATAAACTGAGGGTCAGAAAGATTAGATAATGCAAGGACAAGCTGCTGAAAAAGAATAAAGTTTTAAAGTTATGGTTGGCTCTAAGGTTATAAAGAATACTATTATAATACGAAACATAAGTATTTAGTAGAAAGAGTTAAAGTTACTTAAAGATAGATTGTTGCTTTTAACTTTTATATAAAGAAAACAGTTACAAAAGGTATAAATGTAGCCACATATAAAGCTGAAATTTTAAATGTTATGATTTTACTTAAGCAGAATAGTTTTACTTTCAAAGCCTGTTGAAGGTCAAGATATTTTACATTTACCTCCAACCTCATTGAATCTGTCAGGATTTGCTCCCGTTTAAGTTTCTCTGACATATATAATGGGTGCTAATGAAGTTTATCCATGTGGACAGTTGTACAAATAAAGAAAAACTCAGCCTTTTCAGTATTCTCTTCTCATGTCACATTTCACTTTACACACCATATTTTTTAACCACGATCTAATCAAGCATCACTTATTGCATTTAGTTGTCATATACCTTTAGTCTCCTCAAATCTAGAACAGTTCCCCTACTTTTTACATATTTTTCTTATTTAGAAAAAAAAAAGTGCAGCTCATGTAGGAATGCTGCATTTTCTGGGATTCGACAGAATGCTATAGAATGCTATAGATAGAATGACAGCATTTGTTTCCAAAGACGATCAATATACCCGAGTGAAGTGAAAATAATAATAAACGTGAGATAATTTCATGGCATACTTGGGGGTAAGGCTGGGACCATAATCCACGAATTATCTCACGCTGCAGCCGCGGGCATCGTTGGCAAATATTTTCAAGGCAGATGGGAAAAGGGTTAAAAAAGAGTTTTTTCAGATCAGTTTTAGGTTTACAACAGAATTAAGAGGACAGACAGTACAGAGATTTTCCGTATATCCCAGCACATGCATAGCCTCCCCCATTATCAGCATCACTCACCCAAATAGTATATATATATATTGTTTCAAGAATGAACCTACACCGACACATCATAATCACCCCAAGTCCATAGTTCACCTTAGAGTTCACTCTTGGTGGTGTACATTTTGTGAGTTTGATCCAAGGTATAATGACACGTATCCACCATTATAATATCACACAGGATGTTACCACTGCCTTAGAAATCCCGCGTGCTCTCTTTGTTCATCTCTTCTCTCTCCCACCATCCTCCAGCCTAGCAACCTCTGATGTTTTTATTGCCTCCATGGTTTTACCCTTTCCAGAATGCTGCGTAACTGGAGAATCATACTGTATGTAGCGTTTTCAGATCGGTTTTTATCACTTAGTAACATGCGTTTAAGTTTCCTCCGTGTCTTTACATGGCCTGATAGCTCATTTCCTTTAGTTCTGAATATCTAATATTCCATTGTCTATATGGACCACACTTTATTGATCCACTTACCATTATGATGAAAGATGCTACGGACATCTGTGTGCAGGTTTGTGCAGACACAGTTTCTGACTCCTCTGGGTAATCGTATGGTAAGCGTGTGTTTAGTATCGTAAGCAACTGTCAAAGTCTTCCAAAGTGTCTGTACCATTTTGCATTTCTAATTCTGCATTTCTTTTTTTCTTTTTTTTAATGTTTCACAACTTGGCATTTTGGAAGAGGCCAGGCCAGTTATTTTACAAAATGACCCTCAGTTTGTATTTGTCTGTTTGGGTCCTTGCAATCAGCCCAGCCTAAACATTTTGTTGTGAATATTATATAGGTGACATTGTGTCCTCAGTGACTCACATTAGGCATATGATAGTTTGTCACATTATTGGTGAGATTCAGTGTGATCAGTTGGTTAAAGCAGTGTTCCCCTTCACCTCCTATTTCTTCCATGTGAATGTACCATTTCCTCTTTGTAATTAATTATAATTACAATTACAATGTGTGGAACAGTACTTTGAGACCATCTGACCATTCTGTTTCCTAACCGTCATTCACCCATGGTTTTAATGATTCTTGCCTAACTAGTTATTAAAGTACTTGAGAATGATGGTTTTCTTATTCTGACATTCCCTTTCTGTTTATTACCTGGCATTCTTCTGAAAGAACCTTTTCTAAGGGAAATGCCCCCATGGACTCATAGAGTAGTTATTTTTTTTTAATTGGCAAGGCACTGTCCATTACTATCATTTCCGACACACAAATCACCCCCGATCTGGCCAGCGAGGGCCTGTGCAGGGCGTCTTTGTTTCCCTCTGACCCATCCCCTTAGGTTTTGGTTGTTCTAGGGCCCCCTCGTGTTCGCACTGCCCCAGTCCAGAACGAGCCCTTTCTCTGAAGACTCCGGGTTCCTCTTAGTGAGGAACAGCTCTTAGAAACCGTGCTCTGGAGCTAGGCGCACTCGTGGTTGCTCAGCTGTGGCTGCTTCCAGGCCTTTTCCATGGGCAGGGCGAGAAAGTTTTTACTTGCAAAAGAAAAAAATGATGAATTCCAGCTAGGAATAGCCATGCAGTCTTGAAGAGGGTGAACAAAACTAGAGGATTCACATTTCCAGATATCAAGTCCTACTGTATAGCTCAACGGTAGTTTAGACAGATAAACAGTCTGACCAATGGACAGAATGGCGAAACCAGAAAGAGACTGTATTCTGTCACCTAATTCATTACGAAGGCGACATGTACGTGCCGTGGGGAAAGGATGGTCTTTTAAACAAATGGCTCTAGATTAGTTAAATGTCCAGTGGGGAGGAATTTATCTGGTGTTCATACCATACCAAAAAAATCCAACTATGAAAGATAAAGCTGTTAGGGGAAAACATCCACGTAACTTGGGGTGAACACAAATGTCTTAAGACACAGCTAGCACTAGCCATAAAACGAAAACCAGATAGAATGAGCTACATTTAAGTTAACAACCCTTCTGCACCAAAAGGCATCAGTGAAAGAGAAAAGGCAACCCGCAGAGTGGGAAGAGATAATTCTCAATGCATACATTTAACAAAAGAGTCTTCTCCAGAGTATGTAAAAGACCGTGAATATAAATGACAAACGCCTTAACAGAAACTTCACAAAAGATGAAATCCAAATGGTGCACATATGTGTAGACATGGATATGAATTTAGTAACCATCAGAGCAATGCAGATGACAACCACAGCGAGGTGGTACTTCATGCTACAGGAAGGGCTACAACGAAAAAGCAAATGCCAGGTGTATCGATATTGGGCAGTTGGTGGGTGTGTAAACTGGTATGACCATTTTAGAAAACTATAATTCTGAGTATCAGCAATTCCACTCTTAGATTTTACCCAACAGAAATACATATGTGTACTGATCAGAAGATCATGTATTAATTTGAGTTATATGAAATTGCCAATTTTTTTGTAGTAACTTTATCAGTGATTTCATACGGTTCAATGTAGTGGAATAGATTAGTACTTATAGGAGCACTGTTTGTTATAGGGGAATACTGGAAACTACCCAACATCCCTCCACAACAGAATGGCTAAAGAAATTGTGATGTATCACACAGTAGAATATAGCAATGAGAATGAACATGCTATGGCTCTGTATAAGAATATGCCTGAGTCTCACAAAAATAACATTCAAGACTGCTAGTAACAAAAGAGGACATGTTATACGATTCCATTTATATAAAGTACAAAAACAGACAGAACTACTCTGTGGTGTTAGGGAAGAAGTGACTTTGGGAAGAAGTGACTACACCGGAAGCCCAGAGCAGGAGCTTTTAGGGTATGGGGATGTTTGGGTTTTCGTATGTACATACATTAAAATTAAAAGTTAAAAAATAAGAACACTAAATCTAATTTTAATCCAACACCATAGATTTTTTCCTCTCCTTCCTCCATTTCTTATTTGTATATTTTCTCCAAGATGAAAACCTCGATTCCCAAGACACCAGTATAGGTACTGATTTGCTCAGTCCTACAGCATACAGACTCAGTCAGGACTGCGCCCAACACGGCTCCTGATGACAGGCCTTCGGAGCCACAGACCTCCCCGCAGTCGTCCCGTCCTCAGACTCTGTTGTCGAAGAGGAACGGTCCTGACCATGTTCAGGCTTCTCGGATTCCTTCCTTCCTTTCATGATGTTATGTGACCAATTTGTTATATAATTAGTTTCTGTTTGTATTCAATTTTAAGTTGTTCCCCATCTTTTCGATTAAATTTTATTTTTGACATATGTAAAAAATTACCATGGTCCAGAAGTCAAAACTATATAGAAAGGACAATCAAAAAAGACTCATTTCCTTCTATTCTTCTCCCCTGCGCACACTTACCCTTTGGCTTTTTAAAAAAATTATTATTCCTGGCACATTGTTTGTTATTGAAATAGATAACATTTTGTAGTGTATTATTTTTTATATTTTCATATTTTTTTGGATAGATTTTTCTCGGGACCCAGTTGGAAGCAAATGAATGCAACTGTTTAAATAGACTTTTTAAAGAGGTGGTTCAACTTCTCAAGTAAGACACATATTTTAATTTGTAGGGAAATCAGTGGTCATTACAGCCTTGACTTCTGTCAACACATTTCCCACTATCTATCAATTTATCCGAGATTTAAACCCAAGCTGCGTTTTTAATAAATGAGGGTGTTTACTTTTCAGTAATGTTTATTGAGTGATAAAGGCCATGTGAAAACCGTTTTCTCAAATAGTTCACATATATTTATATTGCATTTGGGAAAACCACCCTTTATCCTCTTTTCTGTTAGTTACGTTCACGGAGAAACAGGTATGAATTCGGAAGAGCGGAACGGGTACCGTGTTTATCGATGGTCCCTCCGTGGTGGGCGCTGCCCTGGTGCTTTATTTGTGCCGCCCACCTAATCCTCTCAGCAATCCCGCAGCGTGGGGAAGAGTGATCGTTCCTGTTTTACAGATAAGGAACTAATAGACATGGCATTTCAAGCGATTAGAAAGCTTTCCCAAAGTTGCACGTCTGGCAGTGGCACATTGGGATTTGTCTGAACCCAGATCTTGGTGACCCCAAAGCAAAGGCCCAATTATTAGCACTTTTCCTGTTCGTGGAGTAAAATCTTCTTTAATTGAGGTTAACAGTGGATTCTGTGTAAGAAAAAAGAAAAGAGAAAAACTGAAGAAAAATGATATTTTGAATTATGTCTATCAAGTTTCAAGTTTGAGTTTCTGGCACTTCTTTCCAAGCTAAAAAAGGACCAGACCATTGATGTTCTCTTTGCTCCTGGAAATGTAGTTTTCATGATGAATTACTGATGTTTTGTCTCAACACTGAGTTTCTTTTAAGATGGGAATGTATGTAGTAGGTTGTAAATTTAGATAATCTAATTGCTTGATAGATCACTCTGAAGTTTGGTCAGTACTGCCAATCAAGGATCGATTACATGATTAATATAAAGATTATCTGAGAAACCACAGGAAAATGATTTCTGATCTGTTCCTCCTCCATCTTTGCTGCCATGGAGGATTGCAACAGGCTGCTACCTGATCTGTTCCCCTTGAGTCTGAGCCTCCACTCCACACAAATGTTGGGCGACCTTTTTACTGCACGTATTTAGGCATGGCACCCTTGCCCACCGAGGAGTGACTGCGCTAGTCCAAACACCTTACGGCCCTTTAAATCCTTTTATGCCCCAAACCTTGCCTAGCTATCCAGGCTCCTCTGGTGCCATTCACACCTGCACTCCGGCCTTGCCGAATCCGGCTCCTTCTCGTGTGTTACTCGTGTGTTACTTTTGGGGTTCCGTATTTGTGTACACGTTGTTCTCTGCCTTCTTGTACAGGTTCTCTCTGGCCTTCCCTAGTCTCCTTCCCACCCCCATGGCCTTGTTTGTGTGGCATTATCTTCCAACTCTACTCCTTGCGCTGCACTGTAAATGGCTCTCATCCATCGAGAGGATTTGGGGTATGTCACTGTTAGTTTGTGACTCTAAACCATAAAATGGCTAACAATCCTTGCCTTTAGTATTAAACCTGAATTTGTGATTACCATTATGTATATCTTCTCAGCTCTGGTACACTGTTATATAAAATATTTAGTGTTCCCAGTTTTTCAGATACTATTTTGTAATTTAACCTTCTCCGAATGTTTTACTTGAAGTGACAAGAGGCATAGTTTTTCTGCAGTTAAAGCCATATGTTTCTGTTTCCCCTTCCCCAGAATTGAAGTAAGAAATAGTACATAATAATTTTGAAGGAAGAAATTGTGGTAATATTTGCTTTCTATGCAAAACAGAGCAGCTGTTTTCAAGTGTACGTGTCAATCTTGTTACCAGAATAGGATGACTCTCTTATTACAGAAATTAAAAGATACCTTGGGTTTCTTAATTTTTTTTTCCAACAGCTTATTTAGAAAAAATTCAACCATACTGAGTGGTTAAAAGCATGATGAAATATTACCAGTAGAACCCAGTGCTGTATATATGAGCACTGACTGTGAAATTCTTTTACTTTCACTTGTATGAAACTCATTACTATAAAAAGTTGGAAAGTGAACAAAAGGTTTGAAAAAACTTTCACACAGCCAACGAACACATTAAAAAGTTCTCAGTATCAGTAAATATCAGAGAATCTATCATGTACACTAAATACACATATGATAGACACTTAGATTCCATAACATTTTTCTGTACTTGATTTCTTATGTATACATCCTCTATTCGTTTATTAATCCATCCAATTTTTGGTGTGCTTCAGAAAAAGGTGCGGCTGTCAGTACATTTCACCTCTAAACACTGCAGAATGAGCATCATTATGTAGAATTCAATAATGGTTTATATTTTAAGGCAAAATATATTTGTGTGTGTGTGTGTGTGTGTAATGAAATGCACAAATTTAAGGACATCGTTAGATGAGCTTTTGCGTATACATATGTACCCCACACCCTTATCAGTCAAAATATAGAATGCTGCTGTCACCCTAGAAAGTTTCCTCATGCCCCTTCCCAAGCAGTCTTCACCCCAGCCCAGGGCTAACCACTGTTCTGGTTTTGTTCACCACAGAATAGATGTATCTTTTTTAGAGTTTTATACAAGTAGAATTATACAATATGCAATTTTTTGTACAAGAAAGGCTTCTTGCACTCAGCACGTTTCTGAGTTCATTGTATGTATCAGTACTGCATTCCTTTCTATTGCTTCGTTGTAGTCCTCTGTGTGAGTATATCACAGCTCGTTGATCCATTTTCCTTACAGTGAACACCTGGACTGTTTCAGGACTGTTATAGGTAAAACTGCTATGAATATTCTGTGCAGGTATTCATATCTTTAGGTAGATATGTGGGAGAGGAATTGCCGGATGTTTGTTAAGTTTTATAAAAAGCTGCAGACCATTTTCAAGTGACCATTTTACACTCCCCCAAAAATGTATGAGAGTTCTAGTTGTGCCATATCTTCACCAACATTTGGCAGTCTTTTTAAAATTATATTTATTGGGGTAACATTGCTTAATAAAATTATATCGGTTCCAAGGGTACAATTAGGTACTTTAACTAGTCTGGTTGGTGTGTAACAGTATCTCATTGTGGTTTTAATTTGCATTTCTCTGATATTTAATGATATTGAGAACTTATTTTTAAAAATTTAAATTAGTTTCAAGTATACAGTACATTGGTTAGACATATAGTTCATAAAACGATCCCCCCAATTGCTCCTTCCCTGCCCTAGCCAACATACGTATTAATGCTAGCTGCCTTCCTTCTGCCAGGCCTCCTGTGCCCAACTATCAACGACTAATTTGTACTTCTTTAACCCTTCACCCCATTCTCCCAGCCCCCCAACCTCCCTTCCCTCTGTCTGTCACCAAATGGTCCACTATATTTGTGAGTCTGTTTTTGCTTCATTTGTTCTTTTTGTTCCTTAGATTCCGCATGTGAGTGAAATCATATGGTATTTATCTAACTTATTTCACTCAGCATAGGAACTTCAAGGTCCACCCATGTCGTTACAAATGGTAGGATTTCATTTTTTTATTGGCTGAGTAATATTCCATTGTATATATAAACCATAATTTCTTTATCCAATTGTCTGTTGATGGACCTTTAGGTTGTTTCCATATCTTGGCTATTATAAATTGTGCTGCCATGAATATTGGGATGCATAGATCTTTACGAATTATTGTTTTGGTTTTCTTTGGATAAATACCCAGAAGTACAATTGCTGGGTCAAAAGGTAGATCCATTTTTAGTTTTTTGAGAAACCTCCAGACTGTTTTTCACAGCAGCTGTACCAATTTGCAATCCCACCAACAATGTCCGAGGGTTCCCTTTTCTCCACATACTCACCAACACTTGTTTTTTGATTTATTGATGATAGCCACTCTGACAGGGGTGAGGTGATATCTTATTGTGATTTTAATTTGCATTTCTCTGATGGTTAGTGACCTTGAGCATCTTTTCATATGTCTGATGGCCTTCTGTATTTCCTCTTTGGAGAAGTACCTGTTCAGGTTTTCTGCCCATTTTTTAATTGGATTGTTTGTTTTTGTTGTTGAGATATTGAGAACTTTTTAATATGTTTATTGGCTGTTTGTGTGAAGGATTTTTTAAAAACTTTTTTGCATTTTCCAACTTTTAATAGTTATAAGTTTCATACAAGTGACATTTAAGGAATTTTACAGCCAGCGCTCATACCTACACCACCTCGATTCTACCGTTAATATTTTACAATGCTTGTTTTATCTCATATAAAATCATCTACCTCCCTCTGACCATCAGGGTTTTTTCTGAGTTTTCAAAGTAAATTGCAGGCATTATACATGTCTGTTTAAAGATGTCAGCACATAACTGATTGACTTAGAGTGTAATGTTATTGGAAATGGTCTTGTTTGAAAACAGATTGTCCGCGTTGCTCCTCTTCATGTCGCTCACCCTGGTCCATCGCCTGCCTCTCCTGGCCCGCAGTTCCCTCTAACGTGAGAGTCAGGCCCAGGCAGGTCTGATTCGGAATAGTTTGTAAAACACAGTAGTTTTGCCCTAAACACTTTTTGCCCATTTTTAAACTGGGTTGTTTGGTTTTTTATTATGAAATTGTTAGAATTCTTTATCCTTGATACTTGTCAAGTAACATGTTTTGCTAATATGTTCTCCCAGTCTGTGGCTTCCTTATTTACTTATTCATTGTCTTAAAGTCTGTTTTGATGAGCAAAAGTTTTCATTTTTGATGAAGTCTAATTTATCAGTCTTCTTAAGATTATCGCCTCCTGTGTCCTAAGAAACCTTCGCCTACCCCCAGGCCATGGATGTATTCTCCTTTATGCTCTCCCAAAGGCCTTAATAGGTTTGATTTTACATTTATATCTGTAATACACTTCAGATTAACTTTCACGTCTAGTACGAGGTAGGGGGTGAGGCTCATCTTTTCTCACAGGGATCTCTGGTCGGTTCAGCACCGTTGGTATAAAAGTCTCCCTTTCTGCATTGAGTTGCTTTGGCGCCTTCATCTAAAATCCAGTGATGATCTAAGTATGGATCCGTGTCTGGGCTCTCACGTGTGTCCCATCTGTCTCTTTATCCTTATGCAGGACTGCACCGTCTTGGTTACCGTAGCTTTACAGTCTTGAAATCAAGTAGGGTTAAGTCCCTCAACTTAGTTTCCTTTACAGTATTGCTCTAGATATTTTCATTTCTATTTTAGAATCAGCTTTTTTTTTTTTTTTTAAGAAAAAACTAGCACAAATATGATAGATTGGGAACAAATAACTTAGTTAATTACATTAATAGATTAATTTGGGGTCAACTGACATCTTAATTCCAGCCCATCAATACGATATCTCTCCATTTATATAGGCTTTCCTTAATTTCTTTCAGCAGTGTTTTCTAGTTTTTAGCATAGAGGCCTTGCACATAAATCTATTTTTGACAGTATTGTCAATGAAATTGACTTTTAAATTTCATTTCAGATACTCTGACTTTATGACCTAAAACATTGCTTTCTGCTCTGCTGGACTGATGATTTTATAGACTTTTAATAACCTTTTCTTAATATTTGATGCAGGATGTCACATCTTAAGTTATGCTTCTGTGAAGCATAGGGGGAAAACCCCTTTGAAAGATATTTCATTCTGCATCAATTCAGATAATTTATTTCCACCAAAACTGCTAGAAACCTGCCAGAGTGCCTGTATGTTATGGTCATGTGTAAGTGTGCATGTAGATATGTGTATTTTAAAGAATACACATAGATAGCTGTTACGTTACATCGTTGCCAGTGGATGCATTTTGACCTAACTGGCGATTATGGTTTATTGATGTAGCACATATTTATTAAAGGTTGGACTTCGAAGTGCTAGGGCTGCAAAGGGGAGAAGTTACAACTCCTCCTCTCAAGGACAGCAGCAGTTTAGTTCATGCCACAAACATCGATAAGTGTCTCCAGTGTTGTACTTGCTTGCTGTAGAAACAGAGCAACCAAATATATCAAACCCAAGAGAAACTCATTTTTGAAAATATTCCTTATCTGATATAGAGCCTCTCTTATTATTGGTATGCTGTTTATTTTAACTTGTTCCAGTGCTTAAGTCTGATCCAGTATATAGTCAGTGAACAGCTACCAGCATCCTTGCCATTGGTGACTGAAAATTACTGTCACTGAACTGACACATATTTTAGGAAATCAACTTTTTTTCTTATTCGTAGTACTAGCACCAGATTCTAGAAATGAAAAGATTCTGCTTAGGCTCTAAAAATATATCCTTTTATTTAGGCCATGTGATGCTCATGAAGGGCCATGATGTTAGGGATGTTCTGAAGTGATATTGAAACTTTTTTTGAAAAGAATTGGTGATTATTGGTGACATTAATATCATTCTAGGCTGCATTTATTTAGCTATACAAAATATAGCACATATGTTCGAGAATTTGCCCTGTTCTTTTAAAACTATTTCTAGAATATCCTAGTATTCCAGCTTTTTTCCGTGGTTTATTTGAAAATTGCATGTAATCTTGTAAAAATAAAAGAGAGTTTGTCCTGTTATTTCCTAAGGTTTTTCATCCTTCTTTATTAAATATTATTTATGTACGTATAAATATATAAAATCTTCTTAATGCAATTTGAACATACTTCGTCCCACTTCTCATTTTTTTAAAAAAATTGATTATATTTGCATTCTGTATATAGTCTCTAATGTTGTGACTAAGAAAGTGTCGTGTGTGTGTGTGTGTGAGACAATGCTTTAGGGAGTTTGCCCTTCTATTTCTATTTTCTTTCCTGTTTCTGCCTTCCTTGTTAGAAGTTCACACCCTTCTCTTTGCAATTTCCATGACTTCTTAACGTTAACATGGAAATGATATTCTCTGAGGATAAAAACTTTATGCTTCCAAAAGTAATATTTAGGAAAAAATTGAAACCACAACACACACAATAGTCTGGAAAAGAAACCATTGTAAACCATTGTGATTATACATAAAGAAATAGCTGATATCAATTTTTATGAGAAATGTTTTTATTCCCAGTCGTTGTTTGCACTTCTCATTCTTGGTTTTGCATTTTTGTTCATCTTTTTTGCTGCTCGCTTAGCCTGTTAGCTCTTTTAAAAATAGTTTATTCAATCTAAAGTGGCCGTAGTATATACTATGGCGAATTTGTGAAAAAGGAGAGGAGACCAAAAGGTTAATACATATGCCCACTGCTCAGATAAGCACTGTTAAGTTCTGTAGCATCTCCTTAATCTTTTTCGGTATAGGCTATTTTAGTATTAAAATGTCACTAACGTAAATTTATTTACAGATTTTTTTAAAAATAAACTTTACATACTTTTTGTATTTTTTTGTTTTGTGGTTTATAAGCAGCGATTTAATTATTGCTCACTCGATCAAGTGATTGCTTCAGATACAATCCAATTAACCAAATCCTTACTCTTGGACACTTACATTGTTTTTGTTTTTTTATTTTTTATGTTTTGCCATAGATTAAAATCTTTGTACTGCCACTTTTGAAACTATTAAAATGTATTTTAATTCAATTCGTTAAAGTATTCCTTATCTAGTCAGCTCAGGTAAAGTTTTAAGGTGTATCCTAGCTAAGAGCATGAACTGTTAGTTCTAAGTATAAGGACCCCAACCGGTTACTTTTCCACCGTTCTGGTTTCTTTATCTGTAAAGCATAATACACACACCTACCTGTTAGTTGTGGAAGGAATGAAATGAAATGAAAAAAGCTCTTAGCATGGTATCTTCTGCAGTTAGTGCTTAGCAAAATGTCATAACTATTATTATTAAAAAATTGTTTATTTTTACAGGAATGAAGAAATTAAAATGTAATCGCATTTATATTTCATGCCTAGAATGCCCTTTCCCCTATTTGAGTGGTTCATCAAAATACAGTTGCATGGTAAACGGGAGAATTTCAGTTTGTGAGATGACAGACGTCCTCTTGTAAATTAATTTTGTAGTTAGAAATTCCGGACTGCTTGTTATTCATATGTCATAGACTTCATGAAAATGTTTTTCTGTAGCATTATGAGAGTGCTTTACAAAAATGTGGCTTTGGGGTTGGTAGTTAGTATATTATGTCATCTGACCGTCAGATATTCAAACTGGGTGGAATCCATGTTACGTAGAAAAGTTTTTTTGTCTCGGTGTTTTTAAATGGCTTTATTCCTAAGGTTTAAACGAGGACCATCAGGCATGACTTGTTTGACAAAGAGCATGGAGGCATCTCCTCAGACAGAATCAGGACCATAGCAGGAGTATGAGGTGAGGAAGTATCTGTTTTACAAAGAGTATAATGATTTGCTTACAGGTCTGATGAAATAAATTACTCATTTCTTCTCAATTTTAAATCCGTAAAAATGCTTTAAAATCATTAAATACTTTCTCAGTGGCTGTCTTCCTTCTTTTTATAATAGAGATAAATATTTGCTTATCTAGAATTATAATATCTTAACATTTATTTAAGTGAATCACATATAGGCTGTTACTATTAGGAGATAGTTTGGATTACCAAATGAGAATACTTTATTTTATTAGGGTTTAGTTTTTTTTTTTTATCATAAATATAATGCATGCTCATTTTAGACCATTTTTGAATCAGAAAGATTAGAAAATCATCACTTAGCAAATACCAGTATAATAATTGTTTTAGTCAAGAATTACCAATAGGTAATAAAACAATTTAATATAGGCCAGAGTTCTAGGAGGCAAAGGATATAATGCCAAAATAATTTCTTCACAATATACTTATTAATTAGAAAATTACAGAGGGAAAAATTAGTAACTTTACAGTGAAGAAACCCAGAAGACATCACTTTAACCATGCGACCGAACTTAGCGTCACCAGTACTGGTCAAACTGACATCTGTCCACTGAGAAGACACAATATCATTCCTGCCAAGAGCATACCCTGATCTAAATATGCAGAACCAAGAGATGAACCCAAACTGTGTGTCATTACACAAAATAACTCACCTGTATTTTTCAAAAATGTGATAAAAGACAAGTAAAAAAAAAAAAAAAGGCTATAGGATTGTTCCATTTTAAAGGAGACTGAGAGACCGAGAGACCTAACAATTAAATGCAAGGACCGGATATCCTGGATTAGAGAGTGAAACAATGAAAACATATTTTTATTTATTTTGCTGTAAAAGAAATCACTGGAACAAACTGGCATAATTTTAATAAGGTCTGGGATTAGTAAATAGTATTGAATCAATGTTAATTTCTGCTTTAAATAATTTTAGTGTGGGTATATAAGAGAATATCCTTATTTTTAGGAAATATACACCAAAGGGTTTAGAGATAAAAAGGCAACATGTCTACAACTGACTCTCAAATGATTCAGGGAGAAACATCATATATAGAAATGGAAAGAACATGATAAAGCAAGTATGATTAAGACATTAACATCCAGGGAATTTGGATAGAGGATATACAGGAATTCTTTGTGTTATTTTTGCAACTTTCCTGTAAGTCAAATTATTTCCAAATGAAGTTTTAGAAAACTCATCAAACTGTGCAGTTTAGCATTTCGGTGTATGTAAAATATATTCCCAGCTGACAAAATTTTTTCAAATAGATAAGAATGCTGTGAATACTGTCAAACACTACCAAAAAAGTAAAAATTGGTGTCATATTTTTAGAAAGCCACTGGAAATATGTTAACCCAGAAAGAGATATTAAACTCTGTAATTCAATATCTACGACTTAATTCTAAAAAAAATACCATGTAGTATATGTACAAAACAATTTATGTGCAGTGCCCTCCATCCCAGCATAACCGTATCAGCAAAGACCAGGACGTGGTCCAAATATGAATCAACACGAGAGGGGTTAAATTATGACGTATATAGTATATTGTACAGCCACTGAAATAATGGCTTCAGAATCGAAACATAATTAGTGAGTGCTTACAATGAGCCAAAGAAATGATTTTGTTCTCAGAGGAATATTTAATAACAGAAAAATGTTCACTATATATGGATGAGAAAAAGGAGGTCATAAAAATGTATGTTCAGTATGGTTCCCATTATGTTTCCTAAAAATTATATGAATAAAAAATATCAGGACAAGATACTCTGAGGGGTAGTACTTAAACAGTTTACTTACATGCTCTGCTTTTTATCTTTCTGAATTTTAAAAATGGTCTAAAATGAGCATGCATTATATTTACAATGAAGAAAGAGTAAACCCTAATATTAAGATATTTTCTATGTTAAAATTATTTTGAGTTGGTCATCCAAACTGTTTCTCATAGTAATTGCCTGTATATAATTCATTTAAACAAATGTTAAGATATTGTAATTCTAGATAAACAAATATATGTCTCTATTATAAAAACAAGCAAGGCAGCTGTTGAGAAAGTACTAACAATTTTTAAGCATTTCTACAGATTTAAGGCTGAGAAGAAATGAGTAATCATTTCATCAGATCTGTCAGCAAACCGTTATATTCTGACTCTTTGCAAAATAGATATTTCCTTACCTCATGTAATTCTGATATTCTAGGAAATGACTCTGATATAGTACACACTATCGTCATTCTCTGTGTTATTCGGCAAATAAGTTATGCCTGACATTTCTTGTTTAAACATTAAGAAGAAAGCCAGTTGAAAATAACATTTATTAGATGACATTCTACTTTAAAGACAAGCTTTTCTTTCTGCTCTCTTTATTAATTTATATCAGTATGGAATCAGTCATATTTATGAGTAAATAAGACTATTTACCAATAGTAATTCTGTTACTGTTATTTTGATGCTCAAATTGTCGTGGCTTCGGCCAGTGGGAGCTCCTTCAGGCTGGCTTCTGTGTGCTTTCCACAGGTCCCTCATTCTTTAACTTATTCGCTTTCTGGCTCAACTTGTGTTTCTCCTGCCCTAACCCTGGAATCAGCCATTTCTCGCAGGAAGTCTGCTTTGTTTTAGTGGAGTATTTACAAGCCAAGATCTGGGAACCAGGTGTGCTCATTGCTACTGTTTGTTCATTGCTTCTAGATCCTCTCAGTAGACAGACGGACGGACGGACAGACAGACACACACACACACACACACACACACACACAACTATTACTGTCTGCCTACATGACTGTATGTGTTAAAAATCAGGCATCCTTATGGATACCTGCAGTTTCAACCCAGCATCACAGGGCTCAGACTAGTCTTTTCCCTTCTATGTTTGTAACTCCCTTCTCTGACAGTAGAAACTTGCTCCCATCATCCACAATGATTTTCTTACGTGCTTAATTCTAGAATGTATATAAGGTAGTTTTAGAATTGCTAATTCATACTACTGTGAAAAATAAATCTATTATACCTTAGTCTGTGAATTATATCTCAATATAAGCTGTTTTTAAAAATATTTCCTAACTGGAGTTGAGTAATTGTTTGTATTCTTTTTGTCTTTAGCCCAAAGATAAGTAGTCGAAATACTGTATTCAGAGGTTGCTGCGATTGGTTCTATCTCCTCTTCAGTGTCTGTCCATGACATTTATTTGAAAGACAGTTGCGTTCACTTATTGTGTTTGTATTCAAATACGGATGCTCCCTTATCCTTTCAGATTCCATTAATTTGTTTTCAAGTATGTGATACATTAACGAGGTTCTTAAAGTCAAAACCATACTCCCAAAAATAGATGTTCTCAGAGAAGTGTCTCTGCCCACCTCTCTCCTGTTCCCTTCCCCCTGTTTTTCCACACATATTAGTTTTTAGTTGATCTTTCCTTTCATATTTTCCCCTCAAGCAGCTATAGGTATATTTTCTTATTTCCCCTTCTTAACCAGAGGTAACATTGATACTGTTCTTCTGTTCGCTTCTGTCACTTAACATGTGCTTACGGCCACCTCATAAGAGAGGTCTTCTTCAGTTCTTTTTACAGCGGTGTAGTATTCTGTGGTGTTGATCCACCCTAGTTTATTCCACCAGTCTCCAGTGTGTGGGCGTTTAAATCCTTGCCGGTATTTTGCAGTTACGAACAATGCTACAATAAATAAATTTTGGTATGTACCATTTTATAATGTCAAAGGTGTATCTTTCAGCTAAATCTTAAAAATGGGATTGCTGGATCAAAAGGTAAATGTGCTTGTAGTTTTGTTAGATGTCGCCAGATGTCTCTCCCTAAGGGTTGTGCCAGTTCACATTCCAGTCAGCAGTGCATAAGAACGTGATTTCCCTCACAGCCTCACCAACAGAATATGGTGTCATACGTTTTTGCCATTTGGTATTTTATAGTAATTTTAATTGCCTTTCTGTAGCTATGAGTAAGGATGAACATCTTTCATATGTGTAAGGGCCATTTCGGAATCTTTTTTTTGAGGAGAGTGTGAATTGTTCATTTTTCTGTTGAATTTTTAAACTTTTTAATTTTTAAAGTTATTTATGTATCGAGGAAACTAACCCTTCCTCTTCAATGTTGTTGTTGTTGTTTTTTTAATATGGCCAGAATTTATCAGTCTTTTCTTTTATTGCTTTTGGTTTTGGGGTCGTACTTAGAAAACTTTTTCCTGTGTTAGATTATAGAAGGATCCCATCCATATTTACTTAGAGTACTATATGGTTTGACTTTCTTTTTTTTTTTTTTTTTTAACATTTTTATCCCTGATACACTTGGAGTTTAATTTCGTTTGATCAGGCTCTTCCTTCCCTCCCATGGCACTTGTTTTTTTTATTCAGTATTTTCATTTTTTCCATATGAATTTAAGTATCAACTTGTTTAGCTCCCTTAAAAAGCTGGTCGGTATTTTTATTGAGATTGCATTACATTTGTAAATTAATTTACAAAAAAACAGTATTTTTATGACCTAGTATCATCTAATCCAAGAACAAGGACGGTCTTTCTGTTTGTTCAGGTCTACTTTTTTGTTTTTCAGGAGTTGAGGGCATTTCTTAAATTTGCTCCTGAGTTTTTATCTTCTTTGTTGCTTTTGTTAGTGGAGCTTTCTCTCCTGTTACATTTGCCAGCTGCTTAACATTTGTGTATCTGAAGGCTGTTGATTTCTTTGTGTTCGAATTTCTCCTATTTAAATTTACCAGGTTTCTTGAATCCATAAATTTATTTCATCAACTTTCTGGAAGTTTTAGGCATTATTTATGCAAATGTGTTTTCTGCCTCATTCTCTGCCCTTCTGTGGAACTCTGGTTATACACAGGATCGACCTCATGATATCATCGCCTGGGTCACTGGGCGTCTGTTCTTTGGGATTTTTTTTTTTTTTAATCTTTTTCTCTTAGGCACATAGTTTACTTTCATTTTCATTGATATAGCAGATTATAGATTGAAATTTTTCTCTGATCGTCGCTTTAAATAAATGCCATAGATTCTGATTATACAGAAAAAACTATCTTGGTTTTAGTTCTTTCATGTCATTTTCTATTTGCCTTCTTTGAGTTAATAGATGTTATTAATTTTCATATAAACAGGCATTTTTAATTTTTTTATTAATTTCTAGCGTTATTACATTGATGTCAGTGTTCATAATAATGTTCATCTTATGGAACTCGCTCAGGTTTTCTTTGTGACTTAATACGTAATTGTTTTTAAGTATTCCACGTATATTTGAGAAGGTGTCTTCTCTGTTATCAAGGTGTAAAGTTCACCATATATTAATAAGATCTTATTTTTGTCTACTTTATCTATTTCGACTGAGAGCGGCAGATTAAAGTCTCCTGTCATTTGCATGTCTGCCTATGCCACTTTGCATCTCCCATGAGTTCTGTCTTACAACAGCAGTCGTGTCGCTTTGGGCATAGTCATAGCTGTTGTATTCTCATTATTAATTACAGCCGTTAGCGTTAAAGAGTGCCTCCCTTGTCACGTGTGTTTTTCACTTCAATTCTGTGCGTCCTGTGTTCAGGAATACTCCTCCTCCACCACCCCGACCGTGCCGGTCACTCACACGCCGCAGGTCACACCACGGCACGCGCGTGTGAAACCGTTGGTATCGCACGTGGGATTCATATTATTCACGTTAGTGGATAAATAGATTTGTTGGTTCGGTTTTTCCTTTTTTCTTTTTTTAAGATTCTTTAGAGCAATTCTGCTGCTCAGTCGCTTTCAGATTTTAGACGCCCAGATGAATAATCTTCTATTGCATTAAAGTTTTTTAGATAGCAGAGACAGTTTCAGAGTTATCATATTACATGAAGGAATTTCTCAGTCTGTTCCCACAGTACCGTTGTGGTTTTTTTAAAACAAATTTATTGAAATATAATTGACATACAATGAATGCACATATTTCAAGTATTCAACTTGAGGAATTTTGACATCACCACAATCAAGATAACATTTTCATCACCCTTAAAATTTTCCTCGTGCCCCTTTGTAATCCAGTCCTCTTTCCACCATGGTCTCCAGACATCCACTGATCTCCTTTCCGTCACTAGAGATTAGTTTGCATTTTCTAGAATTTTTAATAAATGGAAACAGGTATACATGTGCTCTTTTTTTGTCTGGCTTCTTTCATTCAGCACAATTATTTTGAGATTTATCACTACCGTATGTTGTTTTTTATTGCTGAGTAGTATTCCGTTGTATGGATATACCACATCATTCATTCACCTGTGTATGGACCATTATTTAGTTTTTGGCTATGGTGAATATAGCTGCCAGTAAAGGTCTATTGAAGAAACCATAGTTTCTTTAAAAGTTAAGCATAAACCTTCTATATGTCAAAGCCTTTATCCAAAAGAAATGAGTGTGAATATCTACTCAAAGATTTCCATATAAATGTTCACAGTAGATTTGGTCATAGTAGCTAAAAGCTGGAAACTACTCAACTGTCCAACAATGGATAAACAAAATGTAGTATATCCATACAATGAATTACTGTACTTCAGTAATAGGAAAGAACCAACTATTGATTTATGTAGTAACATGGATGAATCACAGAGTGATTAGGTGCAGTGAAAGAATACAAGACTGCATACTGTTCATACTTGAAATTCTAGAAAAAGCAAACTGATTTATAGTGACAGAGAGCAGATCAGTGATGACCTGGGCTGGGTGTAATAGAGGGATTACTGCAAAGGGGCAGGAAGAAACTCTGGGGAATAATGAAAGTGTTCTGTATCGCAAATGTGACCATGATTTCACAGGTGTATAACTCCATCGCAACTCACCAAACTATACACTTTAAATGGATGTATCTTATTGTCTTCATACTTCAGTAATATTGATTTTTACATGTCTGTCAGACACAACCAAGTAATTATAACAGGTAGTTTTAGTTGTTAGTTTATTATAAAGAAGACGCTTCTCATCTAACCTGGACCACTGAATATAAGAATTCGCTTAATTAAAGAGAAACTTGACTGTGTGAACATGATGAAAACACCAGATTAGATCGCATAGGAAATAAAAATATGAGTGAGATGCAGAACCAGCTTTTGAAGATTGTAAAATTTACTAAGGTGGAGAATGGATGTCAGGAATATGAAAAGTATTCAGACAGTGCTGAGAGAAATAAGAGAATGTGGTTAAAGCATCCCATCTTTCTCAGCCAAGACCCAGCGAGAAAATCATTCCCTTCAAATGTGATTAGAGTGACTGTTTTCTCAATTATCCCAAGGATGGCATAACTAATACCACTTAGATTCATAGGAGAGAAGTTAATTCATTCTATACAGTGGACATCTTTGGACTTTAGGGCTTAATTCTCTCACAAAACCCATTGAGAAAAGCTAGTGGACTGAAGCCTACTGTACAGCCTTGGTTAAAAGCCTTTCTTCTCTTTGAATGCTGTGTAGCTGGATAAGTTAACCTCGTGGTGACTCACTATAAAATGGAGCTAGCAGTGGATAGAGCAATTGAGAAGAGGAAACTGAATGAATATATGTAGGTCACTGAATACCGTGCGTAAATGCAGTGCTCCAATACTCAGTAAGTGACATGTAAACATTCACCGAGGTGCCCAGCATCATCACCTTCATCATTCACAAAATGCCGAGTCCTCCCATGACAGGTGTCATAAGTGCTCAAAGTATGCAGAAGGAAAAGACCCTTTAGGGGTGTTGACACATCTGGGAAATCTTCTGAGGGAGATTAGTACTGGAACTAGTTCTTGAAGATTGCTCGAGTACACTTTCCATGGCAGAGATCTGAAATAGGGAATTTTGGGTGGAAGAAAAAAATTTGAGCATAGATAAGGAAAACTCAGAATATATTTGGGTATACTAAGCAGTTTGATTTTGCTAAAGCATACGGAATACGTCAGGAGTTAATTCTGTTCCACAAAGTGGGTGATAAAGCATTGATGTCTTCATGTGCCAAGCCAAGAAATATGGACAGAATTAGGTTAAGTGTGGGAGAAGTCCCGATGAGTTTTGGTCAGTTGTGTGGCGTTAGTTCATGCAGGCGCCATTAATTGAGAGCAGTCATAGCGTCTCAGCCAGTGGGTCTGCAAAGGTGAGTAAGACAGCATGGATTGTTTTTTAAGTACATCGTCTGGAGCTGAACCAACCTGAGGTCTGGGCTAGCCAATCAGATGCCCTTTTTAAAAACATGTTTGTTTTTCCATGAAAGTCAGGCAAAGCCTATCTTGTAAAGTTCTAGATGATTTAGTCCTGAGCATAGCATCTAATCTTAAAATCAATAGTATCATAACTGCAGAAGATTTAGAAAAGCACTTAGAAAGGAAGAAGTGCATGATCCAGAAGGGCGGGTGGGGGGAGTGGGTGTGTGTGTGTGTGTGCGCGTGTGTGTGTGTGTAGATAGAGTTAATGGTTGATGCCAGTGCAAGGGATGAGCCTGATAAAGGAGAGTGTTTATAAATAATCAGCATCTTAGGAGCTTAGAAAAGAGAAGCTTGCAGGAGGACCTGCAAACGTCTTGGCAGGCACAGGACATCTTAGTAGAGAAGGACGATTTCTGGATCGCAGTTTTGTAAGCAGGTGGGAGGGAACTACAGTCCTGAACGAAGTGTCTGGATTTCCTTTGGCAAGAGACAGGCAGTAGAATGGAATGAGAAGGTGGAGAAGAGCTTAATGTCTGAAGACCTCAATCTGAGTTAATAAAGGGGCCCAAGCTATTTGCCCAAAAATGTCAGAAGGCGGTAACATAGTTCCCTCAAGAGGAACTGTTTTTTGATAATGGCGCAGTTAGTTCAAAATAGTAAGAGGGGAGACGCTTTCGAGCTCGTGCAAGGGCATGGCGGGATTTTGTATTGGATTGTGATGCTCAGCGCGCCTCCTTATGTTCGCAAGCCATGCGCGGTGTTACCCGCCTGTCATGACTCCCACGCTCCCCAGTCAGTTTAGGTGAACAGAGGTAAATGTTTAGCTCCCAGCTCAGGAGAAAATCGTGCAAGCCAAGCAGCAGAGTACAGAGGCCCCTCTCCCTCTGTCGGTTGCACCGTCAGGTTGTGTCTCGCTAACTTAAGACGTGTACAGACCCTTTAAAAGCTATTAGTGCGTGACTTTAGTTTTTATTAGGATAACGTTGCTGAATTACGTACAACCTTAAATGAAGTATAAACTACTTGGGCTTAGCACTTACACTACAATACGGAAACACGTTCGCATGTTGTTTACAAATATCCACAAAGCTAACCGAATTCAAATTAGTATTAACTTACTGCGACATGATGCATTTTTACATAAACGCGCCTGCTCCCGACGTCTGACGGTGGCGGTCGCCGCTCTGGCGCCAGCTCAGCCTGCACTGCCCGCGCCTGACGACTCATTTTTCCCGCCCCTTTTCTCTACCAAGCGACTGCAGACCTCGCACCCTTTGCCGTCTCTGGACTTGAGTGCGTCAGTATCACAGTGACCAGCTCCCTGTGCATTTCACTCTTGCATGTCAACACTTGAATTGTTTTCCAGGTTAATGAAATGGAAACACCACGTTTTTAGTTTTCACAAAGAATTCATTCAAGAATACACCTGAGAACATAGTCTTGGATTCCTGATATTACGACCTACTCTTTTTTAAATTTATTTTTTAATTATTGTCGACATACAATATTATTGGTTTCAGTTATATGACAGAGTCATTACACATTACATGACATGCAAAGTGATCACCACGATAAACCTAGTACCAAACGACACCGTACAGAGTTACTGCAGTGTTGACTGTATTCCCTGAGCCGCACTTTACATTCCTATGACTGTTTTTATAACTAGCAATTTGTACTTCTTTTTTCAGTTTATGCCTTTATTATTCTTTTAAAAATTTTTCTTGTGGATGAGTTTGATGATTATTCAGTTTATGTTTTGAATAAAGATAATCTAGTTCATTTGTTTCTCAGCTAAATAGCTAAATAATTATTTTGGCCCTTTGATACTTCTTAACCATCTTGAAAAAGATACTTTCTAGGATATTTAGAGATCTTTCATTTTTTTTTTTAATTTAAAAAAGTTAGACATTTATACAGTCCACGAAGTGGTGCCCTGATGACTCTAGCACCTCTCTGGAACCTTACGCAAACATTACAATAATATCGCATTTCTTAACCCTTCAGCTCTTACTCCTCCCCCTCCCCCATGGCAACCATCAGTTTGTTCTCTGTATCTACGAGTTTCTTTCTACTTTGTTTATTTTGTTTTTTAGATTCTACATGTAAGTGAAATCATACGCTTTTTGCCTTCCTCTGTCTGACATTTCACTTGACATACCTTCTAGATCCATCCATGTTGTTGCAAATGGAGAGATTTCCTTTTCCTTATGGCCAAGTAATATTCCATTGCATATATGTGCCACATCATCTTTACCCCTTTGTCTTATCGATAAACACTTATTTTGCATTCATATGTTGGTTGTTGTGAATAATGCTGCAATGAATAAAGGGATGCACATATGGTTTTTAATTAGTATTTTGGATTTCTTTGGGTAAATACCCAGAAGTGGAATTGCTAGATCTATTTTTAATTTTTTGAGAAACGTCCATACTGCTTGTAGAGTGGCTGCATCAATTTACGGTCCCACTGTGCGTGAGGGTTTTTTTTCCTCCACATCCTCACCAACACTTGCACTTGCTCTTCGTTGATTTTTTTGATTATGGCCATTCTGACAGGTGTGAGGTGATATCTTATTGTGGTTTACATTTCTATGATGACTAGTGATGTTGACCATCTTTTAGTATGTCTATTGGCCATCTGTATTGAAGAGGAGTTTTCCACTCAAAAGGCTAACCTTATAATCAGCTCTTTGTTCTGCTTCTGTAAGCATGCTTGCCACAGAACAAAGGGCTGGATGACCTCAAAATTAACTAAAGACTCATCCTCCCTTTTGCTTGTTCTGTCTAGATAACAGATGAATTGCTTGAGTTTCTGTCTGAAAATCTGGAGCTTTGTAACTCTTTGTAACTGCCTGTAACCCATAGCAACTCCTGTGCTTTGTAACTCTTTGTAACTGCTTGAGGACAAACTAGCCAATCGGCCCATGCCAAGTAGTCAAATGTAACTGCATAGATAAGCCCTATAAAAGCAAAGTTGCATCTGAGCCGGAGGCCCAGATCTTCAGAGCACTAGCTCTTCTGAGATCACCAGCTTAATAAACCTGAGTTCTCCGACTCTCTGAGTGGTGTCTGATTTTTGCAACTTTCTGTAACAGTATATCCTCTTTGGAGAAATTTCTATTCAGGTCCTCTGCCCATTTTTTAATTGGATGGTTATTTTTGGCATTGTATGTGTTCCTTCTGTATTTTGGGTATTAACCCCTTATCAAATGTATCATCGGTGAATATCTTCTTTCATTCAGTGGGCTGTCTTTTGTTTTGTTGATGGTTTTTTTCGCTGCGCCAAAATTTTTCGATTTTATGTGGTCCCTTTTATTTGTTTGTTTCTTTTGTTTGCCTTGCCTGAGGACATATCTAAAAAACATATTAATAAGAGTACTATCTAAGAGTTTATTATCTATGTTTTCTTCTAGAAGTTTTATGGTTCGGGGTCTTACATATAAGTCTTTAATTCATTTCGAGTTTATTCGTGTGTGTGTGTGTATATGTATGTATGTATGTATGTATGTATGTGTATATATATATATAGATGAAAGTGAGCTAGTTTCATTTTTCATGTATCTGTTCATTTTTCCCAGTACCGTTTATTGAAGAGACTACTATATATTCCTGCCTCCTTTGTCTTAGATTAATTGACCATACAGGTGTGGGTTTATTTCTGGATTCTCTATTCTCTATTCTGAGCTATGTGTCTTTTTTTATGTTGGTACCATGCTGTTTTCATGACTATACCTTTGTAGTGTAGTTTCATCAGAGAACATGATACCTCCAAATTTATTCTTTTTTCTCAAGATTGCTTTTACCGTTGGGGGTCATCTGTGGTTCTGTATAAATTTTAGGATTATTTGTTCTAGTTCTATGAAAAATGTCATTGGTATTTTGATAGGGATTGCATTGAATCCATAGATTGCTTCGGGTAGTATAGACATTTTAACAATGTTAATTCTTCCCATCTATGAGCATGGTTATCTTTCCATTTATTTGTATCTGTAATTTCTTTTTTGACTGTCTAATAGTTTTCCAATTACAAGCGTTTAATGCCTTTGGTTAAATTTACTGCTAGGTGTTTTATTGTTTTTGGTGCAATTGTAAATTGGATTTTTTTTTCGCTTGTATGTAACTAACTGCTTTTCTCTTGCTACTTTTAAGAGTCTCTCTTTGTCTTTAACTTTTCATCTTAATTTTGTGTGGGCCTCTTTGGGTTCATCTTTGGCACACCGTGCTTCCTGGATTTGTATATCTATTTCTTTTGCCAGGTTAGGGAAATTTTTTAATCATTATTTCTTCAAATGCATTTTTAAACCGTCGCTCTTTCTTTTCCCCTTCTGCTTTCTCAATGATGTGAATGTTGGTATGCTCGATGGTGTCTCAGAGGTTCGTTACACTACCCTCGTTTGTTTTTAATTCTTTTTCTTTTTCTGCCGTTGTGATTGGGTGTGTTCTGTTTCCTCATGTTCCACATTCGATCCTCTGCTTCGTCTAATCTGTCGTTGCTTCCCTCAGATGTTTTCTTCATTTCAGTTACTGTATTCTTTATTTCCGAGTGGTTCTTTTTTATGATTTCTATCTCCTTTTTTATGTTTTCCGTCTCTGTTGAAGTTTTCGCAAAGTTCATCTGTTCTACTCCTACGTTTATTGAGCAGCCTTATAACCGGTGGTTTGGACTCTGTCCGGCGGATTGCTTATTTCCATTTCATTAGTTCTTTTTCTGGAGTTTCGTTCTGTTCTCTTATATAGGACATGTTTCTTTGTCTCCGCATTTGGCTTAACTTCTTGTGTTTGTTTCTGTATGTTAGATCTGCTACGTCTCCCAGTCGCGGCAGGGCGGCTTCATATCGTAGGTGTCCTCTAAGTCACAGTGGCACAGTTTCCCTGTTCGCCGGAGCCAGGTGCCCCAGCGGTGTCCTGCGTTGTGTATGTGTCTTCCCGTTGCAGTGGAGCCTTGATTGCCGTGGGTACGTCAGTGGGCGGGATTAACCCTCAGGCAGACTGGCTGTGACGACATCTGACAGGCCGTTGTGCAAGGGCTGATCCCCCAGTGCAGGGGTCTCTTCGCGGGGTTCGGTGCCCGTCCAGTCCGACCTACAGCGTGTTGTTTGTGGAGGCGGTTGGTGGTGCTCCGGTATGGTCTGATGCCTTCCACCAGGCGTGTTGGTTCTGGGACTTTTTAAGAGGGGTTTCGGTACAGCCAGTGTCAGCCACTTTCTGTGTTTGCTCGGGGCTAGATTGTGGGAGCTGAAGCGACCTGCAGTCTGGCCTCGGAGGTGCTTGGGGAAGGCTGCCCTGTGATCCCGAGGCCAGCGGCCACTAATGTCAGGCTGGGGGTCCTTTGGCGCATCACCATGTGAGCTGAGGCCTGACACCACTTGTGCCAGAATTGTGGCCCCTCGGTTGAATCTACATTCTGAGTTAACATTGGACATAGTTTATGCCAGTTTTGAGGTTGCCTGATGGGAGTTACAAATGCAAGTTAAGCTCAGTCACCACTTGCGCCGCGCTTGGCGCCACTTAGCAAGAGAGAGAGAGCATGCGAGGGCTGGCTGCTGCTGGTTTGGGGTTTGCGGATCTTCGAGAGATTTTAGGAAAGTCCACAGCACTAGCGAGGCCAGCCGCTTGTGTCAACAGCTGCTGGAAGCGGCTCAGGCATGAGAGTTGGGTGGGACAGGGTCCGAGGGAATCGCCAGGACGGGAGAACGGTGTCAGCCAGGTTGATGGAGAGCTCAGGTTTGGCACCTGCCAGCACCTGCTGCCGGGTAGTGGGGAGGGCTCAACAAAGGAGCAGCGGCGCCTGCCAGCACTTCTGTCCCTGGAGAGAGCCGACCTGAGCTCTGCCCCCCCAGCCTTCCCTCTGAAGCTGGTCAGTTCAGGTCCTCCCACTACGTCCCTGGCACTTTAGAAGCTGCTGCCCCTTCTAGCTTAGAGCAGGTGTGTTGACCCCTCAAGACGACCTCCTGACACTGCAGCAGCCCTCCACCTCCCTTGGACACAATCCCCTCCGGTTTTCACAGTCAGATGTCGTGGGGACGACTGTTCCTGCCAGTGGTACCCCGGGTTTGGGAATCTCTTGTGGGACTGGGACTGGGACCCCTCGCTTCTCATAGGGGACCTCCACAGCCAGGATATCCCTCCCGACGCTTAATCACCACACCATGGATGTGGGACTTGCCCGTCCCGCATCTCTGCCCCTCCCGCCAGTCTCATCATGGCTTCCTCTTTATGTCCATTGAGGACTTCTGTTCAGCTAGTCTTTAGGTGGTTCTCATTGATGGTGGTTCTATAATTTAGTTGTAATTTCAATGTGGCCATGGGAAGAGGTAAGTACCTCATTTATCTACTCCGCCTCTAGAGTGCGAGTCACCCAGTGTTTGTTCTACCAAATTCTCAGACTCTGTGGCTGACTACTTGGCCATGGTTAGTCACCTGGGGGCAATTTTTCTATTTCATTATTCCATGTAATCTAAAAAGTGAAATTTCAAATAGTAAGAAGGCACTACTTACTAGATAGCCCCAAGCAAACACAGATAGTGGAAGGTATTATTAAGTGCCAGACCAAAAAATAATGAACTTTACCTGCACCCTGCGATAGCCTTAAGGCGTGTGATTGGAAATGGGGGATGTTTTTCTGGTGTCATGGTTGGTGTGCTGATCTGCGTTTATGTCTATGTGGGCGTATCTTGCCAGAGAAACCCCAAACCTAGTACACATGCAGCCATGGAGGGTGACAGACGAGGGAGATCACTCCAGAAATGTGTCCTAACAGAGTCTACCATCTGGGGAGAGCCTGTGCTGGGTATTTTAAATGCACTTTTTCCCCAATTTTTTAAATCACAGAACAGCTGCTGCTGCTGTCATTGTCACCATTGCATTTCTGTAGATGAGGCGGCCACAGCACGGTGATGTTGCCACTTTCTCAAGATCTCATAGATCTCAAAACTGAAATATGTTAACTCCAACATCGTGTTCCTTTCACAAAACCATCCTGCCTCTAACCTTCCTAAGTCCATCTGTGATGTTATCCATCCGAAATTAAATTACTGATTTTTAAAAATTCATGCTCTGAAAATCACATGTGAATTCAGGAAAAAAAGGGGGGTACATACAGGTTTTTGCTTTTTGTGAAAAGAATTTTATATTCAAAAACCAACATTAAAGAAATGTGTTCATTAGCAGAGCAGCTTGGAAACTTGTTTCATATTTGAACTGCATTTGTTGTTGTTTTAATAAAACAAATATCGGTGCGTTTCTCCTGCCTCAGAGCTGCTGGGGATCAGAGGATCCTCAGGATCCTCCAAAGACTTGCTAAATTTCCTTGTGATCTGAAACCATTATCACAGATGGTGAACATTCGCTATTTTCTCGTTGAGGGTTTCCTACATACTGTGCACTCTTATTATTTTTTTCTCCACAAAATAGGAAATGTTGTGTTTTTTTCTTATAGAGTAAACATTCTCAGCAGGAGTGAAAATTAGTTCTTGAGAATAGGCCAAAAATAATTTCTTTACATATAAGTCACAGATATACATATAGTACATAAACAGATATACGGTGAATCCATAGTATGATAATTTCATGGAAAGTTGTTAGGAGAAAATATGTTTAAAGGGTTGGGCAATAGGGATATTAATGCAAAAAAAAGATTGAGAAACACTCAATTGAAGCGATGCGATTTTCTTGTTATTCTAAGTGCTGAGTGCACATCACACTGATAACTTAATGATTTGCCTTTTCATCTTTGCTAGCATTTGACTCTTAATTTTTCAGTCCTCCCTTCTGTCTTTGCTAAACCTTCAAAGCTGTAGTCACTTCATTCTTCTTTTATTCCATAACTCAGAATTTGAGTAAAACTGCACTGAACATGTATAATCCCAGGAAAGCTCTTTGTTGTACATCTTCCAGCCAGCTGTCTGTACTTATATGTTCGTAAGTAACTTAGAGAAGCTTAGGAGTAGAGAAAGACTCCGGATGACTTTTTAAAAGCTGATGGAGTGTGTTCTGTCATCTCTTGATTACCCATCCTAAAGAGTTGGGCAGGGAAGACAAATGGCAGCAGTCACTTACGTACAGTCAGATCGTTTCAATTGCATGATGCTGTTATAAAGTGACGACCTGGCAGAACGAGTCGTGAAATGTGTTCCTCCGCCTCACCTGCCACTTCCCCCGCGAAACTCTTTTCTCTCAATCTAAGCGGAGCTCAGTCGGCAGAGCGTTCATGGTCAAGTCCCAGCCCTGGGCAGCCTCGCCGGGGCTGCAGTTCTCTCCTTCGGGAGCATGAAGCGGGCACAGGAGGGTGGCGCCGTCTGTGCCAGGCTGGCCTGTGTTCGAGGGTGAAAGGCGATCATGAGCCCAGATGGCAGACCACATCATTAGGCCGTTTGGCCCTGCCTAGTGTTCGTTATGCCACAGTACTTCACTGCTCAAGTCATCGATATTCCTTCAAAATGTTATCTTTGAAATGTCAGAAAAACATGTCCTTCCTCATGAAACAGAGGCTTCCACAGAAGCTAATTTGTTACTCTCTTTACACCGAAGTACTGTGTGCGTGACAGCCACGTTTAAAAAAATTATAAAAATGAAGAACCTTTAAGATGAATTGTTTGATTTCAGATACAGCAGTCTCTAATCGTCCATTTTTTACAAAAATATATTAAATTATCAGGATTATTAAGTTGGGCTTAATAATTATTAAAATTTCAGGATTTACCATTACCATTTAGTAATTATCTGAAGATATATTTTATAGTGGTGTTTTATAATGCTAAAAAGGAGAAAATTAAGGATCAAATACGTGTGAAAAAACATGTATAAAAGATATGTATTTTTCTATAAATATCTGGTACCCTTAGGGAAAAAATTTTGATGTAACCTGGACCTAAATTCTTCTCCCTAAATGCATCTGATCTGACCATGTCTGTAACTTTTGTGATACTGTGGCTCAGACTGTGAAGGATGCGCCAGAGTGTACCGGCGTTTGCGTCTGTGATTGGCTACTTGCGGACCTGTCGTAAGGCAGGTGAGAAGATGAGGCATCGCCTGTCAATCACAGTGTCAGGAAGCCTGCAGGGGAGATGCTGAGCAGCCTCGGCACTCAGCAGTCTCTCTGCACCTTGTTACCAATTACCTTTTTACTTTGGTGGAACATTGCCCATTTCGTAGTAGTCTCCGGTTTGTTCTTATTGAAGCCCAGCATCGTAGCAGTAATCTTTTTTATCAGCAGTTTTGTAAGCATATGTTGCCTCTGCCAAGTTTCTCATGTAGGTCCCTTGAGCCGTGTTTGTTTCTGTTCCGATTCCCTGAAGCCGTTCTTGGACTGTTCCTAGTCTCCAAGCCATACAGTTTTTCTCACGCTTATTAAATATCTGTGCTTGGGGTAATGGGAAAATTGACTTGATTTATGGTACTCTCTTTCATACTAAAACAGCTCTTTTGAGTGTGCGTACACACCAACCCCGTGGAAGCAGATTTATCATAGCCAAAGTGATTTTAATCACCTGTCATTTGACGTTAAATGTCACTCATGACAGTAGAGCCAGATGACACTGAGGATGATGTAGCACACATAATAAGGAACGAGGGCAGACCTACTGCAAGCAGTTCACGCGACAGCCGTGGCCTCCTCCTGCCGCCCTCCGTTCCCAATTCAGTCTAAGACGTTGTGTGAGGCCGAGCAAGGCAGACGTCCTGTGAGAGTGGGGGCAGCGACCCAGCGTAGGGCTTTAGAGCATGCGGTTTGGCTGCTGCGGTGGCAGTAATGGGGTGAGCAGGGCGTCCGTGAGTGGGGTGGCAGAGACCATGGGAGACAAGGTCTCATTATAAGAAAAGAGGGTTACAGAGAACAGAGAATGAGAGTGAACCTGTGGAACGGGATTAGAATTTGAGGCGTCAGGGTGAGCTTGTGGTTTCCAGTGTATCAGGTAAATGTACATGTGTATATTTAAATAGAGGTCTGTATTTTACATCTGTTCATAGGGATGTGCATGTGTCTGTTCGCACCCACACGCGCATGCGCACTCCCAGCTGTATTCCTAATGGTGCCTGCAGAGAAGGCCTGGGAACAGTGGCGCCTTACAGCAGCGAGCACACCTAGCACTTCGGCCTCGGCTCCCCAGAGGAGCGGGAAGCGTAGCTGGCGAGCCTGGGTCACCTGGTGCCGGGAAGGAAGCAAGTGCTCAGAGAGTGACAGGGTCGAGACAGTAAGAAACCGAAGCCATCCTGGAGCCGGACCCATCGGCCAAATCTAGAATAATCAGCTTCAAAATCACTACCGATAGGAGCATGGTACGGATAACCCACTGAGTAAAGCAGGAATCCGTGAGCCCTGATAGGAACAGATACCATAAACCTTTATCCAGACAAAGAAAATTTTTTTCTCATAGTAGGATGTGCCTCTAATAAATGTAGAAGGACTGATAGAATTTTCAAAATCACCATTTAGCAGTCATTATAGTAATAAGTAATTCAGCCCCAGAAAATAATTATAAAGAGGAAAATCTTTACAGTGAAGAAACCAGGCCGATACCATCTTAATGAAAATAAACATGATTAATTATGACACAAACTGAATTTGTGCACCACCTGATAGAATGCAAAGAACACATCATTCTGTCATATTCCTGTCAAAAATATTTCTGCCGTAACTTGAATCTAATCATGAAGACACATCAGACACATCCAAATTGAGTATAATTCTACAAAATAACATGCTTGTAATCTTTAAAATTCAAGGAAAGAAAAGTCAGGATAAGATGGAAGAAAACTAAAGAGACATGATAATTCAGTGCCATACGTGATCCTGGTTTGTATCCTTTGCTATAAAGGATATTGTTTTGGGGACAATTCGTGGAACTCGAGTGGAGTCTGTGGGTTAGATGATAGCGATATGCCAATGCTAATTTCCTAGCATTAATGGTTTTATTATGGTTATATAGGAGAATATCCTCATTTGTAGGAATTACACATTAGCACACTGAAGGCAGAGAGGTTTCAGGCCAGAGCCTACTCAAAGATGGTTTGAGAAAAACTCTGGGAACTTGAAATTATTTCAAATTTTTTAAAATAGCAAAGTAAATGTTCTGTCAGGCATATTCACCACTAGAGAAATTACTTCCTTTCAAAACTAGAGACAAGGCTTTTGATATAAACCTATAGCAGGACAATGTGTTTCCTTATTGAGATTTTTTTGATATTTATCTGATACAAAAATAATAAGGTTACAGAGGATCCTTAAAAGAACTCTTTTATTTTTTAACTCACTTGATACACATGTACTATACAAACAAACAAAAAAACGACATACACAAAACACAAAGCCAGTAAAGAAATGAAAGTGCCTGGTGTAGCTCTGTGTCTACTCAGGTTTCTCAATCTGGCCTGAAAACAGTTGGGCAGGATTTAAAAAGCAACATCCTGAAAAAGAGAATGTTGGAGTTTGTTGTTTTTATTCTTTTTGCAAGGTAATTAAGAATGTAGGCCCCGTAGCCCACCTTCCTGTTTGGAATTCTGGCCACCACTTATAAGATATGTGACCTATGATAAAGCATCTGATTTTTCTAGTCCTCAGTTTACTCATCTGTAAATTGGTAATGTTAAACTCATGGGTCTGTCAACATAATAATGAGATGATGTGTAAAAAGCACTTAGGCCATGTAAGCACTAAACGAAACTGGCTGTGCTGTTATTATTTCAGGAAAAGTTAACACGCTTTCATAAAAGCCGCCTTGTGAGATCATGTTGGCTTCCTTCTGCTTCACCAGAAGGAGGGTTACTAGGAAGCCATAAAAGTTATGGCCTCTGCTGTTAAACCTGTCCTGGGATCAAACTAAAGCCTGGAGATGGAACACATCCTCGAAGACAGCAGGCACTGTAATGCAATAGAAAAAAGACTCGGGCTTTGGAGAACTCGGCCTTTGGCTAAGTTCCAGACCTGCCGCTTACAAGCTTTGTAACTTTGGTCTTGGTCTATAAAATGTCTATGATGTACAAATAACCTTAGCACAAGGGCTGTTGGGGGTTAAACGAGATAAACTTTACAAAACTTTTAATAAAATGACCCACCTAAAGAATGTCCTCAAAAAATGGTTGGGTTTTTTTTTTTTACTGCTTCTAAGGTGCAAGGACAGTTAACTTAGAAGAATAAAGGCCCTAGTATCAGAAACGGCAGAGCATCCAGGGCATTTTCAAACAGTGTGATAAGCTCGCTGTAGCTGTTTGTTCCTGCAGAGGTTCAGACTACCAGTGATGGGCTTGGGTTGCTTCAGAAGGAATTTCAGTTGACAAGAAGCATGTCATGAGTTGTGTGATCCCGTTCTCGAGAGATGCTGGGGAAGGGCAGATAACTATCTTTCTGGAACAGCAGCTTTGGAACCAGGGACAAAGGACAGACTCCTCATCTAGTTCCATCTGTGTTTAAATGGTGAGAGACTATTGACTTTTCTGGCTGTAAAAATGTAAACCTTTCTTAATCCCACACAAGAGTCATGTCAGATGCACAATCAAAATGTGTTTTTTTGTTTTTTTGTTGTTTTTTTTTTTTTTCAAGAGAAAATGTGCCTCCTTTAGAGAACATTTACTTGCTTATCTAAAATTAGTGCCTCTTGGTCATTGATCCTAAGACTTCTTTAGAACTCTTGAGGTTTATTAAGAGACGTTTTCCTGTTGCATTTTCTCCTATTATTCACTCAGTCATGCAACAAGTATTTGTCGAGAAGTAATGTTCCAGGCACTCTGCTAGATAGATGTTGCTTTTGAAAACGTGAACAAAACACATAGCTCATGGGAGAGGATTTGGTCTGCTGCCCTCACAACCTCTGCTGGGCTTCGTGGGGGCTCTCTGCAAAGGAGCATACTTTAAGCCATTAAAAAAATTAGATTTGCGGTTGCACAATTGCTAAATGTGTGTTCAGAGTATACCAGAGCAGGCTTGACTCCTCATTTGCCTGGAATCGCCTTCCCCGGAGATTTCCTTCATGCAGTGTCCCCATGTCTCGTGGGGAGCAGCCTGTGATTTGCAGGAGAGCGCCCGCGGTTGACAGCACATGTGAAATTAGATGTGGGCTGGTCGCTGCTTGAATCTGATGTGAAATAGAAGCTCAGTGTTTCTGCGCTTAATACAGGGGAGGAGATTTTTCCTTAGAACAGTCATGGCGATGTTAACTCTCTCAGCCGACTAGCGGCACCGAGGAAAAGTGCTGCTCAGCTCCAAACTGGTGAAGGCAGAAAGCTGCAATGACAGTACAGGTCCCTATTACAAAGAGCACTGCTTTGCCAGGAAGAGCCGGCCGCAGCAAAAAGCACCCCACAAAAGAACTTCGCTAGCGCAGTCAGTGCCTCTGCTTTTACCCAGCTAGGCGAGTAGCGTGTTTACTCAGCGTGTTGCCTCTGCCGAGATAAGACCCTCTTCCTTCAGATGCCCTGGGCTGCCGTTTGTTTAGCTGGAGAACTTAATGAGTAATGAATGTGCTTGTCTGGCTGATAGAAAGTATTTCCACAGCCTGCGGCTGTGTTTGTAGAGAGCCGGAGAGAGACCACAGGCAGCAATTTGTCGTCTTAGGTATCAGCACAGTCTTCTCTTTTAACAACTAGAGGATTTATTTTTAACTGCTTGACTCAATGTGTGTCAGACGATTCGGACCATCAAACTGCAGATTGAAGCGCCCAGCGCGGGGGAAGCTGCGAGGGCAGGGGAAGGGGGCTGGCCGGGAAAAGGGGCGGGATTTCAGCATCGTGCCTCCGTGGCTCTGCCTCCCAACGTGGGAGAGAGTTTAGGGCTTCCAGCAGCATCGCTGCCTGTGCAGGTCCGGCAGGGAACTGAAGGCTGATGGCTGCCTTCGGCCGCTTAAAGACATAATTGCCCAGTGGCGATTGGGCCGTTGCGAGGAGGCGCCCAAGACCCAGGGACCAGAGTATTCCAGGCACCGGCCTCTGCCATTCAGCAGACCGAGCTCTTCTCCTGCTTGATGCTGCCTGTCTCCAGAAGCCTCTCACCATGATCGATAGCTCCAAGAAGCAGCAACAGGGCTTCCCAGAGATTCTGGCTGCTGGAGATTTCGAGCCATTGAAAGAGAAGGAATGCCTTGAAGGGAACAACCAGAAAAGTCTCAAGGAAGGTCAGTCCGTGGACAGGGGCGCCACTGCCGGATTCCCGTTGCCGTCAGCCGGGCTAAGCGTGTGTCTGCTCACTGTGCTGTGTGTGTGTCTCCTCGCTCCTGCACCTTGCACGGGCTAAGTTCTCTGAGACGAAAGCTCAGTGCCGTTCCTGGCTAGCTCTCTCTGAAGATTCATTAGCTGATAGAACTGCAGGGATTGTGCAGTAATTAACACAGTGAGGGCACTTAGGAAGCCAGTCCTCATTTCAGTAAAATCCTTCCAGGTTCCTTTTGTATATTTTTCTCATGCGCTCCAATTTTTTTTGCCCCCTCTTCCCCAGCTTAGGAGAGGCCATTTCCTTTTCAATATTATTCAGAACCCTGCGTGTTTTAGGTTTTCAAACACGTGATTCCAGGAAAATTAATTTTTTTCCAGTTAGCATATTTATGATTTTTATGTAAAACGAGGAAGGTAGCTAGCTCTTTCTTAATTATACCTTTAAATAGTTGATTTAATTGGCTATAATGCACATTGCATCGTTTTGTTTCTTAAAGCATATTGCATAGTTTTCTGCTTTTTTTTTTTTAACAAAGCAAAAATAAGCTTGAGAATACTGTCAGTTATTGTTGGTTGGCACTACCTAGCTACCTCACCGACTGGTTTAACAAAATGGCCAGAGACGCGGGCGTTGCTGTCCTGTGCCCTGGCCCCCCAAGATGCGACAGGACCAGTGCAGGGCATGCCCTGCCGTAGCCGCTGGAGACCCAGGGCCGTGGTGTGAGAAATTCCGGATCTGTAGAGAATAAGTTTTTCTTAAATTTGAAATATGAAGATCGCTTCTCTCAACAGTTGTTTAATTGGAAATTGATTTCCTAGTGCCCTTGGGGAGGAAAAACCCTACAGCACCTGCTGTCAGCTCCTGCCACCAGCCCCCCCCTCACCTCCACCTCGCTCTTGCTCGCCTTGTAGAGACTCAGAGTAAATGTAGAATTCTCCTCCTAAGCAGCACTTTGAGCTTCTTCCAAAAGAACATTCCTTTTTTCCTCATTTAGAGTATGAGCATGGTAGATTGTTCAGATTTAAAAGATAGCAATAATAATTGGACTCGCTAGGGTCCAACTGCTCTTGGGTGTGGGCAGAAGAAGCGTCTAGATGGGAGCAGACGGCACCATGGGGTATAAATAGCCGCTGCCGGGAACCAGGCGGCGGGGTCGCCTCGCGCGGCCAGCCTCGTCGCGCGTTCCCCGGAGTCGGTGCTCGTGGCGTCTTAGGACGTGTTCGGGGGACTCACTGAGGGGAACTTAATTTTTTTAAATCATTCACTTCAAAAAGAGTTAAGAATTCTCTCTGCATCATTTGAGTCGAGTTCAATTGTTAAGCTACTATTAATACCGTAAATTTTGAACAATTTTGGTGCTGCTTGAAAAGCTGGGGAAGGAGAGGAAAATGGAACAGGAAAAATAAAAAGATGTCACAATGGCAGAATATGATGACGGAGCATGGAAAGCAAGGATTAAAAATACAAAAACAGGGCAGGGGAATTATCAACAGGAACAGCAGACTAGAGTTGAGAAGATTACATAACGTATAGATTGTTCTCCGAACAATGGTGACCATGCTTTGCATTTACACGTGTGCGATAGTATAGTGTCGAAAGGGCAGAGCGTGGACTCTCGGATGACATACATGCTCGGGGTCAAGTTCCAGGTGCACGGTTTTCTAGCTTTGTGACCCTGGACAAGTTTATACAATGAGGAAGAACAATACCTACTTCACAGTATGTTTATGAGATTCTGGTCCTCTGCCAGCTTATTATCCCTCTTCTTTCTTGTCTTTTTAACCCTTTGTGACATTTTCCTTCTATTTAAAATTTAAAAAGTTTAACCCTATATATATTGACAGAAGAGTGTTGTATATTTTACTGTCATGTAAATTAATGGGTATAAAGAGGTAAGGGGAGAGAACTTTCATATTCTAAAACACTCCACAGAAATGATCGGATGATAAAATTCCATCTATCTTACCACAGTTGCATTCAAGTGGGTTTTGCCTTATTCCTCAACAGACTGTATTTCTACTCATTTTCTGCTCTTGGGGGGTGGGAGGACATAGGGATATCAAGGTTGATCAGTTACCTCAAAGTTAGAGACACTGAGAGATTAGACCAGGATTCAATGAGAACAGAAAAAACAGAAATTTTGCAGAAAGCTTTTTTATTTGGAGTGGTATGACAGTGACTTGGTTCCTCTGCAAGACTGAACTCCCAGAATTCAGCGTGTCACAGTCGCTGCCTGCACAGGAACACCAGTGGCCAGCTCATCAGACTTGTAGAATAAAACAAGGGACAGGCCACTGTAGAGCTGCGTCTGCCGCCAAGCCTGGGCTCAGACGTGAGTTGTACTCCATGCGGGTTGACTGACAGGGCAGCGGTCGTTGAAACAGTAAAACACCCTGGAGTCTGATTAGATCCTGTGCTGCTTTGTCAAAAGAGACAAATATAGGGACCTGTTAGTGATGTCTAACGGTTTATGCCTCACACGTTAAAGGACACTACAGATATTATATTTCACATCAACAGTGTTTGGTTCTTCACTCATTTTGGGCAATGTTGGTTTATGTTTTTGTTTGTTTAAAAGAACAAACTTTAATCCCTGGATCATAAGTTTTCAGGTGGTGAGGGAAGGGTAAATTTGGGTCCGTTTGATACTGACCGCATGGACACAGCTTGGCCTCCGGTGTTTCTGACATGCGTCTGCTGTAAGGGGTTGGGAGTCCGTGCTGGTTCTTGCTTATATTGGGATATTTTGGAATTCCTATTTTTGTTGACAGTGCTTCTTAGCCAGAATTGTTATTGGGGGTAAGACAGACGTCGTAAGCACGTAATCATAGGTATTAGAGTTTATGGGCCACCTTAGCAAGAAAATTTAGTAATACCTACTGGAAATGTTTAAGTTTCTATCGCCTGTGAGTAGTTATCACAGACCAGAGAACTGTTTTCTTAATGCTTGTATAAACTTTTTTGATAAATACCAACCCATGTGTGTAGTTAGAGAAGTTATTTTTTACTTTAGGTGACAATAGCAAAAAATATCATGAATTCTGATCAAATTCAAAAGAGTTTCTTTTGTCAGAGCAGCAATAGGAATCTCAATTTTTGACTTACCCATAAAAGGGTTAGAACATTTTCTAATAATGTCAAACACGGATGAGATTTAAATTTCATTTCTGATTCTACAACTAAAGAAGAATATTACAAATCACTGACTTGACAACTTAAGAATTAATAATTATGAATTTTGAGGAGAAACCAAATCAATTGAGATGACTTAATTCAGATAAATGTTTTAATATGAGTCATTATTGAGATTATGAATCATAATACCAATGCTACCAGCTAGTTATATCCTATATTTATCAAAGACAAAATGGTGGGAAATGGATTTAAAGAAGAAGAATTGATGTTCACTATAACAGAGCCCTCAAATGGTAAAAATGAAATACCACAGAAAGAAAACTGAGTTGTGTGTTAATAATTACCTTGGCTAAACTAATTGCTCTAGCAACCCCAAACTCAGTGTTTTAACCAAAGTGCTTTTCTTGTTCAAAACAGTCATCCTAGTCACCTGTCCTCTAAGAAGTGACTTGGAGACTTGGGCTTCTTTCATTGTGTGGCTCAACCATGGGAGTGGGGGAGGAGTTACAGATTTGGAGGAACCACATTCCCAATCTGTCGCAGGCTGGCTAATGACCATCGAGATGAAGCATGTGGAAGTCTGTGGCGGCCTACGCACTAGGATGGGGGCAGGTAAATGCGGTGTGCTGGGGCATGGCCGTAGCAGGTTTGTTTATGAAAAAATGCTCATTTGTCTGAGCTATTGCGTAATCCAACCTGGGGAAATAGCTTAAATAAATACTTTCATCAAAGCACCAAAACTTTTTAAATGATGGAAATTATTTCATACATACTCAACCTATGCTATCTTTTAGTGACACATAGCTGTTTAAGTTTAAATGTAAAATAATTGAAATAAAAATTTTAAAAATTCAGCTCTTTAGTCACTGAGCCGCATTTCACTACTCAGTAGCCATAGGTGGTTGGTGGCTCCCGCAGTGAAGACTGGACAGCCTCCGCGTCGCGGCCGGAGGTTCTGTGGGCCGGCGCTCACCGCTTCCCTCTCGCCCCAGCTCTGCAGGGCCAGGCCTCTCAAAACCCGGTCCCCGTGCCGTTCCCCAAAGAAAGCCACCGGTCAGTCAGCCAGAAATAATCTCAATCCCCTCTATTCCTGATGCCTTGATCTGCTTCCCTTCGTGGCGTTTCGGCCTTCGCCACTGTGATGTGTATATGCACGAGCTGCATCATTAAACTGTAAACATGTCTTGGAGATAGTCATTGTTTGGATCTTTGGTGAGCGCCCTGCATCTCACAGACATGTTATTATGCAACAAGTATTTAAAGAGTATTATGCCCGTCCTTGCCACCTTAAACAATATAATTTGAACTGTTACCTTCAGATATAATTAATAATGCAATTATAAATTAATGTCTAGCCCAAAATGTAATGCATTGGTGCCTTAAGGCACTGCTGAGGTGCATAAAATTGTTTGCCCATGCACAGAATGTTGTATATTACTAGAATCTAGGTATGACTATATTACTAGAGTTATTACTTATTGTTTGATTTTTGTCATTGGCCACTTCTTGCTGCTCTCCCTTTTCTGATTTGCTGCTTCTAATCTTCTTTAAGCAGCAAATTAACAAAATGTAGTAATAGAATTCTGATTCTTTTGTTGATTCAACTAAAATGTATTGAGCCATATAGCAGGAGAAACAAATAGGTATTTGAAATCAAGAACACTACAAAGCCTTCTGTAGGTGAAGTGCATGAATTTTGCAACGCCTGTTTTGAGTTCTCTGGGATTTCTTTCTTCCTTTTCTTCCAGTATTCTACGTAATTGGAAGTGTTGTACAAGTGAGGTTATCACTAATGTTTTCTTTTCTTTTTTTTTTTTTTAATAAATTTGAAAAGTAAGGTATATGAGAGAAAAGGTAGAAGATCTCTCTTCCTAGCTGTGAGTCAATGTTTTATTAAAAATGGGCATAAGCTACTTTTGAGTTGAAATGGTACAATTTAATTTTTTATTAGAAATAATTGCATTTGGCAGTAATTTAGTGCTTTTGTACAGCATCTCATGCCAGAGGTTGTAAACCTCTATAAGCCACAGCATTCAAGAAGCCCACAGCCTAAAAAGCGAGAAACTAAATGATAGTATAGGAGTTAAGATCCACATACACATAGAAGAGATATGGAAGAAATCCCAAGTGTGCTTTGGTCCAGGTGCGTGAGGACCACAGACCGCGAGGGCCAGGCCCTCTGGTGCGCCAGGCCTGTATGGTCACCTGCACCCCCGATGTCTCCAGTGGGCGAGCATCTTCTTCCAGTGAAACATACTCCTCCAGGGGTTTGATCTCCATTAATGGCACCCATTGGCTCACACCAGGAACCCTAATAGGAGTGACCATCACACCTTCCTTCACCTCCTTATAACCTGTCACTAAATCCTGTTACCAGATCTGTCAGTTCTGCCTCAGAAATGCTCCATTTGTCCACAGCACTGTTTCGCAACAGCCACCACCCTTGTCCTGGTCCCTTCCTCAGATGGGCTCTTTCCTCCCCGCCGGCCCCAGCCCCTCCACTGAGCAGGGCCCTGCTTCTGTCCTGGGAGCGTGCATGCTTCTCTCTCTCCCAGCATGCCTCTCCCCGCCCACCCCCTGCCCCCCCACCGCCCCAAACACCCACATCGTCATGCCTGTTGCTATATTAAGAGAGCGCACAAGTTATGACAGTTCCCGGTTCTGTATGTGTTAATGGGCAAATTGGCATGTGTGTGTAGGTATATATAGGAACATGTACGTGTGTGTATATATGTCTGTACATAGGCGTGTGGGGTGAGGGAAGGGGGAGGGAGACTCCTGAACCCACAAAATGGGAAGAAAAGCCGAGACACTGTGCCCGGGCGGAGTGACCCCCAGAGAGCAGCGTGGGCTCACGCTACTATTCCGGAAAAATGAGATAAAAACATCTGACTGTTTTCCTGCTTCATCGTTAGTCACCCTCTTCTTCAGAGAGCCTGCCTTAGGCATTCATAGTAAAGCTTTTCCAAATCTTTTATATACTATACATTTTCCCATTTTAGAGGGATTAAGAAAGAGCTTTAATCTATAAAAGCACCTCTATCTATAGCTGCTCGCTGAAACTCTAATACAGTGGTAGAATGTGGAATTTTTGATTGTCCCAGAAATAAGAAAATAACATTATCATCTTTTGGCATCTTATATAGGGTAAGAAATCCAGAAGTTCGGGGGTAGAACCATCGTGGTCCTATACATTGAAAGCTAATTGAGAAAACCGAGAAAGATTGTTATAACCTCTTGACATTGCCGGCAATCAGGCAATTAAGTGGGTGGTTTTGCTTTTGAAGTGCCTGTGGTTTGCATTAAGCTTCCGTGTACCCTCCTCTTTATTTTTACCGCTTTTTAACCAAGTGCGGTTGTTTTAAATGCACATGCATGACAGCTTTCCGCGTGTCCGCCACAGGCGAGCGTTGTCCCCGCCGTTCCGTACCAGGGCCCCTGGCCGACGTCACGTTGTCATGCCACGAGAAGCACGCTTTAAATTCATTCCAACTTTTGACAGAAAGGAGAAGGGGATTTGTGTGAAGGTATGATCAGTTTAAAGAAACATGCCCCATTTTTAGCAGTCTGTTTCTATGGTAACAGAGGCAGCAGCCAACCACAGAGTTATCAAAGTGCCTGTAAATTTCCAAGGCACAGCCTTGAAGACATCGCCTCCCAGACCTCACGCTGCAGAATGATGCAGGAATCCTCCAGCGTGTTAGCCCGGCTGCTAGCATTTCAGTTTTTCACTTCATTTTCGCTCTCTGGTTCCTAATGAGGGCAAGTGCTGCATCCCAGACTGTGCCCCCCTTACCGGCAGGGTGGTCGCGATTTAGAATTCCACAGTCTGCGCCACCTGCCTCTTCCCCTGCGGCCCCCACCCCCTCCCCCGGGGGCTTCATCAGGGTGCAGTGGCCTTGCCCACACTGGAGGGAAAGGTGGTATTTTCTACACAGTCGAAGGCCTAACTTTTTCAAACACCAATCTGCACAGTCTTTTTAAATTTAACTTGATGTTGTCTCCTTTTTAAATGGAAAATAATCATAACATAAAATGACTGATCAAAATGCCGCTTGCTCCCCGTAGCGTCGGAGGTTTAGATTTACATGCACACTGGAGCTACCTGCTGCTGTTGCTTCAGACAGGAAGTGGTGCTGAAAGTTTGCTTAATCCATGCAGGTAGCATGGCTCTTACAGGGAAAACCCCCAGTTTATTTTTGGCCTCTTCACATTCCATTTATTAAAATTCCTTGAAGAATCTTATTTGATAATTGGCAAATTAGACCTCTGAAAATATAACCAAAGGTGTGTGATCTTTGGTTGCTACTTCTTTTCTATGCGAGTACTTAAGTGGTTAATAGAATTGTGGTGGTGGGAAGGAGCGAGCCCAGGAGTGGGTGGGAAATAATATATTTAATTAGTTTCCTCAAGTCTGTTGTCCTACCAGCTGTTCTTTTACTTTTTAATCGAGGCGAAACTCACATCACATAAAGTGAACTGTCCTAAGATGAATCATTCACAGTGTTGTGCAACCATGCCACTACCTAGTTCCAGAATTTCTTCATCACCCAAAAGGGAACCCGTGCCCACGAAGCAGTCACTCCCACACGCCCGTTCCAAGCAGCCACCAGCCTGGGCTCTGTCTCTGGGCTTACCGGCTCTGGATACTCCACATATGTAGACCCATGTAGTATGTGACCTTTCGTGCCTGGCTTCTTTCCCACAGCATACTGTTGTTCAAGTCCATCCGCGTTGTAGCGTGTACCAGTATTTCGTTTCTTCTTACGGCTGAGTAGTATTTCCTTGTCAGATATACCGCAGTCGTGTTTATCCACGCGTCTGCTGGTCCGCTCTCGCCTTGTGGACCGTCCCCACCTTTCGGCTGTTGTGAGCAGTGCGGCTGCGATCGTGTATGTACGTGTGTGGCTCAGTACCCGCTTTCAGTTTTCTGCAGTCCACCTAGAAGTGGAATTGCTGGGCCGCAGTTGTTCTTAACTCAAATACTATCTAATGAGCTTTAGAAGGAACTGCCAAATGTTCTCATTTTGTAACTTGTGGTCTTTTTCTCTGATAAAAATGATGTGGGTCAGAGCCAGTGAGTGACTTGCCAGTTTCCTGACTGACTTCTCTCCCCCAAACTCCTGCCATTATTAGTTGGAGCATTTCAGTATATATGACCATGTTCCTCTTTTCAGCTTTCTCTTCAGTCCGCAATGATTATTTCAAGCCTGTTTCAGTGGCCTCAAAACTAACTTTTCTTTCATTCATCTCACTTCAGTAGATGACTCTTCCTCCTCCTTCTCTGAGAAAATAAAAGCCATCATTTGGGAACTCCCTGGACATCCCAGACCAAATCTACAAACCTACCTGCAGCTGTAGCCGGCCCTCACGGCCCTCCTGTTAGATGGAGGCAGTGTCGTACAGAGGCTGTCCTTGTCTGCTCTGACCCTCCCTCCCGCAGGGGTAGTTGTCCATTCCCACACTTTCCCTTCCTTCCCTTCCCTCTTGCTTTTCAGTGGTCTTTAAAGCGAGGTGCCACGCCCCCGACCTGCCCGCACCCATTTCCCTGCCCTTCGTGGGCAGCAGCTTGGAAGTGTCGCCGCCATCAACATCATTCACACTCCTGTTGCTCCATTCCGTAACCCGCAGTAGGATTTCTATCGGTCGCTCCCAAAAGAGCCCTCCGGCCCCGTGCGTTAAAGCAGCAGCGCCGGCCAGTCGGGCATGAGAGCACAGCCCCCGGCCTCCCGGCCTCCCCGTCCCGTGTTCTCCACCTCCGCAAACCCCGTGGCTTCAAATGCTGCGTAAGCGACGACTCCCCGATTTTCATCTCCTGCCGAGACCTCACTTCTGATATTTGTACCCGTAAAGCCAGGTGTCCCTTTCACATCTCTGCTTCCAGTTCAGACATGTCGAAGACCGAACTCCCTAGCGGCCAGCCCGTGCCCTTTACCTCGGTAAGTGGTCTGCCTGCCCAGGAGCTTGGCCCGGAAGCCCAGGAATCATCCTCGTCCTCTCGTCCTCCTCCACACACAACGTTCAGCCCCCTGCCACGCACTGCTGATCTTATTCCAAATGCATCTCAGATCTGGCCCTCGCACCTCTCAGCCGTGGCGGAGTTGAAGGAGAAAGTGAGAAGTCTTGTACTTAAGGTTTCTACCCTGGGAGGTCAGAAACATTCTACCAAATTTATAAATAAAGATGCCGTTTACAAAAGAAAGCTTAACCTGAACTTCTGACAACCAGTCAAAACCTAGCCCCCATCACCCATTACTGGTACTTTTGACATCTTGTGGTCCTTTACTGCTTATTAATTATACCAAATTTTACTATTATTTTGGGATGATATTCCCAGTAGTTTTAGGTAAGAAGAATTTAAAATTAAATTTAAAATTACTTTAAAACATGACGATATACATTGTGAGGAAGGAATGAACAAAAAGGTGCTCTCTTACCTTGTAAATGGGAATATAGATCAGGGCAACCATCTGGATTGCAAAGCGCCCCTATCAAAATTTTAAATGTGTTCCTTATTGGAAATTTAATGTCCGTGTGTGTATAAAATCAAAGAATGCCAAAAAGTAAATCAGGATAATCATTGCAACATTGTTTATAATAGCAAAAAAATCTAGAAACTTAAGTATATATGATTGATAGATACAGCAATAAAATAACCAGTAAGAAGAATGAGCTAGATTTTGTGTTCCCGAAAGCAAATTACCAAACTACATGACCACTACGATTTTACCTTATGTACTTCCTTTGCATATTTTTTGTTGCTGGAATAGTCACAAAGTGTTCTCTGCAGCCATAGAAATGTAACAGTGGTTACGTTTGTGGAGAAGGACTGGAGGTCTAGGGTGGCATGGGCTGACTTTCACTTTTTAAGACCTTTTTTATGTGCGTATGTCACTTTTAACAAATAGAAAATGTTCTTATAAAACATAGATTTTTAAGTTGCGGTATTAGTGGTCCATGTGGCGAGGTATCTCTGAGTCCCAGGTGCAGAATGAGACCGTGCAGGGTGTGACTTCTTACCTTCTGACTGCTAAATAAACCAATCACAGCAAAGAATTCTAAATATGTGCACCTTTGTAGAATTACATTTTTTTTAATCCTGTAGGAAATCTCCGAACCTCGCTCTCAATTCTGTTGCAAACCTAAAACTGCTCTGAAATAAAAAAGACTTTAATGGTTTTATGTATTTTTTTAATGGTTATCTTCAGCAAATATCTAAAGTAATAGTAGTGACTAATAATATTTTAACATTTATTTTTAAGGTAAAGGAAAATAGTTCATCAGTCTTTTGCCCTTTCAGTATACATTCTTTAAGATGTCATTTGCCTCTACCTGAGTAAATAAATGCAGTTGAAACCTTTGCTGCCCAACTGCTGCGTGATAAAAGACTGAAACCAGGGTTGAGCGGCCTGGCTCTTCAGCGTCCTAAGCTGTGATGTAGGGGCCGGGCACTCCCTCCTCTGTCCAAGTTCAAAAGATAATATGAGAGCGTTGGCTTTTCTAAATTGTCTTCTTTTTATAGGATAAGGCCCCTAATCCAATGCTATTTAAACAATACACGATAATTTCTGCCCAAGTCCAACCACTTTGTTCTCTTAAGTATCCAAACATGTTTGAAAATTAAAAATGAAAAGAAAAAAAAAGAAACTGAAACCAGGGTCTCTTTTTTCGCTTAGCATGGACTTCAGAGTTAACACATAGTCGTAGTCTTTAGTTCGGCATCTTTGCTTTTACCTCTGGTTCGCCCGCCGTCACTTGACTGCTCAGGGTGTTTCGTTTCTCACCCCTCATGGTTCTGTAATGTCTTATCATTCTGTCCAGTGCCTTATAATTAAATAATATACATTGCATCCTCTCACTAGCTTGCAGACAGCTTGCTCATCTCCCCTCCTCAACTCACCCTCCTTCATACCCCATAACTAGCTATTTATAAAGAATTTCCAAGACCGTGGCTGCCTGCCATACTGCTTCCCAGAAAGTGTCATTTCTGCCTTGTTTTCATAATATACAGTCCTCAGATGTCCCCTTGCAAACCCTCTGGGCCAAAACTGTGCTTTGTTTTGGCTTGTTCAAGTCATGCTAAACTGCTGTGTGTGATTAAAAATGCTGCATAATGTGGGGGGTTTTTTTCTGTAGAGTGAAAAGGCACTTTACGTCATATTAAAGAAACATTTCAAACTTTCTACTTATAGAAACAAAAAAGAATAGACATATCACAAAGCAGCTGGAAGTTTTAAAGTGGGGTATAAATATTATGTGAAAGACAGTATTATATTTTAAGGTTTTTTTCATATTGGAAACTAATCCTGAAATTTGTTCTAAAAGCACTTTAAACCATTTAAGAAGCAGGGGAAAGGAACTAAACGAAGATGCTTTTAAATATCTAAACTACTTGTGAGGCTGAATGAGAACATTTCGTCTTTACCATTAGATAAGCTACCTTTCATTTTTCGGAGTGGTGGTTAAAATTGAATTTTTACTTTTCCTGTATAAAAAAGAGACCAAGTTCAAACACTTTTGTTGACACAATATTTATCTGTTATAACAAGGAATAACACTAAGTAGAATTTTCAAAATTATATGTATTTTTAGATGATGGGACGAAGAAGTGCAAATTAGTAGTTACAAAACAGTCATGTTGGTTCAGGGTACAGCATAGGGAACATAGTATCGTTATAATGGTTATGTGCAGTGCCACATGGGTGCTAGAGTAATTGCGGGGTCATTTCATAAATTATATAAATGTCTAAGCAAAAAAAAATTTTTAAGAAAAAAAATTATATGTATTTTTCTCTTTGTTGAAATGTAATAGGAAAAACCATGACTATTAGCCCTAAGAGCTAATAAGACCATATAACCTTGGAAAATTTCACCACTTAAAATTATTTTCTCTAAATGCATTGGATATAATCCATAATCTCACACGTCTACTATAATTTCAGAGATGATGGTTTGTACACAAAGAAATTAGTCTCCTGACTTCATGGCCATGCCTTATGTGGACCACATAGGATCAGATAGGGAACATCGTCACTTTTATAATAGGTGAAAAGTTTTTTTTTTTAATAAAAAATGAAAGCCTTGGACTCAGGCTAGTTAAAAAAGATGTGACTCGTACAGTAAAGAAGTGACACTAGAGCTTCCTCTCCTGCTGACGGGGTCTTCGGCTTGCCTCTGAGTCCTGTCATCGGCAAGTGCAGAGCTGTTAAAGAATCCTCCACTCGTGGTAATAACCGTGTTCGCACAGAGAATACAGTACTAGCTGTATAATGAAATATACGTTTTTACTATCCCCTCCCCCCTTTTGAGAAGATTAGACGGGTTTGAACCCAACCATTTTAAACTTAAGGACTTCTTAGGACCATATGTTGGATTATTTTCATTTATACGTTTTTCAAGGATAAAGACATTCTTTGAAAATGTTCAGATGTGAGCAATCGTAACCTGAATTCTATTTCAACTCTGCTATTACTATGCCTTTGTTTTCTGAAAGGTCATAGCCACTCACAGAGTGTTTTGAACTTTTTTCTCCCTGAGAAGTCTGTAGACTTACATGTTTCTTTCTCTTGAATGTAATGATTGGCAAGATGGCCATGGAGGATACTGAACTTTAGTCAGTTCACTGATAGGACGGAGGCCGTGATGTCAGCCCAGTGGCACAGTGCGTCAGCACAGCCGGGCGCCAGGGGAGGGTGCTCCTGGGCTCAGTTTTCAGACGAAGCCGTCGCCTGGCTTCCTAGGCAGCCGCGTCGCCAGCGGCAGCGACCGCCGCAGCAGGTCAGCTCGGCGCCAGTGCCTGGAGCTCCGTTTGGGGCTGCGGAGGCACCAGCTCGTCAGCGCGTGTGGTGCCGGTCACTTCACCGAAGTACCGTTTATCCCGAAGGCGACAGCTGGGCGACAGGCCCCGCAGCGTTCGGTGACCTGGGCGAGAGTGTGAGGAATGCGGGGGAGGAAGACGGTCTCCGGGCTGAATTCATAGAGGTCCCAGAGGAACTCGGCGGAACACCTCGGTCCCACGGCCGTGACCACTGAGGGCGGGCCCTCTGTCTTCGGGGTGTCTTGCCCCCTGCCCAGTCTTGGATAAGCACCGCTAAGTTCCACCCAACTCTCAGTTTTCCAGCATCGCAGGACCATTAAGCCGTTTACATCATTCAAGCCTCGTTCTTCCTCGCCTTGGACCTTCTGTAAGATGCAGATGTGGCTGTCACTTGTCATGAATTATACATTAACTTTTTTACACATCTGATGAGTGGGAAGTACTGAAAGGAAGTTTGATATTTTCCAGAATTGTGAGCCTGCACTGTACCAATTTGATTGGTACTTTTTATAACCATTAGTCGTTCTCAAAAGAGCTTTTATCAAGTTGTGAATGACTGTTATATGAATTAATACTCCGGTTGTGTTTTTAAATCGACCCACAGTGGCGGTGCGCCTCATCTAGTGGGCATTGTGCCTCCTGTTCACTATGATGTGTCCAGTACTGCCCGCCTCTCGGCGAAGCTAAATCAAGCAGGGTCAGCAACAGTCTTAAAAACGTGACTAGTTGTAAGCCTCCTCTTCCATTCATGTTCTTCCCGATGGCTTTTCAAGTGCACACGCCCGGGCAGGCTGCCTGCCTCGCCGCTTTGAGTAATACTTGTCGTGTGATGATGTTGCTGCTTGGGAAGATTACGTAGGCAGTGGTGAGAGCATCGGTTGCTCTCCTACCTTTCAGCAGTGCGACATTAGTAGGGTTGGTTGATTCGCTGTCAGACTGGATGGAAAACACAAACGGTTTGTTTGGTTTTTGTTTTATTTTAACAGTTGGTGACACGCATTCATTTTGTGTGTTACCCTCGAGGTAGGAGATACCTTTGCACGTCAGCGTGAAGGCGCGATTTCTAACAAAGGTGACATAGCTGACAGAGCTGTTGTCAGGCGGCATGAGGGCAGCTGCCCAGGGGACACTCAAGAGACGCTTCAAGGCTAGCCGTGGTCATCACTGTTGGTTTGCAAATCAAGTTGTTGCAGATGTATCCATCATTCCAAGGTGCCATCTCCCAAAACCACATATTGCATTTGATACTTCACGAGTTTAGTGCTTTGTTTGCTTTAAAGCAAAGAAAGGGGCTGCTGATGTTTTCATTATCCTTTCTATTTTACTCCTTCCTTTGAGGACTCCCTTGGGGGAAAGGAAAGATACTGTTAGAGATTCTCCAATGGACACGGACCACCATGTTCCAGAAGTGTCAGCCTTTGAGTTAGAGGTTGTCCTGATCGTTTTTTCCTCTCAGTATTCCTCTTCCTGGGATTTTACCACTTGAATATGACCATCTTAATTTCAGACAAGCATTAACATTCTTGGAAGAGTGTCAGATATGCAGGCGCTCGGGCACTATCAGATCCACAAGTCAACTCCTTGGTTATTTTTGTTCCTAGTAAAGTACAGTGGGAACATGCTATCCTCAATAAACTGTAAATTATCAGGGGAAAGATCTTTGTGTCAGAGCATAATTGATTCAGAGTATCACGAAACATTTTAATACGAGAAACGTGTGCATATATTTTTGACTCATTAAAATTTTCTTTTGCTCTGAGTAATAGAATCTTATGTCAGTTGTTTCAGTTCTAAATGGGATGTCATGAAACTATGATCCTGTGGCCCCCAAAAGTAGCAAAATTTTTTTTCAGTATTTAATAAAGGATGACATATCATAGCAATGAATAAGAAAATATGTTTAAAAGCTCTTTTACAGTCTACCTTCCTTTGGAAGTACATCTAAGATTGCGCTTTGTTCTGGAGTCAGCACAAGGGCAAGCAAAGCACAAAGGGTATGAGGCCCACAGGCCCGTGTCGCCTCGGGTCTTGGGGGCTTATTGCAAATAGGAGCCGCCACTTGTACTGCGTTTGGGTACCAGACCAGTTCGAACGATCCTCCTGTTCGAGCCATCACCCCCTTACTAGAAAATTCTCAGTCTTCCCTACCATTTAAAAAATACACATAGGGAATTTTTTTTTTCTTTTTTGCATATTGACAACCCTTAAGCAGACCCTTTATAATCCTAAACTTGCTTTTCATTCCACGGTTTGAAATAAAAATAAAAATGAAAACTTACAATTGAATATGAAGCAAACCAAAGAAAGTATTTTTTCAAAGTTACTTCATATATTCCTCTCTTTTGAAATAGCTCATCTTCCAGATAAAAATATAAAGATGCTATAAAAGGAACCTCCTTGAGAAATCTAGGGGAAATTTTTATTTTTATTAAATTTGGCAAACTGGATTTCTGTATTTCATGATGGATACTGTGTTTTCTATAAGTTCTAATGATTTATTTTTTTAAACTAAAATGATATGGTGTCAACTGAATTGTAACTTTCTTAGAACTTGTAGAATGAGATGTGTTTTGTTTGTGCAAAGATTATTAAAATTCAAGTTAAGTTAGAAATTTTCCCTTGTGTCATTAGCAGTAGCTCATAGGTCTAATGTTCATCATGCAGTTGATCTTCATTAAAGCTATTTACAGTTTGTTCCAGATGGAGTAAGATCCCTCAAGTAAGTCAATCTTTCACTAAAATACATTTTTGCTATAACTCATTTTTTAAAAAAAAAAAAAAAGCTAAAGGAAGGTCAAGGAATTTCACATTTCCTACAAATAAGATCATGTAAAAGCTAATTGTTTTTATTTGCCAAGTACTATGTGATTGCATTTAAACAAAAAAGACTTAGCTTTCTTCATCAAATGAAGGTCATTATTTAATTAAACAAAAATATTCTGAGAATTTCCGAGTTGACCGAACAGGCAGAAATCACCAACCGATGTCCATTTCACAGTTGAGAGGTGCCAGGTGGTAGTACCCTTATTCAGTTTTGACCTAGAAGATGGTTCATAAAGCTTAGTTATGTCTCCTCTAGAACTTCATAATTGGCTCCTACAGTTGTCTCTAAACTCTAATGGTGATTATTTCCTTTTCACAGTGCTCCAGCTGAGGCTGCAACAAAGGAGGACGAGAGAACAACTAGTGGACCAGGGCATCATGCCACGTAAGATTTAAGTGTGATGTAACAAAATGGGCACGTCCGAGAAGAACCTGTACCACGCTCTGCTTTCAGTTGGAGCCATTTAATCAATATTCCATACCAAAGGAGTTTCTATAAGGATAAACAAGGCTTCATTTAAAACACATTTTGAAAACCAAATGCTGCTTAAAATATTGATTTGAATTTATATCATACAAAGAACACTTTTAGAACTCTAACTCAGCTAACATCAGTTCTTCAAACTGCAACATTGTTTTATTTTAAAATAATTGAAGTAATTGCTCTATATGGTGGATCCAATATTACTTAGACTTGCAGAAGTAACATGATAAAATTAATTCAAAACTTTGTTCTACTTCATTTTTTCCCTACTTAATTTTTCAAATTGATTATCTTTGATGCTATACTATGAGCTATAATATTAAGTGTACCTAAGTTACAGGACTAATAAATGTTATTTGTAATTAATAAAATTTTTCTTGCCCAAATACAGCTTTTTCTCCAGTTATCGCTAAGCTCCAGTCATTCATTTTTGGGAGTTGATTAATTTTAGAATATCTGTCCATGTTGTCTTCTTTACCTTTAATCACCAACTTGGAAAATGGTTTTATGTGTTGTGGGGTACAGTGGTGGTTTCGTGTAGCCCATTAGTATTATTTATATGGATTTTTTTTCTAGAAATTGATTTCGCTAAGAAGTGACTTATTTGGCTTTAAAAAACTAGGAAGGAATTGCAAAATACATTTATGCTTCTCAATCTTCTGAATCACTAATACTACCCTTTTTTTTTTTCCTTTCTTTTTTTTTGCTTAATGATAAGGAATAGTTTTTCTCTGCAGTAGATTTTTCCAAATGAAACTTTTATTCCTGGACTACTATTACTGGAGTATCTAAATATTTTAAAGCTAACATTGTGACAGAGTCAGCTGGTTTGATAATCTGCCAGAATTCTCCACCACTGCATTCTTGCCTATGAACAGGATTGATCAAATAGGATGAAATTATGTTTAACACCATTGCTAAGCCAGCTGTAGTCTGCTTTTGGAAGCTGGTCCCTAGCCAAACCCGCTTGGGCTGGCCTGCTGGGAGTCTTTGCAATGCTTCAAGTACCAGAGCTGACAGTAATAATGCTACCAAGACATGACTGGTCACATTTGGTAAATGACAGCCCAAGTAGTCTTATATCCCATCCACGTCATCTGACCACCCAATGTCATAATTGCAGTGGTGGATATACACAAGATTTTGCAAAGATAAGTGACAGAAATACTGTAGTAGGTGATGTTTTAGTGAACACCACTGACCCTCACTCTGGGATTCTGGAATACTTAACAAACCAGCAGTTAAGGTATCAGACAATCACTCTCTTTAGAGTGATTTGCATTTTGTTTGGTAGAAAGAGCATGAACCTTCCAAATTCAGAATTCTAGATTTAAATCCCACTTCGACCCTCATCTAGCTGTAAGACTTCAAGACTTCATTTAACTCCTTGAACCTTTCTTCTGCACTGAGGCGAATGCCTGCCTGTAGTCGTGATGATCAACGATTTAACTCTCACCGACCACAGAGCACAGGGCTAAGCCCATTGTGGTTCTCAGTAAATGGTAACATGGGTTTGCGAGGCATGGAGGAGGACACTGTGGGATGCAGAGTGTCCTCATGTTCAAGGTTAGGGCACTCGAGGTTAAATGTCCTGGGGACATTTAGGCCTTTCCCATAAAGAGCAAAGACCTGCCAAGGAATGGTCAAACAGTTCTCTTAGAGGTGGTAATTTGCCCCAACTATTGGTTGGAACTAGTCTGACCTGATATTTACATTGTCATTATTTTTACAGCTCTATTTTAAAAGTTCACCCATTTTCTTTGTGAGATACATAATTTCAATTCTGAAACACTTAAGGTTCCAAATGTTATAGATCTAGAAGAACTAGTAAATGAATGAAACTGTAGATGCAAACTATAAGATTAAGAGGGAACATCAACAAGATACATTGTAACATTTGGCTGAAGCATTAACTTCTCTGTTTTTACCATGGAAATGATTTCTTTTCCTCTCACAGCTTTGAAGAGCCCAGCCGCATTCCATGAGCAGATAAAAAGCTTGGAACGAGCCAGAGTAAGAGATCTCAGTTTAAAATGCTCTACTTCTCTCTTTTATTTTAAAGTACCTATGGACAAGTAGCAGTCTTACTCCTAGATATGCCAGTGGAGAAAATACAGTGCATTTCCAGGATGCATGGCACATAGAGCAATCTATTCTGGGGTAGTTTTATCTTGGAGGTTTGTAGGATGTAAGTGACATTCAAATTTTGTTCTTTTGAAACTAGTAACTCGCTTTGTACAAAAGACAAACCACACTTTTCACTTTCTTGCTTTCAGAGCATAACCACAGTTCCTAGAATAATGACAGAGTAATTCTGCCCTTCGTTACCCCAGGAGACCGCAGCCCCAGTGAGGGGCTGACACCAGATCCTTGGGTCTGCGTTACCTGTGCATTTTACCTGTGCAATGACCATGTGGGTGAATCAGGAAGGTTGCTGCGTTCAACTCTGCTTTATTCTTTGAGTTGACTCTGTCGTAGCTGCACAGCAAATTGATGTTTATTCTTTTTCTTTAAAAGGACCATTATGTACCTTTATTCTTTTTGTTTTAGGGAAAACTTCTGTCATGTGTTATGAAAAGCATGTTCCAAAAATTCCATAAGAATTTTCCCAGGACATAATGATGATCTCTTAGAGTCTTATAAAATGTAAAACTCGTTTTAAAGTCTTATTGTTTAGAGTTGAGTACAGTTCTGAATAAGAAAATATGACCAAGGATGTGAACTCGTCAAAGACAGTACATGATCATTTTTAGGAAATCTGTTATCTAGGTGAATTTTTACTTGACCCAATGCCTAGATTTTATGGATTTTAGATACTTAAATGTTCAAAATCCTATGTCTATTCAAAACTCAGCTTCAAAATTATGAGCCTTTGCCTTTCTGAAGTTTTAAAATAAAAGCCTACAAAGTGCTCGCTTTGTACCAGTATAGACGTCAAAGCCCTGTACAATTTTGAAGGCTGGAATTTAAATCATGTATTGGATAATAGTCTCTCAAAATACTAATTTCTATTCTTCCTTTCAAAATCATCACCAAAAGGGTATCAATTTATTTAAATGGAGTACCTTGAGAGAAAAAAATATATATAAAACCACAGTAAGTCAACAATTTATGGTAAGACTTTTTTCTTTTTTTTTTTAAAGACTGAAAACTTTTTGAAGCATAAGATCCGGAGCCGACCGGACCGCTCCGAGCTTGTCAGGATGCACATTCTAGAAGGTGAAGGTTTTACTTCTACATATTTTGCTGCATTTTCTCAAGAGAAGAAGTGAGAATGTCACCATTTCTGTTTATTCCCATTTTAATAACTTTTTACCCCACAGGCTGACATCCTTCACATTGTATAGCAACGTGAAGACGCAATTAAATATTACGTTAGATACGTGGGGAAGGTTTGCTTCTCCAAATAACCAGCCGACGATGGGCTCTTCCCCACCAGCTGGTGCCGTAGTTGTCTTTCCCACACTGTTCTGGAAAAACAGCTTTGGTCCAGAGGACTCCTTCACCAGTGAGGGACCCATGCCCTCTCCTTAAGTCATAAAGAGTGTGACCGCCACAAGTCTAACCCTAGATTTCAAGCTGCTTGGGCTCTGTTATGCCTACCTGGCATGATGTCCACACCCAGCATTTCTCCTTTGTTGCTATTTACACACAACAGTCCAGCTCGATCTGACCATTACCAGAACCGCCACCCTCTGGGCCCACCGGATTTTCTCGATAAGCTAGCCTCATCGGCTGCGAAGCGTGGAGGGACAGCTCTGTTCCATTTTTGGTGAGACGCAAGGCTCAGGCCAGTATGTTTTTCTTTCTAAAAACAAAGCATTCTTAAAAGCTGATTTCTCCACCATTGTTCCCTAGGTTACATTTTCTGGCATTGTTCTGCTTCTCTGACCAATTTATTGGGCAAGACAAAAACATCGCTTTGTGATAGTCCTGAGCGTGTTAAACCTTGAGAAAATACAGAAGAATCTGAAAATTCCCCAAACATCTAGAGACAGTTATCAGGTAGAAGGACCATTAGATTTGTTCCCTTTGGCCTTATGATAGAGCTAGTATTAGAATTGGGTTGGCATTACAAAGTATTAAACTGTAACAAAAGGAACAGCATCCCAAAGACCAGACAAGGCCAAAAATAAAATATTTTGGAAGCGATATGGTCGCTCTTATCAGAGGTGTTCATTCATTGGCCACTGTCTGCACCAGAAGCCCAGGTGAGCCAGACGGATGCCTGTCTTCGTGAAGCTTACAGATAATAAATGGGAAAAGAAATGGGGTACAGATTGCGAGGGGTGTAAACAGGCTGACAGCATGTGAAGGGTGCCGTAAAGACGTTCCAAGCATCAGGCTTGTCTGTAACTCCAAGTAAGGTCTCTTCTAATCCGGAGACTCTGTGATGATGTGACCATCTTCACATCAGGGGCAGGAGGGGAGAAGTTTATGGCTTTCTCTACTTTGGGTTATGTCCTCAGAAGTCCACTGGACTGAAAAAGCTTTTCCAGAACTCCAGTGGTAGGGTAGGAGTGGCTGCCAGCTGTCAGGGATAAGTGGATCTTCAGAGAACCAGATTTACTTATAAGTAACTAGGTAAATGGCTCCTTCTGTGCCGGAAAATATCTTGACCTGTAAGGGACAGTTTTGTAGGACTAATGCTGTCTGTCTCCACTTGCCTTCTAACTATAACAGGCTTTATTAATGTAATTAAAACTAAGGCAAATATATCAAAAGGAATCATACTTGCTTTTTTTTTTTTTTTTTTAAAGAAGGCTACCCAAGGTTTAAAAACCTAACTGTGTATGTGAATGAACTATAAGTGATGTTTTGAGGACATCCATTCACAAGCTGAGATTATTGAAGGAAGAATGTATCACTTTCGAGTTTTTAAAATATCTTAGAACCATTTTAACTTATTTTAACATTATTCCAATTTTGATCAGCCTGGTTGTTTGGGAGGAAGAAGTGTAAATTATTTTCTGAAGTTCAGCAGCTTAAAATCCAGCCTCAGCCTCATGGAGATGAGGAAGCAATAAGACTACAAACAGAAACATACCAAAATGCCAGCCTCCGACTATTTGCTTTTGGAGTATTTTCTTTCTAAACATATTCCCGGTATCACTGGATGGTGTCAGTGAGAGAGAGCAGAAAGGCAGAAGGCTCTCCCAGCGAGGTCTTAACAGAAGCGTTAAGTATCAGCCTAAAAGTGGTTCGCCTGACCTAACTCTCCCCGCCTGTCATCTTCCTGTGTGCTTAGGAGTGTTTTGTCCAGCAAGGCTGAGGCCACCGTTATGTGGGAAAATTATACAAATGAGATAACCAAACACGTTATTTTAACATATAGAAATGTGTATTTATATGCCAAAATTCTGACCGAGGGCTAGGGCCTTCGCTTTGGGAAAGGCTTCAGTGAATGGAGCTCACATCCTCTTTGCATAAAGCAGTCATTGTACATCATCTGCGATTTCCATTTAGTGGAACAAAACTTAAAGACACTTGAAAAACAATCTGACTTTAAAAATCTAGATCTTCCCAAATCTTTTAGTCGTTAGTAGCCCTAATTTGACAGTAATTTTTTGTAATGACTCGCCTTTATCAAGTTGTTTCAAAGCATTTAACTTAGGTTTCCAAGAAATAATTGTATTTTTGCAGTTTATTGTTTCCCCATAACATTCAGGTACTTACACATTGACAGGAGCAATCCCAGCAGTTATGAACTATTTTGCAGGCAGTCAAGGTTGGCTTTGGCAAGCGTGTGACTCAGCTGGTAGAGAGTAGTACTGTACGCTGGCCCTTGAACTCTGCGGATCCACTTATATGAGCTCTTTTCCAATAAATACTATAAACGTATTTTCTCTTCCTCATGTTTTTCTTAATAGCATTTTTCTTTTCTCTAGCTTACTTTATTGTAAGAATACGGTATGTGACACATAGGCATAAACTATGTGTGACTCAAGTGTGTTATCAGCAGGGCTTCCGGCCAGCAGTGAGCTGTTAGTGGTTGAGTTTTGGGGGAATCAAAGCTTATAGGTGGATTTTCGACTGTGTGGTGAGTTGGTGCCCCTAACGCCCAGGTTGTTTGAGGGTCACCTATACTCAGATATGCTGGTGGGTAGTTTACCGGCCATGGCTTTCATGGAGCTTTAGGCTTCAATCAGGACATTTTACCTGCAAAACGAAGATCAGTTAACCCTGAGATTACTCGTAGGGAATTTCATTAGAAGACTTACTGTGTAATTTAAGAAGCAAGCAACTTTCAGAATTTGGGGTTAACACCTCATCATTATTTCAAATCAATTATAAACATTATTTAGAACAGTCTAATGAATGTTAATGAGTTACCATAAACACAAATAATTAACAGAATTATGCAAATTAGCAAGTTACATTTATAGCAGTTTCACATCTGTTGTACAACTTCGTGCATTTGTAAGCAGATGAGTTGTGACTGTTAATCACTGTGTACGGTGAGTGAAGATTCTTAACAGACACTAGCTTACATGTTCAGAAATAAACCCAAATTCTTAATTATGGCGATCCAGTCTGAGACAACACGATTCGTAGGTCTTCCCACTGACTCCTACAGAGAAGCTCGTATCCTAAGCTATGAGCCCCCCTCAGAGGCTCTGACTTGTAATGTGGCCATGTCTAAACCAGATCTTGAGCCATAGACCACGTCTGCCTCGTGCATCCTCTGTGTGTCCAGTACCTAATAACTGTGAATATGACCCCCCTGTCATAAATGCACAGTTGCGGTATCCCATTTTTCGCTTGAATTCATGTTCATTTGAGTCAGAGGGCATGCATATTGACAATATAGACAATATAAAGCTACCCAGAACTAAAAATATAAGCTGTATACTGGAGCATTCTTTAACAGTCATTTTCTCTTGCCATAAATATCTTGAGAACACATAAATATGCTTAAACCAAGTTAAATGAGTTGGCCTGAAATAGCATTATGGAATAGAGATGGTAATTCAAGTGATGGTTAAAACTGTGTTTCTTCTTTCAGAAACATTTGCAGAGCCATCCCTGCAGGCCACTCAGATGAAGCTGAAGAGAGCTCGCCTGGCGGACGATCTGAACGAGAAGATCGCGCAGCGCCCCGGCCCCATGGAGCTGGTGGAGAAGAACATCCTGCCCGTGGACTCCAGTGTGAAGGAAGCGATTATAGGCAAGCCTCTCGAGTTCACCATGTTCTGGGAAGTTTTAGATCAAAACAAATTTAGTTAAAAAGACCAGTATTGTTTTCCGGGTGAATTAGAGATTAAATGGGCACTGATTCCTATTATTACTGACACACACACACACACACACACACACACACACACGCGTGCGCGCGCACACACACACACACACGCGTCGCTCGCTATCCTAGAGGGTTGGTTCCAGGACCCCCCACAGATACCAAACTGGAGAACGCCCAAGTCCTGTATTTAAAATGGCGTAGTATTTGCATGTAACCTACGCACATCCTCCTGTGTACCTTAAGTCCTCTCTTGAGTACTTGTAACACCTATGTAAGTATTTATTACACTGTGGTGTTTAGGGAGTAATGACAAGAAAAAATGTCTACACTTGTGCAGTACAGATCCAACCCGACTAGGCAGTACGTGTCAGCAACAGCGTAACTTTTATCAGGTATTTTCGACCTGGGGCCGTTTGACTCTGAGGATGCAGAGCCCGTATACACAGCGGGCCGGCCGCGCGGCCCGTGTTGTGAGGCCAGCATCACTGGCCAGTCAACACGGATTCTTGTCTCAGGTTCAATCTTTAAGTTCTGATTTCAGCATCGTATTTTCTAAGTTAAACTTACTGTATTATACTGTTTAGTTTCTGTCTTGTTGGAAATGCTTACAAACTTCATTACGTCCGTTCTGCATACTTCCAGGAAAGATAAAGAATAGCTTGTCAGTGTCAGTCCGCCACGGCGAGGGGCAGGCGAGAGCGGGCGCGCTCGTCACGCGGCGTCCTCCCCGCTGTCCCGCTCTCGTCATCTCGGCTACTGAAGGCCCCACCCCCACCCCATTTCTCTTGGTGTGGCCTTTACGGGGGAAAAAAATCCAGAACAATGCCGCCTACTCAACCAACAATTTTTAAAAGTTAATATCCTACTTAAAAAGACTATGGTAGTTTCATTACTCGTGGGGACTTTTTATTTTGCATTAGCATGAGGCTCACTCTTAGGCAATGTCAGTAATTCTGAGTGGTGTCCACGCGGCCCCCAGAAGGCAGGCGTCGGTGTATCCGGCCGCCCCACGAGGGGGGACTGAGCAGGATTCCCCGTTGAAGCCGCGTTTCCCCCTACCTCAGTGTGTTTTTACCAGCTGCATTTCAAATCAGGATCCAGACAAGGTCCGCACATCGCCTTTGCCTCGATGGACCTCTTCCGTCTTACTCTTTCAGTGGCTCTCCCTCCTTTCTTTTCTTACTATTTATTCATTGGTAAATAGGCTTGTTTTGTTCTCTAGCATTTCCATAGTCTGGATTTTATGTTCTTGTCTCCTGTACTTCCTGTAGCTGGTAGTTGGGTCCAGAGGCTTGATCTGACTTGGGTTTGATTTCTTTTCCCCAAGTGCTCATCGTGGGGAGTGGCATGCTCTTCCCTTGGGTGATATGTGAGGGTCATTTTTTTTTTTTTAACCAGCTTAAGTTTTTATTAAAAAAACCAATCTTTCTCTTTGTCATTTTAAGCCTGGTATTCCAAGGCCAATATAAATTAAGAATCTTTTCTTTCTCTAGGTGTTGGGAAGGAAGACTATCCGCAGACTCAGGGCGATTTCTCATTTGACGAAGACAGCAGCGATGCTTTGTCTCCGGACCAGCCCGCCAGCCAGGAGTCGCAAGGGTCAGCCGCGTCCCCCAGTGAGCCCAAAGTCAGTGAGTCGCCATCTCCTGTGACCACAAACACTCCAGCCCAGGTACTGGCTTCCTCGTGTTTACCCCTAAATAGAGAAAGTACTTTGTTTATTATATAGCAAGTGTATATGTTGTATTTTATGTATCTACACATTCTCACTAGAAGACAAGTTTGAAAATGTGGGAAAATAAAAATTTTCACCTGTAATCTAGCCACTGTTAACATTTTTCAATAGATTCTTACATTTTATTTCTATTCTGTATACACATTTTTATCTTACAGTTTTGCAAGACACTTTTTAAATTTTTTCACATAATTTTTGGGGGGATATAATTCACATACCATAAAATCCACCTTTTCTTTTAATCTTTACCATTTTAAATTGTATGGTCCGGTAGCGCTGAGTATACTCACACTGTCGTGCAACAATCTCCAGAACTGTCATCTTGCAAAACTGAAACTATACCCACTGAACAGCTCCAGCTCCCTCTTCGCCCAGGCCTGGGCAGCCACTATATTTCTGTCTCTCTGAATTTGACCACTGCAGGTATCTCCTGTAAGTGGGCTCACAGTATCCGTCGTCTACCACTGTCTTATTTCACTTAGCATAATGTCCTCAAGGTCCGTTCACGTTGTAGCATGTGACAACAGCTCCTTTATTTTTAAGACTGACTCATGTGCTGATGTATGGATATACCACATTTTGTTTACCCACTTGTCAGAGACATTGGGTTTCTTCCATCTGTGGCTGTTGTGGGTAATGGTGCTGTGTACACAGGTGTGGAAACATCTGTTTGAGAGCATGCTTTCAATTTTTTGGAGCACATGCCGGAAGAGGGGGAGCTGCGTCACGCGGTCATTCCATTTGTGATTCGCTGAGGAGCCTCCGCACTGGTGCCCGTAGTGGTCGTGCCATTTCATGCTCCTGTCAGCAGTGCACGAGGGTTCCAGTTCTTCCACGTCCTTGCTGACACTTGGTAATTTATGCTCTTTTGATAGTAGCCATTCCATGGCGTGAGGTCGTATCTAACTGCGGTTCCGATTTTCACTTCTCTAATGCTTAGTGATGCCGAGGACCCGCTCATGTGCTTATTGGACATTCGTATATTATCTTTGGAGAAATGTCTATTCAAGTCCTTTGCCCATTTTTAAAAAATCAGATTATTTGTTTTTCGTTGTCGAGTCGTAACTCTTCATATATTCTGGGTATTAACCTCTTATCGAATGTACGATTTGGAGATATTTTCTCCCGTTCCATGTGTCCCCTTTTCACGCTATTGACAGTGTCCTTTGATGCACAGAAATTTTTAGTTTGGTATATAGTCCCTTGTCAATAAATATATATTTGTATCATTGTAATTGCTACATAGTCTTCAGTTGAACTTAGACACTGTATCTATTGTAACCAGTTCCCTACTGTTGGTTATTTGGAGTTGTTTCCTGTGTTCCACTCTTTTACACACACAGTAAGAGCCTCTATTGTATTCTCACGTGTTAGACACTAGTCTCGTTATTTCTTTGGATAATTACCAGATATCGGAATGGATTTGGACCTTTGGTAGGCAGAATATAAGCACTTTAACCGCCTTCGGGAAGATAATACAGATTTCCATACTCACTGCCTTTTCCACAAGTCAGTAATATCATTACTTTAAACCTTGCACACTGTCGGGAGATTCGAATGTTTTAATTGCCTCCTTGATTTTGGTTAGATTGAATTCATTTGGTCCACAGATATTTAATGAGCACCTATTTTGTGTCAGATTGTATTGGGAACTGACAGTCTAATGCATGCAAAGGAATCTAATAAATATTTTTGATAATTGCATTGGAAATTCAAATGTCTTAGGTGTTTGTGTTTCTTTCGGTTTTATAAAAACTCTTATGCTGCACATAATTTGCTGGGTTTTTTTTAATCTCTCTTATGGTGTTCTTGACTTGCTGAAATTTTAATTGGATTTTGTTATTTTAAAGTCAAAACTATTGAGCTACTTAATGAGATTGGTCAAGTTCCATAGAAAATACTCTCGTAAAAGCTGAGCATCATAGAATTTTGAGTTGGAAGGCAGTTTAGCATTTACCCGCCTTAGCCCTCACACCGGGGGCGGCCCGGGTTCAGAAAGGTATGGGAGGAAAGCGTGTGTATGTTTTCTTACAGCATCTCTTTCCATTCCCGAATGCCAGTTGGGTAGTGACTGTCCTTCGGCTTCATTTTCTCCCTTGCACTTATCACCCGTGATCTGAAATGCAGTAGCTTCGTTATTGTGTTTGTGTCTTAAGTAAACCGAGCCTATGAGGACAGGGGCTTTGACTCAGACGACAAGACCTAGGTAGTGTGTAGTGTGCGTGTGCGCGTGTGTCTTGCACACCTAAGGCAGGGCCTGGTACGGAGGACGGAAGCCGGTAGCGTGAGCACGAGGGCCGTGCCGCCACACTGCGCGCGCCCGCCCGCGGGCAGGGCCCTCCCGCCCCGGCGTGCAAGGTGGCGCTGGCAGCCGCGGTTCGTGTTCTCTCGGAGCAGCTCGGGGGCGAGAGTGGCCACCCCTTCAGCCTTGCTGGAGCCTGGCCCGGAAGAAGGACGAGGGCCAGTGACCAGCCCGCGGTCTGAAAGGGAGAGCCAGGGGCCGGCCCCTACTGCCTTCTCACGTGTTCGCCGCGCCCTGGTTTTGAGCTTTAAAAATAGGGCTAAAAAGAATGCCAAGTATGCAAGTAAATACCCTTAAAAAACAGTTCTCCTCATCCACGTGGGTGGCTTGCTCTCTGCTTCTGTCTGAATAGCTCAGGATATCAGACTGCTGTTAGCCTGGCCTTAGCTTTCCGTGACAGGATTTCTGTCACCGTCGACCTGGCAGTGGCTTCGCGACAACTCCACCTGTGCAAGGGATGGGCCTCCTTTTCCCAGCATTGCTTGTACTGTTAGGTTTTTCTTCGGTCTTGAAACTTGGTCTCCAGCTAAGTTCGTAAGTGAGAAAGTTTAACCAGAGGCGGTCCCACCAGTGGGCTGGCATTCCAGGATTCCTTGAAGGGCAAGAGGAACAGCAGTGTTTCTTGAAGAATAAATACCATCTATTTGTTGCCAGTGCCGTGCACACTTGAGCCTCGGGTCATCCCCACCGTAGCGCCCGGTTCACAGCCCTGGAGATGCCCGCGGGTGCAGTGGGTGCCACCCGCTGTCCCCTGCGGGCCGGGCATTGCACTGGACCCTCCCACCCCTCACCCCTGCCCTGCGGGGAAGAGAACCCAGGACACAGCGGGCTCGCCACAGCCTCCCCTGCCACTCCACTTCGCGCCGCACGCCCGAGCTTTCTTAAGTGTGTCCTTCAGTAAATTCCCTCGTATTGCATGCTTTAGTGTTTATAAGTAAGGAATCTGACAAAGATTCATATTATACTTTTATTCATGCAATTAAAGAAGCATCTCCCCGTTACCGTGTTGTACTGATGTCAAAGAAAGCTACTCCTCCAGGTAGGATTGGGAGGACGTTGTCGGTTTGTTGTTGGTTTCATTTTTTAAGTCAGCTACAGAGGCCAACTTTACAACACTTGTAAAGTCTGAGATTTTTACGTCATCTAGAAGTGATAATTAGGTTTTGTTTTGACAAATTTTATACTTCTGACAATGAGGATGAGCAAGGTCTCATAAGTAAGCCATGCACTCACATACTAAATAATCAGATTACACTAACTTTTATGACAAATACTTATCCGTAGAGGCCTGAATAGGGTATCAAAGATAACGACTGTAATTTCTGTTGTTACCTCTTCAATCGTGCTTTTTATAACATATCAAGAGGATTCCACCGCTGCTAATACTGAGATTTCGAGTTCGTTTCCAGCCTTAATGGTGAACTTGTGTTCCATCCCAATTCTTATTTCCCTTGTGACCAACAGGAAAGTGCCAAAACCAGTGCATGCTGCAGAATACACCTTTTAGGTTTATTCGTAAATAAATAAATGTTTATTGAACATAATTGAGATGATTAAAAACTAATGGCTCACATTGCCGAGCCCAGCGCTGAGCTACTTGTTCTGCGTGTCACCTGGAGCAGGTGTCATGAAAACAGCGTCTGTTTAGCCCGCACAGGGTTCAAAACAATGACTTTGCTCCCATTAGACCAACAGTTTGAGATTTTCCTTAAGACTGTTTCCTGACACATTACTCTGTCATCCTCTTACGACTCAGAGTGACAGCTGTTAGCATGTGTTACTTAAAAATACATAACATCATTTCCTCAACTGTACAGTCTACCGAAGTGTCATAACTCGGTTACCAAAAACGAATAATAGCAGTTCTAATACTTACCATGCTGCCACGTTCTGGCCCCTCACAGTCACTTTGACTAACTTGTGAATCACCAACAGGGTCACACCAAGGTCGTAGTGGACATTCTGCCTGATTTCCGAGACTACAGTATAGTAAACAATGTGTGGCAGCTTCAGAAAGAGGACTGTGTTTAAGTGAGGTGGACATCGGCTCTAGGGTTTTCAAAGTCGATCTAAAGTAGTTATAACATTTTTCTTTATTGCCTACCGCACCTGGTCTTCCTAGGTGGTCTCCCATTCAAGTACTAACCAGCCCGACTCTGCTTAGCTTCCGAGATCAGATGGGATCGGGCTTGTTCAGGGTGGCATGGCCGTAGACATTTAATAACATTTTTACGTTGACCCTTCTATGAAGTTACTGCCAAAAGTAATGGATTCATTCGTGGTTGGAGTAGATCAGTGATACTCTGAGTGATCACCCTTCTGCTTTGTGGCATTATTTTAGTTGTTGTAGTATTAGTTATAATCGAACTATTAAAAATCAGTGTACTAAATAGCTTCACGTTTAGATGTGTGTGCATGCATCTGCATGCTTAACACTGTCTCACAGTGATAGGAAATCTCACTGTAAAAGAAAATCTATGTCAACAGTGGCAGAATAGGAAGGACCAAGCCCTTGTTGTCCCACAGAAACATTAAGTAAACTACAGACTGACTAAAATAACATTATAAGAGCTCTGGAAACCAGTCAGTGACCTCTACCAACCAAATACCCAGTCAAGAAAAAGGTAGAAAATGTCATGGTGTTTTTACTCACCCTTGCCCGTGCTCCCTGGCAGGACATCATCACAGAGCAGCCCGGTACCCAGCTCCCCGCCTCGATGGAAGGGGCAGAGCACAGCTTGCTTGCAGCGTTCTGGCCTGTCTGCGGCTTTCTGTCTTGCCCGACTCAGAATCAGACAAGTAAAAGCTCGTGGTTTGGCTTGCAGGCTGTGGCATGAGCCGTGACGTGTGAACAGAGGCTGCAGACCCACACACACCTGGGTGTGATTTAGTTTGTAACTCCACTTTTTATTTTCTACAGGATTTAAGCCACAAATGCACAGAGAAATTACCTGTTAATGACTACACAGTATATCATGACCTAACTTGTGGCATCAGTAATATAAAGTGGAAGACGTGGCTGTAAAGAAGTAGTTTTTGTATGAAAATGAAGTTGATGTTATATTTAATCCCCATGGTAACCACAAAAGAAATATCTAAAGGAAATGAGAAAGGAGTCACTACAGAAAATCAAACACATAAATGGGAAGACATCCCATGTTCATGGATTAGAAGACTTAGTATTAATTACTGAGATGTCAATACTCCCAAGAAATCTACAGATTCAGTGTGATTCCTATCAAAATCCCAATGATGATTTTTTGCAGAAGTAGGTAAATTCATCCTAAAACTTATAAGGACTCTTAAGGGACTCCAGATAGCCAAAACAGTCTTGAAAAAAGAACAAAGTTGGAGGTATCACACTTCCCGATTTCAAAACTTGCTACAGAGCTACGGTAGTCAAAGCAGTGTGGTTCTGGCATAAAGACAGATATAGACCAATGGAATAGAGAGAAACAAGTCTTCATTTGTACGTTTAAAAAATTTCGACAAGGGTGCTAAGGCCCTCAGTAGGGAAGGGACAATATTTTCAATAAATGGTGTTGAGAAAACTGGATATCCACAAGCAAAAGAATGAAATTAGACCCTTATGTCTATGGCCATGCCACCCTGAACAAGCCCAGTTCCGTCTGATCTTGGAAGCTAAGCAGGGTCGGGTCTGGTTAGTACTTGGATGAGAGACCACCTAGGCAGACCAGGTGCTGTAGGCATAAAAGGTAAAAACATAAAAACAATAAGGGATTATAAGATGACAAGGTCCTTGCAGTCTGTGAGGTCAACCAAGGGTTGCCTCACCTAAAAAAAAAAGTTGGACCCTTATCTAACACTATATGAAGATTAACTCAAAATGGACGACCTAAATATGAGCTAAAACTTTAAAACCCTTAGAAGAAAACATAAAGGAATGCTTTATGACATTGGGTTTGGCAATGATTTCTTAGTTATCACACCAAGGCAACAACAACAACAAAAAAGATATAATTAGGCTACGTCAAAATTAAAAACTTATGTGCATAAAAGGACACTATTAACAATAAAAAGCAACCCACAGAACGGGAGGAAATACTTGCAAATTTTCTATCTAATAAGGGGTTAATACCCAGAATTTATAAAGGGATCCACAACTCAACAACAACAACAAAAAATCTTAATTAAAAAATGGGCAAAGTACTAGAATAGACATTTTTCCAGAGAAGATAAACAAATGGCCAATAAAAACATGAAAAGTTGCTCATCGTCATTAATTGCTAAAAAGTAAAAAAGCAAATCGAAATCACAATCTCAACTAACACCACTAAACTGGCAACTATCAAAATAGTGTAAATTAACAAGTGACAGCAAGGATAAGGAGAAACGGAAGCCCTTGCACACTGTTGGTGCGATGGCGAAATGGTGCAGTCACTATGGAAAATGGTACGGCAGTTCCTCAGAAGTTAAAAATAGAATTACCGTATGACCCAGAAAATCCACTTCTGGGTATACGCCCAAAAAAATCAAAAGCAGGGACTTGAGTGGGCATCTGTACACCCGTGTTCACAGCGCCAATGTTCACGTTAACCTCAGGGAGGAGCAGCCCACGTTATTCTTGTGCTCTGCTGGAGTCCGGATTGCCGGGTAGCAAGGTCACACTGAAATGCCAGAAGAGCTCTTAAGATGTCCGTGCCAATAGTCAAGGCAGAAGCCGGCTAGTCGGGGCCTAGAAACATAAGCAAAACATCTTCATAGATATTACAGTCAGCGTCGCATTTGGATTATTGACACTGGCTGCTGTCGAATGCATCGTCCCTGTCATATCAGTCGGGGGCTGGGATGGCCACATAGCCTGCAAGCTTAGTAAATTTATCTGCAGGGAAATACATTTCAGAATTCAAATATCTGACTCTTATGCCAGTTATTTAATAGCCAAAGAATGTTTTTCCCTGTGTGAAAATTGTCCCAGAGTAAGTATCCTCATTTCCCAAAAATGTTCTGCATGAAAGGAAAACAGCGTAAAACCCTTTCTCTTAAAGCAGTGATCATCTGGGCCACCATCTTCCACGTCATGTCAGAGGTTTGTTCATTGATGAGCCGGCTGTCTCAGGGCCATTTGAGGCAAAAGTCAGCCGGGAACATAGGTGTCAGAACTTTGGGATAAGTCCTTTTGTTTCTGTTTGAACACGAAATCGAGTATAGCCATCTTTAAAAAGTCAGGTCTTTTATGTTGTCAGCACTATGCTTACTGACAATTACGTAAAGGCCGAAATCAACAGCAAAATGAAAGCAAACCTCAGGAAGAGAGAGCCGCCGTGGGCGCGCACAACCGAGGGCGCACTCACACCTGTACTCACAGTCCCCACAGACTTGAGAGTGCGACCTGGCATGAGTAAAGCCACGAGGAATTTCCATTCACCCATTAAAAAAATATTTATTGAGTAACTAGTATGGGCCAAGCTTCATATTTCTTGCTGCTAATAACCCTCTGACTTTTCAGGTCATTTATTTTAAGGAGGGAAAATACAGTTTGCTATTTTTAAACCCAAATACTTCAACAGGAGAACTGATTTTGATGGTTGTAATGAATTCGAGAGTTGTTCAGAGAAGTCTGATAAAGGAAGACATTTTCCCTTAAGATAAGGCTGGTAATAGTCCAAGGAGCAATCGACAGGCAACATTTAACTGAGTTACTGTGATAGTAATGCCTCTCTCCAGCAAATGAATACTTGAAATCTCCAAAAAGTGGATTGCTGGTGGGACCAGGTTGTTAGGTGGCTGATAAAAAACTAACGAAGCCTTCTGTAGCTTTCGTTGTTAATGTGACCTCCACACTGAGATTCAGTAATTGCTTATTTTGGTCCAGGTAAAAATTAGCTTCTTGCTTTCAGCGCATGGGTTCCACTGATGAAACAGGTCAGTCTTACCAGAACATAGCCTTCAGCTTTTCCCCTGTCGCAGGAACCGGGGGGACGGCTGACGAGAGTCAGCCGGGTTGGCAGCAGGAAGGCAGGGTTTGGGTTCCGACTGCGATGGATGGGCTTCTGGGAGAGCAGGTCCCCTCGCCGGGCACCGCCCGCCGTGGGTCTGGGGGCAGCGGGGTAGGCGGGGCGCCGCACAGAGGACTTCGAGGACCTGCGAATTAGCCCGGACGAATGTGACCCTCAGGGCGGGAACACCTCAGGAAGGCCATGTACTGGTTTGATCATTTTTACGTGAGTCTTGGATTTCTTTTCTGCCAGAAAAGGGTGGTTCTGACCATATTTCTGAAAACACTACAGTTGAGTCAATCTCACCTTCCGTGGTTTAGCTTCCCATTGCCGTGGGGGCTTCACGGAGGTCAGGCGTGGCATTCCTCCCCTGGGGCTCGGACGGGACGATACGCTTTTGCTTATTTTCTAGCGGACTTGTTATTGTAATGCGATCATTCCCTTAAAATTCTGTTGCTGGTCTCGCCGCCATCGATCTCACAGACCCCTTCCCTTTCTGCCTTCTCCGCCAGCTCACTTCGGTGTCCCCAGCAGTTCCTGAATTCTTGAAAACTCCTGCCACTGCGGATCAGCCCGGCGCAAAGCCCCCAGCCGCCGTGCTCCCCGCAAGCTCTGCGTCCTCAGCGAAGCCCGGGCCAGCGCTGGTGAAGGTGGGTGCCCGCAGAGGACGGAGGCGCGTGTCCGTGCCGCCCAGCCTGCCTGGTAGCCCGCGGCCTTGAACACAGAGCCGTGGGAGGACTTGCTAGACCGGGCCTTACCGTTTGACACTACCGCCTTCCAACAGAGGACCCGTCGTCCAGTAGTCACAGAAGGAGAGCAGAAAGCGCAGTCTGCACGAGGCTGCGGGAGCAGCGCAGCCTGGCGTCAGGCCGTCCTGTGGGCAGGGCCACCGAGGCGGGGCGAGGCAGGTCGCTTTAGCACAGCACGCGGGAATCGCGAATCCACAGATGTCTGTACTGGTCACGTGATTTCGGACTTTACACACAAGGTCAAACTCAGTGGTATTCCAGATATATTGCATGATAGGTTAAAGGTCTTAGGGAAGCAGATACATTTTTGAGATTTAGCAGATTTGGCCCGATGAAGCTTAGCTCGTTGTTCAGATCAGTGCAGATTCGTGGCACTGTTCCCTGCATTTTACTCGGTCAAAATAGTTCAGTTAGAGTAAGTCTCAAGGAAGATTAAAATTTAATATATAGTGCATTTTTTTTTAAGTTTTTTAAAACATATTTAGAACTAAATAAAGGGCTGGGAACCTGAGGAATACTTTAATCCTTTCAGATGTGGCTTTTGCCAAAAGTAGCAGAATGCAGATCTTATGCTTTTAGACCTAAAAAAGGACATGAGAGAGCTAGCTGAGCCTCTCACCACCTTCCAGATGAGGGGACTGAGGCCCAAAGACGTGAAGAAGTGACAAGGCCGGGAGGAACCCCCATCTCCCGAACACCGGCCCAGCCATCTCTCCGCCCTCTCAGGACTCCTCGGAGGCAGTTAGCCTGGTGCATTTTCACTGCCGTTTGTCCCCTGGGCCTGTTCTTGTCCTTCCTAGAGAGACGGCTCTCTCTGTCAGTGTGGCCGAGTGTCTGTGGCTTCAGGGCACACGTCAGTGTATTTCACCCTCTTCCGTCGCTTAGTACTGGCACCAGACACTCCAGTGGGCAGCAGGTGGCAACCGTGCCAATAAAGTCAGCTCCTTCCTCCTCTTCCCACGTCCTGAGCACGTACAGAGAGGCTTTGGACTGCCAGCCTGGCTTTTCTGCAGGTACCGAACATCTATTCCCTGCTTCTCCTAGTCTCCGAAATTCCGCTCTTCACCAGTGTCGACCTTTAGGCCTTGGTTCGCGGGCACGAGGCATTGGTCAAGCACGTGGGATTCGGGGTGGTGGTGACCAGAGCACTGTACAGCGGAGGGAGGGACAGGTGTGCATTCTCTGCGGTCTTCTCTGAGGAGAACCGTTTCCCATCCTCACTTCCCGAGAGAACAGACACGTGCCGGCTCGCGGTGACCGCAGGCTTGGTCTGAGGGATTCGGTTCTTGCGTTTATGGCCCCTCCCTCTTCACCAGGCCCCTTTCTGATTGCGGCTGGGTCTTCTCATCATTACGTAACAGTTGCTGTCAAACCTCCTTAACCCAGACCCCATTCGTTGTCACGATCAGTTCAAAAAGACTAGAAACAAAATTTATTGTAACAAAATAAGCAGATGACAGAGAATTAATTAGTCTCGTGAGACTGCAGGAAGATTTTAGCAGGCAAGAATACATTCTGACATTGCGATGTATTTTAAGTGCCTGATAATTCAGGTGACTTCCAATTAGCAGACACGTTCATCATTCATTTATCAAGCAGACACTTACTGAGCACCTTCTGTGTGGCAGGCGCTGTCCTTGGTGCGAGGAGGAGTAGACAGCAGTGAGGAGAGCATCACAGAGACCCCGCCTTCATTAGGGGTGGGGGCAAACACGACAGAACGCAGGGGCCACCGCTGGTGAAGAGCAGAGCAAGGCCAGGGGTCGCTGGGAAGACGGGGGCGGGGGGCGGGGAGAGGGGGGGAGGTGAGGGGGGGAGCCGTGTCTGGTTTAAATGGAGTGCCGGGCCAAAGCAGCAGGTGGCGTTTGGCCAGAGATGCCGTGAGGAGTATTGGAAGTCACCAAACAAGGTGTGAGTGAGCAGAGGTGGCCATGGGGTCGGAAGGAGATGTTAACAGTGATGATGGCTGGTCTGTAGAATATGGTGACTTTTATTTTCTTCTTTTTTTTTGTTTATTTTTTTTTAATTTCTTAATTCTTCCAATATTAGCATATATAGTATAACACCAATAACTATATTTTAGTACTTCTCAGTCTTATGAAATATTTTACCAAAAGGAGCTTAGAAATAATTTCCTATACCTTACTGTTTTGTTTTGTTGATGAACTTTTTTTTTTCAGATTAAATTATAATATGAATACTAAAGAGTTGACAACTTATAAATGGAGGAGAACCAAGGAAAAAGCCATCTGAGTCTTAATCATAAGATGAGGTCTAACACACCCCCTTTCAAAATAAAATGCATTTTTGAAAAAGTTTAAAATTCCTGTTCACATTACTCAGTATTTTGTGTGTGTGTATTTTCTGTAGAACTATATAGCTGTATATTCTGCTTTATTCTCATTAGAAGTGTTTTCTATTTTTGTATATTCTCCATAGATTTTTTTAATGACTAAAAAATATTCCAATTGTAGTGAAATATACTTAATCTTTTTCTATTGCACATTTACTGCATGACCTCTTTTCACTAGGAGATAATCTGTGTTAGCACCTAGCCGTGTGTCTACACAGGAAACTCAAAACAAATGTTGGGTTCGAATAGATAGATAATGCTGAGCTCTGAGCAGCTCACCCTGTCTCGGGGGGAAGGCAGCAGGAGAAACGAGTTCTGAGGAGCAAGATTTCTTGGTCGGGGGGGCACGCAGGTGTTTTCCTGGCCGTCGAAATGCATTGAGTGTATCGCTTTCCAAAATGACTCTCCCAGCTTCGAAGGTGCGTCGCTTTTTCAAATCAGCGAGGCACAGTAGAACGGGCTGCACGCCGTAGCATCTCTTAAAATGTTGTTTCCTCTCTCTCGCAAACAGCAAAGCCATCCCAAGAATCCGAACGACAAGCACCGTAGCAAAAAGTGCAAAGACCCGAAACCCAGGGTGAAGAAGCTGAAGTACCACCAGTACATCCCCCCGGACCAGAAGGGCGGGAAGAGCGAGCCGCCCCTGGACTCCAACTACGCCCGCCTGCTGCAGCAGCAGCAGCTGTTCTTGCAGCTGCAGATCCTGAGCCAGCAGCAGCAGCACTACAACTACCAGGCCATCCTGCCCGCGCCGCTCAAGTACGGGCGGCCGGGGGCCCGGCGGGGGGCGGGCGGGGGGCGGGCCGGGGGCCTGGCGGGGGGCCTGGCGGAGGGGCGGCGGGGGGCGGGGTGGGGGGCCTGGGTGGGGGCTGGGGGGGCCTGGCGGGGGGCGGGAAGGGGGGCCGGCTGGGGGGGGCGGGGGGCCGGGGGGGGCGGGGGGGGGGGCGGGGCGGTGGGGGGGGGGGGCGGGGTGGGCCGGCGGGGGCGGTCGGGGGGGCACGTGGGGGGGCCTGGGCTGGGGCCTGGCGGGGGCGGGCCTGGGGGGGGCGGGGGGTCCGGGCGGGGGGGGGGGCCTGGGGGCGCGCCGGGGGCCTGGCGGGGGGGGGGCCGCCGGGGGCCTGGCGGGGGCGGGCGGGGGGGGGGGCGGGGGCCGGCGGGGGCGGGGCGGGCGGAGGCCTGGCGGGGGGCGCGCCGGGGGCTTTGGACGAGGAGCCGTTAGACACTGACCGTGGATGCTGTGGTTTATTTGTGCTCAGCGGTTATTGTCATTTTATTGTCATCAAAGCTTCTCACACAGTGGGCGAAGTCAACACAGTGACAGTAGCCTGCGTGCCAGTCCAGCTTTGGTCCTCCAGAATAGGTTCTGAACTTCTCAGGTTAGAAGTGACTTTTCACAGTTATTTACCCAGGACTGATTTGCCTTTTGTTTGCTTGAATAGTATTCAGGGCTGTGAGGAAGCATAAGAAGTGTAAGACCTGATGTACACAGTTTAAAAACAAGCTGTGAGCATGACGGCTGGAGTGGCCCAGCAAAGCTTTGTGAGAAAGGCGGGAAGGGCCCCTCCAGGCTGGGGGAGGCGGGGCGGGGGGCATCCAGGTACAGCGGAAGCAGAAGCAGTGCCTGCTTATCGGATGGTGAGACAAAAAATGGCCTGGTAAAGAATGAATCCGATTAATTTTTAAGAAAAGTGAAAGAACTGAGTAGAGCCACCGTCTGGGGAAACGGGCGGGGGGCGGCCCCTCACCTTGATGTGGCGGGGGTTTCAGAGGCTGCAGTGACGTAGAATCCACTCTCAGAACCGTCCGACCCCAGTACCGAGCAGGAAAACCGGTTAGAAGTTCTGCAGTGAAGCGGGTGCGAGAAGATGGAAGGGCGCTGATAACGGGGTGGGGGGGGGCACAGACGCTCCTAGGGACGTGCGGTCACGGGCCTGGCGACCAACAGCCGTGGGGAAGGAGCGTGTTTGCAGAGTTTGCGCCCCACTGGGCGGGACAGAGGGAGTGAGTGCTGACGGGTTCGGAGACTGAATTCACAGCAAGACCTCAGAGCTGATTTCGATGACGAGGGAGCGGCATCCTCGGTAAGCTTTTCTGGGACACAGACAGAAATGCAAAGCCCTTGTGCTTCATTTTGTTCACTTTCCGGGAGAAAGGGATGTTTACATTCAATTTGAGAAACTCTAGAAAAAGACCCAATCTCGTTACAAGGAAGAATTACTGCCTGTGAACAAGCCACTCCATTTCGGATCACAGGACCTGTGGGAACCCTACTCTGTGCCGTCCGTGTGGGTGACGCACCCTCCGCGCGGAGCCCCCGTTTCCCAGTAGGAAACAAGGCCCAGCGAAACCTTCCCTGTAAGAAGCACCTCCTCAGGTGCTAGTGATTATCATTCACTTTTATCCCAAGAACCAAATGTCTCAAGGAAAATGAGGCCGATTGGTCATTCAGACCTTACTGGGAAGCACTTAAGTCTAAAACATCAGGGCACAGGGATGAAGGAAGAATTTCTGTAGCATGTTCTTAGTTCAAGAGCAGGCCTGCCCGAGAGCGCTGTTGACGTTGGAAGGGGACCATGGGAGACCAGAGAAAACCGGAGCATCAGAGACAAAGGGCGGCTGCCGCACAGCTCCGCCCAGGGCCCGGGGCGACCCCGCTGCCGCGCCCGCCCTCCGCGTCTGCCCTCGGCGTCTGCGAGGACAGTAACCCGGCCGCGGCTCACGTTCGCCTGTCTCTGTGGAGCAGCGTGCCGAGCACTCCGCGTCATCCTCGTCCGCACAGCAACTCCGGGAGGACTGACGTCGCCGGCCCCGTTCCCTGGTGAGGGACCGTTAACCTGGGCCCATCCACGGGTTTTCGTGCTCCCCGTCTACAGAACAGTCTCTTCGTAATGGAAGAAGCTGGCCGTGTGGGGCCAGCTGAGGTGCAGGGCGTCCGTTCTGTGTTCTGCGTCTCTCCGTTAACGCCTCAGTGCCCCCTCCTCAAACAGTCCCGCCACCAGCGTGACCAAGCCACCCACCCAGGGAAAACATCACACAGAAGGTCCGGAAACGAAGAGGAGGAAAGATCACTCATTTTTGAGTATTATTTCAGCAAAGACTGCACATCAGTTCTGTTAAATTTCCAGGTCCTAAAAGTGGAGATGTTATTTTCTGACACACACTATTTTTAGCGATTTCCATTCCCAGAAACCCAGTGTGGACGTCCCAGCTGTGGGGGCTCCTGCGGGGGGAGAGCCTGGGGCCTCTCCATCTTTCTCCCCTTCTGCCTTCTCACCCACACAGCGGTCACATGTGTCAGCCACCCCCCCCCCTTTCTCTTGATTGGGGGTTGGGGGAATAGATCAATTATCTTTTGTTTTAAAGGCTATCTTAAACACTGTACTGTTTGTTAATCCTAGTAACACACAGTACCTAGGAATCACAACCAGAAAGACAGCATGAGTAACTAACTGAAATCATGCCTTCTCAAGGAGATGCTCTCACAGGGGAGCAAAGGCTGCTTGGGGGAAATATTGCACCTTTTATTTACTGAAGGACAGACCCACCTACAACACACAGATATGCAATATTATCTCTGGTATTAAACTTTCATAGGAAGAGTGATGAGGAAAAAATTGTCTAAAAAAGGCTCATAGGTGGGACAATAATGAATATAAGGTTGAGAAACTGATCTAAAAATGTTTTCATAATTCCAAAATAAGATTTAAAAGTTGAATTTTTAGCAAATGATACAGAAAATATTTGTCGCTTCATCCAAAGTTCAAGAAATTGCATTCCAAATACTTCAAGTATTTAACCTCAACAAAATTTAAGGCAGGTTTAAAAAGACCCGAATGTGAAGAGCCGGCTGGTGACAAGGCCAGAACTAGCTCCAGACCCCGGCTCGTGGAATCCATTTGCGAAGGCTCGGCGGCGCGGGCCTCGGCGGCGCGGGCCTCGGCGGCGCGGGCCTCGGCGGCGCGGGCCTCGGCGGCGCGGGCCTCGGCGGCCTGGGCCTCGGCGGCGCGGGCCTCGGCGGCGCGGGCCTCGGCGGCGCGGGCCTCGGCGGCCTGGGCCTCGGCGGCGCGGGCCTCGGCGGCGCGGGCCTCGGCGGCGCGGGCCTCGGCGGCCTGGGCCTCGGCGGCCTGGGCCTCGGCGGCGTCGCCGCAGCCCCCGTCTCAGTGCGGGGCCCAGAGCCTGTGCGGTTCCGCACCATGGCGCACGTGACGTGACGGTAACGTCTGAGGCTGCGGTGGGCATCCTGTCCCCTTCTGTAGCAGGTATCCACCGCCAGGAGGAGGTGCCGTTTTTGCAGGAGCGTCTCAGCCAGAAGTAGTCGGGGGACCGGGTTTGACATGGGAAGGGAGTCAGGGAAAGTGACTCGGAAGAACCTACGTTTAGGACTTGACAACCAGGTCTCCGACATTTTTGTTCCTAACCTTTTTTAAGCGAGGTATAACTTATGGGCATCGAAGACCATGCTGATGCCTAAGCAGGGCACGCCCTCTGACCCCCACCCGGACCAGGAAGTGGAGCGTCATCGGTGCCCCTGGGAGGCCCCGTTACGCCCCGTCGGCGGCCGTCCTGACTTCTGCCCTGCAGCTTGCTTTGCCCGCTGTCGAACATCACACAGATGCCGCCATGCAGCACACGCGTGTGCCTGGCGTCCTTCGCTCAGCGTCGGGTTGTGTGTGAGACGCGTCTTTAGTGCTGCAGACGGCAGCCAGTGACGTTCGTGGTGCTGTCTAGTCTGTACTTTGTCCAGCCAACGTGCTCAGTAGATGGCCGGGTTGCTTTCCGTTGGGGCTGTGCAGGAGCCGTGGTGAATGTTCCAGCCGGCACCTTTAGGCCGACGCGCGTCTGCCTTTGGCAGGTGTAGAGTCAGAGGGTGAGCATGGGCTTTCGCTCGGTAGGTGCTGTGAAGCAGCTCTGCAAAGTGGCTGTGCCCCTTCGCACTTCTGCCAGCCACGTCTGAGGGCTGGGGCCGCCCCGGCCCTCGGCGGCGTCCGCCTCGCTGGGCAGGGCGGCGGCCCGTCGGGGTACACAGAGCCGTTTGGTGGTGCTCGTCGTCATCATCTCCTTGCACGTGTTGAGGTTGAGCACCTGTTCAGGTGTTTATTGACCGTTTGGATGTACCTTCTCATGCTGTGCTTCTTCAAGATTTTCTCATTGTTCCATTGGCTTTCCTGTATTTTTCTTACTGATTCGAAAGACTTCTTTGTATATGATAGATAAGAGGCCTCTGTCAGAAAAGGGCATTGCAGATGTTTCTCCTGTGGCTTGACTTTTCACCCTCTTGGCGGTATCCCTGTTAGTTAGTGCCTTTTGTGTCCTGTCTAAGAAATCTTTGCCTGTCCAAAGGCCATGAAGACAGTATCTTAAGCTTTCTTCTGAAAACCGCATCGTTTTTAAAATTCGCCTGCAGGTCTCTGAGGTGATGCGAGGTAGGTGTAGCGGTCAGTTTTCTGTATGCAGCCCGGCCGGGCCCGGTGCCGCGTTAACTAACAGGAGAACCACCCTCTCACTCCTGCAGTGCGTCACCTCGGTGGTAACTCAAGGGCCCACGTACGGGGTCGGGGTGGGGGGTTCTGGATCCTCCGAGCTCTCCCGTTGGTCTGCGCTTCCGTCCTGGCTCCACATCACCCCATCTTAATAACCGGCTTCGTCACAAGCATTGCCGTTGGCTGGGCGGACTCTCCCGGCCTTGTTTCCTTCTTCAGGGGTGCCCTGGGCATCCCCAATTTGTCGCATTTCCATGTCAAGCTTAGTCGCCTTCTCAATGGCTGCCCAGCAGGCAAGCACACAGAGCCTGCAGGGGTTTTTACTGGCATCTAATTTGATTGACATCTTTGCCGTATCTACTCTTCCAATCCGTGGTATTTTCTTCTCCATAACTTAACTGTTAGATTTTTAGCAGAAGCAAAGTCAAATCCAGAAATTATTTTGTTGTAAAGTCTAACTTTCTTTTTCTTTCGAAGGCCACTCAATGACAAAAATAACAACAGTGGGAATTCCGCTTTGAACAATACCACACCTAACACTCCACGACAGAACACGTCTACTCCTGTGAGAAAGCCAGGACCTCTGCCTTCCAGCTTGGATGACTTAAAGGTGATAATTCTGAGTAGAGTTTATTCAGCCATAAGTACCTCAGAAATGTAAGTGATTTGCCAGGCGTGTCTCACAGATGAAGGTGGTTACCAGTATGATAACACACATGGAGGTATTTCCTTTTATGCCTGTTGTCTCTTTTCAAATGCCCCGTAGTAACTCCATGTACTGAGCACGCACCCTGGGCCGGCCCATGCCAGTTCTGACTCCAGAGGCAGATTTTTTTCTTCCCTGTTCATTGCCACGTTTGGGAGAAGCAGGATACAAACAGTTTAGAACATGACCCTCAAGGCCAGCCTGTCTGGGTTCCTTCCCCAGGTCTGCCTTCCATTACCTGACGTAGGGATCCAACCTCTTTCTGCCTCCATCTCCTCATCTGTAAAACAGGAATAGTTCGTACACCTCATGTGAAGATTAATGGAAAGAATACAGTACTTCCGGCAGTGTCTGGCTCATAGTAATTACTCAATAAATGTAGTTGTCGTCGTCATTTCCGGTAGCAAGTCTTTTCTTTGACATAACAGGAATTACCCTCTGAAAACCCTTGTGTTGTTATCACTAGCCTTTCACGTTCTCAAGGTCTGTAGTTGTGTGTGTCTGTGTGTCAAAGAAACTGTCCCATGGCAGACGTGCAATAATATGGAAGTCGTGGGCAGATCTAGGCTCCTTTTTCTGTCGCAAGCGTCCTGTTGACTGGTCAGAAAGTTAAAATACCAGGAGAAAAGAGCTGATGCGTTTGTACTTCTAGGTGTCAGAACTGAAGACAGAACTGAAGTTGAGGGGTCTCCCGGTGTCAGGCACCAAACCGAACCTCATCGAGCGCCTGAAGCCCTTCCAGGAAATGAACAGCGGCGGCGGCGCTGCCGACGGCATCGTGGCCGTGTCCGCATCCGCCGCGGTCGCCAGCGGCCCGGAAGTCGCCATGGCGCTGCCGGTTACCACGCTGCATAACTCTGTGGCGAGCTCAGCCCCCGCTTTCAAGGCAGAATTGCCACCCGCTGGGACGAGCAGCGGCGCCCACGCCGACAACGGGACTTCGCCCCTGCCGATCTCGCCGTCGCCCTCCGAACAGTCCAGTCTCAGTGCCGAGGACACAAACATGGCGGACACGTTCACCGAGATCATGACCATGATGTCCCCTTCTCAGTTCCCATGCTCGTCTCCTCTGCGAGTGCCGAGTAACGGGGACAGCCTGAGCCCCAGCGGCAGCATGCTGCCCAGCCTGGAGCTGGACGCCGCCGAGAAGGACCGCAAGCTGCAGGAGAAGGAGAAGCAGATCGAGGAGCTGAAGAGGAGACTGGAACAGGAGCAGAAGCTCGTGGAGGTTCTCAAGATGCAGCTGGAGGCGGAGAAGCGAGGGCAGCAGCAGCCGCGGCCGCGGGAGCCCCAGCCCGGCGCCCCGGCCGAGCCCGGCGCCGAGGCAGAGCGGCAGCGCGGCGTGGCTGGCGCCGTCAAGGACGAGGGCGCGCTGGCCGACTGCTCCGGCGCCCGGCAGCCCGGCCCGGGGGCCGGCCCCGCTGCAGGCCAGGCCGTCTCGGCGGGCGGCCAGAGCCTGGTAGCCAAGCAGGCCGTGGTGATCAAGCAGGAGGTGCCTGTGCCCGTGCCCATGCCCGAGCCGCAGGGCGGCGTCCCGCAGTTCTACGTGAGCTCCCAGGGGCAGCCGCCGCCCGCCGTGGTCGCTCAGCCGCAGGCTCTGCTGACCACGCAGACGGCCCAGCTGCTGCTCCCGGTGTCCATCCAGGGTCCCAGCGTCGCCTCGGTGCAGCTCCCCGTGGGCGGCCTCCAGCTCCAGGTGCGAGGGTGTGGCCAGCCGCTCGGCCGTGTGGCTGGCGTGGCCTGGGAGCGGCCCCTCCCGCTTCGCAGTGGCGGGGGGGGGGGGGCGGGCAGTGAGGGCGCGGGGGCTTCAAACGTGAGAACAGCACTGTCTTTGTGCAGTGCAAGCAAAGGGTGCTTTTTGATCGGTCATCTTTTTACTTCTGATTGACGCAGTATCATACACGTGGACCTTTTTAAATGTGACGTCATCGTAACGATAACAGCCCCTGGCACCGAGTACTTTTTATGCACAAGGCACAGCATCAGGCACTTTAAGTGGCTTCATTTAACCCTCCTTCCCCCTAACGAGGCTGGTGACAAAGCCCACTTCCAGGTGAGAGGACGGCCTGGGGACAGAGCTGGCCTCCCACCAGGGCTCCGCCTCCCGCGTGCAGCTCGTCACAGGCCCGCTGGCGTGCAGGTGCCTGGCAGGGGAAGGCGAGGGCGCTGCTGGCGGAGAGGCTGCTGGCGGCACCTGTTAGGCCCACGTGACCTTCAGTTTTTATCTGACGTGGTTCTGAATGGTTTTAACTCAGGGGGGCCACAGTGAGCAGAAACCCTGCGGAGCAGTGCTGCTCAGCCCTGACTGCCAGGGGGTCGGGGCGTGGCCAGAGGCCTGGTTCTTCTTTAGTGTCTGAAATGGAAAGTCTGCTCTGTAATATTTCTAAACTCTTTTCCGTCCGGACCTTCCACTAGACAATGTTCTAGGAATAAGCTACGTTTTGTTCTGGGCATGTGCGTGCCCGACACACGGCCAGCCCCCCGTGATCACGTGCGCAGACGGCCGCGTGAAGGCAGGGTTTGGACAGCTAAGCCTCCCAAATGCCCTCGCTGACGCTGTCATAACACCTGCCATGTAGACCTGCTACAGGTTTATTTCAGTTTTCTATTTTCACAAAATTTTCAAATGAAAATGTTAGCCTCTAAGGAACAAACAGTAAGATCGTGACAATAACTGGTCTGGTGTTTAACTCTGGTTTTGAATTGTTAAGGCTTAAATGTAGGTGCCGATGAGTTTATCTATCTGTTCTTGCCTCCTAGACTCCAGCACAAGCAGGAATCCAGACTCAGCCACAGATCGCGGCGGCGGCCTTGTCCTCGGGCCTGGCCCAGGCCGTTCCTCAGAAGCAAGGCCCTTTCGTGCCGCAGGTGCTCGGTCAGCCACAGGTCAGAAAGGTCAGTGACTGCTAGCGAGGGACGGACTGCTGCCAGCACGTCCTCCCCTCCGCTCGGCCACCAGGCCCCGTCCTCGTCTGTGATCTGTCCCCTGCAGAGCGTCCAGTTACTTGGGAAAGAGAAGGAGTTCTTTACTACTGAAAGATAGCTCGTCTTAACAGTTAAACCCCTTTTCCAAGTAAAATTTTCAAATGTATCTTTTTAATCCTTATCTGTAGAATTCCTAGGTTTTAAAATAGCTTTCAAATGCATAATTTTCTGAAAAAAAAAAAAAATAGTGCAGTTGCCTAGGAAAAACTATTTGAAGATGAAAAAAGGTACTTTCCGGGGCTGGTGACCCGGGCCCCCGCCTCCGTCCCGGCGGGCCCGACGCGCAGTTCCCGCTCTTTCTCTGGGCGTCAGTTTCACCTTTACAAGGATGGTGTCTGCGGCTCAGTTCCCTCCAGCAGGTTCCCACCCAACAGCTGAGATGTAAAGTTGCCTCAAAAGTTACCCAGTTTCCCATTTATCCAGCAGGTGGAGCTGTGCGCACATCTCTATACCAGAAAAATCTTAAGGCCTCGAAATAGGTCTTAACATTTTAAACCTTGAGAGTCGTTAGTCTCAGAGTTTGTTAGTCTCAGAGTTTTAGCTCCAACATAAAAATACCCAGGTGATAGAGTGTGCCCACCTCCCCAGTCAGCGGTCACCTCCACACACACGCTTTTGGACTCCTGAGATGCAGGGAGCAAGGAGTTCTAGTTGCAGATTACTTAGTTTGGGCTCAAAATAACACTTCACTGTAGTGATAAGCTTAGCGAATGTTTAAGTGTTAAGAGAGTTTTCTTTGTTGTAGGAAGATGAGAGAAAAACAATATATAGGCAGGATAAATAAGGGCTTATTTACTAAGTCTCAAAATATTAGAATTAGGAATCAGTAATTCCACTTTACAAGAAGAATTTTTTTTTTTTTTATGAAACATAAATTCAGCTTTTCAGAGGAGTAAAGTTACAGGACTCCTTGCCCAGACCTACACTGTTCAGAGATATAAACACATACACAGACACATATGTACTTTCATGCTTAAAAAATACTTATGTATATTTATAAGAATATATGGGTAAGTTTTTCCTTTCAGGATGCTAGTGCCATAAAGTATACTAAATATTTTCATAAACCGGTGCTGCGAAGTAGTTGCAATATCAGCACTATGGCCATACATCTGTAAAAGGCCCTGAAACCTTTGGCTCTTAATGGCGGCTAAACAAAACACTGTAGTTCCATAGGAAGAAATTCTCACCTCTGCCTGACAGCAGAAGACAGCTGCTCAGGAGAGGGCGGAGTTTAAATGAGGCCTTGCAAGGGTTTCAGAAGTTTTCACGAAACTAGACAGTTGAGTGTGGCCACAGCAGGTATAGCCTTTCGGGTGGGATGAAAAAGAGGCCAAGTAGTCGGAAGGTCTACACACCAGCCACAGGTTAGATTTTGCCCCAAGGACAGCGGAGCCAGTGAGTGGGAGGGCTCCGTCAGGTGTGTGTCAGCTCGGGGTGGAGGGTCGACAGGCAGGATTCCAGGGACAGACACCAGGGACCCGGATCAGGACGGAGAACAGGGCGATTCAAGAGCATTTCAGAGTGTGAGCGCCGAGAAGGCAGCTAGCCCGATGGCTCCACTTACTAAAGTTAAAAAAAATGAAGGCAAAGCCAGGGATTACTTTCCCTTGGAGGCGGGGGGCAGAGGGAAGGCAGGGGAAAGTGTATTTTGGAATATACTAAATTTGAGACGTCCCAAATTTGTTTGTAAACGTTTAAATCTGGCTTTGGTACTTGGGAGCAGGGCCGGTTAGGATTTCGTGACCATGGAAGCCAGGAGCGTGGCCCAGGTCACTCGAGTGAGGAATCTAAGGGACTCCGCTGTCCTTCACCGGGAAAGTTATACTCCATCCACACCGCCACCAAGGCCTCTGAGTAAAGGGGCTGCTGATGCCTGGAAAGCGGGGTGGCAGCCCACGGACCGGACCGTGGGCCGCATCCGGCCCCGCCTGTGTTTGTAGGTGGAGTTCTCCTGGGTCCCATTCACTGGTGTGTTGTCCAGCGCCACCTGCAGTGGTGAGCTGTCAACCCAGAGACCGTGGACCCGAATGATATACGCTGTAGCGTTTTGCAGAAAATGTTTGCCGACCCGTTTTAAAACATGGTTTTATTAGGAAAAGTGAAAGAAACTGATGGGAAAATGCTCATGCATTACAGGTTTTCGCCAACTCGGCACCCAGTTCAGCTCTTCCGTACCAGAGACTGCCCGCCCCAGCCGTCCAGCGGACCTTCATTAGCAAGACGCCAGGCGGCGTCCCCCAGCCCCGAAGCGCGCCCCTCCCTTCCCTGCAGAACGGACCGGACCCCCCCAGCAAGGTAATCCCCGGGGAGCAGGCAGAATGCTCCAAAGCCCAGAGCTTTAGGCGTGGAGTGATCGAGGACCGGGATTCCTGGGAGAAGTAGCTGGAAACAGCGACGGCCGATGGCCGTGGTCAAGGGGCAGCTTAGCTGGCGGCCCTTCCCCCGCGCACTGGGCCACCCCGATTTGGTGGCCGGCACGGTAGGACGGAACAGCGGAGCGGAGCCCAGCGAGCGAGGACGCTAACTGTGCTCCTCTGTTTGCCACAGCCCAGTTCGCCCCCCGCGCCCCAGCAGTTTGTCATCCAGCACTCTCTGTTTGGGAGCCCCGTCCCCAAGACGAAAGACCCTCCCCGCTACGAGGAGGCCATCAAGCAGACGCGAAGCGCCCAGCCCTCCTGTCCAGAGGTAAGTGAGGCCGGTGCCTCTGTCTCGTGTGTTGAGTAGAACCCTTTTCTAAGAGGGACCTGCCGCAACAAACACGAGCCTCGTTTGCATAAAATCAGAAAACGCTTTTATTACAGACTCTAGCCGTTCTGTAACCTCCAATTAGAAATCCAGGTTTGTCTTTTAGCTTTTCCTTTGGATCCACGGGTGAATCGAAATAGTTCCCCGTCAGTTTGTTCTTTTAGACGTGTCATTGTACAGGTCCCTCTTTTTTTCCTATGTCAAATCTTCCTCTTAAGCGAAACTGACAACCTGATGGTTACAGAAAATGTAAGCAAATCTCAGCTCTGACCGTGCGCCCCGAGTTCTCATGGGCTGAGGGTGAAGGTGTGTCTGCGGTTCCCTTCGGGGGACCTGCTGCCTTGCTCCCGAAGAGCTAGCTGCTGACACGTTGCTGAACATTTGTTTTGCCCATTCTAGTTTCTTGGAAAACTTTTGTAAAACTTATTTCCTAATTACAAAAATGTGTGTGAATTTGGAAATCTCTTTATACAAGTAGAAAAAATCACCAATGATCCCACCACCCAGGACCCTCTATTAACATTCTGCTGTATATAATCCCATTTTTATGTCCTAGAATTTTTAAAAATACATTTGGGCACATATTGTTTCATAACTCAGTTTGTGAGTTTACTGAATGAACAGGCCACATACAGTGCCCATTTGTAGCTGTTTATTGAACGTGTACACATTTAATTCCCACCCCTTCAGTCCCTCACCTTTGGTGACCATCAGCTTGTTCTCTGTTTCTGTTTTATTTAAAATTTCACACATAATTGAAATCCCACAGGATTTGATTTCTGAGTGGGAAGAGAACTTGCACAGAGAACACCTGATGGCCAGGAAGCAAAATGCTCCCGAAACGGTATTTTTTATTTTTCAATTACACGTGACGTTATTATATTGCTTTCAGGTGTGCAAAATATAGGTTACCCGTTCATGTAACTCACAAAGTGACCACCCCGAGATTGGCAGGTTTGCAGCTTACGTTATACATTATACATTCGAGTCAAGAATGAGGGGGAGACGGGGTCACACGGGAGGCGGGTCGGGGACTCGTACCTCTTGCGTCGGCCACACGGGTCGGTACCAGTTCACGTCACAGCACGGAGCAGGTGTGGGGACGACGACGGGTCTGTGGTCTCGTCCGAGAGTCGTGTCTTCGAGGAGCCAGAACAGAAAACTGACACGTGGTCTTTAGTGCAGCGGACGGGGTCGGGGCTCACGCCCGGCAAGCGCCGACCTCTGCTGCCGGCCTGGGCCGTGGCGGCTGCCTCGGGTCTGCTCAGACTCCTGCGTGGCTTGCAGCCTCTGAGGGCGTCAGGCCTGCCATGTGGTCCCCCATGCTTGTCAGTTTTAGCGCATAACCCCCTTTCTGTTCAAAAGAAAGAAGGGAGAGAAGAGGAGAGTCTTAAGAGTCTGTGTCGTTTGTTAGCCAATACATCAGGAGTTTAGGATCCAGAGCCAAGACTGGATAAGGCACAGGTCGAGCTTCAGGGAAGGCAGCAGCGTCTCCTTGGGAAGTGCAGGCTGTCCAATCGCCGGCGTCCGCGGGAGGGGGCTTGTGTCCTCACCAGCGTTGCTCTGCTCCCCATCACCGCACGGTGCAGCCGTCAGGAGACAGGTCGGCCTGGTTAGCCTCGGCCTTCTGTAAAAAGAAAGGCCCTGGTCACTGTGCGTGACAGAGACACGGCTGCCTGTAGTGAGATGCCACACTGGGCTTGTGCAGCCAGCACCCAGGGGTTTACTGCGGTGTCCCCGTCGGTGTCTCGGGGTGTGTGCACTAGGCACTGTCGCCTGCAGCCATGTCTTATCCTGTCCCCTCTCACGAACCGTGCAGCTCCCAGTCCCTGACGAGTTCCTAAAAGGGAGACCAGGGAAAGGGGTAGTGGCACGGGCTGAGCCACGTGGCCTGAGCTCGTTCCTTCGTCTTTGACGTGTGTGACGTCACCTACCAGGCGGGCTGGCTGCGAGCATCGGTGCACTGTAAAACATGCCGCGTCGAGCAGCTTCAGTCACCAAATAGAGGGTAGGTGTGCTGTCATGGTGATGACCATTCCGGAAATACACGAAGAGGTAACCAGCATCCTCAAACTGACACGGCTAGCGCTAGTTCTAAGAAAACATAAATGAGATGAAACTTGGCCGCTGAAAATGGGCAGGGTTTGGCGGGGGTTGGGGAGCGAGTCTGGAGTTTTTCATTTGCATTCTGACAGTGTAGCAAATGCTTTCTTGGAAGGGCGGGGGCAAGGATCAGCCGCTTAGCATGTCCAGTTCCTTCTATCATCATGTGCAAAGTGGGGATGGTAATGGCCACCTCTCTGGGCTCTACTGGGGAGCTCAGAAGAGGTGAGTGTTTTGATGCATTACGTGACGTTGTATTCCAGAGCTGACTGTGCCCGGAGTACTTTGAGCCCCCTTTCCCCTTCGCTGACCTCGTGTTACCGTGGTTTTTCCTGGCACACTACGTGAAATCCATTAGCCTCCTGTCACAGCCTGGCAGCTACTGGCTTTCCCCAGGATGTTCTTACCACCCCTCCACCCCAACCCAACTACAGGTAAAGGTGTGCCACCTGGCTGCTAGGCATGCAAAACTAATCAAATTGAGGTCTTAATAGCGGATTAAATCCTCCTTCCAAATGCAATACAAATTTGTTTACAGTGACGTAAAACAGTAATTGTAGGCCGTGGTTCTTGGCCTTTTGTGCATGAAAATGAGAGAACTTTTTTAAAACACATATTCCTGAATACCCCATCCTAATTACCGGGGTCCAGGAATCGTCATTGTTAACAGATTTTCCATGTAACACTACGAGCAGGACATCAGTGTAAAGGCAGGACGGTCCGTAGAGTTGGGGAGAACACTCGGGTCACAGACCAGGAAGCTGCCGGGCGCCCCCAGGGGCAAACCCGCACAGCCCGGCACCCGGCTGCGTCTGGCCCACTTCCCCTCCACGGCGCATGGACCGCAGGCTGAAACCCTCCTAAAGCGAATCTGGGTCTCCAGGTGCCTCACCGCGGCCACCCGTCTTCTCTTCACCCAGTCTGTGTCCTCGACAGACGCTCCGTACTGGTCGCTGCCCCTCTCATGGCTCTTGAGAGTCTGTCTCTCACCCGCCTCCCCTGGGCACATCTAATGTCTGCTGCAGGTGCCCCCTGTGCCGGCAGACTTACCCCGAGACCTTCCCGGCGAAGCTCGGGCCGCGCTGGCGTCTCACAGCGCTCCGCGCCGCAGCGAGATGGGCTCACGGGTCCGCAGAGCTTTCCCTCCGTCAGACTGCGAATTCCTGGAAGATACTGATGACATTTATTTCTGGACCCCCAGCACCTCACGGACATGTGGCTCTACCTCAGATGGTCTGTGCTCACCATCTCACCTCTTCCTTCCTCAAGGGAAGCCACCAAAACTCACTCACCTCCTCTCCTTTCCTACCCAGGAGCGCACTAAACCCCGGAGGTCAAAATCAAGGGTGAAGTGCTGGGGGCGAAAAGCACAGGCGTGACTATGTTCAGACGTTTTATCACTATCCACTGGGCTGCTGGGAGCAATAAGAAGGCCGAAGCTTTCTTATCAAAAGATTTCCGCCAGCTCTGCCAGCACCAAGCAGCGTCTAAAAAGTTAGCACAGGAAATCACAGATGTCAAAAATGGATCATGCCTGCCGGAAAAGGGAAGTAAAAAACTCCATTTCCTTTCACCTTTAAGTAAAATTAGTGATCAGCTCTAGAGGAAGACTCTACCCCCAGGTGGCGCTATTTATTCATGTGCTTGTAGGTGAGAGGCCAACTGCTTCCCCCACTCCCTGTCCCTGGGGGGACCCTAAGTCTCTTAATATGCTGTTATGACTACTGGCAACGTACCGCAGCCGTCTCCCCGGATGTAAACAGATCACTTCAGGACCTCGGGGGAAGAATCCGTGGCTGTGATTCAGTGGTGCTAACGAGACCAGACAGTATGCTCCCATCGGAGAGAGGCTGAAACCCAAATTCCGTCCTGTGCATGCCTTTTCTTGCAGACACTCTATAAATTACTTGCAAATATGATTGTCAAAGCCCCATGCTCAAGGATGAATGTCTGGCCTACAATTTTTAGGTCGCTTTCGATTTCTGGCTTGTGTTTGATGGGATGGGCCAAATGCACAGTCCATACTGGTCCACAGACAGGAACGCCCTCATGTATGAATGATGGGAAATGGGTGCCAAGACGTCTTATTACAACAGTTTGGTATGTGCTTTTCACCCACACTTGGCTACAACGTGGTGAGCATGGACAGATGCGCCTCAGGAATAAAGACGTCTACCTGGCTTGGACCTGACCTCGATGGCCAGATGCTCATAGAACCTTGTGAACCACCCAAGCTTCTTGCATGTCAGGAGCTGAAAGAGACGACTTTCCTTGTCAGCTTTCAGGCATCTCTGCTGGGACCCTGACTAATGCAAGAATGGGTTTTCCTCGGTGTTTTGGCCCTTCAGCGCCTCTCCCTACTGACAGGACGCCTTCCATAAGCCCGTGTGCAGCTTGTCTCCCTGGGCCCCTGAGAAGCTGAGTCCAGGACCTCCGTGTTCAGACGGACGGACACGTCCGCATGTGATGAGAGACAGAAGCATCATCCGTGGTGCGCCCAGTGGATAAGGGATGCAGACTCGACACTTTAGACTTTGGTTATAAAATTACATTTCACTTGTTTAGTTCCTTTTAAATAAGTTGATAGTTTTCATAATTTTTTTTCTGCTGGTGGTTTAAATTTCCCTCTGCATATCTAAAACTCACCTCTGGCTAAGTGAGTATCTGTCCCTCAACTGACAGGACTCCTCAGTAATAGAGATACCTGGAATGCATGTAATGCATGTTCTAGGATCACTGGACAGAGAATAGCCATTGCAGTATTAGCCGTGGACTGATTATCAGTACACACATAATAAAAAATGCAACGTATACTTCCAGTCCAGTTGGCAGAATAAACACTGTGCTCGCCGCCTCCCATGATTTCATTAAAATTACAACTAAATTATAGAGCGATCCACCTGCAGAACCACATGACTAACTGAACAGAAGTCCTATAACTAAGGATATACAGAAGAAACCACACTGAGGCTGCTATGGTAGGAGGGGCAGAGATACAAAACAAGCTGGTCCCTCACCCCCTGTGTGGTGGTTGAGAATCTGGAAGGATCCTTGACTGCAGAGGTTCCCCCTGAGGAATGAGGGGGTCCCAGACAAACACTGGGCACCATAGCCCGGGGTGCTGGTGCCAGGAAGAGGCTTCCCCACAACATTGGGACAGAAGCATGGTACTAGCCTGAAAACAGACACATAGATCAATGGAACAGAATACGGCTCCCAGAAATAAACCCAGGCCTACGTGGTCAATCTGTAGCAAAAGAGGCAAAAATACACAGTGGGGTCAAGTAGTCTCTTCAATAAACAGTGCTGGGAAAACTGAACAGTTAAATGAAACTAAGCCACTTTCTTACATCACATACAGGAATAAACTCAAAATGGGTTTAAAGACTTAAATGTAAGGCCCAGGACCATAAAGCTCCTAGAAGAAAACAACATCACTCTTAGTAATATTTCTTAGGCTTTGTCTCCTTGAACTAGAAAACAAAACAAACAAAAAAAAGAGACTACATCAAATCAAAATATTTTTGCATAGCAAAGGAAACCATCAACAAAATGAAAAAAAAACCTACTGAAAGAGTAAATAGTCTCCAGTAATATGTCTGATAAGGGGTTAATATCCAAAATATAGAAAGAACTCATATAACTCAACACCAAAAATAATCCAATTAAAAAATGGGCAGAGGACCTGAATACACATTTCTCCTCGGAGGATATACAGAGGGCCAGCAGACGTGAAAAGATGCTCCCCGTCACTAATCATCAGGGAAATGCGAATGAAAACCACAGTGAGAAATCACCTCACACCTGTCAGAAGGGCTCTCATCAATACATCAAAGAACAGGTGTCGGCAAGGATGTAGAGAAAAGGGACCCCTCGTGCACTGCTGGTGAGACTATGAATTGGTATAGCCACGAAGGAAACAGTATGGAGATTCCTCAAAAAATTAAAAATAGGCCTAGCAAATGACCCAGCAATTCCACTTCTGGGTATTTATCTGAAAAAAAAAAAAAAATCCAAATCCAAAAACACTGATTTGAAAAGATATACGTACCCCTGTGTTCAGTGCAGCACTATTTACAATAGCCAAGACATGGAAGCAACCTAAGTGTCCATCAGCAGATCAATGGATAAAGTAGTAGTACATACAATGGAGTATTACTCAGCCATAAAAAAGAATGAATCTTGCCTTTTGAGGCAAAGTGGTTGGACCTAAAGTGAAATAAGTCAGACAAAGACAAAAACCATATCTTTTCACTTACATGTAGAATCTAAAAAGCAAAATAAACGAACAAACTAATAGATGCAGAGAACAAAGTGACGGTTGCCAGATGGGAGGGGAGCTGGAGGACGGGTGAGAAAGGGGGAAGGGATGAAGAAGTAGGAACTGCCAGATGCGAAGGCCGTCACGGGGCGTGGGGTACAGCATAGGGAACATAGTCAGTAATACCGTAGTAACTACGTATGGTGTCGGGGGCGATCACTCCGTAGATTACATAAGTGTCTAATCACGGTTGCACACCTGAAACTAATGTCAAGTGTAATTGAAAAACAAATTTTTAAATACAGCCGATTCTGTATTTACCCAAGAGAAAAGAAAGTGTATGTCTATACAAAGATGTATACACTAATGTTTACAACAACTATATTCACAGTAGCCAAAAACTAGAAACGACCCAAACTGGTATTTTCTTACAAGGGAAAACTCTCAGCAACAAAAAGGAATTAACTATTCCTAAGGTGTATACTATACAACATGGATAAATCTCAAAATTGTGTTGAGTAAAAGAAGCCACTACCACCGCCCCCCAGAAAAGCACATGCTGTATGGAATTTATGTAAACCTTTGGAAAACAAGCTAGTCTTCCGTGGAAGCGAGCAACGCAGCAGGTCGCCGGGGTGAGGGCAGTTGTATCCCAAAGGAGAGTGCGGGGACCAGGGGCCACGGCCGCCTTCTGAGTGCGTTCATGTCGACGCTTGGAACGAAACCGCACACGTCAGGTGCGCACGGGCGCGCGGCCGGAGCCCCCGTGCCCGCCCCTCACCCTCCCTCTGTCGCAGGTGCCCAGCGCGCACAGCCAGCAGATGGACGACCTCTTCGACATCCTCATTAAGAGCGGAGGTAGGTTGAACGCCAGCCCCACCCGGCCCCTCGCCTCTTAGCACGGGTTTATGACGGTTTTCTAGTCCTAACTGAGTTTACTGTTCTAAAACCTGTTAAATTCAGGCCATTGAAACAACTTACTTATAAGCGAAGGAAAAGCCATTGTTTCCGGTTAAAATTGTAAGATAATGTTAGGTTTACCCATGGATACGTACTTGCTGAAAAACATAATCATCTCAAAATAGCCAAGTAGAATTAGAATTAAATTTCACATTGAAAAACTTGAAAACTTGTTGCACATGCTCCGTATCGGTCCTGAGATGGCGTAAAAAACATCGCAGCTCGTGTTATTTTCCTAACAGCCGAGCTGCCCAGCTTGGGTTCTGGTGATCTTATTAATATTCAAAGCAAGTCCAAAGCACTTTCTACGTATAATTAAAAATCTTATTTTACAAGGGATAAAGGGATATAAACCACAAAAAAAATCAACCATGTGCCCCTCAGCTTACATATCTTTAAAAATAAGTATAAAATCAGTATTTTAAAAATTCAAATGCTATTTTGGAATATTTTAAATATTCTCACATTTCCCTAATGAAGAGTTTTATTCGGATTTTTAAAGTTACCAAAATTTATTGATTCATACCAGGTACTGTTTGATTTTGAGGTTAATGATCTTGTCATCATGTTCAGTATAACAGAAAATTCTTGACTGACTACAGATCTACGTGTGCCAATAGCAGTTTTTTTTGCTAAGAACTATGTAGGCCTTGCAAAACAATTTAAACTGATGATTTATCCTAAACTATGGAAATTAGAGAAATAGACATTCAATGCCCTGAATTGAAGGTTTTAAAAAATGCCTTTTGCCAAATTGACTGAAAATAAAGACTTCTTAAAATGATTTAAAAGAATAATTTTTACAACCTTAAACTTAGAAATTAAAATGTGACAGTCATCAAATAATTATTTTCTAAAAGGAATAATTTTTTATGGCCAAGTCTCCAGTATTATTCCATCTTACTGTAAACTGATACCGGTAACGACAAGAACAGAGATTCACATAGTTGGCGATAGGCTTCTAAGACTGCACCTTCGGCTTTCAAAACACCCAGAGGTGACCACAGAGCACGAAAAGTAACGTGAACTGCCCTAACGCGTGCGGTGCCCACAGCTGAGAGTTCACACAGAGGAACCACACCTTCGGCTCCCCCTCACCTGCTCACGATGCCAGTCACTCAGTCCATTTCCTAGTGTAGGTACATGTAAATGAAACCAAGTCAGAAAGATAACGCCATTCAAATGTGTGTGGCCAAGTGGACTCTTATCCGCAGCCAATGGTCCACTCATTTGCTACTTGATCTGGCAAGGAATGATGTCATTAGTGCTTATTAAGACATTTACCAAACCCTCAAGATTTTACATGAACTCAAAAAACAAGACTAAAAAAGTGAGAAAAATGAGGTCAAAAAGAGCCATGTGTTAGCTTTAATTCAGAAAAGAATTAAATAAGATGGCATTATGTCTTTTCGGAAATGTATACAGAATACATATGGCTAACCTGCTACAGAGTTTGACTATAATGATAACAAAGAAAGAAATACGATTACAGCTTTCCCGACAGGAAGGATGTCGTGCCAGGGTGCACACTTCCACGCTCACGCCCAGGGCCGTGCTGCTGCGACCGCGGGTCTGTGGTGAGCAGTGAGACGCGAGCCCCCTCCCCCCGCCCCCCCGTAAGCCCAGGACCCAAGGACTAAATAACCCAAGACGCCGACTCCTGCCTAGTGGGATCTACCGCTTTGACGCTCGCTCTTACTAGAAAGAACTGAAAGCATATCAGAATGTCCTAAACATAAATCTTTACCTACTTAAAATGACCCGTCACCCTAAATGTCGCCAAGGACCCACAGCATTCTCTTCCTGCGCTTAAGATGGGCTGTAAGTCATCGCCAAAGAGCAAAATAATTGTCTTAGTAATTAATGAGAAGTTTGAATAGTAGTAAGCCTCTACTTACTAATTACTGCTGTTGTTTTACAGAGATCTCCCTCCCTATAAAGGAAGAGCCTTCTCCTATTTCCAAAATGAGACCAGTGACAGCCAGCATCACCACAATGCCAGTCAACACCGTGGTGTCTCGGCCGCCACCCCAAGTCCAAACGGCACCACCCATGTCCTTAGAACCTATGAGCAGTTTATCTGCCAGCTTAGAGAACCAGCTGGAAGCTTTCCTGGATGGAACTCTACCTTCCGCCAGTGAGCTCCCTCCCCTGCAGGGCGGCAGTGGGGACGGAGAGCCCTTCCCGCTGGCAGATGACCTCCAGGACGACCTGCTGAGCCACTCCGGCGCGCTGGGCCGTTCTCACTCGCCCATGGAAACGTCCGAGGCCCAGTTCGCCGCGAGCACGCCCTGCCTGTCGCTCGACCTCTCCGACGCGCACCTGGACAACATGGAGTGGCTGGACCTCACTGCGCCGAGCACGGCGGGGCTCGCGCCCCTCGGCACCGCCACCCCGGGTATGTTCTCCGCGGACTTCCTGGACCCCCAGGACCTGCCGCTGCCGTGGGACTAGCGCGGGCTCCCCATCTCAGAGGTCACGGGGCTCAGGGAGACAAAGATGACTCTGAAAGGTCACTTTTTAAAGACAGAGCCGCAGCTGCATTGTCGCAATTCAAACATGTTCTCACAGAAAGGACGGACAGGTGGCCACGGCCCGGAAACCAAGTTTGGGAGCATTCCACTGCGTCCAGCAGTGAATGTCCGCAGTTGAGTGCAGCACAGGGCCTTCTGCAAACTCACTCCTCAAAGACGACGCCTCTGTTTCTCCAGACTTCACTAAAGGACAGAGCGTGTCCCAGGTGAAAACAAAGAGGGCAGTGTGCGCCGGGGAAGACAGGTGTCAGCTACATGCACACCTGTGGCCACGTTCAGGCCCTGAATGAGAGGCGGACAGGTGCACTCAAAACAGAACGCTGGTGAGAGGGAGGTTAGAGGTCACCACACGGCCCAGGGTGCCGCGGGGTCAGAGGCGGCAGCGCCAGCCGGTCCGGTGACAGCTTCCGGCTGACAGCTTTGGTTCCATTCAGAAACTAATGTAATTTTTTTCTGTTGTAGTTTATTTTGTAATTTTTGGAATCTTAGATTTCCACATCGAAACGGAAGCTGTTTCATCATAATCAGACAATGTCTAGAAAATACCATTATAAATAATCCACTGATCACACTGAAAATTCTACTAGCCCCCTGGGTTGATTAGATCGATTTAATGTGTAGGCATTTGCACACACAGTCGGAAGTTGTGATTCGTGCAGCCTTTGCTGGGTGAGGAATTGGGTATCCGTCCAGCGGCCCCACTTCTTTAACAGCTCGACTGTGTCTAGAGTACTTGAGCCATGCGTGTGTCCATTAAAGAACCGCTGACTGACTTTCAGGTAACCAGACCCATCTCAGAGAACCAGGAAAAGGCTTCCGTGTAAAGCATCCTTCTGAGCTGGTGCATTGCAAAATGGAAACAAGGGAGAAGTCGCGTTCCGCAGGGCGCTCCCGCACGCTCACAGGCTCGGCTGTCACCAGGGCGGCCTGCAGTCCCCAGCTCTGCCTGGCTGTCCTCTCCTCCGTCGCTGCCCCGGCCATCGTTTTACAGGCTTGTAACTGGATGCAGTACCCAACCTCTTGCTAATTATCAAGCCAGAGAGGGAAAAACTGGAGGTTTATGAGTTTTTATACAGACTAAAAGTTATCAAATATTTGTTGAGTAGTTTCTTAAGAATTTTCTAAAATGCCAACTATCACAAGATTTCCAAAATGATTTCTAGCTCATTTAAATACATGACAAAATGTGCATAACTGAAAAAAAACCTGAAATCTACCAAAAAGTGTGGAGGCTTCTGCTAGATACTGTTACTGTGCTTTCCACCTCACCCGTGTAAACCCTAGGACCAGGCTGCTTTCCCCGGGTCGGTAACAGCAACATGCAAGAGGCAGCCTGACCCATTATTCGGGAAGAATTGTGAATCATTTCTGGGTTTGTGTTCTGCCTGAGAGCTGATCTTATTTCAGATTTTTGTTGCAGTTTGTAAATTTCACTACAGGTAAGAAAAGGCCAGTTGCCGAACACTGGGGCCCTCTGCCGCCTGGCGCATCCACGCCCCGCTGGGAGAGCCTCTGCGGTCGAGGGCAGAGGCGGGTGCTCTGTGCTGAGTAGTTAGGTGCTTAGAGTTTGGTCGTCCGACCTTGAGATCCAGTCACCCGTTACCCAGACTGCCATCTTGGGCGGGATGCGCATCCTGGCGTCGGCTCCCTTCAGAGGGGCCCGTCCCCAGGGGGCAGGGCTGCGGCTTTAGGAAGGTACTTTCCTCGAGGGAGGTCCCGGCGATGGGTTTTTGTCTAGAGCTGATCTGGTCCGCACCTGGGCTCTGCGCGTCATCGTCACGCAGATTCGCGTGGCTGCTCAGTGCCAGTATCGGTGGGCCTGCACGAGGCAACTGAGCGGCTAGTGAGTAGCTTGGATGCTGCTGGGTAACCTTCTGCTTCCGTCTTTCCAAGCCGTGTGCACAGGCCGTCTGCTAGCCCCCAGCCCCCCGTACTGCTTTTTAAGTTAGGGCCCGGAAGCCGCCGCAGGCAGGCCGCTCTCCGAAGCACACCGCCGCGCAGGGCACGCCCCGCGGCAGCCTGCTCTTTGCGTTGCGGACGTGGCCACTTGACGTGTGTTCAAACTCTCGTGTGCTAGTGTTTCCTTAAAAGGCAGAGTCCCTGGTTACCGAGGCAGCCAGCACCCACTCGCACCGGTCCGCTGGGCAGCAGGCCGGGCATCCGTGCCACTCTCCGGGGTCCTGGCGACACGCTCCAGGTCAGAGAGGGGACGCAGACCAGCTGCGGCTCGTGACGTGACTGAGGCGACAGTGTAAGCAAGGCCCCCCTGACCTGACTCGGTGTGCCTCACAGTAACTGCGGCGGGGACGGCGAGCCTCATGGACTTTCGAGCCCAGGCCAGAGCAGTGGCCGTGCGCGTGTGTGGTTTAGAGGCGGCTGTTCACGCCATCTTGCAGGTTGGCGTGTTTCCAAGAAGACAGCTGACTCCCAGAAACGTGTCATCTCGCAGGCAGCCCTGTTTCCCTAACTCCTCCTGAAGCGCAGTCCCCCGCTCCCCGGGCACACGGGAATCGGGTCAGACCGTCGGGGGCGGGAAGATAAAGTTACTCCAAAGCTGCTTCGAGCCCCGGGGGTCCAGGGCACGTGGTCGGCCGCGCATGGGAGCGGAGCGAGTGCTCGCGAACCCCTGCGAACCCCTGCGCCCCTCGCGGTTCCCGTCTCGTTTCTCCCGACGGGAGCGGTCCGCTGCCCAGCGCCGCCACACGCCGGGACGCGACGCGCTCCGGGCCTGCGGGGCTTCGCGCTCAGATCCCGTTTGTGTTTGTTCTATGTGAGTGCTGTTATAATACTAAGGAGACCTTATTTAAACTTCCTTTCACCCTGCATGGCCCTGTGACCCGCGTGAGTGACGCTTCGAAAGTGCTGTTTCAGGGTGGTGGCAAAGGCGGTCTGCTGCGGCCGCCAAGCTGCCCCCTGTTGCAAGGAAGTCGCATGATCCGACAGCGCCGGCGGGCTGTGCGTCGGGAGCACGTCCCCCGTTCGGTCCCCACAGCTGACGCGGGCCTCCTCGCCCCTCAACCCCAGATCATTCCAGGCCCCCTGGCTTCGAGCCCTTTGACAGTTCCCAGCTGAAACCGGCCACCACGGCTGACAAATCCGCTGTCCCCACAGTCGGTCGGTCCCTTTACGTCCGCACACAGCCCTCCGCCTCCGCCTTCCGTCGCGGCAGACGCGAGCCCTGACTCAGGCCGTGCGGCCGGACGCCAGACGGCCCGCTGCCTGGAGGCCACGCAGCCCGCCCGGGTTGCCTAAACACATTAACTGGAAGGTCAGGTTGGTCACGGAACGCCGCTGGGGTGCAGCCCTGTGTCTGGGGAGCACCCCAGCTGCGCTCCCGCGCGGCTCCTAAGCGGCTTCAGTCAAAACTGGAAAATCACAATTCAGATGTAGTCGTTCCCTTTCAGACTTTCGATCTCGTGCGCAGTGCTCTCTCTGGGCCCCATTTTCGTGTGTCAGGTGGCCGTCTGCACGGCTGTGGGCAGGTCTGTGTGTTTTCCCCGTCCGCCCGTTTTTTCAGCGTTTGAGGAAATGCATCCTTGCGAAGCGTTTCTACCAGAAATCTTTGGTCGGAGGCCTGTAGTTTAAAAAGCTGCACATGTTTACAGAAGCTCCCTCTCCCTCCACGCACACACACTGCTCTGTGAATCATTACTGAAAAAGTCACGATTCCGTGACGACAGGATGGCATCTCAGATCTGCAAGGTGCTGCCTGGAGTCAGATCAAGCCTGTCATGGGTGGCGTCGACGCTGCTGTCGTGTTTAGCAGAGCTTTGTGCCAACACTAAGGCAAAGCTTTAACCAAGGTCACAGACTCACTGAGACTCATACCAATTACCTCTTGTTACACTCTAAGAAAACTTGCTGATTTGGTCGGAGGAGGAAGCATTTGGGAAAGGGTTTAGTATGTACCCAAAGTACGTAACCTCAAGTAACCAGTAGTAATGCAGACTTGCTTTAAAGGAACCAAAGGCATTGCCAAGTATTTGCCAAAAGGAGGCACTTTTTATTTAAAATTTGAGACTAACGAGATCTCAAAAATCAGTCCCAAAAAGGTATTATCCATTTTAGGTTATAATTTTCACAAAGATGTAGATATTTCTCTATTGTTTTGATGTAAAACAGTATAGGTCTGTTTTGTTGGTTTAGGAATAGTATGTATTCAGTAGTTAACACAAAGTTTTCTCCTTTCTACGGACAAGTTAGTTTTCTTTTCTTGCCTGCAATAGAAATGCAACGTGACAGGTGTTTCTCTTCTTATTTTCATCGTCACATTATGTCTTAGCATCTCACTTTATGGAAAAAAGGAGAAAGATACCAATCTACAGAGCCGTGTTTATTAGAGTGCCCATTTAAGGAAAAAATGATGGCAATCGGGGGTCCATTCATGTATTGCCTTTTTGTTGTTTTTTAAAAGAAAACCATGCTGCCTTTGTACTTGCTGTTTGCACCCCTGAAGTCAGTCCCGTGCCGTGTTGGAATGCCGTCCATTTTGCACATGTACTGTACATACGTGACGCATACTGTATTTTTATATGTGTGCACATTTATCATCAGATCTTTTGTACATAGTGGCAGTATTGTAGCTGATCGGGAAATGTTTGATATCTCAGCAATTTTGCATTTTTGTGTCTCAAATAAAAAACATTTTGTGTACTACGAGTCTCGCTGTGCAGAGGAAAGGCAAAAAGGTGGGGCGGGGGGAGGGGCGGGTACGGGAGGAGGCGCCACCTTCGAAACACGCCTCGCGCAGGCGGTCGCCAGACGAAACAAGTGGCCTCGTCAAGGCGGGTGCCGTAGAGCGCACGTCAAGTGCGGCACCCTTCCCCAGGACCACGGGGTACAGAGTAGAAACAGGGACTGGCTGAACTTGAACATGACGAGATTTACACCAGAATCATGTTCACTCTTTCACGACCCTGAGGAGACAATGAACCAAAGACGTGATGGACGGGTGTGCCCCGGGGGTCGACGCGCGCGCACGTGTGCGGTGAGGACCAGCTCACGCTGGCGCCGATGACTGCACCGCCACCGGAATTCCTGACAGACCCGCAGAATCCTTCGATTTAGCCAGGTTTCAAAAGCAGCTATTTATAGAGCATGCAAGATTGTTTTTCTTTAGAATTCACTATTGTTCTAGTAAGACGGGGTTTGCTTTTCAACCCAAAAGCCCACGGTTACAGCAGAGTTTTGAGGACAGCATTATATTTTCCTCCTTGCTGTGACGAAATAAAATAATGAGTAAACTTGACTGACAACCGTAACTTTCACATAAACACCTGTTTATGGAACTGAGCAGCGTATCAACCGCACAGAGAGAAAAGACCGCTTACGTACAGCAAAAGCTTCAGCGCCCATGACACTTAGAGAGCAAGAGAGCAGCCTCAATGGAACAGTCCAGTGGGTAGATGGTGCCTTCCGGGCGCCAAAGCATTTGTAACCTCACAGGTCAGCCGAGGTCCCGCCCTTGGGGAGGAAAGACGGCGCCGGCACGTGAAGAGAGAGGAGGGCCACGCAGAGAAAACAGGTTGGGTAAAGGCCAAGTTAAGAGATGCCGGCCCAGGTGAGGCCCTGCTCTGTGCCAGGCTGCGGGCCGGGCGCTGTGGTGTGGCTGCCGGACAGTCCGTGCAGGCCACAGTCTGGAAAGGGAGGAGACGGCTGGGCGTTCGAGGCTCCCAGTCCTCGAAGGCCTTCAATCTGTACATGATTGTTTCATTTGGGTAACACAGGGCCTCCGGAAGCTTTTCAGATATTGGACACAGTCATTATTTAGCATCTTTATCATCCTCGACAGCAGCGGTCCGCAACCTTCTTGGCACCGAGGACCGGTGCTCCTATGAGCGTCTAATGCCTGATGATCTGAGGCGGAGCTGAGGCCGACGCTAGTGCTGGGAGCGGCTGAAAAATACAGACGAAGCCTCGCCCGCTGGCCCGCCGCTCACCTGCTCCTGCTGTGCGGGCCAGTTCCTAACAGGCCACCGACTGGTACCAGTCTGCGGCCCCGGCGTGGGGGACCCCTGCTCTACGGCACGTTTGCTCTAGAATCGAGGGGAACACCAAAGCATTTGTAAACGCAGACGCACCCACACACTTCGGGATGGCTGAAACTCATGGCGGCGAGGCCACGTTACAGTAAAACAGCAGCACGGAGCCAAGAGAAGACCAGCTTCCAGACAGGTGGAAACTACGTGTCATCGACAACTTCTGGTGTCACACGATCCTCCTGAGGACTTCCCCAGGCACCTAGTGACGACTCCTTCCACGTAAACGGCATATTAACTTCCAGAAAGAAGCCTCATCCTGACATCCTGGCTCTCTCTTCCACTAACTTTTATGACAAGTCATTAAAGCTAAGCCCGCACTGTGTAATTAAACAAAGAACAAACGCACCACCTTGTTGACTTCCCCTCTTAGATATGACTGTGCGACGGAGCATTCCAGGAGGGGAACCACCGCCCGGCGGCCCTGCACAGACAGGAGACTCAGAGGCATCCGGCACCCGAAGGCGGCAAATGCTGGGTCCTGTCCAGGCCTCAGCCCCGACGGGCCGTGAGGCGGGGCTTGTACCCGACGGCAGCTGAGCGTCTGAGGCCTTCCCCTGAGAGGCGCGGCTGCAGGCCTCGGCCAGCCGTGCCGTGCCCTCCCTCCCACACTGGACGAGCTCCACGCCACGCTGAGCAGAACGGCAGACAAAGCTGTCTGTCTGTACACGAACTTCTCTACACAGAGTGAGGTTACGGCAGTTTCGTTGCAAGACTCATTTAAGCATTTTAAAAGGTCTGCCGAGCTGTTTAAATAGGGATCCGTGTTTTCTTTACTTAACTCACGTCTGCCAAGCAACCTGGAAAGTTGGCCAGGGCACCGCATTCACTACGGATGCAGAAGCGACAATAGGGAGACTGGAAATAAAAAGGGGGTGTTACGATCAAATGCTTCCCCCCATGCTCCTGGCACACGGAGCCAGGGAACGGGAATGCACGTGGAGACAGGTGACAGAACGGCAGCAGACATGTCGCGTGCTGCTGGACGCCAGGCCCCGCGCCAAGCACTTCCCACGTACGGGCCCCTGCAGCTGTAGGTCTGTGAGCTAGGAACTCATTACCCCCGTTTTACAGATGTGGCAACTAAGGGCGGAGAGGAAACGACAAGCTGAGCGTGGGTCTGAGGCCGGGTGACAACTATCTGCAGATCGCTTTGTCGCTCATACCAAGTGGCCCTGGCCTGGACCAGAGCCCCTCCCAAGAGGCCCCAGAACCAACAGACCCTTGGCCAGCTTCAGACCACACCACGGCACCCCCGAACCACTTCCGCAAACGACACAGCCCACAGGCAGACTCGGCAGGCGCCAGAGCCCCGCTAAAGTGAAGCCTGCTCCGTGGGGTCGGCCCCTGCACAGCGGCTCCTCCACTGCGGTCACGGCCAGTCCTGGGCCTGTCTGCACAGACTGACTGACCCCCTCCCCCCACCGAGTGCCAACAGCAATCAAGGCGCAACTTCACTAGGAGGGCACTCACAACCCACACAAGGGACACCTTGGAGCGCCCAGCTCAGGTGACTACAGAGACTGTGCCGCTGGGCCCCGCAGCACACCTAAAGCCACTCTATCAAGACCGGGAGTCCTAGCAGCTCTATCTAATACACAGAAACAGACACAGGGAGGCAGCCAAAATGGGGAGACAAAGAAATATGTCCTAAAGGAAAGAACAAAATTCCAGAGAAAGAACTAAACAAAATGGAGACAAGCAATCTACCAGATGCAGAGTCCAAAACACTAATTATAAGGATGCTCAGTGATCTCAATGAGAACTTCAACAAAGAGATAGGGCACATAAAAATGGAAAATAGGAAACAAAAAAGAACCAGTCAGAAATGAAGAATACTATAACTCAAATGAAGAATAATTAGAGGGAATCAACAGTAGATTAGATGAAGCTGAGGGTCGACTCAGCCGTTTGGAAGATAAGGTAGCGGAAAACACCCAAACGGAATAGCAAAAGAGAAAAAAGGATTGGCCCCCCGCCCCGCCAAAAAAAATGAGGGTAGTTTAAGGGGCCTTAGGGTGCCAACACCGACCATACCAACATTCTCATCATAGGAGGACCAGAAAGAGAGAGAGAGCGAGGAATTGAAAACCCATTTCAAAAATTAATGACTGAAAATGTCCGTAACCTGGCAAAGGAAATAGACATACAAGCCCAGGAAGCACAGAATCCCAAACAAGGTGAACCCAAAGAGGCCCACGCCAAGACACATCATAACCAGAATGCCAAAGGTTAAAGACAAAAAATTCTTAAAAGCAGCAAGAGAAAAACAGTTAACTACCTGCGAGCAAGCTCCCATAAGACTGGCAGCTAGCATGGCACAGAAACTCTGCAGTCCAGAAGGGACCGGCACGAAATATTCAAAGTGATGAAAAGTGAGGACCTACGACCAAGATCACTCTGCCCAGCAAGGCTGTCATTTAAAATCGCAAGATAGAAAAAGAGCTTCCCAGACAAGAAGAAGCTAAAGGAGTTCATCACCGCCAAGCCAGTATTACAGGAAATGCTGGAGAGACTTCTTTAAGAGGAGGAGGAAGAAGAGGAAAGAGAAGAAAAAGATCAAAAATATGAATAAAATGGCAACAACTACATATCTATCAAGAATTACCATGAATGTAAATGGAGTAAATACTCCAATCAAAAGACATCGTGGCCGATGGATAAGAAAACAAGACCCTAACATATGCTGCCTGAACTGATGGAAAGTAAAAGGATGGAAAAAAAATTTTGTGAAAAGGGAAAATTTTTTAAAAATTGGGGTAGCAATACTTACAACAGACAAAATAGACTGTAAAACAAAGGCTATAAGCAAGAGACAAAGAATGACCCAGTAATTCTACTTCTGGGTATTTATCTGAAGAAATCCAAAACACTAATTCAAAAAGACAACATGCACCCCTGTGTTCACTGCAGCATTATTTACAACAGCCGAGATGTGGAAGCAACCTCAATGTCCATCAACGCTAAACAGTTAAAGAAACAGCACACATATGCAATGGAATTTTTTTCAGCCATAAAAAAGTGAAATATCACCGTCTACAACAACATGGATGGACCTAGAGGGTATAATGCTAAGTGAAATAAGTCAGACAGAGAAAAACAAATACATGATTTCACTTATATGTGGAATCTAAAAAACAAAATAAATGAACAAACGAAACAGAAAGTTGGGTACGGGGAAGATTTTGACGATGGCCAGATGGGAGGGGTGTAGGGGACTGGGTGACGAAGGGGATGAGAGATCAAGAAGTACAAATTGGTAGTTACGAAATAGTCATGGGGATATAAAGTTCAGCATAGGGAACAGAGTCTAATGTTGTAATAACTATAGGGTGTCGGATGGGTACTAGATTTATCAAGGTAATCACTTCGTAAGTCATACAAATATTTGATCGCTACGTCTAATCACCTGCAACTAATATAATATTGTATGTCAAATGCAGCTGAAGAGTAAAAATTTATTTTAAAAAATAAAAATAAATAAATGTGACCAGAAAGTACAACAAAAAACGTTGTGTATTTTTCTACATATAAAGATATAAAGTATAAATACGTGGGTGGTAAAGACTCCTGCCAATGTCAAGATTCACGATACTTCTGGAAAGAAAAGGAATTAGACTGTGGAGGTTGTAAAGCAGGCTTCAATTAACACTGAACATTTATTTCTTTAATTTCATCTATGTTTTATTCCTTTAATAATTCTATAGCCATCTAGAAAAAATATTAACATTTATTTACTGGCAGTTAATTTCTTTATTCTCCCCAATTCTTTTCTGTGGGTTGGAACCATTCCATGTTAAAAAAAAAAAAAAAAAAAAAAGTTTAAACGTAAAAAGAATTACAAGAGAATACCATTAACAACTGCATGCCAATAACTAAGAAAAACAGGTAAATTCCTAGAACAACGAACTACCAAAAATTGACTCACGAACAGAAAATTTTCCTAGACTTGTAGCAAGTAAAGAAATTGAATTAGTAGGTCAAAAAACTACCAACAAAGAAGAGCCCAGATCCAGATGATATCACTGGTGAATTCTACCAAACATTTAAAAAAGAATTAATACCAATTTTTCCAAAAACTCTTTGAAAAAATAGAATAGAAAAGAACACTTCCCAACTCATTCAATTAGGCCTGAATTATCCTGATGCCAACACTATGAGAGAGAAAAAAAAGATCTATGTTTCTAATGAATATACATACAAAAATCCTAAAAAAATTCTATCAAACCAAATCCAGCGACACATATTTATCTCAGGAACTCGAAGTTGATCTGAATATCAGTATAACACACAATATCAACAGACCAAGGCTCAAAGGCTACACAATCATCCCTACGGTTGCAGGAAAAGAATCTGACAAATTCAACACCCCTTCATCAAGTCATCGACCTGTAGTAGATAACACGAAAGATAAAGGAATCAAAGCATATTGCAAGCAAAACAAAAATCAAACCACAAAAGAAGGAACAAAATAAGTATGTAACATTCGGGAAACAATGAACAAAATAGGAACAGTAAGTCCTTATTTATCAATAACACTTTGAATTTAAATGGATTAAATTCTCCAAGTCCAGCGACTCAGAGAGGCTGAATGCAATAGAAAAACAAGATCAAACAATCTTCTGCCTGCAAGAGACTCACATCTGCTTTCAGGACACACACAGGCTGAAAGCGATGGGATGGAAAAAGACGTTCTGTACCAGTGATAACGAAAAGGGCAGAGAGAACTCTGTGTAGATCAGATAAAGCAGGCGGTTAGTCAAAATCTGTCAGGAGAGATGAGATCACTGTAGAATGATAAAGGAGTCAATTCATCGACAGGATATAAAGACTACAAAGATATATGCACCCACCATTGGGACACTTGAATATACAAAGGAAATATTAACAGAACTGAAGAAAGAAATAAAAAGCAATACAATAATAGTAGGTGACTTCACTACCCCCACTTTCGGCACTGGACAGATTATCCAGACAGAAAATAAGGGAACTGTGGACGTAACATTATAGACTGGATGAACCTATCGGACATATAAAGAGCATCCTGCCCAACGGCAGTGGAGAAGGACACACATCCTTCTCAGGTAGACACAACACACTCTCCGGGACAGAGCATCTGCCGGGCCATGAAACAAATCTTAACGAATTTCTATCAGTGACCTCTTCCAACCACAATGGCATGAAACTAGAAATCAATAACAGGAGGAAAATTCGAAAATTCAAAAATATGTGGCAATTAAACACACTCCTGAACACCAATGGGTCAAAGAAGAAATCGAGAGAGAAAAAGTATCCTGAGATAAACAGAAATGGAAAAACAGCATACCCAAACAAATCGGGTACGGCTAAAACAGTTCCAATGCCTACATTAAGAAATAAATGCCTTCATTAAGAAAAATGAAAAACTGCAAATAAACAACCTAACTTTATATCTAAAAAAAAGAGAACAAATTCAGAAAAAGCAAAAAAGCAAGCATGAAATTAGAAGGAAGGACATAATAAAGGTGAAAGCAGAAATAAATGAAACAGAAAACAGAAAGACAATAGAAAAGATTAACAAAACTAAGAGTTGGTTTTTGAAAAGAGAAGCAAAATTGAAAACATTTAGCTCGACTAAGAAAAAAAGGAGATCAAATATAAATTATAAATGAAAGAGGCGATATTACAACTAATGTCACAGAAACTCAAAGGTTCATAAGAAACTATGACAATTATACCAACAAATTGAATAATCTGTAAATAATGGGGAAATTCCTAGAAACATACAACCTGCCATGACTGGATGAAGAAATAGAAAATCTGATCAATAAAAAGTAGAGACTGAAGCAGTAATCAAAAATCTCCCAAGAAAGAAAAGATACAGACAAGATGCCTTCACAGAAGAATTTTAGTGAACATTTAAAGAATTAATGCCAATCCTTCTCGAACTCTTCTAAAAAACTGTTCAGAAGGGAACACTTCCAAACTCATTCTATAAGGCCAGCATTACCCTCCTACCAAAGCAAGATAACCGCACTACGAGAAAATTACAGGCCAATATCCCTGATGAACGTAGATGCAAAAATCCTCAACAAAACACCAGCAAACCAAATTCAGCAGCACCTTAAAAGGATCATACACTATTATCCCTGGAATGCAAGGCTAGCCTGACATATGCAAATCAATAAATGTGATACAACGCACTAACAGATTTAAGGATAAAAATCATGTGAGCGTTTCAATAGATGCAGAGAAAGCACTTGACAAAATTCAACACCTATCGTGATAGAAACTCTCAACAGAATACAGAGGGAACATACCTCCACATAATAAAGGCCAAATATGCCAAGCCCACAACTACCACTATGCTTAACAGTGAAAAGCTGAAAGCTTTTCCTCTGAGATCAGGAATAAGATAAGGGTGCACGTTCTCACCACTTCTACTCAACACAGTAGAAAACCCTAAAGATTCCATCCAAAAACTTATAACTAATAAATGAATTCAGTAAAGTTGCAGGATACAAAATAAACATAGTAAAGTCAGTATCTTTCCAATATACCAACATGAACTATCCAAAAAATAATTAAAGCAATCTCATGTACTATAGCATCAAAAATGAATAAAGTACTTAGGGATAAATTTAACCAAGGAGGTGAACGATTTATACAAGGAAAACTATAAGAGTTTGAATGGTAAGATAGTCCATGTACGTGGATTCAAAGGATTAATATTGTTAATACCCAAAGTGATCTACATATTCAACACAACCCCTATAAAAGTTTCGATGACATTTTTCACAACAGAATGATTCTAAAATTCATATGGAACCACGGGTGACCTCAAGGAGCCGAAGCAATCTTGAGAAAGAAGAACAAGGCTGAGGGTATCACATGCCCTGACTTCAAACGGTGTTAACAGACGATCTTACGAATTACAAACTTCAAACTGCACTATGGTGCTGGCGTAAAAGGAGACTCACAGAGCAGTGGGACATACTAGAGACCCCAGAAATAAATTCACATATATATGGTCAACTAATCTGTGAAAAAAGCACCAAAAATAAACAGTGAGGAAAAGTCTCTTCAATAAATGGTGCTGGGAAAACTAATTATCCACATGCAAAGGATGAAACTGGACCCTTATCTGACACCACACCTAGAAATTAACTCGAATGGGTTAAAGCCATAAATGTAAGACCTGAACACATAAAACTCCTTGAAGAAAACACAGGAAAAAACTCTCTGACGCTGGTCTTGGCAATAATTTTTTTGGATATAACGAGGACAGCACAGGCAACAAAAGCAAAAACAAGCAAGCAGGACTAACACTGAAAAGTTTCTGCGCAACAAACGGCCAACGAAATGAAGAGACGACTTACAGAATGGGAGCCGACATCTGCAAACCGTGTGTCTGATAAGGGGTTACTATCTAAAATACATAAACTCACACGACTCAATGATAGCAAAAACAAACAAACAAATGATAGGTTAAAAAAAACAGGCCAAGGATCTGAATATTTGTCCAACTAAGACATATAACTGGCTAAAAAGCGCACGAAGCAGCGCTAAGCATCACCAGTCGGGGAGATGGACTCGGAGCCCCAGCGAGACGTCGCCCCGCGCTGTCGGCACGTCGGCATGGCTACGGCCGGAAAGACGAGCGAGGAGTGTCGCAGGAGGTGGAGCGAACCCTCGGGCACGGCTGGCAGAGCTGCGGACGGGTGCAGCCTCGGAGGCCACATTCCGGCCGACACGCGCAACACTAAAAACAGAGCCACCGTATGAGCCGGCCGGCCCATTCCCGGGCATAGTTCCAGAAGAAACAGAATCGGTATCTCAAAGAGATGTTTCCACCCCCGTGCTCATTTCACAATAGCCGAAATATGGAATTAACCTCAGTATCCATCGACAGAGGAGTGGGTAAAGAAAATGTGATGTATGCACACGTACGATAGACACGTGCATACACGCACACGTATGTACATATATCCATATACATACACACACAATGGAAGATTATTCGGTCTTAGAAAAGAAGGAAACTCTATCGTTGGACACAACATGGTTGGTTGAACTGAGGACGTTATGGTAAGCGAAATGAGGTAGAGGAAGGTAAATACTACACGATCTCCCGCATCACGTGGCATCTGAAACAAACTCACAGCAGCACACGGTCAAACAGCGGCTGCCAGGGGCTGGGAGGTGGGTGCAATGGGGAGAAGCTGGTCAGGGCTACGAACTTCCAGTCATGAGACAAGTAAGTTCTAGGGTGACTACAGCTAATAATTCCGTAGTGCGTTGCGGTTTGCCAAGAGAGTAGATCTTAAGAGTTCTCGCCGCTCATGAAACGCGGTGACCGTGCGAGGTGGCAGCGTAATCCTTTCCCAACGTACACGTACATCAAACCGTCGCACTGGTACGCCGTAAATTAAGTTTTACGTATCATTATACCGCAGTAAATCTGGGAGAAAATAAACAATAAAGTGCTAAAAGCAAAGGAAAAAAAAAACTATCAACCAAATATTCTCTCTATGACAAAGTGTCCATCAAAAAGGAGGGGGAAATTAAGGCATTCGCAGGCAGACGAGAGCTGAAGGAATTCGTTTCCACCACACCTGGCCACCACACACCCCACCGTGCTGAAGTCCTTCAAGTCGAGATGAAAGCATTCTAGGCAGTAACTCCCAGAACACAAAGTTCTCTGGTAAATATATGAACAAATAAAAACCCGTATTATTGTCATTTTGGTTAACCCGACTTTTTATCCTTTCAAAAGATTTAAATGACAAAGGCATTAAAAAAAATTCTAAATTTATATTAGTGGTTATGTAAACTATAACAAGGTAAGCTGTGGCACTAACAGCATAAGTGGGAAGGTAAATGGAGCTGGAAAGAAAGAGAATTTCTGCATGTGAATGAAGGTCGCTATCGGTTTAGGTGGCCTGTTACAACTTTAGAATGTTCTGTGTGACCCCCATGGTAACCACAAGGAAAATATAGAGAGAACACACACAAAAAGAAACAAAAAGGGAATCAAAATATGCTGCTAAAGAAACAAATTAAACAGAAAGGAAAGCAGTAAGGAAGGAAATGGGGGACAAAAAACATCTCTCGGACATATAGACAAATAGCAATAAGAAGTCCTTTTCTATCAGGAATTACTTTAAATGTAAACGAATAACACTCCTCAATTGAAGGACATGGATTGAAAGAATGGATTTAAAAACAGGATCCAACTATATACTCTAAGAGACTCACTTTAGACCTAAGGATATAATAGATGGAAAGTGAAGACGGGAAAAGTTATTCCGTGCAAATAGTAACCACAGAACAGGTGTGGCGACCCTAACGTCAGACAAAACGGACTTTAAATCAGAAACTGTTACAAGAGGTTTTTTAACGACAGTATATAATGATAAAAGGGTCCATTTGTCAAGAATATAATGATGACAGACATGCGAACATCACAGACGCTTAATATACAAAGCAAACATTAACGGAACATATAAAGAACTCCTTTAACGCAACACGAAAACTCAATAAACAGCCCAATTCAAAAACGGTCAAACGAGCTGAATAAACATTTCCCCAAAGAAAGTGTACTAACGGTTAGGAAGTGCAGGAAAAGATGAGTGACATCATTAATCATTAGGGAAAGGAAAAATCAAAACCACACGACATACCGCTTTACACATATTAGGATGGCTGCCCGCCCCCGAAACAAACAAACAAACAAACAAATAAAATAACAAGTGTTGGTGAGGACTGGAGAAATTGGAACCCCTGTGCATTGTGGGTGGGAATGTAAAATGGTGCAGCCATTACAGAAAACAATATAGCAGTTCCTTCGAAAACTAAACAGACTACAATATGACCCACTCTGGGCATACGCCCAACGGAATTGAAAGCAGGGTCTTAATGAGATATTTTTATACTCTCGTTCATAGCAGAATTATTCGCAATAGCCAGAATATGGAAGCAACCCAAGTGTCAATCGACAAATGAATGGATAAAAAAAAATGTGGTATATCCATACAATGGAATATATTATTCAGCCTTAAAAATGAAATTCTGGCACATTCCACAGTGGGGGTGAACCTTGTGGGCCTGATGCTAACTGAAATAACCCCAAAGGACAAAGACCGTGTGACTCCGGGCCTATGAGATACCCAGTGCAGTCAGACTCATGGGCAGACAGAACACGGGGTGGCCGGGGGCTTTCCGAGGGGACAGCCAGGTGTTATTGTTTGTTTAATGGATTCGGTTTCAGTTTCGCAAGGTGAACGCAATTTTGGAGCTGGGCGACGGCGAAGGTTGTTGCGTAATGTGACTGTACTTAACGCCACTGAGATGTACATTTAAAAAATGGTTAAGACGGTAAATTTTATGTTACGTGCCTTTTACCACGTGTAACCAATTTTTAAAATGCAGCGAGAAGGAAAAAAAACACACACACACACATTATGTGCAGCGGAGCGAAGGCAAGGATGAAGGATGGTTTCCTGCGGGAAACAACGCAAGCTGAAAGGGAGAGAAACGCCGTCTTTGGAGGAAGGAAGGGAAAGAAAACTGTCAGCCTGCAGCTCCACGGCCTACAGTATATTTTTCAAGAATGAAGACAAGACCGTCTCCGGCATACAAAAGCTGAAACGATTCCTCGTCGTCGGATTCTTATAACGAGAAATGTTAAAAGAAGTCCTTCGGCAGAAAGACAGCCAGACAGAAGTCTGGACCTGCACCGAGAACGGAAGGGCACCAGGAAGAGTAACTGCATGCGTGAGTAGATGACACTGTCCTTAGCGCTTAAATCTCCTAAGGGTTAAGTGGCTGTTTCGACGAAAATAGCAATGCTGTGTGTGTTTCACGACACATGCCGAAGTGAAGCATGTGACGAGAGTCAGGGGGAGGGAATGGGGGTCATCGTGAAATGTTTATCTTATGTGGGGAGTGGTGTTATATCACCTAATGATAGACTGTGATAAGTTAAAGGTGCACTTTATGAATTCTATAGCAAAACTAAGCGAAGAGTTGTAGCTAATAAGCCAAGCAAGGGGATAAATGGAATCATACATCTCGACAGTTCCAAGATGCATAAAAAGAGAGAAAAGGCAACAACAACAACAACAAAAAAAACAGATGGGACAAATAAAAAACAAATAGTAAGAAGATAAATTTAAACTTAACCATATCGACGGTCTCATTAAATGTAAATGGTTTAAATAATCCAATTAAAAGGCAGAGATTTTCAGAATGGCTATAAAAGCAAAACCTAACCCTATGCTGCCTATAAAAAATACATTTCAAATATAAAGACAGAGATACAGGTTAAAGGTAAATATAAAAAAAAAAGGTATATCATGTTAATATTAATCAACTATTGGAGTAGCTACATTTATATCAGACAAAATTTCAGAGATTCTAGAGCAAAGAATATTACCAGAGATAGTCATTTTATAATGATAAATTCTTCAAGAAGTCAACAAAAGAATCCTAAATGTTTATGCACCTAATAACAGATTAAAACTGCATGAAGCAAAAATTTTCAGAACTTCAAGGTGAAATAAATGCAAGTATAGCCGAAGATTTCAATATCCTCTCTCTCAGTAATTGGCAGAACAAGTCTACAGAAAATCAGTGAGACTTTTTTTTTAAGGATTTAAACAATTCTAGCAGCCCGTTTGACCTTAGCGACATAATAGAACATGTCACCCAACAATGACAGAATACACATTATTTTCAAAGGCACACATTGCACAATGGAGATGGGGTTTGGGGGCTGGGAGGATGGGGTGAAGGGTTAAAGAAGTACAAATTAGCAGTTGACAGATGGTCACAGGGATGGGGAGCATGGCATAGGGAATGCAGTCAGCATTAACACAGTGGCTAGGTGGAGAGCCAGAGAGAGAAGGAGCATTTTATGAACCATATAAATGTCTAACCAATGTCCTATATACCTGAAACTAATACAAAAAAAAAAATTTTTTTAAAAAAGGAAGATCCTTTTGAAAATACTCAAATATTTGGAAACTAAGTAACACTCTTTTGAGTCACCTGTGGCCAAAACATAAGTCAAAAGAGAAAATAAGTATTTCGATCTGAATGAAAGTAAAAACAATGTATCAAAAGGTGTGATATGTCGCTAAAGCCGTACAGTATAGGAACTTTATAGGACTAAACGCCTTTATTACAAAAAAAACAGTATCAAATCAATGGCCTATGTATCCACCTTAAAAAAAAAAACAAACAAACTAGGAACATAAAAGCAAAATAAACCTAAAGTAGAAGAAAGTAAATAATAAAAGTCATAGCAGAAATCAGTAAAACAGAAAACAAAAAAGTAACGGGGAAAATCGATGGAGCTGGAAGGCAGTCCCCGGGGAGGTGACTCGAAGTGATAAACCTCTACCAGACACATCAGGCAAATGAGGAGAGGGCACGAATTACCAATATCGGGAATGAGAGAGGTGACGTCGCTACGGATTCCACAAACATGAAATGGATGACGCGACAATAGCGTGAAAAACTCAATAAATTCAACAACTTAGATGAAACAGTTTCCTTAAAAGATACAAACGATGAAAGCTCACTCTGGAAGAAATTGATGACCTGATTAGCCCTATAGCTATTAAACTGAATTAATGGTAAAAACAAACAAACAAACAAAAATACCTTTTCACAAGGAAAATCCCCAGCCCAGATGGCTTTCCTAGTGAATTCTACCTATTTTTAGGAAGAAATCATAGAGACTCTGCCAGAAAACTGAAAAGGAGGGAATCCTTCCTAACTTATTCTGTGATGTCAATAATAGCCTGATATCAAAGCCAAAGACATTACCAGAAAGGTAAATTAAAGGCCAACATCCTTCATGAAAATGCAAAATTTCTAAACAAATTTCTAGAAAATTGGGTCCAAAAATATATAAAAAGGATAATACCTCCTGACCAAAAGTGGAGTTTTACCCAAGGAATGTAGGGATGGTTTAACATTAGGAAAAAAATCAATATAATTTACCTTATTAACAAACTAAAAAATTAAAGACTACGATCATCTCGATAGATACATAAAACGCATTTGAAAAATCTTATGTTCATTTCTGATTTTTTAAAAAAAATTCTCAACAAAGTAGGAATAGAGTGAAGCTTTCTCCACCTGATAAGCTGACCTCACGCTTACTAGTGAAAGTTTGAGAGCTTTCTCCTTAAGATCGTAAGCTAAGTCCATCAAAAATATGCAATCTATAGGGATCAATCATACAACAGATATGAAAGATGCATACACTGAAAACCAGAAAACACAGCTGACAGAAGCTAAAGACCTAAATAAATCAAGAGATATACCACATACAAGGATTGGAAGACTCAATATTGTCGATACGTCAGTTCTCTCCAAATTGACCTACAGATTTCACACATTCCCAGAAACTTTTTTGTAGAAACTGTTACCAGATTCTAAAATTCACATGGAAATGAAAGGGAACTAGAATAGTCAAAAAGAACAAAGTTAGAATACTAACATGACCTCATTTCAAGACTTATTATAAATCTACATTAATTAAGACAACATGGAACTGGTATAAAAATAGACAAACAGATCAACAAAACAAAACAGAGCCCAGATTTGCTAATAATACATCTGATAATAATATCCAAAATATATTAAAAAACTCATACAACTCGACAACAAAAAAAACAAACAATCCAATTTAAAAATGGGCAGAAAACCTGAACAGATACTTTTCCAAAGAGGAAATACAGATGGCCAATAGACATAGGAAAAGATGCTCAAGGTCACTAATAATCAGAAATGCAAATTAAAACCACAATGAGATATCACCTGACACCTGTCAGAATGGCTATCACCAGTAAATCAAAGAACAATCAATGGTGTACCATTGGTGGGATTGCAAATTGTCACAGCCACTCTGGAAAACAGTCTGGAAGTATCTCAAAAAGTTAAAAATGGATTTACATTTTGACCCAACAATTGCGCCTTTGGGTACTTATACAATAATTTGTAAAGATCTATGCACCCCAATCAATATTCATGGCAGCACAATTTACAATGGCCAAGATATGGAAGCAACCTAAATCAGACCATTGGATAAAGAAGTTATGGTTCATATATACAATGGAATATTACTCAGCTATTAAAAAAAAATGAAATCCTACTGTTTGCAACAACATGGATGGACTTGGAGGTTATTATGCTGAGTGAAAGATAAATACCACATGATCTCACTCTTATGTGGGAACTAAGGAACAAAAAGAACAAACTAATCAAAAACAGACACAAATATAGAGGACAATTTGGTGATGGACAGAGGGGAGGAGAGTTGGGCGGCTGGAGAATGGGGGGAAGGGTTAAAGAAGTACAAATTAGCAGTTGATAGAGGGTCACGGGGATGGGGAGCACGGCACAGGGAATGCGGTCAGCATCAATATATTGGCTAGATGGAAAATCAGAGGAGAGAAGCGGAAATTAGGAGGGTCGTTCTATAAGCTATATAAATGTCTAACTAATGGACTGTATACCTGAAACTAATTTTAAAAAGAAAAAAAAAAAGCCCAGAAATAGACCTGCACATATATGGACAACTTATTTTCAACAAAGGTACAAGGCAATTCAGTGGGGAAAAAAAATGTTCAACAAAAGGTACCGGAAAATATTTGATATCTGTAAAAAAAAAAAAAAAGTGAACTTCAATTCATAACTTATGTCATATATAAAATTAACTCTAAAAGGAACACAGACCTAAAGGTAAAATCTACAATTATTAAACTTTCAGAGGAAAATACAGAAAAATGCCTTTGTTACTTTGAGTTATGCAAAGATATCTTAGACATAGCAAGAAAAGAATGAGGTACCAAGGGACAAATAGATAAACTGGATTTTATCAAAACCTAGAACTTCTGCTTCTTTTAAACAACAACAACAAACAAACAAAAAACCCCACTGTTAAAAGAATGAAAAGAGCCACAGACCGGGAGAAAATATTTGGAAATCATCTATATAATAAAGGATTTGTGTCCAAAATAAATTGAGAACTTTCAAAATTAAAAAAAAAAAAATCCAATAGAAAAATGCATAAGGGATTTGAGCAGACACTTCCCCAAAGATAGATGATTAATAAATAAACACATGAAAAACTGCTCAACACCATTAGCCATTAAAAAAATGCAAATTAAAGCCACAATGAGGTACCACTGCACACTTGTTAGACGGCCGAACTACAAAGGTCGACCATACCACATGTCGACGAGGACACAGGGGACTCGGACTCCCCTATGACACCGGTGAGAATGGCATGACCACTTTGGGAAGCAGCTTGTCAATGTCTTCGAAAGATAATCACACAGTCCAAGCATTTCACTGTGTATTTACCCAAGAGGAATGAAAGCCTTTTAGTGTCCTTCCGAAAGTCTGTGCATGAACGTTCAGAGTAGCTTTCTTTGTAATGGCCTAAAACAGGAAACGACTCAGATGTCTGCACCACTCAGCGATGAGAAGAGGAGAATTCCTGGTACCCAATAATGTACAACACGGCTGAGTCTCGAAATAATTAAGCTGAGTGAAAGAAGCCAAAAAATAAAATAAAATACATACTGTTAGATTCCGTTTTTAAAAAATTCTAGGATCTGCAAACTAACTTGCAGTGATGGAAAGCAGAATGGTGGGGGGTGGGGGTGGGGTGGGAGAGAAGGATTAAGAAAGGGCAAGGGAAGACCAATCGGATAAAGCCAAACGACCCAAATCGAAAGAAAGAAGCCACGCTGGATTCCGACAGGTGTTTTTATCTGAATGAACTAGCAGGTTTTATCTGAGACACGCCAAAGTCTGGGCGCAGCGCTTATACTTTTCCTAGATATTTTTCCTTGCATAATTTTTAAAGGTAGCATAGGATTAAACGGCGCCCCCTAACATACCACGGTGGCTGGCGAACACGTGGAGGTGAACAGGAGAGAAGCCATTCGCACACTTCCCGGGCATCCGGCTGACGTCCGGCGAGCAGCAGCTCCAGAGACAAGGTGCCGCACGAGGAGACGGTGACGGCTTTTTAAGAACCGCGAAATGAGACGGAACGACAACAAAATGTTTCTGATAAACTCTTATTCATGTGTCTGGAAAAAATTCCAACGTGTATGTAACAGAACGAGGAGAAAGGAAAAAGTCGTATTTCGCGTTCGACATTTTTACATTTGCGTCTCACATTTACATGTACGGTTTTACAGCACTGAAGGAAATCCACGAGGGGAAAACGCGAAAGCTTTGCTCGTCTCTGTAAGTCAGTTTATTATCACGTGTGCCCTCATCCCCTTCCACCCAGTTATCTTTTCACGTTGCCAAGAACAGCCCTGGGAATAGTCGCCTCCCACGCCTCATGCCGAGGATATGATAATTGGCGTCTGATGATGGGAAATGACATTTTTAAATAGCACTTTGAACTTCATATCGTACACTTCATCTTTAACTGTGTATACACTGCTTCGACTCCTAAATTTTCTGAAGGGGGAAGGCAGAGGTGTGGGAGATGGCCCAACAGCAAGAATTAATCATCAAAACTTTGCACTGGTTAAAAACAACTTTGGAACCCATCGGGTCAAGTGTCACTTATATAACAGTGACCTTAAAATACAAGGCCTAGCAAAAGGTCATGATATACCTATTTGTCTATCAAAATGACATTCTGGTTTATGTGAGTAAAGATTTGAGTTTTTCTAATATCGAGTATGCTAATAAATCTAAAGGAAATAAGTGATTCTTTGTTGTATTGAGAAACACATACCATGTGCCATTCATGTGTGAGATGCTGATAATACTTTACAGAAAGAGATAACTTTTGTGAAGGAACCAATTTGGGCATTCGCATATTGTTTCTTGCAAGCTCGTAATACTGAAAAGAACCCAAGGAATTTGCTCAGTTTGACACTGGCACACTCGTACCCACGACATATCTCTACCAGCTGGGCAGACCTCGGCCATGCAGTCGCACAAAGTGTGTGGCTGATTGTCTCTGCTTCATCCCAACTAACCCTGCACATAAACATTTATGCACAAAGTGAAAAAAGAGAGACTTGGGGAAAAGCGAGTATTGCTCCTGTCAGCCAGGGGCACCGAGTGCCGGCTCACCCACAAGCAAGCAGGTGTTTGCAGAACTGTTTGCTGAAGGCTAAAACACAACAGAAAAGACATCTTAGGAAAGCAATGACCCTGACTCCTGTGCTAAAGAACCCTCCACACATACGCAGAGGGAGGCGCACGCAAAGATGCGGGAGAGGCTGTGTCTGTAATGAAGACAAATCAGAAACGACCTAGGTGGTCGGCATTCGGGGATTTATTAAAACCCCTGCCGCAGTCACTCAGCTGATTAGAATGCAGCAGTAAATCAGAATGAGCTAGAGTCATAGGGAATGGTAGGGCTGAACCTCTGGATGCCTTGAAGAGTTAAAATAAAATAAATAACTAAAAAGACGTGTCAAAAAACATGTCCAAGAGGATGCCATTGGGGGAGAAAAATCCCACCGAAACGCTACATTTCCTATGCATAAACATGTATCGGCACAAAAGCTAAGAAAACGACGTGGAAAGATCCACAGCAAACTCATCGGAGTGGTCCCTTCGGCACGCAGGACGCGGAGGGAGGCGGGAGGGGCGTGAGAGCTGGGGCGCTAGGCGTCCCCTGCTGGAGGCGGAGCGAATCATGAATGGCGGCTTGATTCTGGGCCCGGCTGCACCTCGGGTGATCTGGTTGACCTTTTTAGATCATCCGAAAAAAAAAAAAGGGGGGGGGGTACAAAAGAACGAGATTTCGTATGATTCATAGCTGTCGACTTGATCTTGTTCCGGCTCTGAAACGAACCAACGAGCACAGACTTTCCACGGTTAGAGGCTGATGCTAAGATTGCTCGGATGACTGCAGACCGATGCCACGTTTCTGCAGAACAATTTACTTTTCGTCTTTACAACATATTATGTGTGGTTGAGGCGACCCGTTGTTCCCCGGGAGACCTTCGCTTCGGCTGAACTTTGTCTCGGCGGCTGCGCAGGCGACGTGTCTCGCGTCCCTCATCTTGGGGCGTCTCACGGGGGCCCACGGCCGTCCTACACGTGGCAGGGATCCACGATTGGTGAGCACAGCTACCAAACATGGCAGCTACTCTCCCACTGAAAATCCCGGGAAACTCACAGAACGAGATGCCAAAGGAACGAATTCAGACTCCGAGGCTCGTAGGCCCCAGCAATGAACAACAGAAATACTCATGGGTTAGGAGAACTCGAGACAGCGCTTTCCCCTGAAGTCACCTCCACGGTCAGCGCAGTCCCCATCGAAATCCCAGCAGGCGTTTTGTGGAAACTGATGAAACGATTCTAAAAATCAAGGAGGAAACGCGAAGCACTAGGCGCGGGCACCGGTTTTGTAAAAGCGCAAAGTTGGAGGACTCACGACGCTTGATGTCAGTGCTCTCCGTAAAATTAAGTAATCGAGACTGTGGTGATTGGAATAAAGATCAACGTACAGACCAAGGGAACGCAACACAAACTCCGGGGATAGACGGGCCACACGCACACGGGGCCGGCTGAATGTTAACAGAAGTACCACCGCGGCTCCACGGGGACAGGGCAATCATTCCAACAAATGGTGCTGGATGTCTGTACGGGGGGGAAAAAAAAAAAAAAAACGACCAGCAAGCCCTACGTGACACCGCACACGAAAATTAACTCGAGACAGATCACAGAGCTAAACGTAAAAGCCAAAATGAAAAAAATTCTTCGTGACCTTGGTAGACAAAGATTTCTCAGCACACGAAAAGCATGATGCATAAAAGAAAAAAACACTGATAAAGTGGACTTCATCCAAATTAAAAGCTTCAGGACTTTGATGGACACCACCAAGAACATGAAAAGGCAAGCCACGGAGGAGAAGACATTCAGGATCCATCTGACGAAATGTGTCATGAACCCTGATGAACAACAGGAAGACAGACGAGCTCTGAAAATGGGCAAAAGATGTGAGCAGACGCTTCGTCGAAGACGGGACAGACGGATACCTTCGAGCACTCGGAACAGTGCTTCGCGTCATTCATTAGTCACCCGGGGAAATGCAAATCAAAACGAGACACCGCTGCGCGCTCGTTAGAAGAGCTGAAATTAAAAAGGCGGGCGTTGGAAGCGGGAGGCCACTGGGGCCCGTACAGTTCCGGTGGCCCGCACGGTGGCACCAGGTTTCCCTAGCGTGCCGGGCCCCGCCTAGCTCCTGAGGTGTCCAGTCTGCTCTGAACCACTGAGTGGGGCGCCCCGAGCGAGCGCGACGGGAGGGCCGTGCTGTCTGCCGTGGGTCTTTCCCGAAGTAAAGCCTTGATTCAGGTGATGAGTAAAAAGCCTTCTGTCATCATCAGCTCGGGCGACCTAAATATGCAAGGCTGGGTTCCCCCCGCCCCCCCCCCATACAAATGAATTCCTCCAAGTGGTTCTCAAAGCGAGGGTGGGGACCAGCGGCCTCTGCGTGGCCTGGGAGGGGCTTAGCAAGGCAGGGCCCCAGACTCCAGACCACCCCCCTCCTGCCCCGTCGGTCTGCATCCTCATGAGAGAGAGAGAGAAGCCTCTGAGGCCACAGCTGAGGCTCCACTGAGGAAACGCAGGAGAAAGCTGCTAGAACGCCCTGCGGGGAGGCAGCAGGAGCCGTCCCTGGAAAGAGTGAGTGTTCGGAGACATCTCAGTTCCCCAAGCAACCTCCGCTGGGGCCAAACAGCTCCAACGCTGCAGCTTGGTGGCGTCTGAGCCCTTCTCGGACCGCGGGAAAGGGCGCGGAGAAGTCAAAGCGCTCGAAACCTTCGCAGACCTTCAGGGGATCTGTTTGAAAACCTGATCGAAATTGTGACGTCCCTTTCCCAAGAACACGCACGCTCCCGTTTTACAGGCTCTTGGGGAATTCACAGACCTCCTGGTCTTGAATGCACATTAGGAATTCCTGCTTTGGGGACAGACACAGAGGTGCAGAAGAAAAAAAAGATTTAAAACTAATTTTTTTTTTTTCTAAAAGGGAAAAAAGTGAGGAAGTTTCGACACAACAGGAATGTAGATGCTTATAAATTATTCGATCTCGGCAGCTTAATTACACAGATGAAACAAGATCAAAAGTATTCCATCATGTCACCTGGCTTTGTCACCAGATCAGTTTTGACTCTTTCTCACTTAAAACGTCTCCTTCCCAGACTCCTCAAAGCACCGTCTGCTTCACCCAACCCTGGTTTCTCGCCCCAGCATTCGGGACGCCTGGAATTGGGTCACAATTATTTGTGTGCCATTGGGACCCACCTGTCCCAGAGACTCTGTATGGGCGAAGGAAACATTTCTTTCCATAAAAGCGAACGACGGAAAACTCCTTATCACTGAGAAGCCGAAAGTTTCTGCTTGATCGGGCAAGTTCAATGCCAAGACTGTCCTGGCACTGTGTTTGGCAGGCACTGATCAAGAGGGCCCCCAGAACCACACGGAGGACCACGTTGAAAGGAACCCCGCATGTTAACTCCTTCTGTAATACTTTCTAAGGGCCTACCTTGCACAAGCACCATTCTAAGATGCCAGGACAGGCCGATCCTCCATCCTGGTCCAAGGTCTATGGCCTCCCAGGGCTCTGCATACCTGTGAGATAAGTAGGGTCAGACCATTCAGCACCTGTGCTCTTTTAGGGCTCACAGAAGGTTGGAGGACCAGCTTCTCTCAGGCACCCCCAGACCCTGGATGCCTTGGGCATCCCACCTGCCCATCAAGGTACAGACACCCCTCCATCATTCGATTCCCTCTCATCCCTCAGAAGACAAAGCTGGAAGGAGTACCTGTTAGCTTCTGATTCCCACCCACCCACCTGCCAGTTCCTTCTAGGCTCAGCTTCCAAGTGAGTTTCTGGTTTGCTAATTTCTTTCACTTTCTATAAGCCCATGTCACCTCTGCACCATAATTTCAATAATTCGATGAACACCAAAAAAAGGAGAGGGACAGCAGAACCAATTTTATCATCGACTAGTCGGAAGCAATGCTCAGTAGTGCATGTTTTAATTCTAAAAATGTTCTTTTCTTTTCTTTTTTTTTTTAATTCAGGAGCTGCAGTGAGGTTTGCATGCTGATCTCAAACTCTCTGGGCACAGTGTCTCAGGGCCCCTGTCCCAGTGTTTGAGGGTAAATGTCAGGGCCTTTTCCAATCCCCTGCCCAAACCTTGACATTGAAAACAACTTGGTGAAAACAACTTCCTGGTATTTTTTAAGTTTCCTATTTGCTTACACCCTGCCTGGTGGGCTGTGGACATTTGAAATAAATGTCTCCATAGGGGGCATCACCGGTGCCAGACAGCAAAGAGGCATATAGCAGAATGTTCTGTGCATCAAAGAAAAAACTGCACAGCAACCCAAGGCCCAACTGCTGAAACTGGTTAAATCAACTGTGATACAGCCACTCAGTGGAAAATCATACAGCTACAACCTATCCGTGCATAACAATATAATATGCTGTAGTATATATAACTTGCTATATACAATATCACATTATATGAATGAATAGAAATTGATTATATTTATTAAATATGTACTATTCATTGCGATATTTTATTATGTACAAGTCATTGTAGTAGTGAACACATTATATACATTAATACGTGAAAAATCAAATGGCAGAGAACTGTAAAGTCATCCCATTTGGCTTGAAATAAAAGAGCACGTTTGAATCTATACATTGGAAGATGCAGATCAATTATCTGGAGCAGTGGGGCTCAGCCGTTCCCGCGCATCGATATCACCCCGAAAACGCAGACCGCTGGGCTGCAGCGGCAGGTCTGGGCGAGCGGGAGACGCCGCCGTTCTAACTCGCTCCCATCGGGGGTAAGCGGAGCTTTGGGCTTTTAATTTCAGAAAACTTACGCATTCATTCAACAACGCTTGCAGAGCGCCTGCAGGGTGCAGGGCAGCCGGGGACCGCCCGCGGGGTGTGGGGGATGGGGGCGGCTGGTAACGAGAACGGCCACCATTCCTCCACCTCCCAGTTGATTCCCCTCGACCCAGAGGGGAAACTCAGGCTCCGAGGTCGCGGACGGACTCCGGCGGAGCTGGGTTTCGAACCCCAGGACCTGAGACGCGGGGAGCATCCCGCCTGCCCCCCGGGTTCCGGATACGCCTCCTGACGTGGCCATGGCGGTGGGGGGTGGGGGGCACTCCGGGGAGGCCGCGCTCAGGGGCACCGGGCCAGGGAGATCGCGGTCAGGTCCGCGGGGAGCGGCCGCCCCGCCTTAAGCGGCTGGCGCTGCGCGGCGAGGGGCGGGGCGTGAGGGCCCAGCGGCGGCGGCGCTCACGTTCGCGCTCGCGCTCGCGCTCGTGCTCGTGCTCGTTCCCGCGAGACTGGCGCACGGGAGCAGCGCCAGGATAGAGGATCGCCGAGCAGTCCCCGTAACGCAGGCGCGGTGGCCAAGTGGTAAGGCGTCGGTCTCGTAAACCGAAGATCACGGGTTCGAACCCCGTCCGTGCCTGCCGCTTGGGTCCCCTTTGCTGGGGAGACTTTTTAGGAGTGGGGACCACCCCTCCGGAGGGTTCGCCCGCAGTTTGCATCTCCCCGATTCCGCGTTCAGATCCTCGCTCCCCGCTACCACTGGACCAACTGTTTTCACCAGTTCGGTTGCAAACTCTCCTCCCTCCCTCCCGGTTCGGGTGGCGCGGCCGGGACACCGACAGACTTGGCCCGGGGACTTCGAGCTCCCTGGGCGCCTGGTGCTCTGGGGGAGGAGGTGGAGGGCTCTGGGCAGGATGGGGTTGCAAACTCCAGTGCCCCAGGGGTCACCTGGAATCAGTGTCCCCCTCGCGAAGGCCCAACACCCTTCTGGCAAGACACTCAGCCACTAAGCGTTTTCTGCACCCTGAGGTCTCGTCTGTCCTCCGCAGGGCGCCCTGCCGCTGCCGGACGCCGGGCCCCCGCCCGCAGTCAGCAGAAGGAAATCCCTTGCGGCTCCCGCACCAGGGGGAGAGGAAGCCCTGCGCCTCCGTTCGCCCCGCAGTGCAATGGGGCGCAGCAGCCGCCAGGGACAGGCCTCTGGAGCACCGCACCTGTTTGCGTCCCACCACCGGCCTCTCGGAGGCATGGACGGAGATTTCGCGATGACCTCAACCGACCCCCAGGAGCTGGCGTGCTGCAGGGGCTGAAAACCAGCCTCCCCTAAAGGGGACTGAGACTCCTATCTGGAAGGCCCCGTCCGCGGAGCCCGCGGTGTACCTTCCCCGGGGAACCAGCCAGACTGGGCCTGGGGGTGCAGGGAAGAGGGGGAGAGAGGGAAGTGATGGCGGGAGGAGGGATGGGGAGGGGACTCTGGCAGGAGCGACCCGTGAGGAGGAGCTCCGACTCTCACACTGGAGGTGCATCGGCACCCCTGGGGGACTTATTAAAGCACGACTGGCCGGACCCCTCCTGAGCGGCCGCATTCAGGACTCAGGTCTCACTCCCCCGGGGGTACTGATGCTGCCAGCATGTGGACCACACGAAGCACACGCACTCTTCCGAAGACAGCCGTCGTCCAAAGCCACGTCCTGAGCCCAGGAGCACGTGCGTTTGCGCGTACACGAACATGTAAGACACATAGATCGATCGTGAACGCTAGTGCTTCTCGCGCTTCAACCTGGGGATCGCGTTAAAAAGCGGGTTCTGACTGTGTGGGTCGAGGGTGGAGCCCGAGACTCTGCATTTCTAACTTGCCTCTGGGCGACGCTGGTGAGGCTGGTCCCCGCCCTCACTGTGTAGCCAGGGAAGAGAAGGATCCACACCAAGTAACAGGTAAAAGGCCTCCTTCACCTCTTACCCAGTAAACTTTTACATTCTTTGTTTTTCCTGCAAGATGACTGTATTACAAGTGTGATTTTTTCCCCCCAGAAATCACCTACAAAGCCCACAAACACAAAGATAACCTATTAGAATGCAGGCAAATCAGAACCATCGAGAATTAGCACAGATAAAATGATTAAACGTTCTCTTTTCTCCACTAAGGCCGTCTACTCGTTTCTTTAAGAAGTGTCACAAAAGAACGCTTACTTTCCTCCCCGTTAAAAATTACAAATAAAAAAGACCACACTGCCCCCCACAGGTAGGCCATTTTTTCTGGGAAGTCTGTCCACACAGATTATCCCGTCCTTCCCAAAGAAATGAAGCGGCACTCCCCTATGACAGCTTAGGACAGAGCCCACCCTCATCCTCCCCTACCACTGTTCATGCTTCACCCTACAAAGGTGCTGCACCCTGTGTCCCAAGTAAGAATGGACTTTCGAAAAAGGCAGTTTACAGAATGTACTGTAGTACCATCTATGTCCCCCTTTCTCATTGCACAAAGTAGCTAAGGTATATACTCATGTGTGGACACCTGCTTGCTGTTTTGTTTGTTTTGTTTTTAAGCCTAGAAGATCACACATGAATCTCAAAACTGTCACGTCCGGTTGAAATCTGGGGGTGCCGCGGAGCTGTTAAAACCAGTTTTGGCGCAGACTGCAGAATCAGAAACGCCAGAGCAAAACCCTCTGTTTGGGTCCTGCTGACTCTTGAATGAGTAAAGCCAATCATGTGTCTGAATAATCAAGACGTTTTATGTTGATTTAAGCCGCTTGTGTTCATGAATATTTAAAGCTGTGTTTGGATTTCTCTAACTTTTGTATGAATTTCATGCCTGGAAGTCACCTTGAAGTCAGGAGTCTTTGTTCTGAGAAAAATCACTCTCCGATCTCCCCTAAATATGTAAAGGGAAGATAAGAAGGTCCCCAACGAGAGATAAGTAAATGTAACTGAGACCTCCCCGTGCAAACCTGGCCACTGGGGAACGAGTGGATTTGCACAAGGAGCCCAGGGCTTCCTGGGGAAGAAGAAATTAAACTCTTCCAACCCATCTCTCCGTAATTCAGTTAGGGAGATCTGTAAGAGATAGATCATGATAGTCAGTGGCAGAAAAAGGGTGAGTAGGACTTTGAAACCGAAGAGAGCCCGGGATGCTAGCATTAGCAAAAGACAGGACTGTGTGTGTCAACAGAGGCTGCGCAGGAGCAAGTTTCAACAGCGCCACCTTGTGGCAGCATGACGCAAGAGCAGCGCTGGATCGATTCTCTTCCCCACACCTACCAGGAACTGGGGGTCGCCAGGGACCCACCACTGAACCTTCTGTGCCTCAGTATCTCCCCCATTCTAAGACTGGAACAACACACATTCACCCACTTCCCCTCTCATGCAGTTCGTCTGACAACAACAATGTAAACATCCGCTTGCCAGGATGTCAATGTGATCCACTGCATTACGGGCAGTCATCAAAAAGAACGATTGGTTGATCTGAGGGGTGATAATGAGATACCATTCAGTGAGAATAGTTGGTGTCCTGTCGTTTGTTATTTCTTATACTGCTTTATTGAGGTATAATTGATATACCAAAAAACTTTACATATTTAATGTATATAACTTGGTGAGTTTGGACATATGTGGTACTAGGACCAGAGCAAAGGTAACGATCATATCTGTCACCTTCAAGTGCCCTGTGTCCCTTTGCTTTTATTTGCATATGTGATAGAACACGTAACATGACATCGACCCTCTTCATAAATTTAAGTACACAGTACAGTATTATTAGCTCTAGGCACTATGTTATCCAGCAGATGTCTTTAGCTGATTCCCGTGTTTGTAAAAATAAATAAGCGGATTATCAATACTTGTATGGAGATATATATATATCTATAGATATAGATTTCTCAGAATTTGAAGACAGTCCACCCCCCACACGGAAGTTTCCATGTCATGCTGTTGACCACAAATACCTCCAGGTGGGATGAGAGATGGAGAGGAATTGCAGAAAAAAGTTGCTGATTTGTTTCCCTAATAGCATGGCATCAGAAAGAGAATCTATGTTACTTTTGGAGTCACTGTTTTTTTGCAACACAAACTTGTAACATTAACGACTGAAAAAAAAAAAAAAAGCGTAAAGAGCAAACAGATGTCAGGGCTCCGGAGAGCGCAGGTGTTAACTCAGAGCTGGCGCTGGTCCGTGAGATGCCAGGTGGTGCAGGGGAAAAGCTCGCCCTCGTCATCCGAACTGACCCTCTCCGAGGAGAGGCCTCCAGGCCGCTGCTCTGGCACATCTCCCATCCGGGCTGACATCACGCGCTTAGAAAACCCATATCATAGCATAAAAAAAAAAACGGGACTCGTAATAAGGGAGCGAGCGGTCTGTCGTTGAGCACGAGCTGAGAACCACATTTCAAAACCAGAAGCGTATTTCAGGCACGAGTAGCACTTAAAAGAAAATATTGTGGCAGGCCCCTGGAAGCAGCAGACGTTGTTTATGTCACGTCGACTTGGGTTTTGCTTAGCAAATCACCAGCCCGGCGCGTGACGAGCGTTTCCTGAGACTGTGTTCGCTTCCGCCCCCACCCTGCCCTGTCAACTCAGGTGAGCAGACGTGATTTTCACCGAACTGTGGGCAAAAACGAACCCCTGAACCTGAGGCCTCGCGGGGATGAAAACCCCGTCAATAATTCTCGAAACACACCCAGGTAAGAAACCCACATCTCCCTTCGAGAAGTGTTGGCAGACAGACTCTGAGGTATCCCCACTTACCCGTGCCTTCGGGTGCTCACACTCTTGTATAATTCTTTCCTCTTGAGTGTGCGTGGGACTGTGACCTGCTTCCAACCAACACTGTACAGCAAAGGTGACATGATGTCACCTGTCTGTTACATAAGCTGGCAACACCTATCTTGCAAGCAGACTCTCTCTCTCACTGGTTTGATGAAACAAGTGGCCATGTCGGGGCAGCCATGATGACAAAAAAAAAAAAAAAAACACAACAGAGGCCATCATCTGGCCAACAACCAGTTGAAGCCCTCAGCCCGACAGGTCACAGGAACTGGATTCTGTCAACAGCTGTGTGAGCTTGAAACCAAGTTTTTCCTTGGTTGCCATGAGGCGAATGCTTGCGCCGTCCCCCACTCCCCTCCCCAATTCAGATGTGGAAGCCCTGGTCCCCGATGTATTTGGGGGTGAGGCCTTCAGGTGATGATTAGGGTTAGATGAGGTCATGGGGTGGGGCACCCGTGGTAGAATTAACGCCTTGCAGAAAGAGGACGAGACGTGGGTGCCCTCCCCACCCCCACTGTACGAGGACGCGGTGGCACCAGCCGCAAGCCAAGAAGAGGGCTGTCGCCAGACACCGAACCTGCCAGCGCCTTGACGTTCGACTTCCCAGCCTCCAGAACCGCGAGAAATAAACGTTTGTCGTTTAAGCCACCAGTCTGTGACAGTTTCTGTTATAGCAGCCCGAACTGATAAACGCACTGGCTCAGCGTTGAGGTGAACCCAGCCAAACACTCCGGCTAAGCTGCGCCTGGACTCCCGACCCACAGAACCGGGAGATAATAAACGCCTGGTGTTTATTTATAGCGTAGGCTGCTGAGTTGGTAGTAATATTGTTCTGCAACCACGCACGACTCTCGCAGAAGGAGTCCGACACGGGACACCAAAATCTGGTCTCCCACGCGGGTCCCCCCGTGGCTCATGGCGAAATCTGCCTGAAGCCCCGCTAGAACCCTGGGATTCGCCCTTGCGGTCATTTACCACAACCAACTTACCGCAACCTTAGAGGCTTAAAGCAGCAGTTTCTCTAGGTCAGAAGCCCAGGTTGCCTTGGCTGGTTACTTTGCTCTGGGCTTCCCAAGTTCAAAGTTAAAGTGTTGACAGGCCGGGCTATTATCAGGAGGCTCTGGGAAGAATCGGCTTCCACGTTCACCTAGACTCTTTGCCAAACTCAGTTCCTCGCACTCGTAGGACTGAGGTCTGTTTCCTTGGCTCCAAGAGCCTCTCGCCAGTCCTTGTACGTGGAGTCTCTACATCCGCGGCTCATGTTATGACTTCCCGTTCTACTGCTGCCTTCCCCTGTGAGCCAAAGCAAGTTCTCTGCTTTTATGGGCTTATGGATTTAGACCGGGGGTGGGGGGCGCCCTAGATAATCCGGACAAATCTCCCCATTTAAAAGTCTGTTGCCTTCATTACATCTGCAAAGCCCCTTTCGCCACGAAACATCACACACTCCCAGGGCCCCGGGATTCGGGTGCGGGCATATTTGGGAGAACATTATTGCACCTACCCCAACCCTTGACTCAGCTGTCCATCCTCACCTGCTTACGACTGGTCTCTGCCTAACACTCTCCAAACAGTCGCCCCTGTGACTGTCCCGCTCCTCCTCTGAGGTCCGGCATCTGGCCCCGGGCTGCAGACTCCTCACTGGTGTTCCTGGCTTTCAGCCTGCTGTGTCCTCCATGCCCTTCCCACTGTCACCTCTCGAACACGGCAGTGGACACGTCGCTCTCATCCTGCCGTCCTTCCTCTTGCTCCTTTCATTCCGGCCTTGCTTATTCCTTCTCTTCGACTTGCTCCTCAGTCCTCTGGGCCCGTGCTGCTCCCTCTGCCTGTAATGCCCTTCCCCCACCCTCGACTTCCTGGAAAACTCCTGCTCACGCCACAAAACCTTACCTATTACTCAATTAACCATTAATTAACTCCCCTCAGTCGGAGTCAATTCCTATTTCCTCTGTGCACCACCAACGCCTTGAGTTTATTGCTTTTACGGCATCTATTGCAAGAAATTACTACCTTGCACGGACATTATATCCTCAGAGAGCAGAAGTTGAAAGCTCAAATGTCCACAGGAGCCGGACAGATCACGTGAACATAGGAAGCCACTTGGGTATGAGACAACAGGACCGAGTGGGGACTGAGGGAAACTTGAGAGGACGTGCCCGGCTAAAGGCCACCGCGTTTCTGAAAACCCCACGCAGACGAGACCCAAGAATCCGACTCTGAGATGTTAACGGTGCAGAAATTCTCGTGTGTGCACACCGGCCACTCACGGCAGCAGTGGAGAATGGAAGAACAAACTGGGGTGGGCTCAGCGTTGAGGGCAACAAGTTCCGATGAACAAAGTAGGACCTCATCGCTCAACGTGGATAAAACTCACAGAACACGGAATGGAAGGTGGCCATAGAAAGGTGATTCACCACGATACCATCTATACAGAGCCAGTATCGTAAAAACAATGCCCTATTTGCTGTTTCCAGCTACACGGGTAGTAGAAGCATCAAAACGTGCCTGAAAGTGGTAGCGTCTAAATTCGGGGTGGTGTTTGTGGGGATCTCAGACAAGGGGCTGAGACGGAGCAAGGGCACACAAAGCTTTGGTTGTGGATGAACATGGGTTTGATTTAGGTATTAGCTAAGCTGGGTGGCAGGCACATGGGCGTTTGTTCATTTTATACCCTTTTCGGTTGGCCTGAAATATCTCATAATTAAAAGCGAAAAAAAAAAGTGGGTCTAGTGTGGTGTGACCCCCATCTTACCACTTAGCACAGAGTCTAGGCACATAAATGAGGAGGAAAATACTACTTTCATTTTCCACGTAAAATATTTGAAAAAGAGAGGTGGTATTTCTCTCAGGTTATGGAGGGTTTATTGGTGTTGGGTACAGGGCTGGAGAAGCGTGGGGAGAATTAGAAACAGCCCATGCCTGGGCCTCCCCCAGACCCAGACCTCCCTGGCTCAGAAGTATGCAGACCCTTGCAGAATGTGGCATGCCAAAGCCACACCTGTCCAATTTCAGAGAGGAGCTGAACAGCCATTTAAATCTCTACTATGGATGCCCAGAAGATATCAGAGCAGGTGAGGGTGGGGAGGGGCCCCAAAATAACACAGCTCAACAGCTTTACAAATTCTCCCACTCCCCTTCCTCCCCGGGCCCCACCTCAGTGGGAAGCCGCCTCTGGCCTCTTCCCAGAGTTTGTGCCAATGCAGCTGGGCTGACCTGCCTCTGTCTGACCAGCTCCACGCTTGTCGCATGCGTGATCTATCCTTTTCCCAGACCTGGTGTATCTCCAACCTGTCCAGGTGCCTTTTGATTGGCCCCGCCACCCATGACCCTTAAGGGTGTATCAAGTTCTTGCTCGCAGGCTGACAGAGAACCCTTCCAAGTCTCTGGGAGAAACTGCGAGTATTCCAGAGACTGCTTTCTTTCCGTTTACAACGCCAGGGGCTCTCTCAGACCAAACCCTGTCCCAGTTTTACCAATGCAGGTCCAGTGACTCCAGAAACCACTGAGTTTCTGGTGGCCTAGATGACAGGTCGCCCTACCTGTGCTCTCTTCCAAAGGAAGCCAGTTTGCATGTCATCTCAGGGACTCTCTTAAGAGCTTGGGACAGGCCGCCGCAGCCTGCGTCACTCCTGTTAGGAAGGACAGCCAGCCTCTGACCTCCCGGGAAGGCCCTGCCCACACCGGACCCCCGGGCCCCACGGTTTGCCCTGGTGAGGGCCCCAAGCTTCAGTTGTTCACACCCTACCTTCTAGATTTCTGCCATACCATACACCAACTGCACTATATTCCGCTAATACTTTCGTTTAACTTAAGTCGCCTTTAGAACCTGGCCGATTTCACTCCGAAAGGAAGTGTTACTTCACTTCCACAAATGGAAAAGAATGTCATCTGCCAACAATAGACGATGATGACTTTAAAATGCAACGAAACCCAAAAGGCGTCCATGTACTCTGTCTTGATGCTGCTACAGAGGAAAGGGTCTAAGCCAGAAGCCTGGGTTTCCTTCCTAAACGGCGAGCTCAGTAAGTGCTGGGAAGACATTAAACACGGAGCAGCACACAACCGAGACTCTCTCCCGCACAAGAGCCGGAGCGTAAGTGAAAAGGGAATACATTTCTACTGGGTTATTCCGAGCTGCCGAATGCCTCCTCTGTGCAGGATCTAAAGTCCTTGTCCCACTGTTCGGGCCTCACGCTTTAGGGGCTGGGTCCCCGCAAATGTCCCAGGAGTTGGCAGCCAACCTCCCACCATCTGACCCCTCAGCATCTCGGCTGCCGGGCAGTGTGACCGGGCCACCAGCCAACAGCCGCCGGGAGCCTCCTGGGTGCTGAGCCTCAGGCGAGAGCCTTTACACGTCCGGCCGTGGAATCTTTCGGCCACGATCGCGGCAATCCACGTGTTAGCTTCGTGTTCGGCTGAGGGAACGGAAGGAAGCTCGGAGCCGTGCACTGGCTTGCCCAAGTCCACGCAGCTAAGAAGTGGCGGAGCCTGGACTCAGACCCACACATGCTCATCCCATGGTCAGTGTCATGCCTGGGCTGCTGCATCCCCAAGATGCGGGCGCAGGTCTGGACCCCCAGATGGGACCACATTGTCCCAGGCAGCACTTGATACTTGCACACTGCACCCTCAAGTGGTGGACACTGGGTAGTTACTATCCCAGGCCACGAAGGTCAGGGCTGGCCAAACTGACCTCAGCTCTGCATTGGAAGGAGAGAGAATTTTAAGACAATGGGTCAAAACTCAAATCCCTACATGGCCAGGCAGGTGAACCTACGTGACTCCGGCCAGCCACACTGCTCCCTGATCAGTCTGCGTACTTTATTTTTCTAAAACAGAAGCTCCCCTGTCTCAAAGTGGCTTAGCCAGGAAGGGAATTTACTGTGTATTGACCAGGAAGTCTAGGGTAGGTTTTTCTGGATTGGTTATTTGAGCAACTCCACCAGGCCGGCAGAGATGTACATTCCTTCCATCTCTCTTCTTTGCCATCCAGTGCTGGCTTCGTCCCGAGGCTGGTCCCCAAATGGCTGCTGCCGTTCCAGACGTCAAATCCAAATTCGTCGTGTCTCATCAGCTGGGATTGTGTCACATGACCATTCTCCAACCAATGACTGGTGGTTCCCCCTGAGCCGAATGGCTGTGCTGGGGAGGGTCGAGGAAGGGGGACAAGAAGAACAGGACTTCCATGACCGAGTAGAGAATGCACTGGAAACAGAGACACTGGTGCTTACAAGCCTCTGGGTTCTCCTCTTCCTCCTGGGCCCTGAGCCGGGCGCCATTTCACAGCCCCCTTGGGTCCCTGTTGAGGCCTCATGACTGGTTCTCATCAATATGGGACATCTCCTAGCTGATGCGATTAAAAGCTGGTCTGCTCTCTCCGTGGCCTCTTTCAGCATCCTCTAGCTCAATTAGAAAGAATGAAGTCCCAGAAGATAGCAGAGCCACGAAGCGGAAGGCACCTGGGTTCCTAAATGACCTGTGGGCGCCCCTGACCCCCACTTCTTGGACTGTGTGATATGAGCAAAAAATACAATTGTTTTTTTTTTTTAAGAGAAGCCAGAAATCTGGATTTTTTTTTTCCAAAATGAAATTTCCCGATTTAAAAACATTGGCAACCAAATCGAATTTATTATTACAATTGTAAATGCTCTGCAGGCCAAAAGCAACACAGTGTGGGTTCCGCTTGGCCCCTGGGAGCTGCCGGTTGCATCCTCTGGTCAAAAAAACCCAAAGCCGACGGCGTTTGTTTGTACGTCGGCACTGGTCTCAGAGGTGGCGCTAGGGCCGTGGTCACATGGACCCCTGGAGGAGTTCCGAGCTGCTGGCCACGCGGGTCCACGCTTCCGTTCCCACCCAGGCTGGATGCGCGGGAAGCGTCCTTGTAGCTTCTCGACACAACCTGGCCGCCCCTGCTGGGACTCCAAGAAGCCGACTCTGCATTTCTAGGTGACCGGGCCCAGGCGGGCCCAGCTGGCCCAACCACAGGGCTACTTCCGCTTCGGTTCTGCTGGGCTGAGGGGCAAGAAACGGAACGGATGCCAGGGGCCACCAACCACATCTTAGAGGAGAGACGCGGGAAGCGCCCGCCCTCGCAAACCTGCTCAGAGCAGCCACAGGCGCGGCCGGTCCGTCACCCCTGTATAATAGCTAATGGTAATTGCTACAATTTATGGAGCACTTCGTAGGAGCCAGGCCCCGCCGAGCACTTCGTGTGAATCGTGCAATTCGATCCTTTTAACATCCCCACTGCTGCCAATGAGGAAATTAAACTCAGGAGGACTAACGGTCGCAGCCTGAGGCTTGGCTTCTCTTCTCGTTGCAAAGCCTCTCTCGGCCAGCCTTTTCGGGTGCCTGTGTCATGAGCCCCTGAGCAGGTGACGATGTTGTGCCCAGGCCGCCAGGAGCCACACAGACCCCTCAGCCTCACCACACGGCTGTTCGGCCTTCTGTCCACCTCCTGGGAGGCGCGACGTCCTCACAGACGGAATGTCACCACGCTCCGGGCCCCACGGCCTCTCCCCCAGTACTGTGGCGTCCTTCTTTGATTCATTTTCAAACAAACCTTTATCTGTCCTACCACATGCTAGACAGGGACGGGGGACCGGGGCCATAGGACGTGAGAGAGTGCTTTGCCCTTGCTTTTCCTTTCATAAAGGAACACAAGGCTGTGGGCCCACAGGGACCTGTGGCTGCGGGTGGCCTTGGCCGACCCAGGCGGGCCAAGCGCTCTCTCCATCGTCATCGTGGAGGCCAAGGGCGAGCGCCCCGGACACTGTGGTTTCCCCACGCTGTCCTTGACCTTGAATTCTGCAGCTCCGTACGTAGGGGAACACCTGCCATTGTGGCAGGGCAAGGTGAGATATCTCGGAGTTGCTCGACTGCTCGGCACCCCATCGAAGGCCCGAGACTGGGGTAGGGCGGTGACCTCTGGTTTCCAGGGCGCTGCAGACCTAACTTGTGAGAACCACTTGGCTCCCGTCCTCGTAGCAGAAAGATGTTTTTCGGCGAGAGTCTTAACATCATCTCCAGAAGTTACCACAAGGGCGGTCGCAGCCTCCTTCCGATGGGGTCGACGGCCACCGTGCCGCTTAGGACGTGCGTCCCGTGAACCCCGCCGGAAGCACGTGACGACGCACTTTCTGCAACTCCTGCCGTTGTCCCGCGTCCAGCAATAACTACGTTGCTGTTACTACATTACTCTTCGCACATCTCCCTTTCGAGGGCCTACATTCGTTCAATGAAAACGTTTAAAACCTACGGCACGATAATTTGTGTGCGCCTGCTTCGCAAGTTCTTCATTTTTGATATTCCGGGGGTCTCGGGAGACGGCAGTGACTGGGTGCTGGCACCCTCCCCGCCCCCCGTCTCCCTCTCGCAGGCTCCCAGGAAACCCGCGGAGCGGCAGGGTGAGGCCTGAGCCCGCCCGCCTCTCTCCCCCGCCTGGGAGCCAGGAGTCCGAGCCTGTCCCGGAGACTCCTTCTGCCTGGTGCGTCCCCCTCCGCACTTCTGGCCTTGGCATCCTCCCCGGACCAAAAAACCTGGGTGCGGCTGGGGCTCCTTCCTGGGAGAAGGCCAGCGTGGGCCGGCGTGGGCCCCTGGGGCTGCCGGCCCAGCGCGGGTTGTTTTCCAGACTCTGGCGGCGCTTCCAGTGCTTAACTGGATCTCGGGCCCGTCTCGAGCTTGAGTCACGGGAAGCCGAGCCAGAACGGGCAAGGGCAGGCCTCAGAGGCGTCAGGGTGGGGGGAGCATCTCGGAGGGGGCTTTCACAGTGCAGCATAAGGCAGGGCCCTGGCTGCCTGTAGTGGGACCTCACCCCAGGCTTTGCTGGGGCCACCAGAGCCTGCTTTTTCCCTTTTACTTCCAACTCTTAGGGCCTAAACTGAGAGTGATGAGGGGAGCTTCCAGAATGCTGTGGCTCAGTGCACTGATGTGTGTGCAGGGGGAGGGTGGGGAGTGGCCAGCTCCTGGAGAACCCTGAGCCAGGCTACGCAGGCAGGAGGAAGCTGTTTCAGCTCAGGCCTTTGCAGGTGCCCTACCTGCTGTCTGGCCTCCACCCCTCCCGCTGGCCCAGTTTTTTTTCCTTTTTCCCCGTCTGAGCTCAGACACTCCCTCCCCCAGGTAAGGATATCAGGCTCAGCCGACCATCTTGTGAAGTCACACAGAGGCCCTTCTCAGTCAAAGACTGTTAAAATTCTGAGAGAAATCCAGTTCTGAGCTACCTCTGAATTTGGCAAACTGGCTTCCCTATCCAAGAATGAGAACAGCAGAAGAGAAGAAATCCAAAACCTAGTTCTGAAGCTGCAGCAACATCAGAGCAGAGAGGAAAAAGCAGCATCAGGACATTCGCTCGACATCTTAGGGGAAGGCACCGAACGATATGTCAACAGTGTATCAGAGGAGAGAGCAACGGCAGTATCTCAGATGGACCATTTATGACGCCTGTGCCTGTCCTTATGGCCTTCAGGGACCAAGCGACTTCCTGTCAGGTGTAGAGGGCAAAGAACCCGACTGCTCACTGCTCAGAGTGCTTCGGAAATGTTCATGCTTGTATCAATGCCATCAAACTTATTTCCAATGGGGTATGTATTACGTACAAGTCAATATGTTAAGAAAGCTGAAGTTGCCAGCATTTATAATTATTTTTTTTTCACCTGTTAGGACAGTTTTGTTACGTATTTCCTGCTAATAGTACCCCAAATGGTAACTTCTAAATAGAATAAATGATAAGAAAACATGTATAGGAGGAAATGGGAAAAAATGCCAAGTACCCCTACCCAGATTTTGTCTCATTTAATCCCCTTAAAAGTCCTATCAAGCCGGTGTGACGCCTACTTTCCAGATGAGAAAACTGAGGCCGAGAGGCTAAGCGGCGCCCAGGGTCTCCCGGCTGGTGAGAAGACAAGGGGCCATGAGGACAATGCCTGCTTCACGGAAACAGCACCTGAGTGGGCCTGGCAGGGAGGGCCCCTCATGGTGCCCTGGGCCTCTCGCGATGCCCTGAGCCCACGTAGCTGGGCTCCAGACCACGCTGGCAGCACGGCGATCACCTGCCGACGGGGGTCTCTCTCCCTGAGGTGATGAGTTCCTTGGGGGCAGGGGCCTTTCCTGTTTGCCACTGTGGTCCCAGCATCGTTGTGGCTGGTACGCAGAAGGCGAGCGAGCATCGGTTCTCTTAGACCTCTAAGCCTCAGTCTTCTCATCTGGAAAACGGGGTGAGTTTGGTTAGATTTTATATACTTCATGTGCCTGGCACACAGTAGGTCCTCAGGAAAACATGGGGACTGACGATTGCCAGTGATTAGGCCTGTGCCCTAAGAGAGCTCAGAGGTAACACCTCCCCCCCCACCCCCGCGCCACTTCTTGCTCCAGTCCGCTGTTAGAGAAGCCATCCTCTAGGGGTCCCCCAGCCCAGAGTGAACCCGAAGACCCCCACCATAGCCTTTCCTGCCTCACCCTGAGCATGGTCCTCCAGGCTTCTAGAATCAGGGCCCAACGAGGAAGAAGGGACATGAGCCACAAGGCCAGCGGGTCAAAGTCCTGTGCAGTGGCCGCGAGCCAGGACACCCAGGGTGGGGGGGGGGGTGAGGGGGAGGAGTGTAGCGGGAGCAGAAGAGGAAGGGGCTGTCTGACTCACTCCCTCTGGTTGGGGTACCTGGGAGCCCCCCATAATGGCATTAGGAGCACCACTGGGTTGTGTGATATGCTTCCTGAGTGTGACACATGTCGGCCAACAGAGGACAGCAAATACATTTTTTATGATCCTGGAAAGCTCAGTCCAGTCACGTTCAAGAGAAAAGAGGATGGGCGGTCAAGGGGGACAAGTCGAGTCTCAGTAATCTGGATCCTCTTAGAGCAAAAGGGGATACTCCTGCCTTTTTCTGGGGGGTCACTGGGCCAGGGGTTGCAGGTGGGACAGATTTCAGGAGTGGCTGTGTATGGGGGAGGGTCCCCATTACTGTTGGAACCTTGGGTACTCTGAGGGGGAGTAGCTCATGAGGGGTGTCAGCACCAGGCCAGATCTTTGCCAGATGGAGAGGGGCGCCCTCAGGGCCCACTCTCAATTCCCCGAGTACCTCCCAGAACCTGGGGCTGCAAAAACCACAAGGCAACATTTAGAAACAACTTTTATCTTTTGGCCTGTAGGTGGGCTAATATGTTGGGGTGTTCTTGGGAACAGAGTATGTTGGTCCGCTTTCAAACCTGAGACTTCCTGGGGACTCGAGTCATCCCAAAGGAGTTTAGGGGCCGTCAAGGGCTGGGTGGCAGGCACCGGGGACAGTCTGGGTGCTGGTCCCGCTTCTACTGTTTGTTCATGGGGGCAGGGGGAGTTTTGAAAATTGAAGGACAGGCTAAAAGCTCCTGCTGGCACTGTCACTGGAGTTTCCCGGGTCTGAATCTTAAGTAGATGTGCCCCCGTTCGGGCACCCCTGCCCCCCCAGATGAGGGATCCCTGGAGCGCATTCGGAGGAATCCTTCCCGCCCCTTAGGGTGGAGGCCCAGCCCGGACTCCCTTCTCCCAGCCATGGGGGTATTGGAAGTGGGGAATGTCCCTCCTCCCTCATCCCCCCCAGTTTGGAGAACCCCAAGCTCTGCCCCCGCAGATCGAGGCTGACGTCGCCGCCGTATTTCGAGGAATGCCCCTTTCCACTGACTATATTTGGCGAGGGTTTCTAGGAAGGCACCCCCCTGCCCCGGCCCCCCACGCCTCCCCAGCCCCCACCGGGGCAGGCGGGCGCGCTCGGCTCCACGCTCTCGCCCTCTCTCCCGGGCCGGCCAGGGAGGAGCCGCCCCGCGCCTGGGCCACCGCCGCCGCCGCCTCCCCAGCGCGGCCAACCCCGGGCTGGCCCAGCCCCCGCCCCGGGCTGGCCATAGGGCGTGGGGGGGAGCGGGGGAGGGGGGCTGGGCCGGGAGGGGGGACGGGGGCGCGGCTTTGTGGCGGCCGCGGACCGCGGAGGCCGGGTGCAGCCCGGTCCGCTCTGCGCTCTCAGCAGGAAAGGATTTTCTGCGCCCCCCCCCTCCCCCCGCCACCCATCACTTGGATCTTGTCTGTGGAGGGGTGGGATTTTTTTTTTTTTTTTCGGAAGTCTGCCCCTCCACCCCACGGAGGATTTGAGGCTGGGCTACAATCGAGGCGGAGGCTGCAGGGCCCGCGGGGTACCCCCCCCCCCCCGCCCCGCGCACACCTCCCTGGAACCCTGGAAGGCGCAGCCCCCTGTACCCCCAGAAGAGGCAGCAGCGGTGAGTCTCCCCCTTTCTCCGGCATGGCACCCCGGACTAGGCAGGACCCGCGGCAGGTGGGTGCCCAGGCCCTCAGGGCTGAGAGGGGTGCGGGGCGCGGGGCGCGGCTGCCTGGGGCGCGGGAGGCAGTCGGAGCTGGGAGGTGGCGCCCGGCAGCGCACGGCTCTCCCGGGACCCGGCGCTAGACGCCTGTCTGGGCTGCCACCGCCCCCCGAGGCGGTGGGGTGGGCTGCACCCCGCAGGCCCCCTCCCTGGCTCCCAAGAGGGGCGTGTTGGGCGAGGAGGTGGGATGGGGGCGAGGCGGCCCCCTACCTCCCTGATGCCCGGGCCGGGAAATTAAGGCAACGGCCAGAAAGGCAGCCACCCTGCCCCCACCCGCCGCGGAACGCGGTTCGGGAAGCGGGCTCGCTGCGTGACCCGGATAGCAGCGGAGCGGGGAGCAGGCCGCCGGGTGCGGGGCTGCGCCCGCCGCTCCACGTGCGCCCGCGGCCGCGCTGGCACGGCCAGGGGGACAGCGCCAGCCTCCCGGGGCCAGGCCCTGAGGACGTCCGGAAGAGCCGGTGAGGACAGTCCCCGGGGAGTTACCACCTCCCCGAAGTAAAGTTGGCTGCCCCCTCCCTCCGCCCCTCCCTCCTCCCTCCCGGGAGCAGGCGGCCATAGCACGTTGGCTTTAGCTTTTGCTGGGCAGAAGTTTAAAAAAAAAAAAAAAAAAAACTAACTAGGTTCCAGGGTACGAATCGGGGTGTCAGGGCCCGAGCCCACACCAAGTTGCTCTGGCAAAAGTTTGGGGTGGGGGGGGAGGGAAAAGGCATTCTGATTTGGGCTCGGGGGAGTGGCGTTCCTGGTTTCTCCTGCTCCCAGACCCCTCGGCGGGGAGCGTTGGAATGTGCCGCTCGGATCCTCTGAGGACACATCCATATTTATAATTTATTTTTAGGAGAAGTTGTGAAAAAGGGAGGGGGCTTAAAGTGGGGAGAAAAGATGTGTGTAAGGGGGCGGCCTCTCCAGAACCCAGAGGCTAATTGAGCTATTAAGATGGAAATAATTTCCCCCAATCTGGGCGAGCAGCAAATTTGACTTTAATGAGAGACAATTAAAGGCACAAATAACTAAACTTCAACTGGATGGGGGTGGTGGGGTGGGCGGGGAAAGCGTCCCAGCACCATAGCTCCTTCTTGCTTTGCTAAAAGACATTTGGGGTGCCCAGCATCTTCCCCGGAAAGTATTCAGACCCAGCTAGGGCTGGGGGCAGCGGCAGGCAGATATGCCCCCCTCCCTACCACGGGAACTCTGTTTTTCCTTGAGATGAACTGTCATGCCCGTAGGAAAACTCTAGAATGATTCCTTTCAGTGATCCAGTATTCTCCAAAATCCCGCCTCAGAGTCCGCCTGCCCCAGGGCTGAGAGCTGGAGAGGGGTCACTTCTTGAGAAAAAAGAGGTTTTGGAAGCTGTGGTCCCAGAATCGGGGTTTTGAGGGCGAGATGAGTTTATGTTTTATCCAACTGGCCCACAAAGTCCCGCTTTTGGGGTCATTCTCTACAGCGAGGGATTCAGGGACCAGACGTTCCCGGAGAGTGAGGGAGAGAGCTGAACCCCCTCCCCAAACGCTGCCGCTGTAAAAGTCCGTGGGAGGAAAGGGGGAAGGTTGGCTACCTTTGGTAAAAGTGAAAGGCCATTTGGGGGGATATTCTATATACATGTGTGTGTGTTTTCTCAATTTATTGAACCTGCTGGTTTTGAGGGCCTCTTTCCATTTTGGGGGAGGTCAAAAAGAGATATGAGAAAGCAAAAGTACAATTTTTTTTTTTTTTTGCACAGTGGTTTGATATTTTCATAGGTGGGATTTGAAGGGAATGAGGGGCACATTGGTAGTGTCAAAGCGTTGGACACCCCCCAAATCAAACACAGCTGAAATCGTGAACTGGGATTATATTAGATTTATCAGAGAAGCCGCCCTCTGCTTGCTTCCACGTGGACTCAGTATTTCTTTGCCATTCTTTGCTACCTCGTTCTAAGTCATTTTATAAAACTCTGCATACGGTGTTCCGAGAATTCCTCTAAGGCTAGGGTGATGTGGGTGGACAAGGCCCCTCCCAAAACATTATCCTTATGAGGTTGTATCAATTCACACACATCCCTGCCCGCCAGCTGTAACCTATGTAGACAGCCACATACCTTAAATTTATTTACTTGCCAACCTGGATTTCAATCAAGTGTTCCCAACAGGGAATAAAAAAGTAAGCTATACCTGAAAAACTTTTGGACACCACGTCCTCGCTCTGAGGCTGTTTAACAGACACCTGCACTCCCGGGGCCTCAGCAAAAGCTGTTCTTTACCTGAGTTCTTCCTCTTTGTTACGAGTCACAATGAAACAGCACAATTGTCAGACAGCACAATTGTCAGAAGTCCACAATCCCGGCCAGAGGCCGGGTGATGGGAAACTGTCACGTTGTGAAGTAAATTGTGTTTGTGCTTTGCTGAATCGTCACCCCCACCGGAGCACCGGCGAGCTGTCAGATCCTATTTGCTCTGCTAAATAAGGATATCTCACCAAATTAGCCTTTAATGATACTTCTACAAATAGGGCGTTTTCCGTGAATTACCAAGGCCGGAACCCTGAATGTCGCTCCCAGATCCTGAGCTGTAATCGAGGCAATGAAGCCGCCTGTTGAAATGATCGAATTGTTAAGTGTGTAAAATCAGACAGGATTTAGTGCTGAATGTGAATGCGAGCGTTTGCAACAGTTACAGTCACTGCTTAGATTCCGAAACCAGGCATGTAACTAATGAAACTAATGAATACGTGTAGCAAACTTTACCCCCTCCTAGTCTGGAAACAGGCAAAGTAGTATGAGGAAGAGATTATAAATCAGGACTTTGCAAGTGAGAGGTCATCATTAATTCGGCAAAGAATCACAGCTTTTCATATTCTTACCACCACCCCTCCCCCTCCCAGTAAGAAAAAAAAAAAACCACCCTCAATATGGAACCGATGAACACACTGAGGACTTTTTTTTTTTGCCTTTTCTCCTTTTTTTCCTCCTCTGCATGAAATTTCATCAAGCAGTTGTGATCCTCACCGCCCCCCGCACCACAAAGAAGTGTGGATTTACAGGAAAGAAAATAGCAACTCTGAATTTTGTTCTTAGCGATACAAGAGCCATAGCGAATCTCAGAGAAAAAGAAAAAAAATGTTTCAGCAGATAAGAATATGGTACACGGGCGGGAGGCGGGGGAGTGTAATATTTTTAGAGGCGGAGCTGCAATAAAACTAATACTTCACATGCGTTTATGACACAAACCAATGAAAGTTGGAAAAGTCCCTACGAGGGATACCCCCTCTGTTTCTTGCTTCCCAGCTCCCCTCCCCCACACCTCATATTAAGAACAGAAAGAAGATTCTTGCCAGATAATAGACTTACGGTTTCCTAATAAAGCGGCTCACCCTCTTTTAATTGGGATTGTAGAGTAAATACAGCTATTTCAGAGGTGCGGACAGAAATTAGTGGAAAAGTTCAGAAAACCTCAGTCCTTATAATCGCTTGCCAGAAAATAAGGGTGTACACAAACAAAACATCGCTGATCAGAGCTCATCGAAGCTGGAATTTTCTTTCTTGCCCAAACTCAGGAAAACGTGAAGATCTTTTTGCTTAGTTTAGGAACGAGGTGAAAATAAACCCTGAACAGAAACACCGGCATCAACGTGATATAGACGACCAGGGACTGTTCAGGCCTAGTAGCCACACGGGCTTTTCAGGCAAAAGGGTGGATGTTGAAGAGAGTTTGGAAGGAGTGGATTTGGGGGTCCCCTCCATCACCCCGACTCCCCTGGCTCTGCTCGTGGTCTCTTTTCAGAGCAGAGAGTCATGAGACGCTGTTTACTCAGTGTCCTCAGTTGCAGGGGGCATGAGCAAATATTTACAGAGCCCCGAAGTTCCTGATTTTACATCATCTTCCTTATATAAAACGTTTAGCGTTTAAGGAACCACAAAGCCGACTTGGTTCTCAGTGTCCTTGAATGGCTGCAGCAGATGAAAAGGAGACACACCTAGAAAATGAAAACTGATGGTGGTGTCACCAGAAAGCCATTTAAAAAATGCGTCGGGAAGACGGGGGCCGATTCGGCCTTTGCTCGAAGATCTGGCCTAAGCTGGGAAGGGCGTGAGTGGCTGGCTTGAGCCTTCGGCTAGCTGTGCAGCCTGGTGTGAAAGTTTCTTCCGAGGCGTGCAGAAGGCTAGGCTGCCTTGCTGGAATCGTGTGTGAGCCCAGTGCCCAGGCCTGCTGGCGTCTCTGCCCGAAAACCTGGACCACTGCCAGCACAGGCCTCAGTGTGGCCTTAGAGCTACCACGAGAGCCCAAGCGAGTGCCTGGGGGTCTCTCCCGCTGGGACCCGGCCTGCAGCAGCAGTCCTTGGCTAGAGGCGGGGTGTCTGGCTCCCCAGGGCAGCCTCCTCTGAGACTCTGCAGGGTTTATTATCTGTCACCACGTGGGCTTGGGAGAGGGCGGAACCCCGCTTTGCTAATGAGCAGTCTCCCCAGTGCTCTAAGGGAAACAGGAGGCTGTCCCACAGGCTTAGAGCAAACCCGCCCGTGCGGGTCTGGACGGTCCAGGAGCAGAGCTGGGCTTTGGCAGCCCAGGCTGAGGCTCTCCTCTCCAGCAACAGAGCCGTGATCCTTCCACTGGGGGTGGGCTAAGGGGTTGTGGCCAGGGGTCAGCAACCGAGGCAGCGTGCGCACATACAGCTAAGCTACCTGGCCGTGTGTTTGCTGGAGTCTCCTCCAGCCAGCGGGCCTCCCACCTACCAGGGAACTGAGCCCTGTTCTAGCATCGGGCAGTGAGGAACACCGGGGCCACGAGCCCAGGGTCGCAGCCTTGGAGCGGGGATAAGAGTCTGGGCCATCGGAGGGCCAGCTGGGCAGATGAGGGGCCTTCTATGCAAGCCCCCCTGGGGGTGGGCGGAGAGAGAACTGGTTGGGCATTGTGGGGTAAAAGCATGCGGGAAAGCAGCCTGCTCTGCTCTGACACCAGAAGAAACCTGCTCGGGAGGCTGACCCGGCCCTGAGTCAGCCATTCCTGCGGCACTCCCATTTGGCCCCAGGAACTGGACTCCAGGCCACCCAAAGGCCTCGTGGGTTCCTGATTGTATCTCAGAATGGCATTAAAAGGTCCAAACTGGGCACTTCGCAGGCCATGCCACATTTAGCCTTAGGGTCACCCAAAGAATATTTTAGGTGCTGCTTGAAAGAAGAGATCCGGTTGCCGCGATCACATGGCAAGTGCAGAATCCATCCCCCACCCCCTCGCAGGCCTGGCCCAGACGGACGGCGCTCACCGGCACAGATGCCGTGGTCCCTGCCAGAGCGCCAGGGCCACGCGACGGGTGCCAAGGAGCCGGCGAGTGCCCGGGTATTGGGTTCTGCGTCGGGAAAGCGTTTCGCCCCATTTGCGTCCTGGTGGCGACAAGGCCACGACCATTCACAGGACTCACAGAGGCTGTTTTCAGTCCCTCTTCTGCGATGGCCCAGTGCGATAGATAGGCCGGCTTGCCGAGTGAGCGGCCGGCCTCCTCCTCGGGTGTCAGCAGCTGCGACCGACCGACCGACCGTTGGAGGGGTTAACTCTCTCACTGCCCGGGGTGCTGGCTGCAAAGACCTCAGAGGCCACACGCCCCAGGGGAGCCGCTGCCCTGAATTCCACAGTCGTTAGTGGCAGGACCTGAGCGATGGCCCTGGGGACCTCAGCCCTCAGCCGGGTGCAGGCCCTGGGAGTGGCCTGGCATTGGGGAGTGACCCTGCAACCCGCTCTGGGGTTCCACGCCGGTTTTCTGGGCCCAGAGGGGGAGCGTCTGCATTGCGGCCACTGCATTGGAGATACATTTAGCCAAACGTCAGCTGGTCGTTATCAGCCCTTTGGGAGCCTGGGCGGAACCGCCGTACACTGCGAAAGCCTCGGCTTGTTGAAAGCGTGCTCTAACTTTGTACATTTTTTCCTTTCTAGTTCTGGCTCTTGGTGCTCCGAGAGCCAGCACTTCCTGCCCAGCTGGTTCATTACCGCAGGGAAAATGAGGGACTTTTGGGGGCAGATGTGTTTCCATTCCACTATCATAATGCCCCTAAAAATCCTTATTGCTCTTGCAGTATTCCTCGGGGGCCCCTGGGCTGGCCCCGCACAGCTGGGGAGACGGCGGCTCCGCTCCGAGCTCCTCCAGCAACTCAGAGAAGACAGCAAGGTGTTCCTCCCAGTTCTCCCTTCTGGTCCCTGATAGATCTCCCCTCCCAGCGCTCAGAACTGGTCAGCGCCCCGAAAAATGAAAAGACTAGGAAGATGCCGTCCACAGACGCGGGTCGCTAAGCACGCTCATTGCCCTGCAGGGGCTGGAGGCTGGAGGTCGGGCCTGGCCCCTGTCAGCGTTCACCCTGGGGGCTCTGAGGGAAGGTGGGCAAAGTGGAAAAGAAACAAATGCCACCTGTTTGACAAGGCCGAGTTCGCGTGCGGCCTGGTCCGGCTATCTCTGGGGTCCCCACCTCGGCAGAGGGCTCTGCACAGCCCTGGCTCATGTGCCGGCAGCCTGACAGAGCGCTTTCCCACCCTCTGCCTCAGTTGCCCTGTCTGCCAAGGGAGGGGCGGCACCCCGCGCTCTGGCCTTAAAACGTTCTTGGTTGTCCCCAATGTTACACCTTCAAGCGACGTACCAGCTCCGAGGTGCTCTGAAAAATGGGGCGGTTCAAGCATTCAGCAGGGACGGTGTGGGTGTTGGAATTAAAACATGCCAGAGACGCCGAGGCCACTCGGACACGGGGCAGCCTGCAGCCCAGCGGCAAGCTCTGGTTTCTGGAATCAGCGGACCCAGGCGCTGCGACTCTTGCCCAGAGTCACCCCATTTCCTCACGCACTATTAGGAACAGACGTTCCCCACGTCGGAGGCTCCCATCTCCTCGATGACTGTAAGTGGCACGTGGCTAAAGATGTGACTCGTTCTAATAGGTGTTTCTCTGTACAGCGAATTTCTATTTATGGCAAGTGACTCGTTTTCAATATTAGGTAGGGATAGAAAGGCTCTTTCTGACATCAAGTTGCTATATATGTAAAGGATGAGCTGCTTGGAAGAAAAATATTCAGCAAGGGACGTACAGGTACTTTGAGGATGGGGCAGCAATCACGATGGTAGTTTTAGAGTCCGCTTAAGGGTTCTTGTTTGTTTTAAGGACTTTCGGGATGACTCCAGGTAGTTGGGGTGGGTGGGGAGGGGCTGAGGGTCCCGTCGCCAACTTGAATCTTTGACAACCTCCATGTCACGTGTCTATCCGAGGGGCAGGCACCCCTTACCTACTCGGCAGCACTAATGAGACCCCTCCGACCTCGGCCGCTACACCCGCCCGCAGTTCTGATCTCTTGTTTTAAGACTTTGATGCCCCTGCGCCCTCCTTCCCTGCCAGGGCCGCTGTCTGAGCCTCAGTTTTCTCAGCGAAATGGAAGAAGAATAAATCCTCTGTCTCAGAGCAGGGGCTCAATCAAGACAGCTGTGACGGTTCACACGCCAGGCCCCAGCAGCCCTGGGATGGTCAGGGGGCACTCCTCAGACAGGCCACCCCGTGTCAGGCCAGGCAGCGGCTCCCCGCCTGCCCCCTGGAATGGCAGCTTTGCAGGGGAACGTGGAGCGCTGGGGCCCAGCCCGCGGGGCGGACTCTGGTTTCACTTTCTGCAGTGTCATGGGCTGAGGGGTGGCATCGGGGCCCAGCTGGGCGGGCACCGAGAGGCTGGCGGACAGCTGCCAATCCAGCTGCCAGAGCACAGCCCACACCCACCCTCGCCCTGCAGGCTGCCAGGATGGGGGCTGGGCCCTCAGGGCACCCCTTAAATGCCTTTGCCCCGCAAAGTGGGGAACACCCAAGTAAGAAAAGCCAGCAGAGGTGGGGAGACAGTTTCTGTTGATTCTAGATCAGAGTGCTCTGGACAGACACCTGCTTCCTGCCTCCCTTCACTGGGCATGTATCTGTTGAGGGCCTACTGTGTGCTCAGCACTGTGCCAGGTGACGGAGGTACAGCAGAAGCTAGACAGCCCCTGCCCTCATGGGGCGCTCTGCTGAGTCGGGGGAGACAGACAAAAAAGTAAGCAGAGGAGGAAAGAATCCCATGTTATGGGGAAAATTCCACACTGTGCGCTTGCTGTTAGCACCTTGGGGAAGGGGTGTGCATATGTGTGTGTGTGCACGTGCGTGTCAGTAACGGTCAACTCCTGGGACACACGGGTTGAGAATGCAGACTCTGGGGCCGGATGTCCTCTGTTTGAATCTGGATGCTTCCACTGACTGGTGTGTGACCCCAGGCAAGTTCCCATTCCTTTTTGGGCCTCGGTTTCCTCATGTCTAGGTGCTAGAACACAAGGACCTGTGTGATAGGGCTGCAGGGAGGATGGCATAAACGAACGACCCTGAAGAACCAAGGGGAGTGCCTGGCATCGACCAAGTGCTACGTACGTTTCGGCTCTTATCTAAGAGTAATGAACGTACACTGTTCCCACGGGCAGTGCAGCAGGCACGGCGGGCTGAGAACACCAGGGAGGCTGCCGGGCCCATCCTCCCCGCTGAGTACTCCACGGGCCTCGCTTCAGCAGCCACAACCCACCTTGGGGTTGGCCAGATGAGGAAACCGAGGCTCAAGGCAGGTGAAGAGATGTGTCCAAGGGTTCCCAGCTGGAAAGGAGTTTTAACACCAGATGCAGGGCCGGCTTCACGGTTGGGGGCCCTACACTTGGCTTAATCCTCTGCTGCTGTCATCTTGAAATTCTCGATAATTCTGGAACCAGGGACCCAGGTTTTCATTTTGCAAACACGGAGCCAGACCTGCCCAGATCTGACTTAACTCCAAAGCTGTCATTCTTAACTCTCCCCGTCCATATATCATGCAGCTAGGTCCAGAGCGGCTTTCCAGGTCAGTATGGTGTTCAGTATGGGACTGAAATTCTGGGGAGAATATGAAGACTTATTATGGGGATGCATTCTCCAATGCCTATGTGTTTGTCTGTTACCCCCATTACTACCCCTTTTAGAAGGCAGGCAAGGCGAATGCCAAGGTCAGGGGGCATGACTCATTCATTGCTGTATCCCCAGGAAAATGGGTCCTCAATGGTGCGGTGTTGGCCCTAGCCACTTCAGCAGACTTCTGGACAGTCCCCGAAGGATGTGGAGACACAGGTCTCTTTCCTCTTCCTGTCCCAAACCTGCTTGCCAAACCCCTGGGGCAGCTCACGATTTAACAGGTTCTGGTGGCAAGCTCAGAGACAACGCGGAGCATTTAAAGACATGTGGGCCTGGATTCCTGAGTGCCTGTTATCGGGGAAGTGGGGCACTGGGCCATAAGAATACTCAGGTTTTAGTTCTGGGCAGGTTCAAATCCCTGTCAGGGGGCATAATTTCCCTAACTGTTAAAAGAGGCTCTGGATTTTTGGATTAAAGGTCCTTTTATCTCTGAATAGAGTTCTTCTATACTCACAAAGCTCTAAATTATAAATATTACTAAGACACAAAAAAAAAACTTTTAAGTTCTTAAATCTCAAAAGCCTTTAAGAGATTTACGGCAATAATAAAATTTAGCCCTTTTTGCCAACTGTTTTCACAGGCATTATGGCCATTGCTTCAGATAGCCCTGTGATGTAGGAGTTACTGTCCTTATTTTCTGAATAACATTATAACTAACATATACTGAGTGCTTTCTTTATATGTACGAGGCACTTTACATATGAAGTCATTTTAGTTGCGTAAACATATAAGGGAGGCACTGTTACTATCTCTGGCTTACTGATGAGGAAACACAATTAGAAAGAGTTCACCCATTTAAAGTATATAATAATTCAGTGGCTTCGAGCATATTCAAAGTTGGGCAGCCATCGGAACAATCAATTTTAGAACATTTTCATCACCTCAAAAAAAAAAATCTCTGTACCCTTTGGCATTCCCTTATTCCCCCCTCCCCCCCAGCCCTAAGCAAGCACTAATCTACTTGCTGTCTCTGTAGATTTGCCTGTTATGGATATTTCATATAAATGGAATCATAAAGTATGTTATTCTTTGTGACTGGCTTCTTTCACTTAGCACGGGGCTCTCAAATTTCATCCAGGCTGTAGTATGCATTAGAACTTCATTCGTTTTTATGGCCGAACAACATTCACACTTTTATTTACCCATTTGTCAGGTGACAGACATTTGGGTTATTTACACTTTTTGGCCTTTATGAATAACGCGGCTCTGAACATGCGCGCGTAAGTTTCTGTGTGCACATGTGTTTTCATTCCTCTCGGGCCTATACCCAGGAGTGGAATTGCTGGGTCATATGGTAACTCCACATTTAACATTCCGAGGAACTGGCGGAGGCACATCTTACGCCGCCTTTTTTCAGCTTTGTATTCTTGAAATTTCCTATCAACCTGGAAGCAGAGGAAACACTGTACCGAGCACCCCTAGCTTATCCAAGTCCGGCCTTTTGCCTGTCTTGTTTGATCAGCCTTCCCCCCTCCTCCCTTTGTTTCCCACTGAGTAGTTGGAAGCCAGTTTAAACACTGTGTTTTATGCTGTTAACTTAGCTAAGAGCTTATTTTCTTTCACCTTAAACCTTCAGTTCAAGTCTCCTGCACCCACATCGTAGTGTGGATGGAACTGGGGTGGGGAGCAGGTTGGGGCAGGGTCTAGAGTGGGTCAGCGTGGGATGGGAAAGGAATAGCTCCCGAGTGAAGCAGGACTGAGTGCATAATTTGCATTGGCAGAATGAAGGCATAGAGCCCATTCAGATATTACTAACAAGTTCAGGATGACAACAGCAGAGCATAAAACCAAACGTAGGCCCCATGGAGCTGCACAGGTCACGTACCCACGAGGCCAGCAAAAGGGTGCCCAGGCAGACCTGATTCATTAGATGCAGGAATTTAGAGCCTTGAGTGCCTAGGAGAGACATAAGCACCCCTCACCCCCAATCCTTGGAAGGGTTCCAAGGAAAGTTGGGTCTCCCATGGCATGTGGGACAGAGTTCAAACCCATTGCATCTGAATCTCCAAAAATAAGATGACCCCAGCTGACATGTGAGTTGTAAGTGCTTTAAAAAACAGCCATTTGTCTTAAGCCTTCTTCCCTAAGAGCCTGCAGTTGTTTTACTTGGCCATACCATTTTGTCCCGGACTCTGAGTATACTCATATCACGGCCAATGACAGGGCTGCAGGCTTCAGAACAGAGGCCCGCTGCTTAGCAAACAATCCAGAGCAGCAGCAGGACGAGCGATGCCCATTCGAAGCAAGTGGCCATGGCGGACATTGCCAACCCAAGCCGTCCTAGCTCGGACAGAGTTCCACAACCCTTCCACCAGCCAAATGAACCTTATTTCCTGCACTTACCTAGAGTCAACCCAAGGATTCACCCGGAGATTCAGAGCCTTCAGTGTGTGTCAGGATAATAATACCCAAGGATGCACTTATACTAACAACCATTTCGCAAAGGGATACACAACACGACTGGGAAGAGGGAGGAAGAGGGACTCATTGAAGGGAGAACAGGTAAGGATGTTGCAGCGCCTCCTGTTCTCTGTGGGATGTTTAATGAATGAATGAATGCTCATTCATTCATTCGAGTCCCTACTATACATAAAGGGCTATATAGTGGGCATGAACAATATAGTAACCTACAGGACAGACAGAGTTCCTTCCCACAGGAGAGGCGATCGTAAACCACAGAGGAACACAACACTTTAGATGTGATTAAAATGACGTCATAATAATTACAAAAAACAACTACGACAATAGGGTCTGAGTTAGTCCTGGCAGCTTTGGGGTTTCTAGCCAGAGTGAATCTTAAAGCAAAGCCCATAATAGGATTGAGGCAAGTCTTAGAGTGAATGCAGAAGCAGCACTGGAAGAAGCGAAGCCTCCAGAGGTAGGTGACTCTGTTTTTGTTTGTTTGCTTGTTTCTTTCTTTTTTTTCTGCCAGTACTTTGTCTCCCACTTCCGGGTAACAGACCTGACACCCAGTGAGAATGTGGCCAAAGATGGCAACTGGTAACACCCATCCCTCAGCTACGGTAATTGGTCCAGGTGTGGACACGTGACCCAGCACAACCAATCACAGCAGCCCAGTTTTGAGCCTGGCCACAATCATTGGTCCAAGTGTGGTCATGTGACCCAAGTAGGGCCAATCCAGGATCATCCTAAGGAGCTTGTGGGAAGGTTGCTTTTTTTCCCCCTTTGCAGCATCCAGAGCTACCTGTAGCCCCAGAGATTGGGGCCAATAAGCAGAGAGGAGGAGAAATGAGACGTGGGATGGAGGTAGTTGAGTAGGAACGAGACTGGCACTACATTCTACCCTGAGCTTTCCAGTCTCTGGATCGAAAAGCAGCTCAGCCTCCCTCTTTCTTCATTGTAGCTACCTGAGTGAATAAATCCCTCACTTGTTCTTGGACTTCAAGTCCCACCCTATTCCTGCTTGCCTCCATCTCCCCGACCTCACCCCCAACACACAGCCGCTTCTCCCACCCTGCTCTTCACCGTGGACAGAGCAGGAAGCTCACACCCTGACCTCTGCACTGACGCCTACTGTGTTATATTTGCGATGATCTATTCATGACTGTTTCCCCATGAGTGGGGACCTCAAGCATGGGGACCCGGGTCTCATCTTTGCACCCCCAGCTGCTGGCAAGCATGGGAAGGAGGGAGATAGTGAAGGAAGAAGGAAGAGAGGAAGGGGAGCTCATTCCTATTTATTCTGGTCCAACCAGTGGGTCACGTGGAGGGTCAAGCCCTGTCCTGGTTCCCTTTCCTCCACTGTCACCTTCCCGGTAAACTGCATTCTCCCAGTCCCCTTCCTGACCGGTTCTAGGCTTTTTTATTCCATCTAGCACCTTCTACCATCAGTCCTTCCCCAAGCTCCATTTATTTTGTTTACTCTCTCTCTGAAATGTGAGCCCCAGGTGGGCAGGCATCTTTGTTCCCTGCTGTATCCTTAACCCCTAGAACTCTGCCTGTCGCCTAGTAGATGCTCAAAAAATATCTGTGGAATGAATGAATTCTTTATGTTCACCAGAACCACAGTTCTACCAGACGTGTTTCTTAAAGGGCCTGTGCACGTCATACATTTTACAAGCGTTGTGAGGTCAGGTGATCGTTTCCTAGGGCTGTCATAACACGTGACAGTTGACCCTTGAACACCACAGGCTTGAACTGCGTGGGTCCGCTCCTATGCAATCTTTTTTTCAATAAATAACCTGGACTGCTTTGAATCTTGGTTGGGAGTCCACAGGTGTGGAGGGCCGACCGTATGCATTGTTCTACACCATTTCATAGGGACCTTGAGGATCTTCAGATTTTAGTATCTGCCAGGGTCCTGGAACCCATACCTCCCAGACACCAAGGGACAACTCAGTTTTGGGGAGTCCAAAGTTATATATGATTTTTTGACCGTACGGGAGGTCAGCACTCCTAACCCCTCCCTGCATTGTTCAAAGGCCAACTGGACTACAAACTGAGCAGCCTTAAGACAACAGAAATGTATCATTTCACAGTTCTGGAGGCTAGAAGTCCGCAATCTGGCAGGCCTACGCTTGCCCAGGTGCTTCCTGCATAAGCCATTCCATGCCTCTCCCAGCTCCTGGCGGCACAGTATTCTCGGACTGAAGGCTGCATTATTCCAGTCTCTGCCTCTGTCACTATGTTCAACTGTGTCTGTCTCTGCCGCCTTTTTCTTATAAGGATGCCCGTGATTGTGTTTAGTGCCCATCTGGGTAATTCAGGACACGCTCCTCTGAAGACCCTTAACTTGATCTTTTTTTTTTTTTGCCATATAAGGTCATATTCACAGGTTCCACGGGTTGGAAGTGGATATGTCTTATCTTTCTGGGAGCCACCATTCATCCCACTACGGGTTATTTGCACGAAGATCAGAAAAGCAAAGATTCCGACCAGCATCGCATTGGCCTGGCAGATAGGTAAAGGAAGGAGTGTCATTATTGCACTGTGTTGCATAGACATGATTTTTAAAACGCCATTTGTTTTTTCATTATCCTAATTCTAAAAAATATCACGCTTATAATAAGAAACAGTACAGAAGAGCATAACGCGGGAGATAAAGGAGCCCCTTCACATTTCTTCCCTAACTCCAATGGTACTTTCCAAAAAACTAACCACTGTGTGCAGTTTGCGTAATGCTTATATATTTTCTAAGCATATTCAAGTGCACACACTTTTTTCACTCGTAATATTAAGAAAGTGGAGGCATTACAATATGTACTGAAGACATGACAGTCCCCCGACCCACCTCCTTCTTTTTAACGACTTCTAGCATTGTAGCTACTTAACCTGTCCCCCGCTGGCCAACATTTCAGTTAGTTCCAGTTTTTTGCTGTTATAATGTGTATGCTCTTTGGCATGTGTCCAAGTATACTCACAGGATACATTCCTAGAAATGGAATTTCTCGGTCAGAGGGTATGTGCATTTTTAATTTCTACGGCTATTGCCCAGCACCCTTCCAAAAGGTGGTATCATTCCCACACTCATCAACAACACGTGTGAGGGTGCCTGGTTCCAACACCCTCGCCCACCCTGGCAAGGACACAGGGTGTTAGGGGAAGCGAATCCTAAAATGAGGTAAGTAGACTTTCCATGTGGGCCTAAGTGGGGGTGGACACGGCCTCCCAGCTCGTCCCTGTAGCTTTCTGAGGCAGTGTGCTACGCAGAGTTCTCGTTGGCTTGGGTTTTATAAACAAAGGCAGAGTCTGGGAAGGTGAGCCAGGACCATGCAGCAAGAAGCCTACAACCCAGTATTTATTTCTTTAGTGCAGTTAGAACTTAAATATGGTCAAAACATATTTTTCTTTTAATTTACACAAACAAATATGTTCCCGGGCTGACACCTCCGGTGCCAAGTTTCTAGGGGAAATGAAATTCTGCTGTGAGATTATAAACCACTAGCGAGAAGACGAGAATGGAAAAGCTGCCGGGAGTGAGCTTTCTAGTCCGGATCTGGGCTGCTGAGAGGTGTCTCTTTCTTAGTTGCAGATAAACCTGCCAGCCATTTCAGCGAATGAAATGCGGACCATGTAAAAAAGCCAGGGGATGCAAAACGCTCCAGTTTTGAAAAAAGGAGGTCTGCTGGGCTTGGAATCCTTCCCTCCCGCTGATCAGGAGACGCAAAGATATATCCAGAGGAGCTGACGAATCGAGGGAAAGAAAACGAGGCCAATGTGAGTCGCCTTTCAAGGGCTGTGCTAATATAAAACCGAACAACTTGAAACCGGTCCAAGAAGGGATTAAAGCAACATGTTATTTTGAGTGATTGCTTAATTTATTGAGCTGCAGTGAGATCTGTAATGAAATACAGCCCTTGCAACTGATAACCTCCTGCTGTAATTGAACTTCGACAATTAAGGAATATTTTTCGAGGGTTTTTCTGGAACGGCTTAGAATTTTTTGCCTCTGTGGTGCGATGTTTCTGAGCACTTGCATTTTTCCAGGCAACCTTTTTTTTTTTTTTTTTAAAGAGGGAAAGGCTGATGTCAATAAGGAAAATAAGTGGAGTTTTATTGGAATGCCTTGTGCACACCAGGCGCGTAATATACATTATCTCTACTCGTAACAGAGGCCCAGTGAAGTAACTCTTACTAGGCAGTCCCTACTTTTCAGACACGAGGTCCCTAGGTGTCACTTTTCCGGAGTGGTGCTGTCCGACATGGTGGCTACTAGCCACTTGCGGCTATTTATATGTCAAGTAGTTAAAATTTTAAAAATCTGACAATTTTTAGGTGAGGCTGCAGTCGTGACTAGTTCATGGGCCCATTGGCCACATGGAGCTAACAGCTACCACATCGGACAGCGCAGGTAGAGGCCATTTCGATTATTGTAAAACATCCCATCGATCGGTGCTGTTCCAGAGATTTCCCAGGTAGAAATTGGCAGTGCCGGAAATCAGAGCGGACCTAGTGGGCTTCGAAGGCCGCATTGTTCCGTCATTACCCCCTGCCTCCCTCTCCTCCTCCTTTGGCTGAGAAGTGAGGTTTGGAGCAGTGATTCTAAGCCCTGGCTGCACATTAAAATTGCCTGGACTGCTTTAAACAATATTGATGGTGGTCCTGGCCCCGGAGAGTCTGACTTAATTATGATGTGTGTGGGGGTTGCGGGGACAGGCGTGAGGAGGTTTTGTAACAGCCCATGTGACTCAGATGTTCAGCCAGGATTGAGAGCAGCTAGATGAGCAGGTCCACACCCCAGGGTGGCGGAAGGAGCTGGTTCACCTGCCGTGAGAGTGTGCTACCTCGTGAAGCCGGAAGGGGCTGCTCCCAGGGCCACATCTGAGCCTTTTCATCAGTCGGCTCAGGTTCATTTCTGAGGGGAAGACTGAAGAGCTTTCGCACATACGTCCTGTTCAATGGGAGGCTCAATGAGGGGCTCTGCTTTCAGAAACAGGCTTTGTCACACTCTCATGAGAGCAGGGAGATGGGAGGGAGAAGGTCATCGAGACAGAGTGGGAAAGCGGCAGTCCCAAATTTGAACGGGAAGCATGAATTTTGCCTTACGGGATAAATAAAGCACGTGTTTTCTAGCTCTGTCCACCGAAAAGGTTAGAAATAAAGACCAGCTTGCCGCAGCGAGCACCGCCCGAAGTGGGTCTCTGAACACCATTTCTAACGAGAAATCTGGACTCTGTACAGATACAGCTGATTCCAGGTCTGGGAACAGGACATGCGCAAGATGGAACATCCTGTCATGCAAGGAGCATGGAAGATTTGGGGGGGTCATGTCGGAAAGGATACAGGGACAAAGGGATGGGGCAGCTGGCCAAAGATGGAATAGTTTGAGCATCAGTGGAATAATAATTGCAATGGACTGAAACGTGTTGTACATGTCCAAATTTATGAGTTTGCAATGATACTCAGGGAAAAAAGAAAAGAAGAATGTAAGCTCATTTTTCATCTTTGGAGGATGTTGGGAAGCCGACTCATTATTTTGAAACGTGTCAAATAAAGTGAAAGAATCAAGCGTTTCTCCTTGCGGGTGTGAACTGTACCTTATAGTAACTATGCAGTTAAGTTCCTGTTTATAGAGGCATTGCAGCTAACAAAAACCAGAGGGATAGAATTCGTTTGCCACCGTTTTGTAACTTCTGACAGATCTAGACAGTGATTATGCTGCGGACGTCACCCGACATCATGCGCCTTCGAATGGAAATATGGACCGGCCACCGGGAAGTCATCGAACACACGCGCAGAAAAACAGATCTAAATGAGCTTCTAGATCTTAACTGCTTTTCCAGAACTACAGTGAGGAGAGCAGCACATGCGAACGTCAAAATAGGGGTGCCAGAAGCGAAATCCATAGGACGCTGCAGAATGACCAGCCCCGTTTCTTCGACAAAGACATTGCAAGGGAAGAGAAGGGAGAGAGAGAGAGAGAGCGAGAGAGAGAGACGAGAGATGGAGAGAGACGAGAGAGGACGAGAGAGAGAGAGAGGAAGAGAGAGAGAGAGAGAGAGAGAGAGAGAGAGAGAGAGAGAGAGAGAGAGAGAGAGAACCCGCAGACTGAGACGTGAGAGGCCTAATCAACCGATTGCAACGGATGAACCTCGTATGGATCCTGATTTTAACCAACTGCAAAACATTTACAGGACAGCCAGAGAAAGCTGCACGCTGGCTAGATCTTTGCTGATATTAAAGCATTAGTTTTAGTAGGGGTGATGATGGTATAGACCCTATTCCTTTCTGGGGAGTGATATACTGAAATATTTGTGAAAGAAATGACTGATGTCTGGGTTTTCGCTGCTAAATGTCTGAGATGAGGGAGGAGGGGAAGGCGTATAGACAGAACAAGATTGGTTGAGAGCCGGTGACTATCGAAGCTGGGTGGTGGGTAGCTGGGGTTCGCTGTACTATATACTCTTGTGTATGCTCAACGTTTTTCATAAAGATAAAGAAGTAAAGACAAGCCTTTTCCTCCTCTCCTCTCAAGGGTATCGGGGTTGGTATGACCACCCACTGCTGGCATCTCTGGGGCAAGCCTAGGTAGCAGGTTTGAGATACATCGCAGCGTGCACACACACCTCCTCCCGTCTCCACGGCAACCAGCGAGGTGAGAAAGCAGCATCAAAAGGTTCCTGTCCTCATGATCGGGTCCCGGCTGCCAGTGTCAGGCCCACTGTGTCCACTCCCGTTGGAGAATTCCTAGTCAGATCTTCACAGAGGGCACCCCCACCAGACCTGCCTCCTTACACCCCCCACCCCATCACTCTCGCCGTCCCTGTGTACCCTCCGAGGAAACAGAGGCCCGTTAGTGAAGAGAACAGGACCCTGAACCGATTCAGGTTCAAATCCTGATTCCCCTGCTAAACAGCAGTAAACTTTAACCATCCTGAGCCTCATTTTCACATCTGTAAAATGGGTACAGTGTAACCTCAACTAACTCAATAAATATTATGGCGAGGGAGCCATGGCAAAGAGGACCTGGTCTCTACCCTGTGGAAGTACCTTCTGGAAGTGAAAGGTGATTTTAATCGAGTGTAAGTGCTGTGCTGAAGCACACGTAAAATCTGAGATGTAAGAGTGCTTAGTCGCCTCCCAATTTTTTTTGAAAACTGGCAGTCACCACGCAGAAAATATCAACTCTCAATCACACTTTTCATGAACCAGAATATCCACACTTTCCCACTACTGAGTACCCGGTTACGACAAACACACGCCGTGCTCACATTTCCGCGTGGTAACGACTGTTATTCCCATTTCGTGGAGGAGGAGAGCAAACGCAGAATGGAGGGACCTTCCCCAAGGCCACGCCGTGAGGACATGGCCCTGTCCTCTATGCCGGGCCCTCTGCTTTGATGAAGCTTTGACACGTGGCAGCGGGGCCAGGAAGTCAGAGCTGCCAGGAGACTAAAAAGTTCTCCAGGTCAAACTCCATTTTACAACTGAGGGATCTGTGGCCCAGAGAAGCCAAGCAACTTGTCCTGGGCCACGCAGCACATTGGCTGCTGAGCCTGTATCCGGGCTGCTTGAGAAGGTGAGGGGAAGCCCCAGACAGTGAGGAAGCCGACGCTTACTGCCCCATTTAATCCTCTGAGGGATAAATGAGTGGGCTGACCAACCATCCTGAGCTGTCCTGGGACTGGGGACTTTAGGTGCTAAAACCGGGAAGGTCCTGGGCCAACCAGGATGAGTTGGTCACAGCAAGGTGTCTAAATGGATGTTTTCCAGGACACAGGGCCCTGGGAGGGAGCTGGCCGAGGACAACCACCACCAAGGCCCCGTAGAAGTGCCAGGTCTTCCCCCTCTGGTCCCTGGAGGTGCCACCTACCTGTCATCTCAGAAACCTCTGGAGTGGTCCGACCCCCAGTACCCTTCCAGTCTATTCTCCCATGCGACAGCCAGAGTGCTCTTCCTGAATTGTAAATCTAGTCGCCCCAGGCCCCAGTTTACAAACCTAAATGGTTTCTCACCTTCCCAGTTGCTTTAGGACAAACTAAATTTTGCGGGCCCAGCTGTCCAGCCTCCCTCTTGAACGCACCCCACTGTATGCTACTCCAAGCAGGACCAGGATAGCCGGAGACCCTCTCACTGTACCGCCCTTACCCATTTACCCTTCTCTTAGCATCCCGACCTTTTCTCCCACAGAATCAGCACAGTGGGGATCACATGGCTGTTTGTATGATTATCAATATCTCATCTCCCCAAACCCCGGCTTGAGTGTCCAGCCACAGGGGCAGGGATGGGTATGTGACATTCGCCTCTGACTCAGTGGTGACACGTGAACGATTCTCAAAAAACAGTCATCGAATAGACCAGCCAAGGCCACCATCACCTCGAAACCAGGCATCCACCTGAAATCGCAGAAAGCCTGTACAGCCCACTCTGACCTCGAGCTCTCATTTCAGCCAGGCCGGTATCCATGATGTCACATGACAGATGATCCCAGAAAAAGACTGGCCAAGAGGTTCCTGCAAGTAACTACGGCCGCTGGGAGCGGGTGTGTTCTCCTCTAATTATCATACCTGTTCAGTACACTCTTTCTTGGCTCTGTTCACATTCCTACTCCAGCACCGGCTTAGGAAAAACAAAACGAAACATTAGCCCCAGAGTTTGAGACAAGATAGCGGGCTGCTTCCCTCTCTGCTTGTAATTAATGCTGAAAACGATCATGGCTTGCCTCGGCTGCAAAGGTAATAATAAAACCTGCCTGATTATTTGGCTACTAATTACTTTCTTGGTTTTTTTCCCCTCCCGTTTCCTTAAATTAATTCCAGAGTCCCTCCAGATTTCTCGTTGCCAAGCTGTAAAGTTCCGGGTTTCACAGCGCCCATGCCGATTGGCAGGCAAGTTTCCTGCAGCTCCAATCAGAAGCAAGTCTCTGAAAGGAGCATCCAGATCGCAGCTCGCCTGGGGGTTCTGGAATTTTCTCGCTGACGTTATGAACCGCAAAGATCTTTGTCTCTGCAAAACCTGTTCTCTTGCTCTTTGCTGTCTCTCTCCAGAGTGCAGGCTGTCAGGGAAGGCCAGAGGCGCCGGCATGTCCACTGGAAGGAAAAGGTATCTCCACGTCACCAGGTTGGGGTCAGCCACAGAGGGGGCCTGGACCCACTCACGGTCGACCACAGACAACAGCACGATGCCCTGCCAAGGGCCTGGGAGACATCTCACGGCCCCCAGAACTGACTTCTCCCATGTCGCCTCCTAAGCTTGGTCAAAGACTGAGGAAGGATGAGAAAAAGTGGATACCGCTGACTGGGGGCTGTCGTGGGGGTGGAGGCCACATTTGTAAAGGTTTTTAAAACACGTGGATGACGGGGGCACAGGGGAGTCCCCTTCTGGTGTCCCGCCCCCAGAACCCCAATGTGAACAGCCACTACGAGCTGCGTTTCTCCTACTGTGTAGCAGAAACTTAACTTTTATTTTTCAGACCATTTCATTGAGGTATGATCGACTTCCAAAATCGTGTCTATTTGATATAGACAACTTGATGAGTCTGGAGATAAGTATACACGCGTGAAACCATCACCGCGATCGACGCCATAAATATATTCACCACGTCCAAAAGTTCCTCGCCCTCTATTATTTTTTGTGATGAGAACATTTAACGTAATATGCTGCATATTAATCCGCAGAACCAATTCATCTCGCGTAACTGAAACTCTGTACCCCTTGGCCAACATCTCCCCATTTTCCCCTCCTCCCAGCCCCTGGCGATTCCCCTGTTTCTACACGTGACTATTTTAGATTCCTCACAGGAAGGGAATCACCTGATATTTGTCCTTCTGTGATTGGATAATTTCACTCAGCATCGTGCCCTCCAGGTTCATCCACATGCTCAACATATGACAAGATTTCCTTCCTTTTTTATGGCTGAATAGTATTCCATTGTATGTATACACCACATTTTCTTTATCCATTCATCTGTCATTGGACACTCGAAGTGCTTGCATGTCTTGGCTATTGGGCTAGATATGTCACAAACAGATGCCCCGCCATCCCGAAACTCCTATTGGACAGGCTGAGAACATGATGGGCGTCTGCTGGTTCCGACTACTGGGCTTCCTCCTTTTGCTAATAGGGGAGACATGCCACAGAGAAAGTCGTGTGACCCATGCCAGGCCACAGTGATTGGCTCTAGGGTAGGCACATGACCAAGCTGGGCCAATTAGAATCTTCCCGGAATGTCTTTGAACAGACATTACCAGAACTATAGGAAAAGACTCCCCTCCTGCCACTGAATTTGCTGACCTGGCGACCACTGTGACCACACGAGGAAGGTGCCTGAGGACGCTATGAAGCCCCCGTGACAATGCTTGAGTCCCAGATCCAACTAGGGGAAGTCAGATCAACTCCCTGGAATTCAGTTACAGGAACAGTAAGTTCTTTGTCTGTTGAGGCCAATTTGCCTTGTGTGTCCTTGTGTGTAACTGACAGAGTGTCACACACACGCTTTCTCCTTGTCCTTTCTCCTGGCTCTGGGTTGGGCGATTTGCATATATTTCCACATAGCGTCCTCACAATCACCTGGTGAGGCCTTCCATTTTGCAGATGGGGAAACTGAGGCTCAGAGGGGGTAAGGGAGCCTTGCCCAGATGATAATGCCAGTGTGTGCTCAGGGGTTCCAACCTAGGCGGTCTAATTCTTGGATGTCCAGTCCCTCAAATTCAACTTGTCCAAGACTAACTTCAAGAGCTTCCTCTCCAACCCAATGTCTCTCGAGTCCCCTACCTCAGGGACAACAGTCCCTTTCAGTCTGGTGGTGCTCACCAGAAACTAGGTGCCATTCCTGACCCCTCCTTGACACACCCAAGCCTCACAAGATCCTGTCCGGCTCCCTTTTGTCAGTGCTGGAAGCAGTATACGTCTTTCCCCGTCCACCTCTCTACCCCTGCCCAAGCCGCCCTCATTTCTTGAAACCTTGGCCTTCAAGAAGCACTTCCCGCCTACATCCATCCTCCTCTTCTCCTCCAGCATGGCTCCTACTGGCATTCAGGGGGACTGTCTCAAGTGCAAGTCTGATCACATATCCTTGCTGAGGGAGGCTGGGTTGGATGATCTGACAGCTCACATTTGCTTCTGGGAAGGTTTTAAGAGTCATGCAACCCCCTTGGTCCTCCCACTCCCGGCTTTTGGGCACAAAGTCTTCAAGCCCAAGATCAGGGCAGGACATGGCCCCCTGCATCCAGCCAGCCATCCCGCCATTTATGCCACAGACAGGTGCTGGCGCCCCTGGGCTCTGCTCGCTCTGACCAGCGGCAACCTGAGTGGATCTCTCGGTACACCTGCCGCAGGTCGGGCCCTGCGCTCTGTGCTCCACGTCCACGAACCCACCCACTCCTCCAGCAGCCCAGTGAAGCGTGACCGTTATTGATCCCGTTTTACAGACGGAGCTTTACTCATGGAGCTTATGTGCTAGTGAGAAAGACCAAAAATAAGATATATACACATTCGTTCTCATTCTCATTCTCACTCTCATTCATTCTCTCTCTCTCTCTCTCATCTCTGCTGTACCTCCCATCCTGGGTCATATGATGTTTCCCCAAAATTCATGCCCATCCAGAACCTCAGAATGTGACGTCTTTTGGAAATAAGGTCTTTGCAGAGGTAACAAAGATAAGATGGAGCCATTCTAGGTTAAGGTGGGTTCAGTGACTGGTGTTCTTATAAGAAGAGAGGACAGACAGGCACCCACGTAGGGAGATGGCCATGTGGTGGCAGAGACTGGAGTGATCCAGCTACAAGGCAGGAACACCGAGGGATGCGGGAAGCCACCAGGAGGTAGGGGAGGATCTGTCCCTAGAGCCTTTGGAGGGAGCGCAGCTCTGCCGACATCTCGGTTCTGGACTTCGGGCCTCGAGAGCTGCGAGGGGGTAAGTTTCTGCTGTCTTACACCACCAGGCTTGTGGCAGTTCAATATGGCAGCCCTAGAAAACAGACGCGCCTCCCTGCTCCCTCCCTACCCCACCTGCTCCCTGCCTTGCCCACACCTAGTGTCAGGCTGATGCAGGAGAAAGTGTCACTAACGGGTGGCACCATTCCCCACCCCCTCACAATTTACCTGGCCAACCAAGAGCCAAAATGCTCTCACTTAAAGTTAACCTTTCCCAAGATCTCCTCCACCCTTGCCCATGGCAATCTTGGGGACAGACTCTAGTTCCAGGGGTGTATGCCAGGTCCCTAGAGCCGGACCTAGAAGAGGTGAGTGCTGCTTGGGACAGGTCAGCTGGGGAGCCCCTCACTGCTGCCCACCCCCGCCTCACCTGACCAGCAGCCAGCATCTGAAGGAATGTGTGTCAACAAACTCCCTGTGCTCCGAGCGCATGTGGTTTGCTGCTCAGCTCTCCAGTGGGAACCTTGTGTTTGCTGCAATTGCCAGTGTTTAGTTACATTTAACTGACGAGGCCACGGAGGTGGGGTGGGGGGCGGAGGAGAGGGAGCGGGCGAGCTGTACATCATCTCTTGTGCACAAAGCCTGAAGCAGAATTGCCTGCCCCACCTCTTCTCAAATACAGATGACCCGCAAGAGGCAAGGTCTCTATAGAAATCAGAGTGAAGTCAACAGCAAAGGGCTGCTGTTTGTTCTAAACCCTAGGAAACGTGACGACTTATCATGAGATAAGTCATCAGGGCTATATACTATTTGAATGCCAAAAGCCATGTGTCTGTTAATCCATCCGTCTACCCGCTCATCTATCCATCCATCCATTCACCCACCCACCCACCCAATTTTTTCTAAGTTCCCATATAACTACTGTGATTATATTAATAACAGCAATAATAACAATGGTTCCTACTCAATGGGCACTTTCTAAGAGATAGACTGTGTGCTAAGCATCGTCTGTTTAATTCTCACGAACAGTTCCATAAAACAGATGCCAACGGACCCCGCCGCAGAGCGGGAGAGGCCAGAGAGGTGACTGGCCTCCTATGGGGGTCCCTGTTGCTCCCCCACAAAGAAGAGGTGGGGTTTATTTCTCCTCCGCCCTCACTCTAGGCCAGCCCCGTGACTCATTCGACTAAAAGAACACGTGTACGTGTGTGCGAGCCGCAAGCCCAGGTCTCAGGAAGCCTGGCGGCTCTGCTGAGCTGCAGTGCTGACCTGATGCCTCCACAGAGGGAAGCCGGGCTCACCTACTGGCATGCGACAGGCCAGCCGAGGCCACCCCGCCGGCAGCCAGCTGCCACACATGTGAGGGCGGGCGTCTGGACCTCCTGGCCCAGCGAACTCTCTAGCTGAGTGAGAGCCCAGGTGTGACCGGCAGAGGAACCACCCAGCTAGCTAATCCACAGAATTATGAAGAATAATAAATTGTTGTTTCAAGCTGTTAAGTTTCGAAGGCGGTCTGTCATGCAGCCAAGGCTCACTGAGACAAGCTGCGAGGCCCAGCCAGGATTCCAGACCAGCGAGGGCGTGTCAGGAAGCGAATCACCTCTGGGGGCAACAGGGAACCTGGGGGGGGTGGTGTTAACAGACACCTAGGAACAGAGTCACCTGAGAGGCGAGGGGGCCGGGGTCTTTACACTCCAGATCTCTGCAGTCCCCTCTGAAGGGCTGTTCCCAGAGCGTGTGAATTCCCCAATGTCTCCTGCCCCGGGCAGAACAGGCTCCAGGAACCTGAGAATCTCCTCGGGCAAAGAACTTGGGAAGACAGGCCAGGGGCCCCTGAGGCGGGACAGGCTGATTGGATGCAGGTGAGTCGCCAACAGTGTCTGCCACCATGAGCAACGATTGGTGCGTTCTGGGTTAGAAGTAGACGTCCTGGGTTCCCGCGATCCTCAGAGCTATGAGACGTGTGGTTCGCCGACATCGCTCCCCACCTCCGCGGCTCTCTTCCCCCCATCACTGCCCTGTCGCCAGACTCCTGGATTACATTATTTCTGACACCCGACCCCGAAACCTGCTCATCGCCCAGTCAACAGCGCCACTGTCATTCACACCAAAAACAGGAGCTGTTCCAAAATTCTCCTCTCTCCCATACCCTCACATCCAATCCTCTTGACTTAAGATATCCTGAATTCAACCAAGATTCTTTGCCTCCATCACCGTCACCATCATCCGAGCCAGGGGTTCCCACCCCCCGGGCCGTGGACTAGTACCAGTCCGTGGCCTGTTAGGAACCAGGCCGCACAGCAGGAGGTGAGCAGTGGGCAAGCGAAGCTTCGTCTGTATCTGCAGCCGCTCCCCAGCGCCGGCATCACCGCCTCAGCTCCGCCTCAGATCATCGGGTATCAGATTCTCCTAGGAGCCCCGGTCCCTGGTGCCAGAAAGGCTGGGGACCGCTGCGCTGAGCCACCACCACCTCTTTCCTGGAGCACCCTCTCCATTCCCCTCGCTGCTCCTGCCTTCAGCTCCTCAGTCCATTCTCTGCAGAGCAGCCAGAGTGATCGTTTCCGGTGGACCAGACCCCATCGCCTCCCGTCGTGATGGTAAAATCTAAGCTCTTCCCCTGGCCCGCAAGTTCACACGGCTCGGTCCGGCCCACACCTCCAACCCCCGCCCCTCCCGCTCTCCCCGAGCTCACTTTGCGCCCACACCGGCACCCCATCTGGAAGCGACCCAGTCTCCTTAGGGTCGTAACTGCCCAACGCCATTGGCTGAGGCTCTGATAGAAATCGACCTGACAGCCATCGCCAGACCTGAGTCCATCCACCTCACTGCCCTGCCTGGATCTGGCCACCTGCTGGCATGGCCCTCCCTGGCCGGATTCTGGGCACCGGGACCCGTGGCTGCACGGGAGGTTGTGGAGCTAGCGAAGCTCTGCCTCCCAGACCCTCACAGCTGCCAGCCGAGTCCCTAGTCCGGAAGCTCCCCCTGGAGCAGGGCTGAGGAGAGGAGGGGTTGTACGTCGTGGCTTTTCTCCTCTGGCTGCACGAACACTGGTCAATGCAAAGGGACACTACGTTGAGTGGGAAGGCTGGGACATTTAAGCCTCGATCAAACACGAATGGCCGCTCCCTTCCCACCACGCGTGGGCCAGCCTAGCTACTCACGGACACTGCAGATGTGGGCGCTCCCACCCCGCCCTGCTATAGCCAAGGCTGCCCTCCCATGCTAACCCACTGCGGCCCCCCAAACACGGCAACCGGATAATGTGCGACCTCGCTCTGTCCCCAGGCACCAGCTCTGACACTTCCCAGTTATTCATTCTCTCTTGGGCAAGTCCCTCAACCTCCCTGATCCTCAGTTCCCTCGAGCTGAAAAATCAGGGCGATGGCCCCCGCCCCCCCGTGTTCACAAAGGTCTGTGGGTGCTGAGTGCAGCCTGGGCCCAGAGGCCGCACGGGGCAAACGCAGCCGCGATGGCTGTTAGCGCGGAACCTAGCTCGGCGAATTTCTAAAAATACGTTTTATTGGATTTTCTTTCCGAGCGACAGAAGCAAAATGTGCTCCTTGAAACGAGCCCGACAGCCGAGGGGAACAGAGAAAAGGCTAAATTTCCTTCTGCCCCTTTGCACCGACCTCACACCCCCCTGGCACCCCACACCCCCCACGTACGTGCCCCGGGACGGGGGGACTGTCGGGCATCTTCCCTTCAAACCTGCCTCCTTGCACAATCATGTATTTGCATAGATGTGGTTTATTGATTTCATTTTTATAGAAATGAGCTAATTCCATCCTTATTTTCCCTGGCCACCTCAACAGAAACCGACCTCATTCTTTTCGGCAGCTCCCCAACATTCCCCACTGGCCACGAACGGCCAGACTTCTGCAGGTTTGGGCCCCTCCCCAGCTGGTGGCCACTCAGGCTGCCTGCAGTCACCCAACCAGCAGCGCTGCCCTGACGCCCTTGGGTCTGCCCGCTCATTTCTAGGGGAAAGTTTCCCAAAGTGTGGTTGGGGGTCAATGGGAACCGCTTTGTTTCGTGTTTTTAATTTTAAAAAGTCCTGTTGAGCGAGGGTGTTGAGTGACTGACTGACTGATCCTGGGTGGCCCAACATTTATTCTGCTGTCTCTGCAGGGCCACTAGGGTCTCAGCAGTAGGCAGACAAAAGGGATGTAGTTTCACCCACCGGGAGAGAAAAAAGAAAAGCCCTATCCTCTGTTTTGGGGGCCTAAGTAAGACCTGGAGCGGCGGCAAGAGCCCGGAGCATGGGTGGGCACGGGAGACGACCCTGGGGCTGGATTTTCACGGGGCATCGCTTCCCAGCACCAGGCTGGTCTCATGGCTGTCTCTAAGCCGGACACGAATGAAGATAAATGTCACCCTCCTCCCCTGTCGGGGCTCTGGGGGACAGGCGGTGGCTCCAGGGCCAACCCAAGTAAGATTAGGAGGTGCTCAGGAGACGGCGCAGAAGGCTGCCTGCCCCGGGGAGCCACACGGTCGGAGAAGCCCCTGAGCAAGAACTGTTTGACCTGAGGTGCCCGAACGGGTCTGGTGCGGGCTGAGCATTTCAGCACCGTGGCACAGAAGACTGAGAAACCAAGAGGTGACCTCGGGCAAGCTGCCGGACCGTTCTGCGTCTCAGTCTCCACATCTGTGAAATGGGGATGGTTCTTACGTGTCCCGCCCTGCAAGGCTTGCTGTGAGGGTCCGGCAGGTGGCGGGTGGCACTCAGAGCTCCTGCCCACCCCCCTCTCCCCGCCTCCGCCATCTTCCTCGTTGACCACTGACCCTCTTGGACCCAGGGTGTCATGCTTCACCCCACTTCAGCCCCTCCAGCCCCAGGGTTATACCCCAGTCCTTCCTATGGCCAATAACTGGAAGTTACTTCCCCTCACCAATAACTCCACCTCCGCCCTCTCATTGCCGAGCCGGCCTTCCCTAACCGCCACATGCTGCCCCTCACCGTGGGAGCCCCGGCCCCCACATAGCAGGTCCACAGTAAATGAGTCAGATAGATGAAGACAGGTTTGGCAGTTGCTGCTAATAAAGAATTGTGTTAGAGTGCTAGACACGCATTCCTACAGGAAGTGGGGGCGGGGGGAAGGTTTATAGGAAGGCTTCCTGGAGAGTCCAGAGCGAGGTGAGGTCAGGAAGCCCCTACCGTGGCGTAAGCATTTAAGAGTCTGCAAGATTTCACTTCTTCATTCACGGAAAACACATTAGGTGCTGGTGAGCAAAATAAACCCAGAGACCTGCCCGGGGGACACAAGGAAATGGCCATACCGCAGGAGTGGGAGGGCCTGGGAGGTGGGCGGTGGAGGTGGGCAGGGCGGGCACAGGCGGAAGGGGTGAGAGTGGATATACCTGACCTCGACAGTACAGATGCCAATCAGAGCGTGTGCCAACCACCACCCCGGGGCCACCGGCCATGCCAAGCACGATCCCCTCAGTACTGGGTCGTAGGTGTTCCGGGGTGAAGCCAGGGTGGCTGGGGTGGTGGGGGTGCTCTGGGAGGTCACTGGGCTGCAGCTCTTGGCCAGCTCTCTGGTCAGGGCCAGCAGACCACAGGTCACAGAAGGTTTCCATATTTCGGCAGGAGTGACCAAGACAGCAGTGTGGCGAGACAGCCAGGCGGAGGGACCACCGTGCAAAAAGGCTCTATGCCGGAGGCCTCCGGCTAGCTGGGCAGCCGGGTCCTGGGGGCCCACGCCAAGTGGGCCCCCAGGAGACTTTGAGCATCGAGAGCGCGGGGACCCACCCAGCCTTTTCCCTGTGCTACCCCTGAACTTGGCATGGGGCCTGGCACATCGTCGGTGTTTGGCAGTTACTGTAACCAAAAGAAAAAGCGTCCCGCAGCTGGTTCGAGGAGAGGGCCAGGGGCTTGGGGCATGACCTTCGGGTCCCTGGGTCACCCTGTCCCCACTGTGACGACTTCGCAGTGCCCCTCCGAGCAGGGTGATGAGATATCCCAGTTACCTCGCTGCCCCAAACCCCAATCCCTACCTCCAAGAAGGAAGAGGAAGGGTGACCTTGGTGAAGGGGAGGTGACAGCGTAGAGGAGGAAACGAAGGTCATGTGCCCTATTCCCAGGCAGCCAAGGACATTCAAGACCTTTGGGAACACTGGGCCCACTTGGAAAGGCCCAGAACCCCGGGTCTGGTCCCCGACGGGAACTGGGCTTCTCCACTTAAGGCAAGCTTCTCTGTGGCCACGGCCCAGGACCACAAGTACAGCTTCAGCCCAGCAAAGTGACCGTCCAGGGCCCTCCTGGTCCTGCCACTGGGTGCTCCAGTCATAGACAATGGCTCAGTCATGTGTTCATTCACCGGTCATTTATTGAGCCCCTACGATAAGCCGGCACTGCGCCGGGTCAGGGGGACATCATAGTGAGCAGATGAGGCCCTGCCATCGCGGCCGTCACGGTGTGGCAGGCTCAGTAATGGCATCCCGGAAGATGCCCCCAACCTAATCCCTGAACCTACACATATATTATTACCTTTCGTGGTAAAGGGACTTCACGGATGAGACTAAATTTGAGATTCTGAGAGGGGGGGATTATCCTGGATTATCTGGGTGGACCCAGCCTGATTGCCAGTCCTCCTAGGAGGGAGGCGGGAAGGCCCGAGTCAGAGAGACGTGAGGATGGACGTGGAGGATGCCACGTGGCCGGCTTTGAAGACGGAGGAAGGGGCCACGAGCCAGTGAATGCGGGTGGCTCTAGAGGCTGGAAAAGGCAGGGAAGTGGACCGGGGGCCCCTAGAAGGGGCCCCGTGTTACACTGTTAGCATCTTAGATCTGGAAGATACTAACATCCGTGTTGTTTTAAGCCCCTGACCTTGAGGAAATTGGTTGGAGGAGCCACGGGAAGCCAGTGGAATGGGGTAGCAGGCGGAGACGACCAGCCCGCGAATCCCGCCTGGGCCGGCTACATAACTTGTGGGGGGGCCCGGTGCAGAATGAACACGCAGCGGCCCTCCTCCGGAACCTATTAAGAATTTCAAAACGGCAACAGGCAGAGCATTCGACCAAGCACGGGGCCACGTGTGTCGCAGAGGCTGTGCGCCCGTGAAGCCAGCCCTGACTCTCGGCAAGAGCTAGTTCGTGGCGACGGTGAGGTCAGGTCGAGGCGTGAGAGGGCGGATGAGGAAACGGAGCGTGTGTGGCAGTGAATGGGACCCAGAGCTCTGAGGGGGTGACGCTTGCCTTGGACTAGATGGAGGGACAGTGCTGAGTCAGAGTGCGCCAGGCCGGGGGACAGCGGGGGCTGCAAAGGCCGGGAGGTGGGGAAGGCCTGGGTTCCTTCCATGGGAAACACCCCTTTGTCCCCCGTGACTCGGCCTCCCCGCTCTCCTCTCCGGGACGCCTTCCCGACATTTCCTAAACTCGGCACCTCCCTTCCCTGGTTAACTACAGTCTTTTGTCCCCAACCATTTTAACATGTGTAAACAAACATCATTTGGGAAAAATTTTGGATTTACAGAAGTATCATAAAGATGGCACAGAGGACTCCCACACGCCCTGCACCCAGCTCCCCCGAAGCTGACGCTGCGGAACGAGGGCGCTTCGGTCAAAACGAAGACATTGACGCTATGACATTCTTAGTAACGACACTCCAGACTTTGTTTGGATCTCCCTGTATTCCCATCGATGCCCCTTTTCTCTTCCAGGACCCAGTCCGGGGTGCCACATGGTACCAAGCTCCCCCTCCACACGCTAAAAACGGATCCCTGAGTATTATGACATGCCAGGCCCTGCGCTTGGCCTCAGTGAATTCTCATACTCATCACCATCCCCGTGTCACTGATGAGGAAACTGAGGCCCAGAGATGTTAAGCAACCGAACGGCCTCCAGGCGCCTCCCTCATTAAATCTGGTTCCTACCTCCCCTTCCCAAATCCCTGCGCCATGGTACCCAGCCCTGCGCTCTACTCCAGGGCTTCCCAAGCTTGAGTCGCGTACGATTCTCCTCCTGTAGTCCTTCTTCGCTTAATATCATTTTTAAACAAACTTTTTTTTTTTTTTAAACTGAAAAAAAATATTCTCAAAGGATTCGGCACACGTCGATCATAGCAGAAAGCCTGGGTGGGCCATTGGCAGTACGTAGAAGGTGACCGTGCCAATGGAGGCCATGAAGACGAAGTGCGGTCCAGGCTCTGGGCGAGGGATGCCTCAGCACGAGCCCTTCTCACTGAGCGATCCGAGGGATGGTGAGCCCTCCCCGGGCCAAACGAGACCCAGATCCCGTCCTCAGGGCCTCCGCGGCTGGTGGGGAAGCCTAGACCGGCCAACATAAGCACAAGGCAGTGAGGAGAGTACCCAGCACAGGTAAACACTAAACAGCTCCCCGTGTACGAAGCATCTACTGCCTTCCGGGCACTGCGCACTGTCTCACGTGCAGTCCGCAGAAAGCTGACCCTACTCATCACCAGGAAACTGAGGCTCGGCGAGTCACGTGGCGAGCCGGCCTATGGACGCACAGAGCGAAGTTCTGTGTGTTCCCGCTTGCCAAATCCTGCCCTGTCTTCTAACCGTCCCTTGAATGGGCTGCCTCACGTCTCCCCCCATAGGGATCGGGGTGCGATGCTGGGCTCTCAGTTCCCGTTTGTTCACGCCCACCTGTGCCGGGCCCAGTGCTGGGCCTCCGAAAAACCCTGTGTCACGCGAGCCAAGTGACGACGCCGATCCGTGGTGGTGTGAGTTTTCCCCGGTTCACGGATTTAGGCGACCGAGGCGCAGAGAGGCGGAATCTCTTGCTCAAGGTCACACGGGCTGAAAGTGGCCCGACCGGGACTCCACCCCCAGACTAGCCAGCGCCCTGGGCAAGAGACCTTAGCCACACATCTGAGTGCTGGAGACGTGCGAAAGCTCGTTGTTCCCAAAAGGGCTATCCACGATCTGACGACCCAGTGGCATCCGGCGCGGCCAGCTTTCGGCAAATCGCAGTAGGGAAATAAAAGTATCGTCCTCACAAGGTAAATCGGGGAGTGTCTGGTGCTCTGCTCAGTCCCCGAGTGTTTTCTCCTCCTCACTAGGCAGCGGGCTGCAGCCGGGAGGGAGACAGGAACACACTGGGCGTTCCTGGCTTCAGCTTCCCAAGGCCCGAGGCCAGGGGCGGCCAACTAAGGTCTGGGGCGAACTCGGCCCACTTGCCTCACACCCTTTTCAAGTTATTATTGTTGTGGGAAGAACACTTAACAGGAGACCTAACCAACCTCCTCACAAAAATCTAAGTGCACAACGCAGAACTGTTAACTACTGGCCCTGTGTTACAGAGCTGGTCGCCAGAGCTCATTCGTCTTGTGAAAATGAAACTCCGTACCCTCTGAACGGCCACGCCCCACGTCCCCTAGCCCCGGGCCCTGGCAGCCATCACTCTCCTCTGTCTCTGAGTCTATTTTTGATGCCTCATATAAGGAGGATCATACAGTATTTAACCTCTTATGACGGGCTTATTTCACTCAGCCCAACGTCCTCAAGGTTCATCCACGTCATCACAAGGAGCAGGATGTTCCTCCCTTTAAGGCTGAGTAATATTCCACCATATGTAGAGACATTTTTTCCCTTATCCTTTCAGCCACCGGGGAACACTTGGGTTGCTTCCACATCTTGACTATTGTGAATAATGCTGCAGTGGACATAGGGGTGCAGAGAGACTTTGAAAATTAGTGTTTTCATTTCCTTTGGATGTACACCCAGAAGTGGAATCACATGGCGGTGCTATTTTTAATTTTCCGAGGCACCTCCAAACTCTTTTTCAAGTCAACCGTTTCTTTTGCTACTCTACTTTTGTAGATAAAGTTTTATTGGAAGACGGCCACGCCCAGTTGTTTACATCTTGCCTTTTGACCTACAGTTGTAGAGTTGGGTCGCTGCGGCTGAGACTGCCTAGCCAGCAAAGCTTGAAATATTTTCCCTCTGGCACTTTACAGACGTTTACCAACCGTTGCCCAAGCCCTCAGGGGCACCAGGGAATGGAGGCCAGGGTGCCATGTTTGTGCCAGCCACACACTGAGTGGGGAAGATTACACTGAGTAGGGAAAGAACGGGAGGAAGGGAACAGTCACTCTGACAGAGAGACCTCGAGAGGGTAAAGGGATATACCCCTGACCACAGTGACCTGTCCCACGCAGCCTCAAACTTCCAGACCTCAAGGGGCCAGTATCAGGGGCCCCACACCGCCTGTCCCGGTCAGGGCCAGCAGACCACAGTGTCACTCCAAGAGGCAGGTCAGCCCTGAAAACCAGAGGCTAAATGTTTCCACTAGCCTGGCAGGATGGGGGCTTAAGCAGAAACTAAATACATTTACACAAAACTCGAGTTCCAACATACTCGAGTCTGGAGCTGTGTCCTATGCACCTGCCAAGTCCACCTTATTTTAAAGAGCGATCATGTGACACAGTCCTGTGGACTCATATTTCAGGAACATCTCCAGTGGGGAAAGGCAGACACACAAACAAGATTACAGGTCCCTTGTTCCCCCTGAGGTGACATCCGCCCTCACTGTGGGAGGATATTTACCGTCCCCAAAAGTGAGGCACACGGGCTGTTTATTCGGTGAAACCGGCTCCTGAAGCCATGATGGGTAGAACTTTCTGGAAGAAGCCCTGGCCAGGCAGGAAGTGAGATGACCTCTGCGCTGAGTGCCACGGTCTGGCCTGCTGTTTGTTCACCGCTTGACTCTGGGCAGGTGGTGTCCCTCTCTGCCAATGTCGCGGGTGCACTGTGAGGGCCGGGGGGCAGTCACGGACGACACACTGGGCTCCTCACTCCTGGGGTTTCCAGGAAGTGGAGCCAAAGGCTCAGGCAGGGCAGGGCAGGAGGCCAGAGCTGGCTCCAAGAGGGACTTGCCCTTCCGTGTCCTCTCACATGACCCCGGCAATCTGACTGAGGCTCACGTGCTTCGACCCCACCCTCTCCCCCAGCACCCAGCTGCGCACCCAGAACTGAAGCTTGCAAAGTCTCTCCGTGCTCCCTGCACTGAGTAAGGGCAGACGGGTGGAGGAGGTCCCCCACCCCCAACTTTTGCTGCAAGTGGCTCCCATCAGGCCAGGGTCCCTGTGGCTGAGGCCAGACACAGGCACCAGACACAGAGGACTCACGGTGCCTCTGGGGTTCGCTTCCTGCTGCCAAGGCCCCATGCAGCTCGCTCCTGCTGCTCGTCTACTGCACGCCAGGCTCTGGGCACAGCCGGTCTCATTTTAAGCCTCCCACAGCCCAAGGCTGGAACTGTTTTCAGCCCCATTGTATCGATGGAGGAATTGAAACAGAGAGGTCGAGTAACTTGCCCAAGGTCACAGAGCTATGAGAGGCCAAAGCATGGCTCAAGGTGTCACTCAAGCCCAAGCTGCTGCTTTAAAACGTAAATCGTTTCGAAGATGATACATTTTTGTTTTTTAAGTTGAAAAGCAGTCAGTTCACAAAAAAGGCAACGCACAAATCTGTGTCCCCTCCAGTGCCTGGGGCCCCAACACTGTTTCACCCCGCTTCCTCGGGTAACGTTTAGTCATTCCGCGAGTAGCCACAGCTTCTCTATGCAAATATGAGCGCGGACAAGCGTATATTCTTATCCCGGCCTTTTTATGCAAAGAGGTATATACTGTTTGGAACTTGCTTTTCTCACCCTATTATAGCTGCATGTACAGTATCCTGTTACGTGGGCCCCGCCAGTTTCTCTGATCGGCCCCCTTTCGATGGGGGTTCAGCTTGTTTTCAGTCTCTCTCTTTTACGAACGGTGTTGCAAAGGATAACCTTGTACTTAAATAGCGTCCCGAGAGTCCCAGTTTATCTGTGGGATTATTGCTGGGCAGTGGCCCAGATAGGACAGAGCGTTTCTGCATTTGTAACTTGGACAGATATTGCCAAAAGAGACCAGGTTTCGAACAGGGCGCGGCACGAATTCCAAAGCCCTGGCCATGCAGGTGAGGGCAGAGACCTCTGTCCGAGGAGCGAGCCTGGGAGAAAGGGGCAGGGCAGGGGGAGACCAGGCGGAAGGCGGGGGCCGGAAGGCAGCAAGAGCACCCCGACCGCTGACTGTCGCCGCCTCCAGTCCAGTCCCCGCCTGCTTCCTCTAAATCTTCCAGGGATGACTTAACCCTCCGGGTAGCACACTGCCTTCGACACACGTATGACGAAATAGCACAGAGCCTTGACAGGTGAGGAGGACAGCAAGGGACCGCACCCAGAGGTGCCGAAAGGGAGCAAAAGGCGAAGGTGAGCGTCCGCCGCCCCCGCGGGTGGCCATGTGCAGCGGGGTGAGGTCGCATTTGCTAGACTGTCCCCGAAAAGCCGGACCATTGAACTGGGACACCGAGGTGCCAGCCATGCACTCGGAGCATTTTCTCATCAGCAGGGTATTCGTGGCAGCCCGTCCCCGTGCCAGGGCCCCGTGCAAAGGGTTTCACGTGCGTTATCCCAGGGAAGCCTCCCAGCTCCCCGTGAGATCATTTCTATTATTACCTTTGTCCTCTGTCCTCCCCAGAGGACACAGGTGAATTAACTGCCAAGCCCACACTCCAAAGAACCATCGGGGCCACAAATCATGAGGAGAACGTTTGAAGGGGGTTTGGTAATGGGGCTAAAAATATTTATTTGGAACAGATTCTCAGGGCAGGTGCAATTCCCATTCAGACCCCCGCCTCCTGCTACGACAGTTTGGGGACAGAGAAGGACTGGTGAGCGAGGGTCCCATCCCTGCTCGTCTTCGATGACATGCACGGATTTACTATTTGATATAGGTAGCGCATGGTGATGGCAGAAAATTTGGGACATCCTGGAAAATGAAATTCAGAGACCGCCATCTGAGGAAGCCTCATCTACCATCACGGTACAGCAGCTGCCTGGTTGTTCTTGGCATGTGTCTATATGTTAATATGTTAATTAAAATACAGCACACGTGCGAAAAAGTATGTGGATCATAAATGTATAGCTTGATAAATCTTCAGAGTGAATTCTCATGTATAACAAGCATCTAGATCCAGAAACAGAATATGACCGTTGCTGCGCTTTTGTTAAGAACATAATCAGGATCCTGTGGTGTCGGGGGCTGAATCGTGTCCCCCAAAAAGACATGCTGAAGTCCTAACGCCAGGGATCTGTGAATGTGGCCTTATTAGGAAATAGGGTCTTTGCTGATGAAGTCGGGATGAGGTCATACTGGGATTAGGCGGTGCCTGATTCAACGACTGGGGTCCTTCTGAGAAGAGACCCAGACGCACCGCACCGGGAAGATGGCCCTGCGGCGACGGAGGCAGAGCGGAGTGGGTGAGCTGCAAAGCTAGAACACCGGGGACTGCTGGCGACATCCGGAGGCCAGACGAGGCAAGCAAGGACACCTCCCTAAGAGCCCTCCGGGGGAGCGTGGCCCTGCCGGCGCCTTGATTTCAGACTTCTGGCCTCCAGAGTCCTGAGTGAACCAACGTCCGTTGTGCTGAGCCACCCTGTTTGTGACAACTTGCCATGGCAGCCCGAGGAGGTGAATACCGACGGTGTTTACTATTTTTTAAGTTTATGAAAGTCATACGAGTTCACCTCTCACCTGGACACACGGTCCAGCTCCTGGACTGCTCTAAGAATGTCGCCTCCTCCAGCCTGCCCACTGCAGATGTGTCTGACCACTGAAGACACAGTCATCACCAAAAGCACTTCGGTGGCTCCCCGGTGTCCCTATGGCCTGGCTCCTGCGCCCTCCGACCTCCTTTCATTCCTTGCTGCTCCCTGTCCGCCCCCCGCTCCTCCCTATCTCTGCTGCCCCAGGCCCTTAGCACACGCCGCGCCAGCCGCCACAGAAGCCTCCATTCTCCCCCGGGCCTGTCCCCAGCTCATCTTCACCCTTCAGACCAAAGTTCTTCCCTGCCCCCCCCATGCCACGTTCCCTTGTAACACCAGTGATCTCGTGACCTCTCCTAATGGCATTTGCTGGTGGTTGGGGGGCGTGGGGGGCATCCAGAGACCTGAGCACACCATCACTGGGGGGCCTGGCTCTGCTTCCCCAGGCCCTAGAGGACACTTCCTCCTTCCTCCACCACTGGCCAGAGGTCCTCGGGGCCCCCTCTCCATGCCCCCCCACAACTCATTCCTCTTACCTCCTCTTGGCTTTGCAACAATGCCCCACACCCCTCTGCTCCCCGCATTCGGCTGAGGGCTCTATAAAACATACCCTTTCTCATTAAAAACCCTGTCATCAGGGTCAATTTCTGACTCCAAATTCCCGAGCCTTCCCCACAAGGCCATCCTGATCCAGCCTCCAGTGAGCACTCACTGCCCTGGCCTCCCCTCCCTCCGGCCTCAGCCCCCAGCGCCAATTCATCTCGGTCCCCCCTGTCCCCAACGGTCTGGGAAGCGTCTTGCCACAGTGCCTTCTACTTTTGCCCCCTTTGTCCCCTTTGCCTGGCCCCTTTCTCCTTTTAGCTTCACCTGGCTAAAGGCTCACTTCATTCGTCCTTTACGACTCTCACCAAGGTGTATCACCTTCCCCAGGAAACCCTCCCCATGCCCCCAGGCTGCATGTTCCCTGAATGGTGGTTTACCTGCCACACCCCGAAAGTGAGAACGCAATGAACATTTGTGAGATAAATTATATCCCAAAGATAAGGCCCGTGCTAACAGAGGGTCAGATTTCTATTACGTATCCAAATTGTATCGACTCTGCCGGGATCAGCACCCAAACCTCATCCAAGCTGCCAAGGTAAGCCCCCCTCCTCGTGCCCAGGGCTGGGGTCTTGGACGTTCTGCTCCAGCCTTTACCAGTCGCAGAGAGCATTCTGTCTAAAACCCCAGGCCCATCTTCAGAGCACCTCTGATGCCCACCTGCTTGACTCGGAACCCATCTCCCATCTCAAAGGAGGTCTAGCGGTCCACTTCTCCAAGACACTCCAGAGCCTTAGGAGTCCACTTCTCAGCTGCCCCGAGGCTCACCTTCCCCAGGCCGGCTGGGGGGCAAGAAGCTCAATCCCTCCCTTACGGGGGGTGGGGAGAACCTACCCTTCCTGCCAGGAATGGCCACACCTCCCAGGTGAAATAAAGCCCTAACCCTGCAACATCATCACACGCACAGTCACTCAGGGGCCATGAGCACCTGTGGGGGGCAGGTGCTTGACCTTCTTGCTTGACCTTTACCAACTCAGTCCCGCCTCTCTGCTCACTTTTCTCCATCCCAAAGCAGGATACTGGGGAGTCCACACTCCATCTAAAGGGGCAGTCCTGCTGGGCCCCAGCCGGCCCCTAACAGACAGGCACATGGACACAGTGTTGGCCGATCCTCCCGTTTTTAGGAGAAAGCAGGTATCATACTTCTGCACAAAATAGCCCTACTTGAAAACTGGAATCGAAATTTTCAAATCTCTAAGTGGCCAGACAGGAGGCCAGGTCATGGACGGCCAAGCTCAGGACCCCAGCAGGTCCACAGCGAGGTCAGGGATGGCTCTGGCTTTCCCAAACACCACCCATGGCCACTCGCTTTAAGTCACGACACCAAAAAGGCTGCTGTGGGGCTCTGTGACCAGCTGGAAATGGGCTATGGAGAGGCTCGATGAACATGTAGAGTTTTGTCTGGAAACCCACAGCCTGGGGTGGGGAGACAAGGCCATGACTAAATGTGCCTGGGGTCACAGCCCTAGAAAGGTGGCGAGGGTGGGGTTCTCAGCCAGGCAGGGCAGACGAGAGGCAGCACCTGTGGTCTGGGGTGATAGCCTCACCCTCTGTCTGGGGGAATAGGGGGCGGGGAGGGTGACGTTCTCAAGAGCAGGTGATCGGGAACAGTTTCCCAAGCTGAGAGGGAAGGGCCGCCTCCCTCCTAACAAGACCAGGCAGCCCAGGATGGGGAAAGACTTCAGGGGCAAGTCTGTGCCTGTCATGGGCAGGGCCCCAGCAGGGAGTGAGGCAAGCCTCAGCCCACATCTGCTCATCCCCTCCCCAGGGAAGGCTCTGCCCAGCAGAGAATGGCCATCCTCAGCACTCCATAAACACTTGCAGAATGAATGAATCACTGGCTCAATGAGTTGGATAGACAGATGGATGCATGGATAAATAAGTAGATGGATGGATGGACGGGTGGGTGGGTGGACAGACGGACAGACAGAAGCATGGACGGAGGAACAGATGAATGGATGCACAGACGGATGACTCGATGGGTGGGTGTAAATCTCTAAGGACAAAAAACTCTCTGCAGGTCTAAGGCAGCCAGTGGACGGAGCAGCCCAGTCTTAGGCTCGCCCTCAGCATCCAGCAGGGAGAGGGCATCGTCGCCCTGTGCTGCACCTGTTGCTGGCACACCCTTCACTCCTTTGCCTGCCCAAGTCCCGTCTAATCCTTTAGGACTCATCTGGGGCTTCCGCGTCTCCGGGAAGTCCCCTGATGGGCTCTCCTCCCCTAAACTGGCTGGGCTGGGTTCTGCTCCCCGGCCCCGCTGCGTTGCCATGCAGACCACCCCGTATCCGGACGGTCTGTTCACTCCTCACCCCCAGTGGGCTGTGGGCGCCGGGATCCCCTCACCAATGCCGGCGCAGAGCCCGGATTCAGTGGTGTAGCACCTCTGAACCAAACCGAGCCCAGGAGGAACGGATTCTGTTCCCCACTTCCCAAGACTACAGACAGTGCGATCTGATCAGAAACACACGTAACCAACGCGACTTTAAAAAACAAAATCAGAGCCACAGAAGTCAGGCGGGCTCAGAGATGAAGACACAGAGCTCCGAACTTGCGGTTTGAGAGAACAGAAAAGCCCCATACTTATGTAGTATCTGTCTCCTGGTTCACAGAGAGCTGTCACGTGAGTCAGCTCAGCAAATCCTGTCATAATAGCCACCTTTGCTAAGTGTGAACAGAGGCCCTGAGCTCAAGCAACTTGCCCAGGGTCACACCAAGTGCTGGGGCCGGGGGCGGGGCTGGGGTCCAGTGCAGGGGCCTCACCTGCCTGTCCACTCGTCCTCCTCCTGACCACTGGGTGGTTTCTGGCTTAGCGATCTGTTGACAGCTAGGCATGTTCAGGAGGGGAAAGACTGATTTTTCCCACACAGAGGCGACAAGGAGGCTCAGAGAGCCCAAGCTACCTTCCTGGACTCACACAGCTATGAAGGGAAAGTTTGAGGAAGGGAGAGCCTGCTGGAGAGAGGGGAGGGCCTGGAACCTTGGGTGGGGTGGAGATTTCATCCCAAGGGCCCTTCTGTGCCCCTTGAACACCGAGGACCCACAGCTGGGCAGGTGGGCCACCTGTGCCACGTCTAGATATTTCAGGTCCCAAGGTGCCCCATCCTGGGCATAGAAGACAGGCCTCCTTCAGCAGAACTGGAGAGGGGCCGTCCCAAATGGCTCATCTGGGAGACACTCAGGTGTTAGTCAGAGGAACAGGTTTGCATCCCGGCTCCGCTGTTCGCGAGCTGAGGGAGCCTCCGAATGCCTCTCTCTGAAGCCGCAGTGACAGGCCTGCCACGAAGTCACCTACTCAAGCACGAGCCACGGTGCCCAGTAAATGGTGAGTTTTGCCATCCTCACTGCCAGCAGCATCTTCATGACAGCGAAGTACAGCCAGGAGGTGAGCGCCCCAGAGCGTCCCCGGGGAAGGATGGAGAGCAAGGAACGGGTTTTCTGTGCAGCTCCTGCAACTTCTCAAGCGGACAGGGGAGGACTGGGGGTTCCAGGGAGGACTGGGGGTTCCCGGGCGCACACAGGGCCGGGTGGGGGTCCCAATCGGTAGGGTTTTCTAATGATGAAAACTTCTAAGATCTACTCTCTTTTCAAATATGCGCCACAGTATTAACTACAGTCACCGTTCTGCACATTACATCCTCAGGATGAGACTTATTTTATAACTAGAAGTTTCTACCTTTGGTACCTTCAAAATTAAGTATTTAAAATGACACATATGGATGGTATGATTTCCGCAATCAGCTTTCGAATCCTCCAGCCGAATGGGGGGAAAAAAGCAGGAGAGGGAGCTCACAGGAGGTGATAAAAAAAAAAAAAAAATATTGCCAAACGTTTGGAGATGACGGCACCAAGGCTGGCGTCGCCGTCTGGTCCTCTCGACTTCTACGCGTTTCTGAAATTTCCCATAATGATGATGTTAAAACAAAGATGCTGATGTGCAGGGGTGGATTCGCGGGCTCCCAGACACCCAGAGCGCTGACTCATCATGGCTCACTATCGGCCCAGGAAGTCTCCCAAACAGCTGGACGTGTGTATATATGTGCACTGAAGAAAACAGATCGTGCTTAACCACCACTGTGGAATCCGGCCACTCCGGGTCCCACGTTTTGTCAAGCCATCTGCAGGGTGAGGCTGAAAGGGGTTCATGTCACCGTCCGGTAGAGGGGTCGCCCCCTCAGTATTCGTTAGGGAGATGGTTACTGCCAGTCCACCTCGCCTGATCCCCTCAACGGCAAAATTACTTCAAGAGATTTTTCAGTGATGGCTTGACCTCGGGAAAAGTCACGTCTTGCTCTGAACCTCAGTTTCCCCACCTAGAGAATGGATCCAATATACAACGCGCATCTCACAGGGTTGCTGGGAAGGTCAAGGGAGGTGGCCGCAGCCTTGTGCAGACTGGGCGCCTATTAAATCCTTCAATCTATAGCACGGTTACCACACCCGTTTGCCAGAAGAGAAACTAAGGCATAAAGAAGTTGAGAAACTTGCCCAAGGTCGCACAGGCATTAGGTGGAGAAGCTGCAATGCAAACCTGCAGGTAAAGCAATGAGCTCGAGGCCCTCGGTAAAAGTTATGATGATGATGATTTTAAGCTATAAACCATGTTCATTGTCGGGAGGGAAATACCAGGTAGAAGTTGACTCTCTGGCCCCACTTAGGGACTTGCCAATTACTTGGCCCTGGCTAGAAAGTTTGGGGACTCAAAGGGCTGGCTAGCCCGGGACGCAAACACCAGCCTCGGCCCAAGACCAGCGCTCCCATCGGACAGGACTGGTCAGTTTTGAAAGCTGGGCAGGGGGAGCAGGGGAGCGATTCCCCAGCCTAGCTGACTGCAATGCCTGGCCTTCTCAATGTCACATGTCACCGAGGAGCAAGGGCATTCGCAGTGGAGGGGAGGGCTCCTGGCTGCTGAGCTTGGAAGCGGTGCCGCCTCACACTTCACTGCGTGACTGAGCCTCAGTTTCCCCCTCTGTACACTAGGCGAGCCGGGCCTACCACCCAGGTGGCTTTGAAGTGTGTCCAGTGCAGGCAACATTCCACAGCCATCCACGAGGGTCCTTCCTTCCTCCAGCGCTTCCTCCTCATGGAGGAAAGGCCACACCCCACGAGAACAAAAGGGCCTGGAGGGAGGGAGATGAGCATCTAGAAGCAACTAGAAATGACTTCTCCAGTCCCAAAGCCTGTGGGGACAGGAACTCTGTGCTCAGGGTGAGACCCGCGCATGGTGCTCAGCTCCTTCCAGAGGTGCTGGGCAGGCCACACAGGAATCCGCAGCCTGGGCCCCATGGCCTCCTTGCACAAAGCCCCCCCAGAGCTTTCGTTACTACAGATGCAGCAGTGCAGGGTGCTGAGTCACCGAGAACCTCGGTCAGTGGTTCACGACTAGGAAAAGCGGGGTGCACGCAGGCGTGGGGTGAACACAACAGCAATGCCTTGGGGACCATACGGAGGCCTCCGCGTACCCCGCGCGTTCAGGAATGAAGGCTCCCCCGCCAGGGAAGCCCCAGCCTCGGGCGGAAAGCCTTCAGTTACTGCTAACGACGACCTTGCGGCCGGCCTAGTTAATGGAGAGTGTGATCCACACAGGAAGAGAGGCTCCTTGTGGGATGAAAGGTCAGCTGAATGGCGTGATGAGGCGGGGGACAGAGACAGCCTGGGAAAAGGAGACGAGCCCTCGGAGTGTCATCGTGAGAAACCCGTCAAGACCAGCCCGGGCCGGAGGCTGGCATGCGCCACCCTCCCATCCTCACCCACTGCCTGTGGTCAGGACTTGTCGGCACCTGGGGGTGGGGTGACCACAGTGCTCGGGGCTCCTGGCACACCTGTCCCTTCCAAGCCCTCACTGTAGCCTCAATGGTCCACCCTAACGTGTTGCCCCCAACAGGACTCAGGAGCAGGGTTGGGGCCCAGGAGTGGTGGAGGCTGGACCATAGGAGCTCACGGCAGCTGTCCCTCAGCTCTAGCCGGTGCCCGTCATGTGGGAACGTGGGTCCGGACCTGCCACAGTCTCCCACTGTTCAAGCAAGTCAGAAATCGGGACTGTTTTTTCATCCTCATTTCTAAACACTGTGATCCCAACCCCCCTCACCCGCTCCCTGCCCCTCCCCCAAAAAATATACACGCACACATACACATACGTACATACATGTTCTAGAAGGCACACAAAGCCTGTTTGTAGCTGGCTCCGCCCTTCGGCCTCAGATGGCCGAGCCTCTGGCCACCTCCCGAGGTCTCTCTCCCTTTTGTCCTACCCTCAAGGAATCCTGAGGGAGCAGCAGATCTCTGGACACAGCCAGGGTTTTCTAGCTTGCTCTGACACCCCTCACCTTGGGAGCCTCACGGAAAAGTACCATGAGCTCCTGGGGTGAGGGGGCTCAGTTCCCTGGGGCACGCAGAAGGCCTCTACTCGAAGCGTGTAGCACGTGGGACTGAATTATCTCCCTTCCTCCACACTAAGCCACCGTTGATCTGATAACAGCTTCTAGGGAGACTGTGTGCGTGTGTGTGTGCACGTGTACACGTACACACACACACACACGTTGAAATCCCAAATCATCTCCAAGGCCTACAGGTCTGGAGTGATGTGGCCCCTGGCACCCTCTTGGAACTGTGCCCCCTCCCTCACCTCATTCTGCAACGGCCTCACCCACTGCCTGGATGTGCCAAGCTCCCTCCTGCCTCAGGACCTTTGCCGGTACCATTCCCTCTGCCTGATCCCTCTGCCTGAAAGGCTGTCCCAGGCCTTACGAAGAAAGGGCTTGATCAGGGGGTGGGGAGGGGGGGGTGAAGCACACATTTCTCAGCAGCCCCAACCTCATTCCTTTGTAAAGCGACTCCTTCAGTGGCCTCGAGCCACCCAATCAGGCCCAGTCACATCTCAGCCCTCAGGGCCTTTGCCCAGGCCCTCCCCTCAGCTAGGGTGTCTGCTTCCACTTTGTCCCCAGACCAACTCCTTTTCAGACATTTCCTCCCACCCATCACCCAGTAAAATTAACCCCTTCGGATCCTGTGTGAATTCCGGTTCCAAAGGCACCTCCTCAGAGAAGCCTTCCCTCCGAAAGCTCCAGGGCAGCTCACCCCGAGGCCCCTCCCCAGTTACTGTGGATCCCTTTGCATTATTATTTACTTCTCGACCTCATGGCTCCTTAACCACATCTTGTTTTAATGTAACCTTTCTCTCCATCTGCCCCCACGGATGTGACCTCCACGCGACCAGGGGCTTCATCTACCCCGCCCCCCCCCACCCACATATCGCCGGGGCCCCACGAGCACCTGGCCATCAATGGGCGCCAATAAATGCATGCTATGCCAATGCCCGCTAAACAGGTTTGCTATTTGAAAGACGTTCGGATTTTGGAAATGATTCACACTTAAGAAAAAAAAATACATCTTAGAGGTAAGAAGATACCCTGTCTGAAGGACGTGCCTCCTCGGTGCCCCTGTGCCCGGCACCAGGCCTGGCCAGGAGGCATCTCAACGGCTCTACACTGTGTCCCCAGTTCCCAGGCCACCGCCTCTGCGGAGGCTGGAGCATCTACCCCAGAGCCTGCTGCCTGGGCCCCCGCCCCACCCTGTCCCGCTCTGTGGGCCTGACAGACACGTCCGCATTTAACACTTGTAACAGACTCGGGTGGCAGGCCGCGTCACCCTCGTTTTTCGGCTGAGGGACCTGAGGCTCATTAGGCTACAGGTCTCACACCCCACGGAAGTCAGGCAGCTTCAGAGGGCAGAGCCGGAACCCCGTTCCACAGCTTCGGCAGCAGCAAAGGCTCAGGACCCAGCCCCCTGATCTGCATAGGGGCGGAGAAGGGGAGGAGGAAAGGACCAGCTGGAAGCCGGAGTCCTCGCTCTACAGCCCCAGGCCAGGGAGCGGCTTCGGGTGAGGCCCAGCAAGGGTAGCCCGAGAGGAGAGGCCGGCCTGGCGGTGGCAATATTATAATCCGCCCGCACAGGGGGAGGACCGGCTGGGTCTGGCAAGTGGACAGGCAGCCTCTAGGGGACATGACCTTTTCCCCAGTCCAAGGGACAGGCTACCCTTCTGGCTGGTCTCCAAAAGCATGAAGCACTAAGAGAGACTCAGTCTTTTCTTCTTTAGAGCCCAGATGATTATGTTTCTTCGAGACAAAGGGACTGAGACATTTTCTGCAGACACCAGTCGCCTTGTGACTTGGGCTGGGGGCAGGGAGATCCCTGGTGCCCATCTCTGAGTTAACCCCACCTTACCCCACCTGTAACCCCACCTGTAAAGCTACAACAGCTTGATGGGCCTTCGCCTGCCAGACGGGGCTGACGTCACAGGCTCCTTCCTACCCCACGGCCTTTTCACAGGCTTCTCCCCCTGCCTGGAACATCATCTTCTCTGCTTTGTCCCAAGACCAACTCCTTTGCAGGCATTACCCCCTAAAACTTTCCCTGACCCCTTTCTACCCGCTTTTCCCCAGGAGAATTAGCCCCCATGTACCCAGAGTCAATTCTCTCTCTAGAAGCGTACCCCATTCAGCAGTGCTTACGTCTGCACGCTCCTGACGGTTGGCAGGAGTCAAGGGGATGTTTGCTATCCGGAAGACACCCCCATGTGGAAGGACAGCACCCTGCACAGCATTGAGGGGACAGCGTGGCAGGTTTTCACCTGTCCCAGAGAGCCACCCTTGGCCCACACCGAACCCACAGGATGGGCCCCAGGGAGCCCCTTCCTCCCTCTCCCAGCTGGGCGGACCCATCCTCTAGAAAGGGGCGCCTCTGACCCTCGGAGTGAAGCACTGATAAGGGTGACCCCATCTTCCTGGCCAAGCGGACCATCCTTTAAGATAGTGCTTGACACCAGGGGTCTCTCTCCCATTTCTCCATCTCCTAGAGACCATGTTCCATCGCTGGGCTGAACACAGGCCAGGGCAAGGAAGGGGCTGAGGGTGGGTGGAAATGCCATCCTGCCTCCTGGCTCCCTGCACACATCCAAAGCCTGATGCCCGATGTCTACAGATGCTCCCGAAATGGGTACGAAATGTGCTGGGTGTCTAGAGGCGGGACTTGACCAGAACGCCAATGTAGAAACACCAAAAGTATACCTTATCTGGCGCTGACTGTATGCCAGGCCCTGCTAGAGTGTCGATGTTACCTTATTTGATCTGCATGAGGCCTCAGAGAAACCTGGCAAAGGGGTGGTGGGGCTGCGACCCCTGACCTCGGCAGTCTTTATGCTACTTCCGACGCCCGGGGACGCCCCGGGGTGGCCAGGGGCCGTCTGTAAAACGGGGAATGGCTTGCATTGCCTTGCCCCCTGGAGTCCTGCCAAGAGGACAGGCCAAGGCCCACGAGAGCAGCGCAGGCACCGGAGCGGAGTTGATGCAGCCGTGAGGGGCTCCCCAGGTGTCGGCAGAGGGAGTCCGCTCCACGGAGACCCGACCCAGGGTTGCGGAGCCCCAGGGCCCTGACCCACACGAGGGCCGTGGGAGCTGCCGGCCAGGCGGGATGGGTGTGGCTGAGTGGCGGGCACCGGGCCCTGCTCACGGTCACCCTGACCTCTGAGGCAGGCCAGCTGGGAGTCACTCTTTCCAACCCCCTCAGCGGAGCTTGGCTGCTGCCACAGAGGGAAATGCAGGGTGGAGGAGACTGTGGGCCGTGGCTCCCAGCCGCTTCCAAGGCCCCGTTTGCCAAACTTCATCACAGGCTCCCTAGCCTCTTGGCATGTGCTGGACCCACGTCTATTACATCCGCCACCACTTGCCTAACACCCTTCATAATAGGGCCGCTCGAAAAATATATATTATTCATTTGAAATAAAAATGTTCTATCACTATGTGGTGAAGCTATCGTCCGAGGGGCTCCTTATATTCCCCGCCCCCCTCCCCATGGCTTTATGGTAAATAAATAACTGTAAAACTAAAACGTGGCTCACCCTGTGCCACCTGAAACCATTATACACTTCCCCACTACAAGAGCCACATTCTGTCCAGCGTCAGAGAAGAGGGCCTCGGTCACTCCCTCAACTCCCAGACCTGGCAGGCCCCATTCCCAGCCTTTCAAAAAGGGGGGTTTCCAGTACATTCCTTTGACCCTGAGTGCAGCAGGCAGGCATGAGATGTGGGGTCACGATACTGAGCGATCTCACGTCCTCCCAAGGAAGAGACCTTGGAACCAAGTCGAGCCGGCGTGGGCTGTTGAGTAGAAGCGGGAAGGGTGGCCCCACCTGGATGAGAAGCCAGGAGCCCTGTGTCTGAGCCTCACCCTTGCGGCTAAGTCTCCGTGTGACCCTGGGCTGCTCATTTCCCTAGGTCTGGGCTACCACCGCAAGCAGGAATAACCCTCCCGAAGGGGATTTTGCTTCCCTATAGCCCCCAGGAGGGCTGCTGGCCCATGTTGGGCCCTCGGTAAGGCACAGCAATGCCTAGCAATGCCCTCCCCATTCCTAGACAAAAGTGGTGGGTGTTCACGCCCTTAGTTGATGGGTATGAATGGCACCATTCCAGCCCTAGAAGAATCTTGGATGCCAGCAGATTAAGAGCTGTCAGACAGGACAGCATTGTACCCATTGGCCGGCCACCTCTCTGCCTAGGTTCCCACCTCAGTCTCTCCATCGATGAAACGGATGGGATGCCTGTTTAAATAGGGACCACGAGGGACTGAGATTCGAATGTTGCCTAGATCTGAGGCAGCCTGGGACTAAATCAGTCAGCCCAGGGCTGGCCCCAGGCCCAAGCTGTGAGTAGATGGGGTGAGGGTAATTGAGACTAGAGTTAGCAAATAAAAACAGAGGATGCCCATTTAAATTTGAATTTCAGATCGACGACAAATAATTTTATTCATCATTTATCTCAATAATTGGGTGCCTCGTATTTCATCTGGGAACCCTACTTAGGATGGTCCTTAGCCAACTGTGGGAAGACATCTCCCCACCCCCAAACCAAGACACTGATCCAGAAACAGGTGGTCCCCTTGCCGCTGTCACCTTACATCCACAGGCGAAGGTAGCCAAAGGCGGCAGCCGGCACAAAGCAAGCAGAGGAAGGTTCGGTGAGCAAAAGCCTTTGCCCGGTCCCTCTGCTATTGCCTGGTGGCACATTCACTTAGTTATTGAGCACTCATGGGCCGGGCACTGTGCTGAGCATGCATTAAGTACATTACGTCTTTGTATCTTCACAGGAAAGCTGGGTAAGGAACTGAGGCTCAGAGAGTCGCTTGGTAACTGTCCGAGGTTGGAATCGAACCCAGGCAACTCAGCTTCTGGGAGAACAGACTTAGCCAGGCCATCACCCTCTTAAAATGTCTGCGCGTCCCTTATCCTGCACGGGTGGGCACAGGCGTCGGGGTGTTGACTGCTGGTGATGATCTGTTTGACCTAAACTTTACAGTCAGGAAACACCCAGGGCGTGATGGCGTCATGACGCTCGCTGAGTCTGGCATGAGAACAGAAGCGTGGGCCTCACGCCTGAGGTCCTGAAAAGGGACGGCCGGGCCCAGAATGCACGCACTCTGTCCTGGTCCCTTTCCCACTAGATTCTCTTCCTTTGAGGAATGGAAGAGTCTTGACAGCAAGCCCCGTGGTGGGTGGGGAGGGGGTGCAACCCCACCATTAGTCCTGTCTGGCAAGGAGGGGGCGCGGGCTACCCTGGATCGGGTGAGAAATCCGCATCAGTGCCAAGCCCGGGCCGCAGAGAAGCAGGAAACCTGAGCAAGCAGCCCTAGCTGGCCTTGTTCTAAGAAAGCCTAACACACGTGCACCATACCTACTCACCAAGGGGGATGGCGGAGCTCAGAGCCGGCGCGCCAGGTCTTCCCCGCTGGCCCTGAGCCCAGCCTGGCGCCGACCCCAGCTACTTAGGATAAAGGTGAAGCCCACACATCTGAGACCTTCTGCCTGTCCTTCTGAATCCTCGAACCCGGAGCCACCATGGGAAGAAGAATTGCTGGCTCACCCACTCTAGGCCAGGCCCGATGAGGAGCTGGGGACACTCCTGGACACTCATGGGGTGGACGCGGTACACCCTGCCACCCGGAGCCAAGGACCAGCCAAGGGGGAGACTGGCAGACCAGTGCTGGGACCTGGACCACACATGGGGCTGCGGATATCCAGAAAGCCCTTGCCCCACCCGGAGGAGGTGATGTAGGTGATGCCCAGGTGGGTCTCAAGGGCGAGGGGTCACTAGGTGACAAAGAACACCCAGAACTGCCTTCTCGGTGATCTTCCAGCCGGCCGGACTCCCTAATTCTCTCCACTGCAGTCAGCGCTGGCAGTGGGATCATGTCCCATTTTGCAGAGGAGGAAACTGAGGTGCAGCGTGTGAACGGTGTCACCCGCCAGGGGCGCAGAGGGGATGTGAACCTGGGGTTTCCGAAGCCGTCACTTTGGGAAAGGACCGTGTCTTCTGCTCAGGGACCTTCTCATTGCCGCTCTCAGCCAACCTGTATCAGGCACCGAAGCAAAGCTAGGCCTTCTGCTCGAGCCCCGGAGAGGACCTCTAGTTGGGGGGCTTTCTCCAGCGAAAAGCCGCATGTTCACAGGACCCAGGCCCAGAGTGGGAAGGGTGGCCTACAGTGCTGGGGGGACAGACACATCCCCTCCTCCCCGAGTCTGTGCTGGGTAAACAAAACAGGTTCTGGTTGCCTGCAGGCCACCCTGGGAACTTTAGAGCAGCAGCTCTAAATGCCAGGGGGTGGGGGTGGGGGTGGGGGTGGGGTAGGGGGAGGGGCAGGAGGCAGATGGATGAAAAGACTCCAGTGGCTCCCTGCCTGTGGTTCTCTAGTGGGGCTCGGACCCCAAAGGCCACTGAGGCTGTTTGGTGACAGCAACGGTCAAGGTCAGGCTTGGAGGCTCTAAGGTGCACAAGGCCAGGGACCAGAGGTGAGGATCTCCCCCTCCCAGGCAGTGCCAGGGGACAGGGCCACTTCCCTCCACTCCGACTGTGACCCCAAGTCAGCTGCAGCCCGGAGGTTTCCCTCCCAGCCCTCTCCAGCCGAGCCAGCATGGAACTCGGCCGGCCAGAAAGAGCTGGCTCGGCGCTCCAGGCAGAGGCCCACTGTGGGGTCTCATCACCTCCGCCCCTCCACCCCCGGCCCAGCGCTGGACACAAGAGACATGCCACGCCCCCCTGGGACTTGTATCTAGAATCTATAAAGAGCTCTTACAATTGAATAAGAAAATAACCCAGTGAAAAATGAGCAGAATAACCAGAAAAGATATACGAGTGGCCAAGAAGCATGTGCACATGCGCGCACACACACACAACACTCAGCATCATCTGCCACACACAACACTCAGCATCATCTGCCACTAGGAAAATGCAAATCAAAGCCACAATGAGATGCCCCTTCGCAACCCACTCAGACGGCTTGAATCAAAAAAGACAAACAGCACAAATGTTGGGGAGGCTGCAGGAACTGGAACCCTCATGTAAAATAGAGCAGCTACTCTGGAAAACAAGTTTGCAGTTCGTCAAAAAGTGAAACAGACGGTGACCATGTGATCCAGCAATTCCATGCCTGGGTACATACCCGAGAGAAATGAAAACATACATGTACGCGAAACTTGTACACGAATGTTCACGGCAGCATTATGCACAAAGCCAAAAAGCAGAAATAACCCCAATGTCCATCAGCAGATCAATGGATCAACAAAGTGTGGCATATCCATGGAATGGAATAGTATTCAGTCGTAAAGAAGGATGGAGCACCAACACACGCTACGGCATGGATGAAGCTTGAAAACGTGATGCCGAATGAAAGAAGCCGGACACACGATGTCACTTATCCCATGATTTCACTGATGGCAGCGCAAATAGGGAAACGCGTGAGCCCAAAAGTCGATTACTGGTTATCTAGGGCCGTGGGGAGGGAGAGAGGAGCTAGTTAGGGGGGTGGTAGCTGACAAGTGCTAGGTTTCCTTTTGAGATGTTGAAATGTTCTAAAATCGAGTGTAGCAGTGGTTGTACACATTTAGGGACATCCTAAAAGCCATTGAATTGTACTTTAAATCAGGGGTCCCCAACCCCTAGGCCATGGACCAGTACCAGTCCATGGCCTGTTAGGAACCAGGCCGCCCAGGAGGTGAGCAGTGGGCAACTTGACAAAGCTTCGTCTGCATCTGCGGCCGCTCCCCAGCGCCAGCATCACCGCCTCAGCTCCGCCTCGGATCATCAGGTATTAGATGCTCAGAGAAGCACTCATTATTGCCAGCAAGGGTGGGGACTACTGCATTAAATGGCTAAAATACATGGTATACGAATTATATCTGAATAGAACTGTTTAAAGAAAAAAAAAAATCCTGGAGTTTGGACACCGAAGTACCTTCAGGGCCACTGAGTCTAACTCACTCTGTCCCTAGAGATGACCAAACGGAGGCCGGGAGAGGAAGAAATGTGACCGGGGTCACTCAGGGCTTCCAGACCCCACCTCAGCTTTCCTGTTGCCTGCTGGCAAAGTGTGAGGTGTGCTTAACCTGGGCAGGGGGTGCCGGGGAGACAGGAATGGGGCGTCTCTTGGTTGAGTAACTGGTGAGACCCGCTAGCCCCAACCCCGACCCTTCAAGCAGCCCGGGGTCCTTCGTCTCTACCAATGTGAAGAAGCAAGGCATCCCGGTGACTGTGACAGAAGGTAGGCTATGTCCCGGGCGTGGGCCAATAATCCCCTCATTTTACAGAGGATGAAAGAGACCTGATGGGGTGAAGGGACCTTGCTTGGCCGAGCGAGGTCACAGAGCAGGTAGGGCACAGCCCCAAGTGCAGCTGGGTTTGTGTGAGCCCGGACGCCCCGGCGGGAGGACGCCCGGCTCCCAGGCTGGGCGAAGGGAAACGCTGACTCAGCCTCCCCGTCAGCAAGGCCGCCCACCACGGGCTGCTGGAGGGAAGGGAGTTGTCTGCTGAGCTGGCACGTCGACAAGCTAGTGGTGGGACCATGAGTCACAGGGGCCCCAAACCCAGGCAGAACCCGGCAGCCTTCTCTGCCCTGCTCCGGGCCCACTGCGGTCTCATGCTGATAATTCTGGGACCTGGGGGCCCACCAGCTCAGAGGCCTGAGGCCGGGCTTGTCCTGCTCTTATGCTCCTCAAGGGTCCTAGGTGGGTCCCCAGGCTCAATTCCTGGCCTCACCCACAGAGCCTCCTGGCCTTTGGAAGGATTCATAGGGGAGGTGCTCTGGGGTTGGAAGGCTCCTCTCACTGGCTCCCCCCGCAGCTCCAGGGCCTGAAGTTGCGCCTCACCCCACTGGGTGACCCCCTGAACCCGCCCCAGGACAGTCAAGGCTGCTGCCAAGGAGCAAGGAGCTTGAAGGCAAAGCTCCCCCCTTCCCCAGCATCGCCAGAGGGTGCATCATTTCAACCATGCTTAGAACTTTCTGGAGGTACACAGAGGACCTGGGGTGAAGGATGGGGGGAGATGACTTTAGGCCACAGGGTAGGGGTACTGCCTAATGCATCCAGAGGCAGCAGAGAAGCAGGAGGGGAGGCAGAGGCCCCGGGGCATACCAGTGTTGTTCTTGGCTCTGAATCTAAGATCCCAGAGGGACTCTGGAGAAACAGTGTGGGGGCAGGAGACACCTTTCAGACAGGCCTCCACCGACCCTCTGAGCAGCTGCTCCAGCCCTGGATCCATCTCACTAAGCCAGATCCACCAGGCCACTCTGCCGCTCTAAAACCTTCAGTGGCTCCCTAGTACCTAGCACTGGGGAAACCCCCTCACTCCCACACCTGTCTCAGTCTTAGGGACTTGAACCCTATCCTCAGATGCCTCCTTGTTTTGCTGCATGCCATTCCCAACTGCCTTTTCCCCTTCTCCACCCAGAAAATTCTAGTAGACTTTCAAAACTCAGCCCCGACCCTGTAGCGGTCATCCTTGACAGCCTTGGGTAACTGACTTTCATCGTTGTTTCTTTGGCCTAGAAAATGGTGCCTGGACAGAAGCTGGGTGAGCACGCTATCCTAATGGGTCACATGATTTCATTTGAATCAGACCCTCACTAAACGGGTAGAGCAGCCTGATTCTATAGTCCAGGGAGGGAGTTACAGATCATATGACGGAGTGAGCAAGAACTGAACAATACGAGTCTGCGGATTGATGGACTGCGACACAGTCCGGAAAGAACCCCGAGTTCTTAGAAGAATTTAGTCTGAAGTAAAGATGGCCTCCCAAAGCAGCCAGCAGAGGATGGGTTGTCTCTAATGGTGACTAGTTTGGAAAAGGAACAAAGTGAGATTCCCTCTTTACCCAGAAACAATTGCCAAGGGTCAAATACAAACTTAAACATAAGGAGACACATCTTAAAACTAAGAAAACGGACACACGAGGGCACGAAGCCATTCAAGGAAATGGATAAAATGGGCCACGCACAAATTTTACACTCCCGTATTTTTTTAAAAGGCCATGTATAGAAAGGCAAAGGACAAAGTCTGAAAAAAAAATGTTTACAACATTTGATAAAATATTATTTCTCAATTTTAGGTGAAAAATGATTGGACAGTATATATAGTACATACATTACTTTTTGTCTCAGACAAGAAATAAGAATATCTATGTCTACCTATAATGCTTATTATTGCAAAAACAAAACAAACAAAAAACAAAACAAAACAAAAAAACCAAAAAACAAAACAAAACAAAAAAACAAACCAAAAACCAAAAAACAAGAAAATGAACAGAAACTAACGAAAACAGTCACTCAAAAGGAATTGCTGAGATTGGCATGGAGGAGAAAGGGATGCAAGTGAGCTTTTAAATTTTATTTTGTTCATATAGTGTTTTATAATCAAGAAATGAAATGAAATGAAAAAAGTCAACCCCAAGAGCGAATACAAAACAAGAAGAAGGGAACCTAATTGTATATCAAATTGATAACACAACCGCACTGAGAAAAGCATTTCTCCTAACTTTTGAGTACAGTGATAGATAGGACTGCATCTCCTCGGAGCGACACATTTTAAGGACAAAAAGAAACACAGAGAAATCTTAAGTAGCACCCAGAAGACTTTTCCACTGAGGTGAATTTAGAAAACATAAAATAAACCGTTTAAGGGGGGAGGGTAAAATATGTGGTGACAGAGGGTAAAATGTGTAGTGACAGAAAGAAATCTAACTATGGGCAGTGAACATACAACATTATATATATATATGTGTGTGTGTATATGTGTATATATGTACACATATATACACATATATATACATATATATAACATACAATGTTGTGTGTATATGTGTGTGTGTATGCACCTTACTGTTAAACTGTACGCCTGAAACTTCCTAGATTTCGTTAACCAATGTCACCATAGACATTAAATAAACCATTTTGAAGCGTACACTTTCGTGGCATTTAGCACATGCACAACGTTTCACAGGCACCTCTACCATCTGGTTCTAAAATTGTGTCGTCACCCCCCAATAGAACCCCACCATCATTAGGCAGCCGCTCTCACTCCCCTCTTCCCCCACGCCCTGGTGACCGCGAGTCTCGTGTCCCCTGTAGGTTTATTCTTAGAAGCCATTGCTAGTATGATTTTGGAACTACTCCATGCATTTTGTGGGATAAAGCAGAGAGTAAATACTAACGTTAGTCGGAACCTAGATCTTCGGTGTACGAGAGAAGAGGTCCAAGTATGGCACGAAAGTAAAGATGAACAGATACCTGAACACCCAGGTTCGCTCACTCCCAACCCCCGAAGGTGGAAACAGCCCTTCTCTGACAGATGAATGGATAAATGAAACACAGTATAAACATACAATGGAATATTATTCCGCTTTTTTTTTAAAAAAGAAAATTCTGACATATGCTCCACATGGATGAATCTCTAAAACATGATGCTAATTTGAAGAAGCTAGTTACGAAAGGACAAAGAGGATATGACTTCATTTACATGAGGTACGTAGAGTCGTCAAAATCACAGAATGTGGAATGGTGGTTCCGAGGGGCTTGGCAGAGAAGGCAATGAGAAGTGATTGTTTCACGGGTACAGAGTTTTAGTTTGAGACGGTTGTAAAACGATGCGAATGTATTTAATGCTACAGAATTGTATATTTAAAAATGGTTAAGATGGTTAATTTTATGGTTTTATATATGTGTGTGTGAATAGGGGTGTGTGTGTTTAATCTTACCACATTAAAAAAAATAAGAAAACTTGATATGTGAAATTTGAACTGGAAATATCAAGATATATACATGTATAGATTTATCGATATGCATACATGATTATTTACAAATGCACATCCTGTCTGCGTCCATTGCCTTTTAACTGAGAAGTTTCTCTTGGGGGAAATGGTTGATTCCGGGTGAGCTTAGGGTATCTTGTATCCAGAAGTGAGGAAGCTATCAAACACAAAAAGAATCACGTCAAACGGATACAGAAGCCAGCCTGAAGGGACTCCCCTTGGACCAACTGGGAATTTTGAACATCTTAAAGAACAGTGACTCTAATGACCTGTAATATAGTCACTAAATAAAAACCCCTGTGTTCATACTGATATCATTGATCCTCATTATTCACTGATTTGGTATTCACAAATTTGCCTATTTGCTAAAATCAATACTTCCTGTCATTCTCAAAAATGCACCGAGTGGTAAAAAAAAAAAAAAAAAAATCTAAGTCAGTCACCTGACGCACATGTTCCCAGCTGCAGTTGTACAATACTTTTTGCCTTCTTGGTTTAGCTTATTCTCAGAGCCGAAAGCAAAACTCCTTTTTGCAGTCTACTGACTGCCGTGATTTTTGCATTTTTTTGCAAATGGCCCTCAAGCGCTGTGCTGAGGGGCTGTGCTGTGTTCCCGGGGCGAGGAGGCTGTGATGTGCCTTGTGGAGAATGCGTGTGCTGGAAATGCTTTCTTCAGGCACAAGTTGGAGTGGTGTTGGCCATGAGTTCAACGTTAATGACTCCAAAGCACATGTTAAGTGTCCTTAAATAGAAACACACACAAAACGAGATTATGTATGGATTAGTCCATGGAAATGTTGTGACCAGAGGCTCAGAGGAACTTCACCCTGTATTTCTTCTAGGAGTAAATGGTTCAGTATTTTGCGGTGACTTGACAGAATAAACTACAAGTAATGAGAATTGATTGTACTTAAAAAATAAAGGTGGGGGAATACCAGCCAAAAAAAAAAAAAATGCAGAAACAATGATAGCGAAATCACAGTTTCGCAAATGTCAGTGCAGTAACTGATTTCAGGATTTCAGGCAAGGATCACTACTGGCTGTCAGAGCACTGGAAGAAAGGCCATTCGGGGGCAGGATCGCCAGCCCCGGCCAAGACATCACCCACAGGCTACTTACTGCACAGGGGACAATAGAGTTTACATCGGAGAAACTGGGACGTCAACATTTAAATGAAGTAACAAGCTCAGCATCACTGAATGCCATAACCTTTGAGCTCCCTAATGTGATGTAACGTACCCGTCCTCAGAGGGTATTGTTTCTGAACGTGTTGCATTAGAATCTGGTTAAGTCTCTAGGCCTAACTTCCAGGCTACAGGACATACAGGAAACAGAGAAACATTAAACAACCCCATGAGGAAACAGGCGCATGCAGAATTTGAGATCGTCTACAAAATAAAAGACCTAGATTCTTCTGAAGGTCAATGTTGGGGGGTGGGGGGAAAGACGGCAGGATGAAAACAGACAGAAAGACTGAGAAGATGTAACCACATAGAAGACGTGACCCATGTGTGATAGGATCCTGGTCTGTAAAAGGCAGGTATGAAATATATTTTTATATAACGGGACAACTGGGAACATCTGTATGTGGGCTGGATCCTGGATGAGACCGAAATTGTGCCGCTTTTCCTGGGAATAATAAAGTAGTCGTCTTCCATACACTTTGCATCCAGACAGGCCTGGGTCCAACTCCTGCTCAAAACATGCCAGCTATGATTACTGGCATTCGATGCCAGGTCCCATGTAAGGGGTGCTGTGTGCATGGTTGCCCAGGTTTCCATCCTTCTTGCTGGCTGTGTGACCACGGGGAATTTACTTAACCTCTCTGTGCCTCATCCGTAACGTGGTGACAATAATAGTACCGACCTCATGGGACAATTTGAGGATTAAATAAGATAAGGGCTGTGATGGGCTTGGCTCCGGCAGGCACAAAGCAAGTTCTCAATAACGTCATAGATTTTTAGATGCAGAAAGAGCAGGTCATCGCTCCATAGGCTGCTTCTGACCAATGGCTGAGTGTGGCAGGGCCACTAAGGCCTCTTCCCAAGAGGGAAAGATACCGTATGTATTTATATACATCCCATATCTATGTATCTCCTATGTTTCTGCACATATATGTGCACGCATATATACACACAATCAATCCTCATTATTTAATAGCGGATTCTGCATTTGTAAAATTACCTACGCATTAGAATTTACATACGATCCCCAAACCCATACTCGTGGTGCTTTTGTGGACATTCACAGACATGTACAAAACGGCAACGAATTTGAGCCCTCCCCCTCCCCCCCCAGTGCACACGCCCAGCTGAGGCTGAGCAAAGCCGAGCTCTGCCTTCTTCCTTCAGCTCTCACACTGTCAACAGGAATCCTCTTTGCGGTCTTTGCTGAAGCGCTGTCTAGTGTTCCTCAGTGCAAGGCTGGGTTGTGCCTTACACAGAAAACACCTGCTAGGTAAACTATATTCGAGGCTGCCGGCTGCGAGCACAACATTAATGAATTAACAACGTATCTTAAAGTGAACGAGATGTCTTTAAACAGAACACATAACATTCTATATTGATCAGTTGACAAAAAATGTGACCGGAGGCTCACAGGACCCCAATCCTGTATTTCCCCTAAGAGCAACGGTTCAGGATTTGCTAAATCAGTGTTTGCAGTAACTTCATAAAATATAACTACCAGAAATAACAAGGACCAACTGTGCATGTGTCTACCATCCCTACCCTACAGAGAAAACAGGCTCTGAAAGTTCAGTCCCTTCCCAAAGTCACAAGGCGAGCTGTCCTCAGACACGAGATTTGAATGTGGGTCTGTGGATGCCAATCCTGCAGCCCCTCCTCCAGAGTGCAGGCATCTGAAACCTTTCGGGGACGGGGTGGGGGGTGGGGTGGGGGGGGGGAGGATCCTCTTGACTGCTCAACCATGCTGCCTTCTCCTCCGGAAACAACCCGCAAGGCCTGACAGCTGAACAGTGGGGATGGGGGCTGAGGGGCAGGAGGCTGTATGAGAAAGAGCTGTCGCCTGCAGAAGCAGGTGCCATCAAAGGGAGACTCGCGGGTTGCCAGTCCCATGTCGCTGACTCACAGAAGGCAGCCCAAGGTTGAGGGAGGCCCAGAGAGGCCCCATCTGAACCCTACCTTGCACTAGCTGGCGGTAACCTCAAGCCAGCCCCTCAATACCCCAAATCCCTGTTCTCTGGTCTGTAAAATTGGAGCTGACTCCACCTCTCCGAAGGGCCGTGAGGCACGTTTGGGGCGGTGCACCTCAAATTTTAGAGGCCAAGCTGCACAGTGATTCGTGTGCACCTCTGAGCAAGCTCAGGGGGAAGCGTGGGCCTGATTCCCTTCCTTTTCACAGACACAGATGAGGAAGCTGAGGGTCAGCGCCGCGGGCCCACAAGGCACCAGGCTGGGGTTCCGGGTCACAGCCCCTCACCTCTGCTCTGCTGGACTCTCGTGTGAATACAGCATGGGACGGTACTGGGGGTGCCAAAGAGCCCTTGAGGGACAGAGAAGACTGGAGGGAGCCCTAGTCTGTCACGACTCTTCCCCTTTGTTTTTGCCAGTTTCTAACCAAAAAAAAACCTGATAGGCCTGGGCACAGCCCTCAGGGTGTCCGTTCTGCAAATCCTCTTCTAACCCCTACTATGCTTCAAGCTCCCCCCAGGCTGGACAGAGTGATATATGGAAGCTGCTACCCCAGGAGGCCAAAGTCCAATTATAACCTGTAAATCCCCGTGTGTAGGAGGCTTGGGAAGCCAAATGTTGCAGTAGTTTTTACCTGCAGAATTAGCAAGCCACCTGGGAAGTGATGGTTTAAGGAGGGTCATTTATTAGTCACACAGTAAAGGGCAAACGAGGGGTGCCATGTTGGGGTGGTGGTGGTGGATGAAAGCATCCTAGAGAACGGAGGTCAGCAAGCTACGCCCTCAGGACAAATCCGGCCCACTTCCTGGTTTTATAAATAAAGTTTTATTGGAACACAGCCACATATTTACATAATGCCTAGGGCTGCTTTTCTGCTACAACGGCAGAACTGAGTAGTTGTGAGAGGCGCTGCATGGCTCGCAAAGCTTAAAATATTTACTACGGTCTGGCCCTTGATAGAGAAACCATGCCTATACCTATTTTAGGAGTTGCAGGTTATAGCTCTGTGAGTTTTACTCTCTGCTGACTCCCCCGCACCTAGCACAGTGTCCGGCCCAGTGTAGACGGTTACAACGTGACGGGAAGCTGTTTGTAACATCATCTTCTAGTTCCGTTGATGTGATTTATTTTTAAGCACTTATTCAAAATTCCATCTTTCGGTCAAGTCAGTAAGTATCCAACCCTGGACGGAACGATGGAGAACGAAGGGCTCCCACCAGGCATGGCACCTCGACTCCTTCCTGTCCCCCAGCGTGGCTGTCCTCCTGCCCTGCCCTCGGTGGCCTGGGGCTGCCCTGCGAGCCCGGCCAGGCCTGTGAATCATCAAGGACTGACTCACCCTCTGCCTAAAAATACATATTGTCTCATGTTGGCGGGTGTTTCTTTGATCACTGTTTGCACTCAATCTGGTCTTTTTTGGAGTGCTTTGTGGGCAAGGTCTGGGTTTTCAACACTCTGGGTCCCCAGGGTCCGGTTTTGTCTCTAGCATGGAAATGGAAAAACATCTGGGAGGAAGAACTTGAGTGTTGAGTGCAAATTCTGCCTGGCCGCTCGCTTGCTGTGTGACACCGAGCAAATCGCCCAACACCTCTGAGCTCATCGCCCCAGCCCTCCGAGCTCTCTCTTCATCACCTGTTGCCTGGGTTAAATGAGAAGACGAAGCCCCGTTGATACACTGCACTCCTTCCCTACCTGAGTATGGGGAGGGGACCTGCTCCTTGACACCTAGCTGGGCTTTTCTCCGCCAATGAAATCATTTGGCATCATCGCGACATGCAAGGAACTCAGGAACCCGAGCTGACGCCGAGTTCTGGATACCAGTGCCAAGCACTGGGGAAGCTCTGGTTACAGAAAACAAGTGGAAGCCACAGGCCCTGGGCTGAACGCGGGACTCATTTGGAAGGCAGTGAGGCACAGCGGCATGTAACCCGGGTTCTGGAGGCAGACCTACCCCAAGCCAGGCCACTGTCCGGGTGGAGCATGGGGACCTTTGGAATTCACTAGCTTCTGCTTCTGCAGAGGTCATGGGCCAGGATGGGGACCCGCCTCAGGATAGCCGCATGGGGACTTAGAGCATGGGCCTCGGGGCTGACGCAACTTCAACCCAGAACCATTTCCCTGCTGCATGCTGTGGAACCTGAGGCCGGTTCGCTCACCTGTCTGAGCCTCAGCTGCCGCATCTGTGAAGTGTGGGAACTAGGGGCACCTCCCTCCCTCAGAGGGTTGCTATGCAGAAGGCTTAGCACAGAGCCTGGCACAAAGGCAGCCCTCGGCCAGTCAGAAATGTGAGAAAACATGAAGGGCAGGAGAGCAAAGGCCAGGAAGTCCTAACTAACACTTCCTGAGCATCTGCTCTGTTTCAGACTGGGCGCGGGGGATTCGAACGGGAACGAGACAGTCACAGCCCTGCTCCTCCAACAAATGAATAAGTGAGATCATAGAAAACATATACATTGGACTCTGCCCCTGGTTCCCGGCACAGGGCACCTGAAGCCCTTGTAATTTCCTACGTGGTAAGAGCACCAGGAGCATCTTTTGTTCTAAAGAGGCGACTGTGGGTGGGCTCCGGGATGGGGCCTGGTCCCCGGGAAGACCACACCATGATGCGATGGTTGGAATTTCTCTCCCCCCTCACCCCCATCTTCTCGAGAAGGGAGGAAGGCTGAACGCGGAATTATTAATAGATGATGCCTATGCGAGGAAGCCGCCATAAAAATCCCAATAGTATGGGCTTCGAAGAGTTTCCGGGAGGGTGACGCGCCCCAACTCCGTGAGGACAGAAGCTGCTGCACTCAGGACCCTCACAGACCCTCCGTCTCTTCATCCAGCCGTCGATCTGTGTCCTTTATCATCTCCTTTGATACACTGGTAAACACAAGTAAGTTTCCCCCTGAGTTCCGTGAGTTGCTCTAGCAAATTTTTGAGGAGGGGGTCATGGGAATCTCAGATTTGCGGCCAAGTCGAAGAGAAGCTGTGGGCTTTCTGAGGACCCACTACTTGTAATTGGCATCTGAAGTGGGGTGGGGGCCGTCTCACGGGACTGAGCCCTTAACCTGTGGGGTCTGCGCTAACTCCGGCTAGTTTCAACACGGGATTGAATTGCAGGACACCTAGCAGGTGTCGGAAAATTCCCTTGCGGGCAATAAAAAAAAAAAACCCATACATGTGGTGTGACCTGAGTGTCAGAAGTGCTGTGTGAGAGTAAAGGAGACACACACAGGTGGAAAAAGGATTTTTTTCTAAAATAAATGTCTATATAATTGTAATCATTCTAAGAAGGAAAAAAAAAAAAAACCCAGGGTGCTTGGATAAAGAGTCATGGGAGGGAGGTCTGCTCTGGGTGGGGGGGGGGGGTCAGGGAAGGGCTGAGTAGGGGCTGGAGACAGCGAAAGGAAGAACAGAACGGTGTGGGGGAGGGGTGGCAAGGACTCAGCGGGGATTTTGGATTTTATCTCAACCATCCTGGGGGGTGGACGAAGGGGTTTTAAGCTGGGCCTGACGTGCCACCTCCGCTAACTCCCTTGCAGGGGACAATCTTTCTCTGGCCACAGGGCTGGCCCTCCCGAGGCCAGATATAGGAACTGCCCAGCTTGCCCTTGAGGGCAGGGCTATGCCCACAAACCAGTTCCAAAAATGGGCTGGAGCAGGAGGGGTCAGCTCAGGAGGGTAGCCTTGAGAAGTGTTAGGGATCCCCTGGGTCCACCCCAGGAGGAGGAAGCAGACGCAGAGGGGAGAGGGGACTTGCTCAAGGTCACCTGATGAGTTAGAACCATTCTTATATCCATCCGCCCAGAAGCGATTCGCTGAGCACCTACAATGTGCCATGTCCTGTGATGAACATGCAGGGTAGGGTGCTGAATAATAGGGCACGGTCTTTGTCCTAAAGTTGCCCACACTCCAGAGATAGGGCCATGTAAACCGACACTCGCAGCCAAGCCCAGAGCTGCCTGCTCCCCAAATTCTCCACCTCCCAGCTCAGTTCCGTTTCCGAACCTCTCTCTCCCTCAGGCCTGATTCGGGGGTGTTGTGTTTGGAGGCGATCAGCTCATATCTCCCAGCTCACCAAGACACACACACACACACACACACACATAGCCCAGTCCTCGGCCTTATCTCCAGGAGCCTGACAGGGCGAGGGAACCAGGAAAATGTCTCCTGGACAGAGGAACAGATGGAAGAAGAGATTAAAGAAGCGAAGCCTCTGGCATTCACCCCGCCGCACTCCACTTCCCTACTGGAACCTGGCCCACCCCCGGCTCTTGAGACGCGGTCCAGCCCCTGACTCTCAAACAGCTCAGCAGCTGTCCGCCACCATGTCAACTTTGCCCACGGAAGAGGGAGGGGCATTTAAGGCACAAATGAGGAACTGCGGGTGGCACCAGAAAGAACACAGGGCCAGCAGCTAGAAGCCGGGGTGTCTGTCTCCTGCAGCCTCCCGGAGCTGGGCAGTGGCAGGCCAGGTGGGCAGTGGGGGGAGGAGCTCCTGTCCCCAGACATCCCTCTCAGCTGCCCGACCTGACCAGGCGGCGCGGCACAGGGATGGGGTGAGCTGGCCCTGGGTGCAGAACCTCCCCCAGAAGATGCTGAAACACCTGCGCCGTCTCCACCTCCTCCCTGCTCGCTCGCCTTTGGTGACGGGGGAGCACCCTGGCTCCCACTCAGGGCCACTGTCCCTCCCTTAGCCTCACGGTCCAAGTTCGCGGGGAGCAAGAAGTTTCTGGGGTGAGCAACCACCCCTGTCTCCCTGGAACTAAGATTTCCTAGGAAGTGGGAATTTCAGTGCTAAAACCAGGACAGTCCTGGGCAACATGGGACCTTTGGTTGCCCTAGTAATTGCCTGCTTGGTCAGATTTAGGGGTGTCTAGAAGGTTCCCGATTCCTAGATTATCTCACATCCCTTATTATACTCTGCCACAGGCACCTGGAATTCCACTATTAGAGTAAAATTTCCTAAAAATTCTCAACCATGCTGCTAACCAGAAAAAGGCAAATTAAAATAATGAGATATGATTTTTCACTCCTAAGATGGGCCCAAATGGTAGCAGCTGCCAGCCCTGGTGTTGGGGGAATGACCCTTTCGGTGCCAAATGATATTGAGGAGAACACATCTGTGCCCCAGCAACCCCACTTCCGGGGCTTTTCTGGAAGAACCCTGCACGGGAGACATGTAAAAAGATGCCCCCCAGGAATAAGACGTGGACACAGGCCATGACGTGGGTGAACCTCAGCAGCGTGATGCTCAATGAAAGAAGCCCAACACAGAAGGTCACATGACACACGATTCCGTTTACAGGAAGTATGCAGAATAAGTCAATCCATAGAGGCAGAGAGCAGATTGGTGGTTTCCGGGGGGGGGGGGGAATAGGGAGTGACTGCCCAATGGGTATGGGCTTCCTTTGGGAGACTGCGAATGAAAATGTTTTGGAACTAGACAGAGGTGGTGGTCGTACCACGTTATGAATGGACTAAATGCCGCTGAACTGTTCACTTTATAATGGTTAATTTTATGTTACGTAAATTTTTGTTAAAGGATGCCTTATTAATATGATAATACTAAGACCTGAAAGTCACCTGAATGTCACCGAGGCTGTGTCCCGAGCCCCTGGTATAGAGGCAGAGCAGAAGGAAAGTGAGAAGGCCCCCAGTTTAACCCGCACCCCAGCCCTGTCTCCACGTCCAGGTTCCCAAGGGCAAGACAGGTGCAGAAGAAGTGCCTCAGGGTGGGGTGGTCACAGCCTGACCTGCTCGGGCCTGGCTGTCTCGCCCAATCAGCTCAGCCCAGGCCGCCAGGCTGGTGGGCTCAGCCCCCAGACTCTGACGGAGCCTGTGAGCCGTTACCTGGAGATAACTAAAGAGGACACTGTACATCTTAGCTTTTCATGAAAAATTATAAGTGAAAGAATACAGTGTCTAGGATTCGCTTAAAATCTTCCAGGAAAAAAAAAAATGGGACAAAGCAGATAGACGAAAGAAAAAAGGCAAACACTGACAACATTTGAAGCTGGGCATGTTGGGATTTATTGCATTATTCTTTCTATTTGGTATAGGTGAAAATTTTCCTGCAATACTTATAACCAGACAAAATAGACTTTAAAACGAAGGCTATAACAAGAGATGAAGAAGGACCCAGTAATTCCACTTCTGGATATTTATCTGAAGAAACCCAAAACACTAATTTGAAAAGGACATAAGCACCCCTATGTTCAATGAAGCATTATTTACAACAGCCAAGATATAGACGCAGTCTGAATAACCACTGATGGATGAATGAATACACATATACCACTCTCCTGGCCATAAAAAAGGACGAAGTCTTCCCATTTGCAACAACATGGATGGACCTAGAGGATATTATGCTACGTGAACTAAATCAGAGAAAGCAAATGCCATATGATTTCACGTATACCTGAAATCTAAAAAAAAAAAAAATGAACCAGCAAAACAAAGTCTCAGGTATAGAGAAGCCTTGGATGGTTGCCAGACGGGAGCAGGGTTGGAAGGGTGGGTGAAAGAGGGGAAGGGGTTAAGAAGTACGAATTATTAGTTACAAAAGTCACGGGGACATAAACTACAGCACAGGAAATACAGTCAATAGTATTGTAATAACTATGTGTGGCGTTAGATGGGTACTAGATTTAGCAGAGTGACCACTTCATAAGTTATGTAAGTCACTATGTTGTACACCTGAAACTAATAGGTCAACTGTAATTTAAAAAACATTTTTAAAAAGAAAATAAGATCTAAAACAATGTACCCAAAATAGGATGGATTGACGGACGTATAGAGGAATGGATGGATACATGATACGTCAAGTTGAATAAAATGTTACCCAATCGGTGTCGCTGTATGTTAGAAAACCATAATAAAATGTTGGCAAGAAAGTAGCAACCTCCTCCCTCAAAAAGTAGGCCTTCAGTGGCCCTCATTTCCTACAGAACACCCCCAGGTGCTCAGCTGGGCATCCCCCCAGCACCTGCCTCAGACCCCTTGGTGCAGTATTTAACCTTTCCACGCCTCATGTCCCTGACACAAAGGCAACTGCGGTCCCTCAGGGGGCAGTGGAGAGGCCAGGGTAAGAAGAAGGCGCTCAGCATCATGCCCGCACAGGCAGGCGCTCAGGAAATGCTACCTCTGATCCTTAGAGCTTTAAGGCCGCTTTGGTGACTCCCAGATTCTGGGGGACACCTGGCCAGAGGGCCCCTAACAAGAGCTCCCTGTCCGTTTGCGGTGGGGCCTCTCAGTCCCTTCATTCATTTGCTGGTCCGGGCAGCATTCTCTGAGCCAGGACCCGTGCTGGGTGCCCGGGAGCCCATGCATTAACTCTAACAAGTCCTTGCCTGTAAGGAGCCCTCTCCAGAGACGGACAGTTCTGACCAGCGGAACAGATGCTCCAAGGGAACCTGGAGCAGCAAAGCCTGACGATGCCAGCCTGGTTAGAAAGCCGGGCCAGGCCTTGGAATGCTGACTCCGTCAGCCCGGAGGAGCCGGGCCTCGGCGCTGGAAGGACCCTGGCATCTCACCCCCTGCGTCTGCGGGCCTCCTCCGCCTCTGCGGCAGCCACGGCAGAAGGCAGCCGGGTGGAGGCTGCGCTCAGGGGGAGAGCAAGGCCAGCACAAGGAAAGTTCTCTTCTCCCCCTCACGCAGCTGTGGCCAGGCTCAGACAGCGTGACGCAGAGCACCTGGTTGGAGGTCCGAGTCCACGTTCCCCAATCAAGCCACCAGCACAGCTGCGTTCTCCCGAAGCAAGGCCTGGCCGGGCCGGGCCCGGAGTCATGCTCAGGGTGCCTGCGCAATTTCACGACTGCCCCCACAGGCAGGGGCCACAGCGCAGGGATGGGAACAAGTTCAGACACATTAACTAACTTGCCCAAAGTCACACGGAGCAAACCAGCCCTTGCCGCTGCCCCTGCTCAAACCGGGTCCGCGACAACGATGGCAGCTGATATTTTGAGCCCTACACGTACACCATCTCGTTTGAGCCCCACAATGACCTGAAGAGGGAAAAATTATTACTGGCGCTCTGCAGGGACATTCAACAACGCCTGGAACGACGTCACCGGTAGACGGCAGAGCCAGAGCTCGGCGCATAACGACGACGATAATTGTTAACACTAATGGTGACGACATTACTCACCGACTGCTGCCGCAACGACCATCACAAACTTAGCGACTTTTAAGTAATACGAACGTATGATTCACTTACGGTTCTGGAGGTCAGGAGCGCAGAGCCAAGGGGTCGGCAGGGCTGCGCTCCTCCCCGGGCGCTTCAAGGGAGGGTCCGCGTCCTCGCGTCTCCCAGCTTCCAGAAGCCGCCGGCGTGGCCTGGCTTCCAGTGCCTCCCTGCTCCCGCCTTCCTCCGTCTCCTCCTCCGACCCTCGTGGCTCCTCGCAGAGGCCTCGTGTGATTACGTCATTGCATCCACCTGGAAAATCCAGGTGTGTGCCCTTAAAATGTCTGCTGATGCCCCTTGACCACGTAAATTAACATGTTCACAGGTTCTGGGAATTCGGACGCGCACCTCTTGGAGGGCTGTGACTCCGCCTACCGCAGCATTTCCTGAGCTCTGACGACTACTACCTACTATGACGACTACTACCTACTACGTGCGTGCGGGGGGTCTGTGCTCAGCGCTGTGTGTGCATCATTTTAGAGCAGCGCATCTCACGCTTTAACTTGCACACAGATCCCCAGGGGACCTTGTTAAAAATGCAGTTTCTGCTTCGGGAGGTCTGGATTCCTAACCAGCATCCGGGTGATCCTGCTGCTGTGGCCCAGAGACCGCACGGCGAGCAGCAAGAATCTAGAAGAGGGGCCCACAACCTCTTTCTGTGAAAAGCCCGACAGTAACTATGTTCAGCTTTGCGGGCCTTACAATCTCTGCTGTGACCGCTCCACTCTGTTAAAGCCCCACAGCAGCCATCAACATTATGAGAATGCACGGGCGTGGCTGTGTGCCAATAGAACTTTCTTTATGGATGCTAAAATGCGAATTTCACAGACTGTCAGGAAATGTTATTCTCCGTTTGATTATTTTCAACCATTTGAAAATGCAAAGACCGTTCTTAATTTACAGTGACCCTGGGCCAGATTGGGCCTGTGGGTTGTAGTTTGCAGACCCCTGATCTGGAATGTCAGTTCCGGGAGAGCATTTATTTTTATCTTATTTTTCTTGCTGTGGTACCCCTTGCATCTGGCACCTTATAAGCTGCCCCCCAAAGTATGTGTTGAACGAAAGAGCAAATCGTCTCATTTAATCCTCATGATTACTTTTCCTGGGAGGCGCAGTTTATAGATGGGGAGCGGATGGGAGTCGTTTCTCTGGATTTGGTAGGAAAAAAGGCACTGAAATGGTGTGCATGAGGCTGTGTAGCTGGCCTCCTGGGGGAACCAAAATCACTCGGACCCCATCGGCGTCCTCCCCCGCCCCCAGCCTGGGCACCCCCTCCCCTGCAGCCAGCACCACAGAGTTGCCTACATCCCCGGCTCCTGCAAGGACAGTTCTGCTCCCCCAAAAAAGCGGGTCTTGAGCCAGGCCCGGCAGAGCTCTCACCGAGCATGAGAAGCAACAGAAAACTCTCTCCTTTGTTGGCTGGAAACAGCAAACGCCCCGACACTTGCGCACTAGGCGACCAGGCACAAGACCCGCCAGGCCAGAGCTTGGCACACGTGCATTCCACCCCCGTCAGGGGCCGGTCTGGTAACATAAACGTGTCACGGGCACCACACGGCTGCTAATGCCACAGTCGGTGACACCTGGGCCGCTCCGTGGCTTTTTCAAGCCCTCGGGGAGACCCTGGTGGCTTGAAATGTGCTAGCTGTGTCTCTCCTCAACTTTACAGAGAGCATCTCCCACCCCAGGACCTCCGCCCGCCCACGCTGTTCCCTCGGTCTGGACCGTTCTTCCTGCCCCATAAGTTAACCCCTTCTCAGGTCTCAAGTCCCAGAGAACCGTTTCCCAGCCCAGGCACCCCGCACCTCCCTCCCTTGTCACACTAGCGACGTCACACTTGTTCGTGCGATGAATTGATTCATGTCCACCTAGTCTTGGATCCGTTTTCTGCGGCTGCCGTAACAAATTGCCACAGTCTTGGTGGCCTAAAACAACAAAAATTTATTTATTTTTTCTCACAGTCCTGGAAGCCAGAAGTTCGAGATCAAGGTGTCGGCAGAGCTGGCTCCTGTCTAGGAGAGTATCCATGCTACGACTTCCTCCCAGCTCCTGCTGGCTGCTGGCGGTCTCGGCTCTCCTCGGCTTGCAGACGCGCCACTCGGGTCCCTGCCTCTGCCTTTCCCTCTGTGTCTGTGTGTCTCAAATCCACCTCTCTTTTTTTCTTAAAAGAACATCAGTCATTGGATTTAGGGCCCACCCTACATCCAGGATGACCTCACCTGGATTCCTTAACTTAATAACATCTGTAAAGGCCCTATTTCCAAATTAGGTCCAATTCATGGCGGCCTGGGGTTAGGACTTTGGCGTATCTCTTTTTGGAGGGCCATTGTTCAAACCACTGCAGTCCTCTTAACTTTAAACCCCACCAAAGGACAAAGGTTATGTCCACCTTTTTTCAGCAGTGCATCCTGGTACCTGCCACACCCTCACACACAGGACTGGCGAGGTAATTTGTGGACACCAGTGAAAAACGAAAATGCGGAGCCCCTTGTTCAAAAATTAAGACTTTTAAGATGGCAACAACCAAACATGGGGCCCTTCTGAGAGGCGACAATGACCTCGCAGAGTGCCCACCCGTGAACCTGGACCTGTTGACCGAAGGATGAGTGCTAAAAACTGTTTACCTCGAGAGTCACCCTGGGAGATGAAAGGTGAAACCACCTCTAGCCCAAGCCCCAGGTATGGAACCTGAAGTTCTGAGATGTGGGTCCCATGGCCTTCCCCCTGAACCTCTGGCGCGAGCGAGCCCTCTCAACTCCACCCAGTCCTGTCCCTCTCGCAAGCTCGAAGACACTTTGGGGAGGGACCAGAAGAGATACTATTGTGGGAACTTTGCCCACAATTTAAACGAATCACAGGCTCGGCCCGAGCATCTGTGTCAGTCAGTGACATTCGCTAGGCGCTGACCCTGGCGCTGGCGGGGGGCAGCCTGCAACAACGGCTGGTCTGGCACCTTCGCAGCCGCCCTCTGAGGAAAGTGCTTCCTTTTCCCCATCTCATACACGGGAGAGTCAGCTCAGCATCAAGTGCCCGGAGTCACCGCTGTCTGCACCCGGCTCCATCCGACTCCGAGATCTGAGGTCCACACCTTTCAGCCCCTAACCTCTCGACAATAATGCCAACACCTGTGCCATAGCCCACACACCCCTGCCAGGAGGATACTGTCTTACAATCCCCCAGCTTCCAGACAGGGGAACCGAAGCGCAGAGCAGTGACTTGCCCAAGGTCACGGGGCCGGCGAAAAGCCAACTTGGAATTCAAACCCAGGCAACAAGCCTCCTCGCTGCTATGACGGCCACTTGAGAGCCTCAGGTGGGATCGCAAGCCGGGTCTAGGCCAGGGAGACGTTAAAGGGAGGTGCCACCCCAACCACCGGAGACAGTGTTCCCGTAGGTGCAGAGGGGGTCTAGGAGTCAGCACCTGCCCCGGGGCGAGTCCCAGGCAGTGAGGAGGGCACAGAATTGGAAGCCACCCGGCTTCGCTGATGCAGCTGGCACAGGACGTGCTGTCTACACACCTGGGGCTTCTCCTCTCCCAGGGCCTCAGCTGGTAAGTGGGGACCAGTGCAGCCTCCTCCTACAGGCATGTTATGAGGCCTGGATATTTTTTAAAGCATCAGGCAAAAATCGGCTTTAAAAACTGCCTGTGGGTACATGGGGCAGGGGGCACACAGCCTGTCCTCCCTCTGCCCAGGGAAAACCAACTCCAGCCCTTAGCGAGGGTGGGGCTGACCCTTCTGGCTTGCTCAGAATCAAGGGGTTCCTGGGATGCAGGGCTTTTAGTGCTAAAACGGAACAGTCCCCCATCCATGGGGACATTTTGTCACCCTGGCTGTCCAAAGCCACTGTCTAAGCAGAGTCCTCTCTGGGCTTTAGGTCTGTTGTGGGCTTGGAGCCGCTGGGGAGGGCTCAGCAGGGGGATGTGGAAGATGCTGGCCACTGCTGTCCCCAGGGAGATGAGATGCTGCCTTCTCTTTGAAGTGGCCCCAGCTGCAAACATAATGTGGCCTTTTTGGCTAAAATCATCAGCTGAGAATGTCTTCTCCTCCTGGAAGGGGGCCAGTCTCCCATTTGAAGTCCTTTGGGGATGGGACAAGAGCTGGCGTGTAGGAAGGCCCTGTGTTAGCATCCTAGGGTTGCTGTAAAAAAAAAAGCATCACAAAACCGGGGGCCTTAAAACGGCAGGAATTTATTCTAACCCACGCCGAAGGCTGGAAGTCCAAAATCAAGGCGTTGGCAGAGCTGTGCCCCCCGCGAAGGCTCTAGGGGACGTATCTTGTCCTACCTCGTCCAGCTCTGAGTGCTTGCCAGCAAGTCTAGGGTTCCTCAGCTTGGGGCGCCACTCCATTCTCTGCCTCTGTCAGCCTATGGCACTTCTCCCCGTGGGTATCTACGTCCAAACTTCCCCCTTCTGATAAGGGCGCCAGTCATTAAATGTAAGGCCCACCCTAATGTAGTGCGGTCTCTCATCTTAACTTGATTACATCTGCAAAAGACCCGATTTCCACATAAGGTCACATTCACAGGTTTGGAGCAGACATGAATTTTGGGGAGGCGCTATCCAGCTCAGTGGAGTGCCAAGCACCCCGCCCGCGCCCCGCCCCTAGTCTACCTGCACCACGCCCCGGGAGGCGGGGCAGGGGCGGGGTCCTGAATGCGGAAACCGCCTCACCCACAGGCCGCCTGTCCGCCCCTGGGCCCGTGCTGGGTGAGGCGGGTGAACCTGGGCAGGGTGGAGGCACGCCAGTGGCGGGTGCAGGAGCCGATGGGCAGGGATGGTGCGGTGGCCAGCGTCTTTCCCGCCCCTTCCTGGAACCAAGGCCTGGGGTTTCCTTTACAGACTCGCCCCGCCCCCACTCTTGGTTCACAAGATTTCGGTAGAAATGACACCATCGCTATCTCGGGGCGGCCTGGCCAATCAAAGCAATGCATCCTGCTTGACACGGGGATTGGTTCAGGACTGGATAACGACCCAGTCAGCGCCAGCAAGACTCGACCTGGGCTTCTGCGGCAACTTACCCCCAGGAAACTGAGAACTTGGGCAGCCGGCCGTCCTGCCATGATAAGGAGGGAACCTGCCATTGAATGAAACCCACATAGAGAAAACTAGATTTGAGAGACACAGGGAGGAATTCCTGACACCACGCATAAGTACCTGGATCCAGCTATGCCTGAAGCCACATCTATGCCCATACTTTTTTCAGGGGTCAGTCAGCACTCTCTGTTCTTAAGCTACTTGGAGTTGGTTTTCCGTCAGGGACAAGTGAAAGAGAACGGCCACATGGTATGAAAGGGCATTGGACCTCAGTACCAGAATGTAAACTGAGGTTCAGTATGGTTGGGCAACTTTCCCAAGGGCATTTTTCTGACTTTGTGGCAGGCGCTGGGCTAGACAAGCTTGGCCGCTGTTTAATGGAAGATAAGGTACAGTTACAATGTCAAGGGATGAGGCCAGTGTGCGCATGTCAGTCCCTGAGCATGGCCAGAAAGGTGAGATCCAGAGAAACTCAAGGATGCCAGAGGGAAGGATTTTGGGGTGAGGAAAGATAGAAGTGGACATGCTAAAGGGAGGACTGGGAATGGTCCCCCAAGACTGGGAAGGGGCCCGAGGCTTGGCAGAGCCTCCTACAACTGGGAAAGGCCCTGGTCCCCAAGCCCGGCCCACAAGCAGCGGAGCCGCCACCTGCAAGGGCTCCTGGCGCTTAAAGCCAGAGCCCGGTCCCCAGTGTGGAGTCAGGACTGGAGGGCCCTTCCACGCATGCTCTTACCCCACGTGCCCCCGAGGCTCTCCCCCAAATCCGAGGAGTAAGGGTGGAGAGGCCAGTATGGAACGCATTCCGTCTGATTTCAATTCCATTTTGCCCACATTATCCAAAGCAGTCTATGTATTCACTGCAATACCTATCACAATTCCAATGGCATCTTTCACAGAAATAGAAAAAAAACAATCCTAAGATGTGCATGGAACCACAAAAGACCCTCAAATAAGCCAAAGCAATCCTGAGAAAGAAGAACAAAGCTAGAGCATCCCACCTCCCGATTTCAAACTATACTACGAAGCTGTAGTAATTGAAACTGAAGTTCTGGCAAAAAGAGACGCGGAGACCAATAGAACAGAATTGAGGGCCAAGAACCAAACACCCGCACATACAGTCGATTAATATGTAACAGGAATACTCAAAGGGGAAAAGATAATTCTTCAATAAAGGGCACTGGGAACGCTAGATGATTCCGTGCAAAAGGATGAAGTCGCACCCTTATCTTACACCACTCACGACAACGAACTCGGAATGGATGAAAGACTCAAACGTGAGAACTGAAACCAAATCAGAACCTCCCAGAAGAACACATAAGGGGAAAAGCTCCTAGATATCGGTCTTGGAGACAATTTTTTTTTTTTTTTTTTTTGGCTACGACACCATAAACAGCAGCAAAAAAAAAAAAAATTCAATTAAAAAACAGGAATCGAATAGACAATCCGTCCAAAGGAAACATGCAAATGGCTAACAGGTGCATGAAAAGGTGTTCGGCATCACCGATCGTCAGAGAGAGACAACAAGTCAAAACCACGGCGAGACATCGCCTTGCACCTTCGAGGGCGGCTGCCATCGAAAGGGCAAGAGGCGAGTGTGGCGAGGGTGTGGAGAAAAGGGGAATCCCATGCCCTGGTGGTGGGAGCGTCAACGGGGACGGCCACTGTGGAAACAGGACGGAGGTGCCTCAAAACGTTAAAGATAGAACTAGCGCATGATCCAGTTCTGGGTGTAGAGCCAAAGGAAATGGAAGCACAGTCTCGAAGAGCTATCTTCACGGCCACGTGGACTGCAGCATTACTTTAGACAGCCGAGATGTGGAAAGAACGTAAGGGCTCCCTGATGGATGAATGGATAAAGAAGATGTGGTTACACACACGAAATACATGTAATAAAACATTATTCGGCCATGAGAGAGAAGGAAATCCTGTCATTTGGAACAACACGGATAAAACTTGAGGGCATTAGGCTCAGCGAAATAGGTCAGACAGAGAAAGACAATACGGTATGATATTACTTATATGTGGACTCTAAAAAAAAAGCTGAACTCACAGAAGCAGAGAGTCGAGTGGTGGTTGCCAGGGGCCAGAGGTGGGGGAAATGGGGAGATGTTGGTCAAGAGGTACAAACGTCCAGTTATGAGATGAATAAGTTCTGGGGATTTAATGTACAGCATGGTGATTGTAGGTAATAATATTGTATTCCATACGGTATTACTGCCTTATCCCTGGGGGCTATGTTCCATGACCCCCTAATGGATATCTAAAACCACAGAAAGAGCTGAACCCCATACTATGCTTTTTCTTATATGGACACACCTTTTCACTTAAAGGAAGCACTTTCTGGCTTCTCTTTGGCATATCTGAACGGCCAGCATCACTACTGTGCACTCTGGGGCCATTACTGAGTAAAATAAGGGCTCCCTGAACACGAGCTCCGCTACACTGACGGCGGACCTGCTAATTGAGCCGGGTGCTAAGTGACTAACAGGCGGGGAGCGCCTACAGAGAGGTGATTCACATCCCAAAACGGATGGAGCGGGAGGGATGGTGAGAGATTTCATCATGCTACTCAGAACGGCACGAAACTTAAAACCGGGAAATTGTTATTTCTGGAATTTTCCATTTAATATTTTTGGACCGGAGTTGACCGCGGGGAACTGAGACCCAGGAACATGAAACCACAGATAACGGAGGACCACTGTACAATACTTAAAAGTTGCGAACGGAGTAAATCTTAAATCTTCTCAAAAAAACAAAAAATTGGGAACGATGTGACGTAATGCAGGTGTTAACTAACACATGATAATCGCTTTGCAAAACCTAAGGGTATTATATCCATGCATCATATATCTTAGGTTTGCATAATGTTACATGTCAATTACAATTCGATAAAACTGGAAACAAATTTTAAGTAACAAAATTTTTTTTAAACGATTGTAACATTTAAAAAAACCCTCGTTGGTGGAGTGAAACTCATTTGTGTAACTAATGCCGGGGGATCCCACCAGGAAGCCTGCCGGCTACTCCCCGCCCAGCCTCTGGACCTTCCCGTCTGCCTGTTCTCAGCCAGGAGCCAGCTATTAAACCCACGGACGATGAGCACTTAGAACCATCCCTGGCTCACGGAACGACTTCCTAACGGCCTGTTCTTATTATCTCGGTTGTGATTCCATCTAGCGCTTTACGAGCTTCAGGTGGGAAGTCCTAGTTTAGTAAGATACCAGCAGGTCCTCCTAGGACGAAAAATCTCCTAGAGTGCTAAGCAAGCGACGGGGGAAAAAAAAATCACGTTTCCTTCCAAATGTTTGAGGAGAAAAATGTAAAGATGTATTGGTGAGTCCCAGAAATGTTCCATCACTAACATCCCTCCCTGGACCACTGACTTGATGGCCAAGGAGCCTCCTTTTGCCATTACCCACTTCCTGTATGCTGTTGCTCTTAGTAACCACATCCAGTAGCTACCCATTTCCTCCCGCTGTCCCCCAGCCGGGGCCTTTTCTTAGAAAATCTCTTCGGAGCCTGGGTTTTCCCTGTGGCTTCACATAGTGAGTCCTGTGATGCCCCTACCACTGACCCGCCCCTCCCCCCGCCCCCAACAAACACAGATGAATCACCATGTTTTCTCTTACCTGGATTCACCTGTCCAGCCCAAGACAGCCATCCACCCAAAGCCCAGCTACCTTCCAGCTGAGGTTGACTCTCATATTCTGAAAACAGAGAGAGGAGAATGGTTCAGTGCAAGCACATGACCATCTGTCTTGCAAGTGCCTTGGGAGTTGCCCCCCGGCTAAATATTGATGCCAGGGTCACAAAAACCCACCAGCAATGTTCCCTGTGGATGACACTATCTGTAAGAAGCCAGTTGTTAGCAAACTGCCAAATCACAGCGTCTTTTGAGCATATCAAATCCCTAATAGAGATTATAATGGCAGAGCAAGGTGTCAAGATAAAGTCATCCAAGGACCAGTTCATAATTGTCAATTAGCTAAATGGTTCTCGAGCACTCATCGTGAAGGCGTAAGCTGGACACACACCCAGCTGCCAACTGCTTAATAAATGTTCCTGCTCTTCATCAGAACAAAAGTAGTAATTTCCTCCTTAAGACTCTTCTCACACCCAAAGCCTCTGGTGGCCACACACTCACACAGTGCCTTCTGCTCAGTCTGCTCTGCCTTCCGAAAAGAGAAGGTGTTCAAACCCTCTGTGCATCATTTTGCCGCAACTACTTCCTGAATCAGAGTGCTCAGCCTCTTCACATCTTAGCCCTCCAGTTCACACTGCACTGCTCGGGTTCCGTGCTCACAGGGACACCAGCCGCCAGGCTCCACGCATGCAGCTTTCGCAATGGCAGTGACCCTGAGAAGCTTCTCCGACTGCAGGCTGAACGTATATCAGGGTCCATTTTTAACATTTACGAAAGCATGTTAACACAAGTGTTAAGTAAGAATAATATGCCATGATGCACCCTTATTCTCACTAATTTTAAATAAATCACTGCTTTTATGAAATTCAAAGGACTGGTAAAGAAGATTTTTAATGATGCAGTTGAGCCTCCTGTGAATATCTTATTAAGTTCTCACGTCTCCTAGTTTGCTAATAAAAACAAGGAGCGAGAATACGGGCACTTTTGTATCGTCCCTCATTGTTGAAGGAGATTAAGGGGGAAAAATAAGTCTTAGGACTTATCGCCAATTTTTTTTTTTCTGTCCCCAGAACTTTTGTTTTCGCTGAAATGCCCTGGTCTCACCCATTCTAAAAAAGTGAGATTTCATTATATGTGAAATGATTCGGGAGTCCACATTCTTCCAGGGTAACAAAATCCCTACATCCTGGGGGAAGGGTGCTGATACAAGAAGCGCGGTACTCCATTCTTGCCTTGGTTAGGTGCACGCATTACATTACCGAGAGACCCAGGGGGACACTCTCTAGGTTTTTTCCCCAGTTATACCCATGAGGGACAGGCTCTTGGGGGGACTACAAGGACTTCAGTTCTCTTTAGACAGACAAAAAAAAAAAAAAAGTGTCCAAAAGTCTAAAAGAAAACCAGAAGGAAATATGATGCTCATTCACTCAAAAAGCACCTCGTGTCCCATAAACCTGACCTCGACTTCTCTCAGGCAGAGAAAACTGGGTTGAACGAAGGCAATCGTTTAAATAAGGAACTCTCTAAATGCCCCATATCCTGGCTTCAGCACTAGCAGTGTGGGAGGAGGGTGGAGCAGAGAGCTAGGGTGTCTCTCCAGAGGGGGTCCAGCTCCCACCTCAGTCTTGAGGCTGGATAACCTTGAGCAAGTGTCTGGTTTACATCGTAAATGGGAGACTGGATTAGAGGGGCTCTGAGCCCCTTTCCTGCTAAACCTTACCATTCTGTGAGCCTACCAGCTGGCCTGGGGATCTTCGGTTTTGCAGGCATGTCATTTGACTGGTTGGATTTGTGGAGAGAGGGTCCTGAACTATAAAAAAGGAGAAGGAAGCTGAGGAAAATTACGTGTTAGACACAGCACAGCTGTGTTTCCTAGAAGGACTTGATGACAAGCCTGGGAAGTAGACTCTAGATGGTGGCCCTTCACTCATCACCTCTTCTTTGGCACTTCCTGGGTGCTAGCAGACTGTAGTGGGCACTTAATAGCCTTACCTTGTTTCATCTTCACAACAGCCCTGAGAGGCAGGTGCAGGTGGTAGTGACTTTTAGTTGCCTCCCAATATCCACCCCACCTTTCTTTCTTACTAATGGAACTCTGGGAACGTGTCTGCCTGGAAAAATTGCTATATTAGTTATTGCTGTGTTAACAAATAAACCCCAAAACTTAGCACCTGGAAACAACAAATGTTATTACCTCGCAGTTTCTGTGGAGCAGTTTTGTGGGCCTTTTAGACCACATCTCTCAAGAAATCGCAGTCAAAATGTTCACCAGAGCTGCAGTCATCTGAAGGTTTTACTGGGGGAGGACATTCTTCCAAGTTCATGAGGCTGTTGGACTGAGGGCCTCGGGTCCTCGCTAGCTCTTGGCCAGAGACATCAATTTCTTGCCATGTGGGCCCTTCCATAGGGTGGCTCACAACATGGCAGCTGACTTTCCTCAGGGATGGTGGTGCCCGAGAAAGAAGCCACCATCTCTTTGTAACTTAATCTCAGCAGTGACATCCTATCACTTTTGCTGTATTCCATTGGTTAGAAAAAAGTTATTAAGTCCAGCCCACACTTGAGGGGAGGCAATTACACAAAGGCGTGAATGACAGAAGGAAGAGATTAGAGATTATCTACCACAGGAACCTTTCCCAGGTTCCCTTGCAGCTAGACATGGCCATGTGACTAAAATCTTGCCAATGAAATACAAGTAGAAGTTGTGCGGTAGGCTTCTGAGAAGACTCCTAAAAAGGTATGTCAGAATGATGTCTTTTCTCTTCCTTGAAGTCTAGAACATAATGGCTGGAGTTCTAGCAGCCACCATGGACCATGAGGTGACCTTTGGAATGGAAGCTAACACAGGAAGACTGACGCAGCCCGGGTCTGTGATGATTTCACATGTCCATTTTACCAGCCTGACTGCTGGCCTCGGGAGTTCTTTCCAGGAGGGCTTTAAGTCACCATTCAGAGCTCTGCCACTCACAGCTGAATCCAGCCTTTAACACTGCGGTATTATCACCTCCACTGTAGAGGGCAGAAGACTGAGGTTCACAGCTACATAGAATTTATCCAAGGTCAAAGGCAAGTAAGTGGTTCAGGCTGGGCTTGACGTGCAATCTGTTTCGTTAAAAAATATAACCTTCTTCCAAGGCTTCTAGAGAGATCCCTGGGGTGGGGTGGGGGTGGGGGGTGGAATCATCTGAGCTCCTGCCCCGTCTTCCAGACAATCTTCCCCATGTGAAGTCAGACAGGAGACAGGAATGGCATGTGATAGAGGGCTGGCAAAACAGTCCCTTTACCAGGGCAGGGAGCAAAGATTGCTGTGTTATTCATCGTGTTCTCTGTCCTTCCTGTGGGAACACGGAGCGAGGAACACTGTGGACTGGGCAACTGTTGACTTGGGAAACGTTCCCAATTTCAGAATAAGTGATAGGGAAGGACGGGCCGAAAGAGCGAAAGGTCTGGATGACAGATGGCGTGTGTTTGAAGGCAGGCGGCCCCAGGCTATGGGCACTGTTTAGTAATGTCCTCTTGGAGCAGGGACAGAAAACTGCTCCAAGGCACAAGGCCACCTCTTTCTGGAGGAGATCCTGATCAGACCCCCGCTAGAGCTGAACGCAAGTTCTCTGGCTGAAATGGGTCATCCCCTAACCAGGGAACTCCATTTCCCATCCCAGGACCTGCCAGAGAAACGGGACTTCCCCGGGTGGCAGAACGGTGCTCGTCCACGGAATGTCTGTGTGGCCTTTTCGTGTGTAAGGACTTCTTTCTTTCACTCCCCTGACACACGGCAGTGCCTTCACGCTGAACATCAAACTCATTAGAGAACCCACGCGGATGAGTGGGGAAGGATTTGTTACCAGCCCATCAATGAGTAAGTAGCATGCCGATGAGTGCTTCTCAAGGGTCAGAGAAGACGTAAGCTAAACATGTGTTTTACTCTTCGGACTGGTCTACACTTGCTCTGCACGAGCATGTCTTTTCACAGATTACAGGGCCTGCCTTTCCTGTATCCAAATATCCTCTAGAATAGTCAGGGCTTTCGTGGTGGCAAGTGTCAGGACTGGAACTCAAACTACAATAAGCAAAAGGAGATGGTTTACTGATTTACCTCACTCAAAAGGAAGGGGTGGATCTAGCGTTGGCACAACCAATTCAGGCCCCAAATGCTGCCGCCCACATGCTCTCCGACTGGGTTTTTCTTCTCTTCTGTTGCAAGTCGGTTCTCATTGCGCAGGCTGCCAGCAACCCCAGGACAGGTTCTTCCAGCACTGAGAATCTTCCCTGGCATGCCCCCTGCCCGGGAAGTGATTGGCCCATTCCATATTGAGGGGGCGCTCTGATTGGCTGGGCCTGGGTCAGGTGGCTAGGAGGGTGGGGTACTGTGAAAGGCAGGCCCTACCGGAATTACATGGCTGGAGAACTTGGGCTCAAAGAAATTGGGGTGCTTCCAGAAAATAACCCACTTCCACTTCAGTCCAACATCACAAATCTGTGGGTAAAGGTTTTCCTGCATTTGCTTGCGAAAACAAGTGCCCGACCGAATCCAGATGGGTCTGTCAACATGCTGCCACTCCTGAATCTGGTGTGGGGCCCCTTCCCCTTCGCCATCCTCTGCCCCACTGTCTGTCTGCCTGGCGATCGCCCCTCATTCTCCTACCTGCTTCTGTTTGCACTGGGATCTTAACCGCCAGCTACAAAGTTTCTGGGACAGAATCTGTTCGCCCTCCAGGTGTGCCCGACCGAGGGTCGACTTTATTGAAGAGCCCTCTGACAGCTACCTTCCAGCCCTCTGAAGACCCGAGAGCTGCTGATAAGCCAGGCTGTCAATCTCAGATGACATCTGACCTTCCAACTCCAACAGGCTGAGTGGCAGCTGAGGGCAAAGCCACAGCTGGATACTGACAGCTCTCGGCTGCAAAGAGGGGAGGGGAGGGAAGTGTAGACCCCGCCCATCCTCTGGGACAAGCAGATCTGATTTGCTCAATGTACCCCAGTGCTAGCTGAAGAGAATTCATTTATGCCCCCCCACCCCCAAATGGCTTGGGCCATCAAATAAAGCACCCCTTTCCAAGGGGCACGACTTCCTATTGATGACCCTGCCCATTTGTGTCTGGTCACAGCCATCTTAGCAATGGCCAGGAAGGAGTCCAGGGGCAGGAAAATGTGGCGGGGTTACAAGGCGCCGTCCGGAGAACCTTCAGGCTTGGCGCCTCCGTGGTGTCGGGAAGCTGGTCGACATCCACGGCTAGCTGCTGCTGCTGCTCTGTTACTGATGCAGAGATCGGGGCAGGCAGCGCTCCCCAGAGCGGATGTTTGTGGCCAAATGAGCATCCCGGATGCAGATGGCAGCGGCGCGCCTCCAGAGTTAGGCCGGACCTCAGGAGTCTCTCATTTCCTTCTTTTACAGGCGCATCTTCACCCCGCACTGGGCTGTCAGCCTGCTGTTTTAAAGGAGGGGCTCCGGCCCACCTTTCTTCGGAGTCCTGTTTGATCACCGTCCAGGTCTACGTCTTCTGTGTGGCCACATTCCCCCCCGGTGCATGTTGTACCCTATTTTCCTAGTTACTGCACCCTTTTGGAGGCAAAGGAGAGAATGAACACAGTAAAGGGACGCTGGTCCTGGCAGACACAGGGATGGACTGGAGGCTCGTTTTGTTTCCAGGCTCCATCTGAAACCTTCTTTTGCCATTTCCACTGGCCCCGTTTACGACCGTAAAGTCATGGCTAGACTCGAGTCCATTTTAGAACGTTTAGCTTTCTTTAACTCTCTCTCTCTCTCTGGGGCTGGGGTCCAGAGGGACACAGAAGCGAGGCTGCAGAGGCTTCTAAAGTCCCAGCTCAAACTCTCCCTCTGCGGTGGGACATTTGCTTCCAGAACTGAGCTGTTTCTCAGCACATCAGTCTATTTTTGCAGGAGAGCTGGCTGCCCCACGCCAAGGTTCCTTACCACAAATAGAACTCTGGAAGGGCCCACTGGTTTCCTCCAGGCTTTCAGACACCTCTTCGCATTTCACTTGGCTTCCCTTCCCCAGCCTCAAAAGGGAACGTTTGGAGCCCCTTCTCTTCGGCTGTGACTGCAGGCCCCTCCAAGGTTCTCCAGGGGATTCCTTTCGGGTGGCAGCGAGCCTGGCCTGACTCTTCAGCTCCGGCCTCGGGCACGCCCCGCTGCCGCTCCTCGGAAGCTGAGCTGCGAAGCCCCAGGGGTAGCCAGAGAGCCAGTGTGCATCCCAAACTGTAGGCTCAGCCCTGAGTGAGAGGGTAAAACAGACAAACCACCGGTGTCGCTGTCCCTTCAGACCCCCGGCCTCTCTGAGTGCCTCAGGCCCCCACCTGTCATTTAAGACAGGATTTGAGAACTCACCTTGTAAACCGTCACGGGCAAGTGACATACAAATGAGGCATTTACCTACCAAGGGGAGGCCCAAAAGTTGAAACGAAAAGCAATCCCCGTGAGTCGAACCGAAACGAGCGGGGGAAAACAAGACATCATCTCACTAACCTGTCAACCAGGTAAGAGGTGGCGGTGCCCAAGATCGGCTTTGGTTCGTCAGAGTCCGTGGTTAGAAGAAGCAGGGGAAAGCCCCTTTCTCGAGGCCTTTAAGACAGAGCTTCGGAAGATTCCAGAACAAAAACAAGTCCAGTTTTTCTAAAAAGAGTCCCACTTATGGATCTCAACTCCTTTTCTCAGGCAGCATGGCCTTCAAAGCTCAGTCTCTGGCAGATAGACTGGGTTCAAATTTCAGGTCTGCCACTTAGTAGCTCTGTGAACTTAGGATGTTTCTAAACTGCTCTAAGCTTTCCTTTCCCCTCCCAAGGGAACAAAGGGAAAAATAATAATGCGCCTGGCACATAATAAATCTCGAAGTCTGAATAACATGTGTCTACAGGAGCTAGACCCTTACTTAACATGAAAGAGTGACATTTTCCACATGGTCCCAATTATCCAAACTAAATTCGATACAAACAAGCTAAGAGGTGCCGACTCCCAACGTGAACTAGAGGTGGATGTGACCTTGCCCTTGGATTTGCTCCCAGTCACCCCGGCTTTGGTTTGTAAACAAGTGTGTGCATTTCCCTTGCAATAGAGACAGCTTTCCCAAGACTAGCGGCTCCCAGACCTGAGCGGGCACCTGAACACCGGCGTGGCTGGTTTCTGGGCTGCTGGCCCCACCCTCGAAGCTTCTGACTCAGTAGGACCTGGGTGAGGCCCAAGAATTTCCATTTCCAAGAAGTTCTCAGGTGATGCTGCTGCTCCTGCTGCTGCTGGGAAAGAGGAGCGTCAAAGGCCTGGGCATGTCTCCCACCCCCCCTCTTGGCTCTGGGCCTTGCGGCCTCCCCTGAGAGTGAAATGATTAGCTGGCTCCCGAGGCGGGTGTTTTGGACGCTGCTGCTAAGGATCTGTAGTTCTCTGGCAGAAGCGTGAACTGGAAAGCAGTCTGGCCATACAGATCGAGAGCCACGAAGAGGGGAAATGTGGTCCCAACCCAGTGCGCTGACTCCTGATGATCAGGACAGTGCAGATGAGACTCGGGGACACAGCGATCCTGCCACCCCAAGTCCCTCAGCAGGTCTCCCTCCGTATGGACATATGGCAGTGTCGAGTCTTGGTTAGGCACATGCTATTGTAGTCAGTTACCCTGAGGCTTAAATTCCAGCTCAGCCACTGACCACGACCTCCAGGGCAGGTGACTGAACCCACCTGGACCTTGGTTTTATCTCCAAGTGGGGACAAGAGTACCTGTAGTTCAAAAACTCATTAAGTGCTTCGAATAGAGCGCGTTCCAGTACACCTTTCCTGTTATTATTACAGAAGAAACACAGTGGAATGGAGACGAAAATCTACTTTCTAAAAGCAAAGATTAAATACTGGGGCAGGGTGCTGACCTTAAAATGGAAAGTTCCAGAGAGTGAGGTTGCATGTTTTCAAAGAGACTCCTGCTCCCTCCCAGCGTGTGCGTGGACCAGGGACGTGGCAGGGGGCCGGGAAAGAGCTCCACGAGCACCCACTCCCTGGGTGCTTTCTGTCCTCACTCAGCGAGCTGCTCAGTGACCCCGTGAAGAGGGTGGCGGCGGTCCTGTCTGACAGCCGAGGAAACTGGGACTGAGCCAGCTCCTCGGGCTCTCACGGCGGGGAACTAGGCTCGGGCCTGGGCAGCCAGCAGGCCCCGACGCTGCGCCCGAAGCGCTGCCTCCAACGTCCCCAATCCCAGCGATTCACGGAAACGCTCCCGAGAGGCTACGTGGGGGAGAGAGAGAGTGGAAAAGGGAGACGGCGAGGGCTCTAAGGTGCTGCCAGGTGGGGGCTCCTATCGCCTATCCATCGGGACGCCACATGCTTCTCGAGTCACACACGCCGGGCGGAAGCTGAAGTCGACTGGACAACGGCGAATTGTGGGGGCCTGTAACAGCAGCGGAACACCCGAGGGAGCCCCACGCCCGCCACTTAGACGCGGCCTCCGCAGGCGGGCAAAAGCCGAAGCTTCTGAGTCACAGCTACTTGTCAAAGTAACCTGTAGGCACAGCGTTCTGAGATACTACTTCGTTTTGACCCCGTCCAACAAATGGAGGACTCCCTCCTGGGTAAGATCAGTCCTTCTTGAGTAAAATGAGGGACTCTTGAGTCCCCAGATTCTGGGCTGAAACTATGAGACTAGGCCGGCTGGACCACAGTGCCCAGAGGGCGGATGTGGAAAGAATTTTACACTCCTCATCACCAACTGGAACGTGGTCGAGAACCACCTTCAGACTAAGCGTCCACCGTGTTGGCTCAGAAACCCCGTCCAGGCAACCAGGTTGAACAGCACTGTCCCCCACCTGTCCCTGAGCTAGAGGAGACAAGTGTCAGAAGGCTGGAAACCAGGCCTCTGGCTGGCCTCAGAAATACGGCAAGACATGTCCATGGACAAGTTGTACAAGCCAGGCATGAATCCACACGAGTCCACAACGTACACTCTCAGACAAGGTTCCTTGGCTTCAAGCTTCCTTTTAAAAAAAAAAAGTAGGCATGGGGGTTCAATGTGTTTTCTTATGAAACGTTAATACTCCCCTCTGCCCGGCCAATGAGCCAATCAGAGGGCTCTTTTTTGTTATCCTGTCTTTTCTGATGGGATTATCTTATCTAAAACATTTCCATTTTAAAAGACCCTCATCACCAGGCCCAGCCACACTGAGAGCTTTCTCAAGTTCAGGTTCACTGCATGACTAGACAAAGCAGGAGGCCAAGACAGAGACAGGCGAGCGGCTGAGGACAATTGGATGCAAAGATTTACTCCATGAATCACGTGGGGGAAAAACAATTTAAATTGAAGTCATGAAACTTAAGTCATAAGATTTAAAAAAAAAAAAAAGAAAGAAAGAAAGAAAAAAAAGCATCTCAAAAGATTGCACTATTTTTAACACTCACTGGTTTCCCAGATCAGAGAGACTGGCCTGACCTTGGCAATAACCAAGGGTCACAGAGTTTTCCTCTCTGCGTGAAAAGAAGAGACGCAAAATCGTTCAGGTGGGAACCGCACATGCAGAAATGAGGAAACCCTCCCTGTGTGGCCGAACAGCAATGATGGCACATTTCAAATACACACACACTCAAGACCCACACTTGTTATTAGGCCAACAGATTTTTGCGCCAGGCACCAAAGCAACCCAATAGGAAAGTTCTCCACAAATGGTGCTGGCATAACTGGATACCCTCCGGGAAGGAAGGGACCTCAACCCCTGTCTCACACCATACACAGAAAACATCAATTCAAGATGGACCCTAGACTTAAACATAAATGCTACATGAAAGAGTAGTTTTACAACTTGGGGGTTCTTAGAAAGAACATGGAAAAAGTTGAAAACAGATTTCATTAAAATTAAAAACTTCTGCCCAGGAAAAGATACTGTTAAGAAAATAAGTTGCTGGGAGAGGACATCGTGAATGTTCTCACCACAAAAAGATGGCGTGTGGCGGTGGGGTTGGCTAGTGCTACGGTGGTGATCCTTGGGCACTGTCCACTTTAAACTTAACACGATGTCATGTGTCAGCTGCATCTCAGTAAAGCTGGAAAAAAGAAAAGAAAGAAGCCAGCCATAGACCGGGACTAAAAATTCGCAAAGCAGCTGTATGACAAAGGACTGGAGAGACTGGCACTCTCTGACATCATCGGTGAGAGTATGAGAAGACCACCCGACAGAAGAACGCTCTTCGGCTTTGTTCTCCGGACGTGCCTATGGTGCGCAGTAATTTGCTTGTGCCGAATTGCAACCCCTCTGCTATTCCTGGATAAACACATTTGCTGCTCGATAGCCTTTGCTGCTTAATTTTTAAGGTTGACGATGTTCGGGTTGCATTAATCAGAACCAATAAAACGTACACTCCGTATTTGAACGTTCCGCCGTTAAGTTTTATATCCACCGACCCCCCAAATATAAACAAACGCTGGACTCTCACTAATGGGAAGCATGCTGAAATATCTGGGGCAGGGAGTGTACAGATGTTTGCAACTTAAGGAATGCACCAAAAACTAAGATGAATCGATGTGGTGGATGGACAGAAGGATGGCTGAATGGCGATGTAATAACATAAATATAACGAAACGCACAGCCTCGGTGGTGTGTAAATGGGTGCTCACTGAACAATTCTGTGTGTGTCTGAAATTTTCCGTAACGAAATATTGCAAGGGGGAGGGGGCGGGGGGGTAATAGACAAATACAAAGCTATAAAAATGGACGGGCTGCAGCCCTCGGTCTCCGCCCCAGCTCCAACGTCAAAGAACTACAAACCTGTCCGCAGGGAAACGCTGAGGGCTCCACCCCAGGCCTGACCCCAGATCTGGCTGCAGGGTTCCAGAAGGGTCGGAACCACAGCACCAGCACACCATGCCCCTGGGCCTCAGTATCCGGGCCAAAGAACCGTCCCAGGGTTTTATGCCCAGAAGAGACATCGAGAATGCCTGCTGTGGATGTACGGAAAGGGAAAAGGGCCAACCCCGTTCAACCGTTTAAGTCACTTGAGACCGTTGGGAAAATAGGGCTCTGCTGGGTATTTAATTTTGAGCCAAATTCCACGTGACCATACCTATGTCAGCTCTAGCTACCAGAAACAGAGACGGTAAGGGTTTCAGATAGAAAGCGTAATCTTCAAATACAACTACAATTTATATGCTGTGCATGCCGGACATTTATTTTACATAATTTCACGTATCCTCACATTCACCATGTGAGATAGGTTTACTATCCTGAGTTTAAAATGGAGGAAATTGAGGCTCAGAGAGGATAAATAATAACGTGTTCAGGAATACAGAGCTGGGGCCGGAACGCACCCTCTGGAACACAGGGCCTTTCTAGAAAGCACTCCTTCCCGAGCCCCTCTCTGGACCAGGAGTGGCATGGGGTGCAACCTGTGTGTTCGCAAAGATTTTTGAGTGGGAAGCTCGGGGTTTCGGGGAACAATGAAGAATCTCATTACCTTGGGACAAGGAGCCTGCTCTCTCCCACGGAAGACCGGGGGCGGTCAGACCACCACCCATCTGCGTGCTGGCGGTGCCCTCGTGTGTGCTTGTCGTAAGGACGCCAATCGCAGTCTTCGGTAGGTTCTCTCTCTCGTTCACTAGTTAAAAAGAAGCGTCAGGCACAAGTGTTTGTCCCCGTGAGTTTCCACGACGTGGCGGAAATACAGCAGGACCTTTTCAACCCCTCCTTCCACATCTTCCTTTCCTTCGTCTTTACCCTCCCTTCGAACCCCCTCTGAGCTGTGCGCAGTGAGTGACAGCTTTAGAAGGGCTGGGAGCTCCTTCCAGCTGGGTTTGGGTTTGTAACTTCGTGGCTGTCAAACTCCTGGGGACAGGAGAGGAAGTGGAAGGGGAGATGTTAAGAGGCTCTTAATGAGGGGGGTGGAGGGGAGAGGGCGGGGGTGGGTGGGTGGGTTGGTGGGTGGGGATTATCTTATAAATCTGAATTCTTGTAACACCAGGGTGAGAGCTCAGGTTCCCGCCATGTGGAAAAGACGCAGACCTTCCTGCATAGCCATGTACCAGAGGCTTAACTCTAGCACCAGGCGCCCGACTCACTGAGGTGGGAATAGGGGTTACAAGTGAAAAGAAAAAATCCATAAACACCAGGCTTGATGACTTACCAGAGATCTTTAGAGAGAAATGACACCTATGTAGAAATCAAATACATCACTTACTTATTTGACAAAAAAGAGAGAAAGGAAGAAACCAGAATTCTATGAAAATGTCTTTAATTTTCATCTTTTGGAAATACATTTTTCATTTTTATTTCCATGATACAAAAATGTTAAATATCTAACAATGATCTATAGGAAGCAGCTCTACTGAAGTAGACCCACGGAATTCTGTCGCTGTTGTGATCTGCTTCAACACAGAAAAGGCTGGTACATGTAGATTTGTCATGATTTCACACACACACGCACGTACACACGCACGCACGCACACGCACGCGCCACCTTACACCCAGCCGGTCACCTAAACAGAGGAGACAACCAAGCTAAGACACTGACGAGTGAACACAGCACTGAATATAAAAACAGAAATTAACTTTTTTACTTGTCCTGCCATGAGACTCACATCTTAGGAAAAATAACTCTAAATAAATATGCCCCGAGGCCAAGGCATATGTCAAGCTCCTTTATGGGTTGGTGTGGGTAGAGATTTTCCTACTGGAAAAACAAGCTTGAGGGCTCCACAGTTTCAGGCATCGAAGGTAGGAAGCAGATGGATACAACTGGTTTCTCCGCGGGGGCATGGGGACCACGTGCTGCGAGCGCCCCCGAATCTGAGCACGAGGCGGCGGTGAGAAGCTCTTGCCGCAGGAAGGAGTTGGAGCCCAAATTCATGATCGCAGCACCCAGGACGGCCAGCTCTTCCTGCGTGTTTCACAGCTGGCATCCCCCATCAGGTGGATTCCCGAGCACACTAAATTTATGACACGGAAGGTTTCCCACGAGCAACGAATAACTGGTTACTAACGTACACGTTCACGACAGCCCGGAATCGTGCTGAGTGTGAGCAGACAGTTTACATTAAAAAGGGAGGGGAAAAAAAAAAAACACAGCCACAAAAAAATACAAGCTGGGTTTTTTTTTTTTTTTCAGGAGACACACTTGGTTTCAAACCCCTCCCACACCACACTTATTAGACACGGTATGGCTTCCCAACGCGCCGGCTGCCTCTTTCTCAGCTACGGCACCCGCGATTGGTTTCACTCCGGTCTTTGTTACCACGTGTCAGGAACTTCGAAGAGCTTGGCGGAGCTGTCCGAGATGCTTCCTGAAGGGAAAGGACAAAACAAGATGAACGAGGAGAGAACAGAGCGACCGGCTCGGGGTGGGGCGGCTGCGCGGACGCAAGGGGGAAAGGTCCCCAGACAGGTCTTGACCGTGGACAGCGGTGCCCTGCGAACAGAGGTGATGCCACGGACACGTCACAGGTAGGCTCACTGAGGGGTCTCCCTCCCGCCTGGCTGCCTGTTTACTTGATGGGACTTAGCATGAGATGCTTACATCTCCCCGTGAGCACGCATACCATATTCTTCGCTAGCCACCATGCTGGGCACTTAGTTCATTTGCTTTTCAGAAAAGCCGCTGGTATATATCCCCATTTTGCAAATGCAAGAACAGGTTCAGAGAGGCTAGGGGAGTGGCTGAGATGGGGTTCGGGTCCTTCCACAGCACCGAGATCGCCGCCACAGTCCCAGAAGTCTGGATTTCTGTGTTCTGTGGTTTATGAGAAATTCCAGGGTCTCATGGCTATAGGATGGAGGGTTCAGAGACCTCGAAAGGGGCAAAAGAAGCTTGCGGCCTTTTCCGATCTCAGCTACACCGGCTAAGGTTTTCCTGTACTGAAGGGACCTCTTCCATTACAAGCGGCTTTACCCCAAAGTTAGAAGCCTTCTTCTCCATTCACACCACCTTCTGCAGCAGGAGCGGCAACCTGATCAGGGCCTGGAGCCCCGGTGTCCAGAGCGGAGTGAGTGGGAACTAAGTAAGGAAAGGGTGTGTTCATAATAGAAAGTGTGACAGGCCAGGGCTCTTGCATATCTGGTGTCCTGCAAGAGTCACGCCACACACTGAAGGGCTGGCGGTGGAAACCGGCCAGCCACAGCTGCGGACACTCCAAGGTTTCCAAAGGGAGGAGGTCTTTGAAAATGGGGAGCGGCTCTCAAATACTCCCCTCCCCAGAACAACTAAATACTGCAGGTACACAGTAAGACAAAACTAGCCTGTGGCCTCCTTCACGCATTCCTACAGAACCTGCTGGAAGGGAGGACGATGAACATCAATAAAGGCATCTGTATACTTCACATATCAAAGAAATATTACGGCAGCCAATTAGCCATTATAATGGTAAACCACAAGGCCAAAAGATAAATAGCCACAAGCAAATGCGCTGTCATACCCGTAACACTTACAGTAGGACCTGTTAGCTGATGGGAGTGTGTGTGAGCATGGGGCACGCCGTCACACACACAGGAAGGCGCTCCGTGAAGGGCTAATGAGAAATCATGGAATAAGCAAAAGCTTGGGAGCAAGGAGAGTCTGGCTTGACCATTTTACTTGCTGGATGCCTTTGAACAACTCTCACTGCATCTATAAGATGGACTGACTACTGTATGCCACGTCGGACTCCTGTGATACAGCAACGTTCCTGGCACAGAGTCAAGTTTTAATGCATATCAGGTCCCCTTCCCTGATCGATAAGGTGGCCCGACATGGAGTATGGCTGCTCCCCAGGAAGCCAACAGTCTGCAGTGGCAGATACTACTTTTCCCTGCCTAAAATGTGCGGCTGCAGAGAAAGAATAATGTGGACAGAGGAACCAGAACTTAGGGACCATCTAAAGGAGACCCAAACCAGAGGGGACCTGCAGGTCACTGTGGTGTTCTTTCCAGCACTTTCCAGAAAGGGAGTGTGGTAGACTGTGCAAGGATCAGTCTCAAAGCTGGTGGACAAGAAGCTATGGCTAGTTTCCCAGGAAACTCATTTTCACAGCCCTGTTTTACTAGAGTGCAAAGAATTATTCAGGAACAGTTTTTCTTTTTAAACGAGATAAACTGAAGGACATCTGGGACATCTGTCTCCTACTTTGATGGACCTTAAGGCATACCTCGCACCATATACAAAGATGAACTCACAATGGATTGTGCATCTAAGAGTAAAATCCCAAACTATAAACCTTCTAGAAGTAAACAAAGGAGAAAATCTTTGCAATCTTGAGTCAGGCAAAGATTTCTTAGATATGACACCAAAGGCATAATCTAAGGGGAAAAAAATGATAAATTGGATTTCATTAAAATTTAAAACTGCTGCTATTTAAAAATACTGTTAAGAGAATGAAAAGATGAGTACCAGACCTATCAGGGTAATGATTCTGTAAGGTACATAAATGTCTAATTACTATGTTATATACCTGAAATTAATATATTGTATGACAACTGCAATTGAAAATAATTTTTTTTTTAATGTGGAAATAATAGAACTCTGTAAAGTACCCAGAAGATATTTAAAAAGAGAGAGAAAATAAAAGTTTTTTTAAAGCACAGTCTGGAAAAATTTGCAAAGTACTCAGAAGAACCTGTATCCAGAATATATACAGAACTCCTAAAACCTAATAAGGAGGAAATGAACGACTCAAAGAAAAAAAAAAATGAGCACAAGATTTGAACATTTTACCGAAGATGAGATTTGGGTGGCAGATAATCACATAAAGATATACCTAACATCATTAGTCGTTAGGGAGATTCAAATCAAAGCCGTGATGAGATACCGCCACACACCCATCAGAATGGCTAAAAAAGACAATCCTAATACCTGTCAATGTGCAGAGCTACTGGAACCCCTACCCTGCTGGCAGGAATGCATAATGGAAACAGTGTGCCAGTGTCTTAGAAAGTTAAATATACACTTACCATATGACCCAGTAATTCCACTCCTAGTTATTTACCCAAAAGAAACGACAACTTAGTTCATACAAAAACCTGCATCCAAACGCTTATAGCAGCTTGGTTCTTAGTTGCTGAAAACTGGTAACAGTCTAAATGCCAACTGGCAAAATAAACGAATAAACGGCAATCTACCCATAAAACAGAATATCGCTCGGCAATAAGAAAGAATGGATCACTGATACATACGCCACCACAAAAGCATCTCGAATGCATTATGCTTACGACTCAAAAAGTTACCTATTGTATGATTCCATTTATATGACATTCTGAAAAAGGCAAAATTACAGTGATAGAAAGCTGATCGCTGGTTGCCAGGACCCAGGGGGAGGGGGAGGGACTGACTACAAAGGGGCGGGAGGGAATCTTCCGGAGCGATAGAGCTGTTCTGTATCAGGGTCGCAGTGATGGTTATGTGACTACACACATTTGTCAACACTCACCCAATCGTACACGTAAAAGTGGTAACTTCCATTGAACGTAAATTATACCTTAACGAAGCTTTTTCTGGAGAAGGTATTGGGAATGTTGTTTAAAAAATCCAATACAATTTTCATAGAAAATACGCTGATGATTAAAGTTATTTGCCCAAGAATTTTTCAAATGGAGAAAAAACAGGATACTAAATTGCATACAGTATGATGCCAATGATGTATAAAAATGATAGGTAGAGTAAACACTAATTATGGGGTTTCGTTCTCTTCTATTTTTCTTCATTTTATATGCTCTCATAGTGAGCGCATCATTTTTATTAACCACAACAACGAAAGAAATTAAAAAGTGGCAAACACAATAGGTTATTGTTTCTGCTTATTTACCTCTGAACTAACTAGAGTGAAAAGGAGAAACTCAGAGGGAAGATTTCTCTCTCCCCTCAGGTGAATCCAAAACCTCCAAAAAAACTACACAGTACACTGGAAATTTGCCACCGTGTAATTTTCTAGGGTGGAATTCTGTATACAGAAAGATCTCTGGGGTGCCATATAAAAGTTTTTAACTAGGAAGTTGAAAGGGCGTGGGAATGGGGTAGTTGCCCACGCCCAGCAGGCGCGGCTCCGGAGCGAGGGCGGGGGGGGGTGGCCCTCTCGCAGTGCACACCCCACGTGCCACGTTCAGGTGGAAACTACGTGTTAACCAAGTAATTGCGAAGCTCCTTGGGAGGCCACTGACTTCCTAGCCTGGTCGCTCAGGTGGCTCAGGTGGCTCAGGCGACCGGCAGCAACACCAGCAGATCTAGACCTGTACCAACACGTGGAGACTGCGGCTCTAAGTAGATCAGAAACTTTTACACTGTGACCCTAAGGATTTGAGCTTGAAACGTTCAGCAGATTAGTCAAGACTCCAATAAAATCCACGGTTCTTCGCAAACACTTCACGGTCTAATGTGTTGCGTTGTAAACGCAAGGGGGAGAAAGACTTGGAGCAACCTCTCTATTACATGACAAGAGTCAACAGGAACAGACACTCTCCCGGCACTCCTTGGGGGACGCTGTCTAATGGGGTGCTGATGGACCCTCCGGCGACTAGATGGCCCGTGAGCACCCTGGGCAGGGCCAGTCTGCGCAGCCCGTGATTTCCAGAAGAGGTGAGGGGGTGAGGTGAGGCCGAGGCTGGGGCTTCTCCAGACACTGGGAACACGTCCCGGAGGCAGCTTACTCCAGCATATGGTACACGAAACGGTTTTCCTTTATGTACCAACCAAGAATGTGCCTTGAATTCCTCAGAGGAAAGGTACACAGCACTACTCATCATAATAAATATTAAAAGAGGGGACTTACATTACACATTTGCTTCCAGAAAAGGACAGAAACAACAATGAGTAAGAGAAAAACACTACGTATATAATACGTACATAACATTGAAGCCCCAAAGGGGAATGGTCGCTTAGATTTTTATCACGTGACTTCATCATTTGAAAATCTAGGTTAATAGTTGCTGTAAATCGTCTCCTTGTACAGAATCCTTTGCTTCCTCTAAAGTTTGGATCAATTACACACTGCGGAGAGGTGCAATGGGTGAGCTCTGGGTCACACGGCTCCCCCAAACCGGCAAACCATCTATATTTGACTTTGGAAGTTTATAACTCTTTGAGACTCAGTTTCCTCTATAAATTGAAAGTATTATCATACCTTATTGGGTTTTGATAAGGACTAGATAAGGTAAAAAAGGATATCGTGGCACAATGTCTGTTATATAATATAAACTCAATAAATGGTAATTTAGCACATTTTGTTATCTGGGAAGAGGGAGTCTAGTACTTAACACTTTGTGTACCTTAGATACTAAAATGTATAAGAAAACTGACAGTTTCGTGTGGGATTTATTAAGCATCAATTGTCCCGAGATTGCTACACAGTACAAGATATTCTATGGTCCTAGCTACTTCTTCTTTGGAAAAGAGAAACTTCCCTACAGATGAAGTACTGTTTTTAACGTTCTTTACGCCCTCACTGACAGTGCTGGGGACCCAGCACACCTCTGTAAAGCCCCTGAATACCTGTCAGGATACTGTCCCCAGCAGGAGAGCTTAGACGTGACACCCTGGGACCTTTCTCTGTAGGACAGGCTTTCCCACACCGTAGGAAACACTCGAAGGCAGCTCCAGCTCACACCCAGGCCAGCCGCTCCCAGCTCCTGCTACACTGGGCCTCTGTGATGACTGCAGACCCTTCACAGGGGCTGAACTCTGTCCTCTGACTCACAGGATCTTATAAAGTAACTGAGCAGGCAGAGTTTGTTGTCTCAACAGGTTCAGCATCTGACTGCTTGACCTACATCCTGCTAATCCTATTAGGACTAAAGGCTTACAATAAGCCAGCTGAAAGGATTCATTAAACAGCTACCCTTCGAAAGTCCTGCTCAGTGAGTGGTGCTCCAGAAGAAAGCTCGATTCTCTCAAAGTCTTTGATTCAATTAAAATTTGCAAGATTTTTCCTCTTTTTAGCAGGCCTGACAATGAAGTAAAAAAATCTATCATTTTTTTAGCTCACATCTTGTGGCAGTGACAGCTTTACTGTCAATGGGAGAGAAAACTATTTTAATGACGGTATTATAAATTCAAAACCCCAAATAACTCATATAAAGTTTTCACTTAAAACCATGGAAGTTATAAAAGGAGCTAATCTATTAATGCAGTCTATTATTAGGTATTTTAATTTTAATACCTTTAAGATTATGCTGAGATAGAAGGGAAGAAACCCTGAAATCTTGTCCCTGAGAAGTGACAGATAAACTGAAGAATTCAAGAGAAGAGATATGAAAGAAAAAAAAAAAAAAAAAGGAGACCCCCTCTCCCCAGACACACACACACCAAATCGTGCTCAGAGTGATCTCTAAAAGTCACGCTAACATTTAATATTTCACATTTGTCGAGAAGGTACAATTGGCAGTGGTAGCATCACAGATGAAGACCAAGTATGCTGCAGATTAAAAACATCTCCAGTATGTATTTCAGGGAAAGAAAGGGAGGCAAGTAAAGGGAGGCACTCTGATTCAAGGAGACAGTTCGTATATACAATTTAGGCTTCAAACGAGAGTTGAGGTTTGCAGCTGAAGTTAGGTGTCAGCATACTGCACAACAACATACCGAACATTCTGCGGCTTCTTTGATTTCGTTAATATCAGTGAGACGTAGGAAACGTCTACGGTCAGACGGGGCCACATGCAAAAAAAGGAATGAACTGAAACACGGTGGGATCCTAGGTTGGGTGTGAATCAAGTTCCATTGCTTTACTACCTTTCTTTGATTGGGCTGTTGGTTCTAAGCAGCGTAACTGACTGTCAGGGTGGGGGACAGAGGAGAGGAACAATGGCAGCCAGGGCTGTGGCCCTCTCATCCTGAGCAGACAGTACAGACCTGCGCCTACCAGAACCAGCTTTCTTACAGGGCAGAATTAAGGGCTCCGCGCCCTTGGGTGAGTCAGGTCAACTTTTCGGTCCCTGTAAAACAGCCCATGATGACTATCTCAGATTTAAACGGAAGAACTTCTGTTGAGCATTAAGTGTCATCATGCTGGATCCTTAGCCAGCACTCAGTCAGCAGCAGCTGTAATTATCGTCACCCTGACAGCTGCTGGACCAGGTTATGGCCAGATCTGAGGAGCAAAACCCCTCCTCCCTCACACTCTGGCCCTGTAGAGCCCGGTGGGCAGGAAGGGCTGAGTTAGGCCATGGACCCTCATGCCAGGGTGACGGGATGTGGGATTTAGCGTCACGCGGGCTGGGGCTCACCTTCGGGGTCTGCTTCTTACTACCTACACACAGACCTGTACATGTCTCTCCACCTCCCTGAGCCCCCAGACACCTGCATCACCGAAACAAGGAGGGAATTCCCTATGTCAGACCTGTTGCGAGAATGAAACTCAACGAGGAGAGAAAAGATTCCTACTACAGCTTCTAGCACACGATAAGCCCTCAACGTGCTAATTTCCTGTTTCCTTTGCTCCTTACATAATTCTGCTTATGAGAGAAATCCAGGGCTGCCTGGGTTTTGCTAGGAACAGTGAAAACTCTGCTACTGAAAATAACATGTGTAGGAGTAGGCCTCTGTGCGCGTTTAAATATACATTTAAAATGCAGAGGCTCCTTTAAACACATCAGCAAAACCTCTCAACCATGGGGGAGCGAGAAGACACCACGATGGACTAACCACCTTTTCCCAGGAGCACCGCCCCCCACACTTTCGTCCCCAACATCAAGCCTTACTTTATCAGGAGCCAGGGCTTCTAAGGGACTCCTCCGATTCAACGAAATTGGTCCTAAAACAATCTGGCCCCACAGAAGATTATATGGGCTTTGCCACCAACTGGAGACCTGCTATAATTCCTCCCCCAAAATATGAGTTTCTTGGGCACTGAAGAGAAGAACACAAGTCCAGAACGTTAGAAAGAGCCACGACAAACCTGCCGGAGGAAGGTCCTTCTTCATTCTTTTAAATTTCTTGGCCTTCTTCCTTCCCTCTGTGGGTGATTCTGCACAGGAATCAGTCTGCTCAAGCTCAGGGTCGGAAAACTCGCCGGATACTCTGGCCCCCAAGCCGGCTTCCGCTGGACTGGGGCTCAGCTTTCTCTTCCCTGCTGTGCTGGTGGCCGTGCGACTGAAATGTAAACAGGGGAAGGGCGGACAGGTGTGAAGGTAACAAGAAGACTAGGCTATAAAATTATTTTAATGCTCTCAAGTCTATTAACACTTAACTGGCGATCAACGACAGGGGCGACAGGGGCGGCTGTGAGAGTTAAGACTTTATTACAAGCTAAAGTGTAAATTTCCCCATGACAAAACTCATTTAGAAGAATGTTCTGCATTACGCTTGTGTAAATATCTACAGATCTAAGCTGTATTTGCTACTTAAAAGAACACATCTGTAAAGGAAATTCCTGGTCTCTATTTCGGTAGAACTACTGTAACAAAATAAAAGCCTCATTACCTTAAATCAGAAGCTAACATTGTTACCTTCATGACTACATAATGGATATGCAGCAGAACAGAAGAAACTTGAGTCTGTCAGTTACCACACTGCTCATGCATTTGAATACACTTACGGGGCATACCCCACTTTCCTATAATTCTCTTCTATTCCAGAAAGGTGACTTGCCAAATTTATAACTAAACCTGGCTTCGTTTTTAAATCCTTATAGGATTTGACATGTTGAATTAAATCAGATTATAGGTCCCAATTTTTCCTTAAGAAAATATGTTCCCTGAAATATAACCTGATAAAAACAGAGACCACATGGCCAGTGTGGGTCCTATCTCTTCTAAATGGGTCTTATAAATAGATTTTTGTTATTACAGCCCCCAAGTTATGAAAAGCATAAAAAAAATCAAGTCATTCCGCTTACGAGAGGCCATGCAAGCCTATTTAAGCCTTCCCTAAGAAGCGAGCACTTTAAAATGTTACATATAAAAACCTCTGGCTACTCAATGATTCAACCATCATCAAAAGATGCTGGATCTAGGGAGACAGGTTGATAAAGAGTAGGATACCTGCGTGGCCTCACAGACTTGACACCCCGAGAAGGATACAACATCACTCACGCAGTATTTTGGTCAGAATTGTACAACCTGTTCTCATGAAGAAAAGGCAGACAAACCACATGAAAAATATTTTATTGAAAAAAAAAAGGGGGGTGGTGGTGTTCTTCAATAACGTCATTGTCATAAAAAAGACAAAAGAGACATGAAAGATATAACACATTATATGGACTAGATCTTAGACGGGAAGGGGAAAAGCTATAAAAATACTATTGGATCAAATAATAAAACCGAGACATAAACAATAGAGTATTAGATCAATGTGAAATTACCGAAGTTGATAACTACTATAGTTGGGTAAAAGAATATCCTTATCTAGAGTATTTAGGGACCATGAGGTATTAACTCCCTCTCATATGGTTAAGAAAAAAAAAAAATGCTATTGGTCGGGGGAGGGTGGCTGGGAGATGAAGAGAAAGGGAGAAGGAGGGAGAGAGAAATCGAAACGGTCTGTGTGTATAGTAAGTCCGTACTTAACGTTGTGGATAGATCCCACGACTTTATGCAAAATGGAGTCTAAAGAAACCAATTTTACCATAGGCTAAATGATACAAGCGTAAGTTACGTTCCCGACGGCATCGCATCCAGTGTAGCTAAACGACACTGAACACCATAATGAGGACCTGCTGCACACAGGGAGGGAGGGGGGAGGGAGGAGAGAGAGCTCCGCCCACGAAGCGAAAATCAGATGGAGCGAAGAAACGTTCACAGCACGTGAATCTGGATAAAGAGCGCGCACGCGTGATCTCAGGAATATCTGTGTGACTTCTGTAAACTTTGACATTGTTTCCAAATTAAAAGCAAAAATAAAAAAAATAATAATTGAGAAGCATGACATGTTATTGAATATCTTCTGATACCTGCTGTGACACAATCTAAGACTGACTGAGGGACGCTCACCCCCTCACTAACCAGTATGCCACCTACTTAATAAGAGCCTCCCCCGGCCACCCCCAAACAGCCTCCAGTCCCACCCATTTCATTCCCGTCCACCAGTCCAGGTCCTTCCTCACCCACTGCAGCCGTGGACTCCGCCTGTTGTAACCCAGACTCAGAACAGGGTCCTGCTTGGCCCACATCTCCCTCGCCTCCCCTTTCTAGTCTCCCTTCCCCTTCGAATCCATTCTTTCCAATGTTGCCGAACTTCTTCCAAAGCAGAGACTTGGTCGAGATGTTCCCAGCTCAGAAACTTCCACGGCTCTCCACCACAACCTAAATTTACTGCTTGGCACAGCACCCAGGATCCTCTGACATTGGGGTCCCAATCTGCTGTTCTAGCCTTACCTTCCACGAGGCAGTCGAGCTGCAGAGACAATACACATTTACCTCGATGAATTCCCATTCCATGAACTTTCCCATTTATCCATCGGCCCCCAAACACCCTACGTTACCCCGTGTCATGCTGCTGTTTGTGCCAAGACGCTACTGCTCAAATACCACCAGACTCAAGAATGTCCCCCCAATTCTTCTGCCTAGAGTTCCTCTCCTTCCATGCATCCCATAATACTGTCTGTCACAAGGAAGCCTTTAAGTCATTCATCCTAACTATTTATAATAAACAAAAACTGGGAACAGTGCAGGTATCAATCAACAGGAGAATGGCAAAACTATGGTACCTGCAGACGATAAAATAAAATTCTGCATATAATGATAAGGAACTGCTGATATTTATAAAACCATGGGTGAATCTCAAAAATATTCTAAGTGAACAAAGCCTTGACATAAAAGAATGGGTATAGAAGTATGCTTTTGTCAAATATTAGGTGGACATTCTACAAACATGGGGATTGACTGCTTTAACTTTAGCATTAACTGCAAATGAAGACGTTGCAGGCATTTGCTGGAATATATTTTGATCCTAACCAGAAGTTAGTGTGGTATTTTGCCCAACAAGACCCACAAACCTGTCGAGCTCCTCTCCACCACCATCTGAGTCTACCATACTTTAGAGACTTATGCTAGTATATCCCTTCTGGAAAGTTCTTGTTTTTATATAACTATTAAGTTTACAAAGCATTTTCATTAACATTTTCTCATGTAATTTAAAACATACTTCTGAGTTCCTAATCTCTAGTCTCTGCTCGCAGATAAGAACCCTTTGCTTTCCTAGGAAGGACTATTGCTTAGTGGACATCGTGCCTGCAAAAGCCTCAGATATGTCTGAAATTAATACATTTCATATGTTTGCACATGTATACGTCTATAATATCCACACCAACACAAAATCTTCTCAACGATCATTCTCTAATAAAAATAAAAGGTACAACCACATCCCTTGTAGCTCAACTAAAGCAGTTTGGAATCAAAAACATTTATCATACACTGAAAACCAAATATATTAAGTACTTACTGCCTTTAAATTTTTAATTCTTTATACATTTTTAAGGTAGGGTTGCTGGTGGCGTGTATGCGTGTTATGTATAGGCATCCTCAACACATGTATGTTGATAAGATACTCCTTTACAGATTGATTTCAAAGGTCAAAAGTCAAAATTAGAATCCCACAAAACAACCTCCCATTAGTGCGAGCTCATTTTGTATGCAAATTATAATGCATGAAGTAAGCTATTTTATAATGAGTGTGAAGAGCACATTTAAATCCACTGAAGAAATGGTGACTAATTAAAAAATAAAATGTTACGGACACAACTTGGTATGTCAAAACTTAACATTAAACCTTGATTATTATTTATATGAGGGATGCAAATGATAAGCCATCCTGGTTATAATGACTGTCAAGTCAAACTTAGAACTTTGCTGTAAGGCATCATGAACAATGCAGCAGCTACACGCTAATTCTGCAAGATTCTCCATTAACTTCGTCCCTTTAGGAGAAAAAAAGGTTTGATATAGAAAGGTCACATTCACAAACTCCTTCGGTAAACCCATAAAACTCTGGCTGCCCCATAAAATTTCTCCCCTATTTTATTTTAAATTAGAGCATTATTTACATTCAAAGAAATTCACCCATTTCAAGTGTACAGTTTGGTTCATTTGGGGAACTGTATGGGACCGTGTAAGCGCTACAGTAATTCAGATGCAGAACGGTTCGCTCTCTCCGAAAAGATTTCCTAGGCCACCTTGCATTCTATCTCCTTCTCAGTGGCCACCCATCTGCTTGGAGTTCCTGCAGTTCTGCTTTTTCTACAAGCTCATATGAATGAAATCATACATAGTTTTTTTTGTGCGTTTGACTCTCACTTAGCATAATCCTGAGAACGATCCACACGGCCAGAAATCTTGGCACGTCATTTCTTTTGTTACTGAGCAGCATTCTTTCATGGTATGGCTAGACCACAACACACTGATTCATGTGTCAGTTGATGGACAGTTAGGCTGCTTCCGATTTTTTGCTATTGTAAATAACAATGCTATGAATATTTGTATAAGGGCTTTTCTTTTTTTTCTAAATCGTGGCAAAATACACATCATGTAAAAATTAACTATCTTACCCATCTTAAAGTGTACAGTTCAGCTATTAAGTACATTTCTATTGTTGTGCGACTGTCGCCACCATCCATCTCTAAACTCTTTCCATCTTGTAAGATCTGAAACTCTATGCTCATTAAATACTAACTCCCCAGTTTCCCCTCCCCCCAACTGCTGGTCACCACTGTTCTACTTTCTGTCGCTATGAGTTTGACTATTCTAGGTACCCCGTACCAGAGGCCTCATACGGTATTTGTCATTTTGTGAATGGCTCGTTTCCCTAGCATAACGTAAAGCAGTTCATCCACGTGTCACAATCTCTTTCCTTTTGAAGGCTGAATAATATTCCAGTGAATAGAGATGCATATTTTGTCATCCCATTTATCTGTCAATAGACAGTAGGGTTGCTTCCACATTTTGGCCACTGTGAATGATGCTGCCATGAACATGGGTGCACAGCTATCTGTTGGGGAGGAAGAAATTTTCTACCCTTCCAGGTTCTTTAGGCTGGTCTAATAATTAAACTGACAAGAGACAAATTAACAAGAGAAAATGACCGAATTTAATTACATACCTACATATGGGAACCTCACATAAACAAGAGTGTCAGAGAGCCCACGTACATGACGGGTTCAGAGACACAAAGGTAAAATAAGGTATACAGCCAAAAAACGAGGTAAGGAACCTGAGGCTTCAGAGAGGAGGAGGGCAATTCACAGGATGATAAGAAAGAACAGCTGATCAGTATTCAGAAGTTTGCCCTGCCCTATAGATAGGTCATAAAAAGTTATTTCTGGTGATAACTCATCATGGGCAAGGCCCCAATTTAAATTCTTTAAGAGGTAACGTTTTTCTTGGGCCTGCAAGGTCTTGATTGTCTTCAGCTCGAAATAATCTACATGCCAACGTAGCGCATCTTCGGGAGGCCTGTTCCGAAGCCCTTCACATCTCTTCAAGACCCTGCTTCCAATTCTTTTGGTTACTAACCGAGAAGGAGGACTGTTAGGATTGTGCGGTAAATCTATTTTTCCTTTTTTGAGGCCTCATGATACTGTTTGCCACAGCAGCTGTACCATTTTACATTCCCACCAGCAGTGCACAAAGTTCCAATTTCTCCACATCTTGCTAACACTTTTTTGTTTGGTAGTAGACATTTTAATGTGCATGAGGTGATATCTCACTGTGGTCTTGATCTGCATTTCCGTACTGATTAGTGACACTGAGAATCTTTCCATGTGCTTGTTGGTCATTTGTATATGGCCATTCTTCGTTGGAGAAACACCTATAAAAGTTCTTTGCCCATTTTTTAATCAGCCTGTTTTGTTGTTGAGTTTTATGAGTTCTCTATATACTCTACATATGAATTCTTTATCGGATATGATTTAAAAATGTTTTCTCCCATTCTGTGGGATGCCTTTTCATTCTGTATATATATAGTGTCTTCTGATGCACAAAACTTTTTAATTTTCATGATGTCTAATTTGTCTATTTTCTATTTTGTTACCTGTGCCTTTGGTGTTATATCCAAGAAATCAATGCCAAATACAATGTTGTGAAGGTTTTCTCCTATGTCGTCTTCTACAAATTTTATAATTTTAGCTCCTACATTTAGGTTTTCTATCCAGTTTGAGCTCATTTTTACATATAGTGTTAGGCAAGTGTCTAACTTCATTCTTTTGCATGTGGATATCCAATTTACCTAATTTATGGAAAAAACTGTCCTTTCTTCATTATCTTGGCACCCTTGTCAAAAATCATGTGACTATGTACATGTAAAGATTTATTTCTGAGCCATTGGTCCATATGTCTGTCTTTATGACAATACCACACTGTTTTGATTACCATGGCTCTGCAGTAAGTTTTGAAATCAGGAAGTGCTAATCTCCCAATTTTGTTCTCCTTTTTCAAGATTGTTTTGGCTATTTGGGATCCCTTGAGACTTCACATGAATGTTAGGATGGATTTTTATATTTCTGCAGAATATAACATTGGAATTTTTATAGGAATCACGTTGACTCTGTAGATCACTTTGGCTGGTATTGATATTTCTTTCAGCAATGCTTTGTGGATGAAAAGAGAGCCGTCTCTGTTTTCCTCTTCTTACAAGGGCACTGATCTCATCGTGAGCCCCGCCCCCACACCATGGCCTTGTCTAACTCTAATCACCTCACATCATCACACTGGGGGTTAGGACTTCAACACAGAAATTTGAGGGGAAGGGGACAGACACAATTCAGTCCACAACACAAGGTCACCAAGATTTTTTCCCCATCTTTTTTTCTAGAACTGTTACAGTTTTAATTCTTACATTCGGGTCTATAAGTCATTTCAAGTTCATTATGTACATGGTATGGTATGAGTGGAAGTCCATTTCTTTGCATACCATTATCCAATTGTTTCAGCACTATTTGTTGACAAAACTAACCTTTGCCTATTGGATCACCGGCATCTTCGTCAGAAATTTTTAATTTTCCAAATTCCCAACAGTTATTAATCTTCAGGAATTGAGGACAAGAAACTGAAATTCCCGAATCACAAATTATTCTGTATATTATAACAGCACTTTATTATGTCTTTTAAAGGAATAATGAGTTATCATAAAATACTGAATTACTTCTCTGTGATAGGGTTATATTAAAAGTTTCCGGGGCCAGTTTGGTATAGTAAGATTTAACAACAACAACATGGATTATTATTATGAATCAACACACTGTGGCAAAATTACGTGTTTTTATAATCTCTACCTAATATAGTCAGTAGAAAACATTAAAAGAACCAAATATTACCACCAAAGAGATGGTCAATAAATATCATTTAAACACTGAAAGATGTCACAAATACTTGATATTTAAAAGTTATTCCTAAATTAGATTTCAAAACACACAGGCATTAATTGCTAATATTTGTCTTGTGACAAATATTTCAGACGTAGAAAAGTTTCATGTTATACTGATGAAAAGTTTCATGTTATACTAAAAGGGTCAAATTGTCCTGAGTGTGTCCAAAGCTAATACCAGTTGGGCATTTCACTACCACACATGGCTTCATAGAAGCTCATTTCCTCTTGTAGCGATAAAAATATTTTCTGCCTGCCTTGATTTCGGTTTTGCTGTTAAAATTGATATTTCCTGTCTTAATTTAGATTTTAGATCAGTTGATTTCACACTGGAGTATTCCACAATGATATTTACGTCTTGTCTTTTCATTTCTTCTGCAAACATATTTACAAAGAACAGTGCCTGCAGCAAATACTTAAACACCGAAACGCCGTTGGATTCTATTATTAATGATAATGGAACATTTGGATATCCCAGCAAGGTTAAAAGCACTGCCACACAGAAACACGTTTCAAAACTGCCAATTTAAGGAGAGCTACCAAAACATATTTCTTGGAACAAGACTTGTCGGCTTTTCGTGAAATGTACTGATAAGTACTAATGTATATGAATTCATTAAATACATTTTTATGTATAAGAACGACTCTCTGTTAACAGATAGGGCTACAAATGCACTTATAACATGGCCAAGCGACAGGCAAGCATGACTGCTTTGGTTGAGGCTCCTTCTCTCCAGGCTCCTGTCCTGATTCAGAAATGTTGACCGTAACCTCGGATGTTGCTTACGCCCTTGTTTTTGACTTCACGTCGGTGGATTCCTTTGAACTGGTAATGCCTGTGTTGATGGTTAAACTTGGATTCCCACAGATTTTTTCCTTTATCCTGATTTCTCAACTGGTTTTTCTCACGATTTGCGGTAACATACAAATGTCCCTAGAAATGCCAGGAAGGAAGTCCTGCATGGAAACTCTATTGGAAATCAACTGCCCACAAATGTGTAGTTGTGTTTCTGGACTATTCTGTTTCATTATCTACTTGTCTTTCCTTATGGCAGAGCCACATACTGTCTTGATTCCTGTAGCTTTACAGTGAGTCTTAAAGACAGAGTTACGTCCTTTCGTTGGCTGGGAGGTTCATGCTGCTGGACGAAACACTAGCCATTTTTCATTGGAAAGGACTGTCCAGTTTACAAAACTCTCTCCTTTGAGACTTGCATATGACCATTTGAGGCTTAACATGTGTTTCATTCCCATTTTACAGACAAAAAAGTGCATCCTCAGAGTAAGTGACTTCCCCTCGGTCACGTAGCTGGTTAGATAGATCTGAGACTGTCCTCCAAGTCCAGCGCTCTTTGAACTGCCTCATAGCGTCCCTCCCCACACCCACCTCCCCAAAAGGGGACCCCTCAAAAAGGCCTTCCCTGACCCCTGAGAAGCACGAGTAGCCCCTCTCCCTGTGGCATTCCTCCCTCTGCCTTGTTCTGTTTCCCTCCTCCTCCTCCTCTCCCCCTGTGCCTCTTATAAGTTCCAAGATGGCAGGACCTCACATCCCTTGCTGCCCAACACGTTCCCAGTACCTGGCACTTGGCCTGCAGACTAAGTCCTCTGCAATCAAGAGTATGAACAGATGAAATCGATAAGTGCATGCTCCTCCCCCCCCCCCCAAAGCAACAGGACAAGTGACAAGCGAATTGCTTATTTTGTCCTGAATTATATATAATATTAATATGGTTTCCATTCTAGTATACAGTCGACTTCCCCAGTATGTCTGGATGACATCGCCTTCCCTACGAGGGTAACTATGGGAAAGAGGGAGCGTCCGACTGTGTAAAGTACCTCACACAGCAAAACGAACTGCAAAAATCTGGGAAAGTGGGAGTGAGAAAATGCATTTTCATTGTTTTCACAAACTCTCATGCTGAATCTGAATTCCATGAGAATGACTGTTCCTGTGTTTTCAGGCCTGATCTGGATGAATGAGGGGAGGATGCCTATGCTCAACTCAGAAGGCAATCCCTTGGAGATTGTTAATAAACTGTGACTTTTATTTCTAATAAAAAAAAATCTGATTTGAAAAGCAAAATTAATATTAAATAAGGTATGTCTGTATGAAAGCTATCCAGTAATAAAAGATGTCTCTTGTGAAATGGGGTATGCTGGGGGCGAGAAAGAGAATTTACCAATGTGTTGTGTGAGTATGTGCTCAGTCCTGGGTATAAAGTTTATCTGCAAATGCGAGATTAGCTTAAATGAGAGAAAAATTGACTCTGGGTTATAAAGAATTAATTGCATTCGATTAGAAATACTTTTTGCAAGAACTCAGTTTGAGTATTTTAAACAGTCTCCTATTGCTAACCCACTTTAATTCAACATAGAGAAGATTAATTGATGGCAAACATGACAGAAATTAATACTAATTCCTAAATTAATAACTTACACTCAACATACAATTAACTAGAGCTGAATACAGAACATCTGAAATTTTCAGAGGTTAGGATGAATTTTACTTTTGCACTAAAATTTGCACTTGACCCTGGTGAATTTGTTAATGAAATCAGTGACGCAATCAAAGTTATAGGAGGAGAAAAGGCCAACTCCTCAATAGCAAAAGCCCAACTATTTCAGAAAAGAAATGTTTTTAAAAATTTTTCCAGGAAGTTAAACATAACCAATTGAACACACGCATCTATCTGTAGAGAGATATAAATATCTTTACAAAGGCACAGAGAACAGGAAAGGCAGCATCAGAGAATGGGATGTCAGCTCACTTTGGAGATGACGAGCAGGGAGAAGAGTGCCAGAGAACTCTGCACAGAGGAGGAAGCAGAAGCCGAAGTGCTGCATAAAAGGCTGATTCACCCGACGGAGCCTGCAAAGTCTCCACAAATAACAGGCACCAGATTCCCGCAAGGAGCAGGTGATAAGGACGGGGGCTATGTGGACAGAGAGCAAGGCTGTACTAGAACCCTCCGCCCCCAGCCCTGGGAATCCAGGGCACCAGCATTCCCCCAGGCCAGCGGGAGCTGGGATTAGTCTCTGGAGAAATCGATCCTCTCGTGGAGACACAGCTAGCACATTTCAAGCCACCGGGGTCTCACCGAGGGCTTTCAAAAGCCAGGGAGCGGGACAGGTGTCCAGTGGTGGAGAGTGGGGGCACGGGGGGCAGGAAGAACCAGCCAGGAGAGTAGCATCTCCCACACACTGAGAAGTGAGGCTTCCTGCTTCTTTTGCCAATTACTGCACAAAGCACCGGCAGCAGTTAGGCTCATGGCCCTCAAGCCGTAAACCAGGAAATCAATCTCCAAAAGAATCTGCACCCTTACAGCTAATATCATACTTAATGCTGCATACTCTTTACCCCCTAACATCAGGAAGAAGACAAAGGCGTTGGCTCTTACTACTTGCATTTAACACTGTCCTAGAGGCCCTGGCCAGTGCAATAAGGCAAGAGAAAGAAAGAAAATTCATATGGTCCTTTGGACAAAGAGAAACACCATCACCTTTATTTACAGACATGACTGGCTAAACAGAAAATACCCAATACTCCACAAAAAGTTATTAGAACTAATAAGAGAATTCTTATATAAGCAATTAACAACTGAAAATTAAACTTTAAAAATATATGACTTATTAATAGCATCAAAAAGCAGAACAACTCAGAGATAAATCTAATAAAGCACATGTAAAATCTGTATGCTGAGAAATTGTACGCTGATGAGAGAAATCAAAGAAAACTTAAATAGATGAAAAGATACACTATGTTCACGAGCTAGAAGACTCAATGTGTAGTTAAGATGTTAATTCTCCCTAAAATGATCTGTAGATTCATACAATCCCAATTAAAAGTCCTAGCAGCCTTTCTGTAGAAATCAACAAACCAATCTAAACTTTTTATGGAAAAGTGAAGGACTTAGAATTATACATTTTTTTTTAAAAAAAGAACAAGGCTGAAGGATTAACTGTTTAGTTTCAAGACTCATTATAAAGCTGTAGTAGTTAATTCAGTGTGGTTCTTTTGAAAGGATACACGTACAGATCAATGGAACAGAACAGAGTCAAGAAACAGACCCCCTAGATAGACAGACAGACAGACAGAGACAGACAGGCAGACAAAAAGACAGACAGATAGATGGCCAACTGGTTTTTGACAAAGAAGTCAAGGTAATTCAGTAGAGAAAAAATAGTCTTTTCAAACAATGGTGCTAAACAATGAACATCTATATGCAAGAAAAAAAAAAAAACTTGTACCCACGCCTCACACTGTGCATAAAAATCAACTCAAAAGAGATCATATACCTAAACATAAAATAAAACAAAAACTTTAAAATTTATCAAAAAAAAAAAAAAAAAAAAAGAAGAGAGAAAATCTCTAATTTAGGCAAAGATTTCTTATGTAGATCACAAAATGCACAAGCCATAAAGAAAAGCATAAGCTTTGGAGAAAAGATATATAATTACAGAGCCAGCTTCTCACCTCTACAGCCTACAAAGAAAAAAACATCAATAAGACCTGCCTGCACAGCCAGAGCATCTCCTCTCTTTTTAGTTCATTATTAAATAATAATGGATGGCCAAAAATAGCCAAATACTTGAAGCAAGTCTTCAACATGAGAGATAAAAACCACAACGGACCAGTAAACAGACAGGAAAAACCCCGAGGAAACAGACAACGTAGGCAGCTAAGGAAAATTTTAAAAACTATGGGCAGTTCTTGCTTTTGCACATAGTATAGGACCACGGAAATGACAGGCAAACTACCCTGTTTGCAAGTCAATGAAGAAACGGAAAAAATCAAGACGTAGCAAGAAGGGCATTACTAGTTAGCAAATGAAGATAAGCATTGAAAGAAGGTTTAAAGTGGTTGCCTCCAAGGGACAAAATGGGAGGAGAACGGGACTGCTGCTTTTCATTATATAGTTTTTGTATTATTTTGCATTTTGTGTTATTTGGCTCTTAAAAACAATATTCGTGGATGTCACTGAAAATATTTTAAAAGAAAAAAAATTGTCAAGAACTTTGCAAAGATCTACTTACCATGTGAATAACTACGATACCAATAGTAAATCATTACTTATCTGGTTATGTTAAATGAGTATACTTAGCTCATTTATTTATTTTTTTGGTAAGTTAGTAAGTATACTAACTGGCTTTGTAACCTTGAGTAAGACACAGCTTCTTAAACCTTCCTGTTCCGCTCTGTAAGGTCTCAAAGGGTGGACTGGATCGCCTCCAAGTCCCTTCCAGCTCTACAAGTACAGGGCTTTATCAAGTAACACTTTTGCTTACACAGTTAGAGGTGCCACCCATTCTTTAAAAAAATAAGTCTACATTTCTTTAGAAATGTCCTACCATCTAGTCTTCACTTTCATTTATGTAAATTAGTGTGGCATTGCTGTATTCCACAGTTATTAGCATTTGCAGGTAGAAATGGTATAGAAATATTCAAAGGCGGTTACCTAAACAACAAAATCTCCAGTGTTAGTATCTTAATCCTACATGTTTTTGAAGACATTCTATCTGTTTGGAAATTGGGTTGTTTATATTTTTCTTTTAAACCTACTAAACTCAACTTGAGGAGGAGAAGAAGAAAAAAAACAACCATAATGTCAACTGAGCAGGCTCAAATGATGACAAGAGGAGGTAGGTGAGGTTTTCGTACTCATGGGAGGATCCATCTGCTCCTCTCTGCCTGGGCACTCACCTTTATCTGATGCGCACGGTAGCCAGATAATCTGAACTAATAGAGAGAAAGACATGGGATGAAAGAATAGGACAAAAAGAAAGCTATCGACCATGTGGAGAACACTACTCTGAATGCCAATAGCTTCATTATATTCATTAATTTAACCAATCTAAATGGATGGTCACATCATATATTTAGTCAAACGAACGATGAGATGCCATCATTAGTACTAACAAGGTGATCTGAAGACTCGACGGGGTACGATGGCCTCACCAGGAGAACAGGGTTCCACCTGATGGGCTGCACGTGAAATGGACAATGTTGTTTCAGCTTCTTCACAACAGAGGACTACTACCCACCACAAGATGTTCTCCCACCAGGAAACCGACACTTCTTACGACTTGGTTTGGTCTGTGAAGACCCTTCTGGGGTAATCTGTGACTATAGCGAACGAGAAATGAATCCCTTCAAAGAATTTAGCATTATTAATTTAAGATGAGCTAACGTACCTCTTGGTCATCCCCAAGAATTCTCCAATTCTTAATATCCCATTGATGAAAATAGATGTAATAATCAGAAAACAGTGATCTGAATACTGACTTTTGTAGTATTATATGAGATTGATTTATTTTTAAATAATTTTCCCTTTAAAAAATGTAGTAGACATATGTGAATGGTCTTCAGACTGAGATATCTCAAGACATCCAGAGTTGATCCACTCCAACCTTCACATGGCTCTTTTAGTCTAAACAGTAGGTAAGACAATAAAGCCAGGTGGGTATTGGCGTAATTATGAAAAGAATGTCACTCCTTTCTGCCTTACCTTTAACACATAGAATAAAAGTATTCCTAGCATGACATTACACTGTTCAAAAGGAAAAAAAAGCAGTCTTTATGGCCTTCTCCAATAAGAAACTGGATAGGAAGTAATAACTGAAAATTAGTAATGGTTCATTCATTTATTTAAATCTTTTTCTGAATGACCACATAGCATCACTCGCTAGGTGCTGGAACGCTAAGATGAATCAACGGCAATCCCTGACTTTCTCTTTTCACTTCCTACCAGGGTCACCAAGGCAAAGAATTCCCAAGGGTTCCGGGAGGCCTGGAAGGCAACAGGAGGCATTTTCGGTGGAGGGGAAGGATCGCAAAGAGATGTCTGAGGAGGGAGCAGACATTCTGGGAAAAGCATGAATGGGATTTGGGGCGAGAGAGATGAGGGCTTAAATCTGGGTTCTGTCATTTACTGGTTTATATGACTCTGAGAAAAATTCTTTGACTTCTGTGAGTCTCGGTTTCCTAAACTATAAAATGGGTTATCGTGAGGATCAAAACAAACAAACAAACAAACAAAAACAACACATGCCACAGTGACTTATGGATACATGGCGGACGCTTAACAAATGCCAGTGCCTTCTCCGTTCCTTCCCTTTCATACGGTGGGCAAAGGGCGAAGGTCCATGTTTTTAGAGGTGATGTTGATCTGGGTCTTCAGAGGTGGCGGTCCGAAGCGTCAGGAGAGGAGGAGAGAAAGAGAAGAGAGAGTAGAAGGAAGAGGCGAGTTGCACCAGCAGGCGGTACAGCGCGGTCCCGATGGCTGGACGGGTAAGTGTCCCCGCAGCCTCCCCGGCGGGCTGGCCAGTGATCAGCTGGAGGGCCGCTCGGGAGCCTGCGTGTCCAGGGCGCAAAGGCCCTGCTCTGCGGGAAACGTACACGAGGTTTCTAGAAGACACAGTTCCATTTTTTCCCGACATTTCATTATGAGAACCTCAAACATACAGAGAAGTTTAAAGAAGTGTACAGTAATATCTATTGAGCCGTCTCTTAGATTCTATAATTGTTTCTATTTTAGGGATGAAAATTTGAAAATATACAGATGATCGTTCTTTTGCATTGAGGGAAAAGAGGCACGAAAGGGAGGAAGCTCTAGAACGTTCCCATGTGGTAAGCGTTTGGCTTCTGCTCTACCAGCAATAAAGATGAATGAAACCTTTGCTTCGGAGATTCTCGAAGGGACAAAAGGAAGCACCTCAGATCTGCAGACAGCATTTAAGCATGGGGCCGCCCATCAGCACGATGACAAACCTGTGTTGGGCCATAGTAGTCATTCATCCTCACGCCCAACTTCCCCCAAATAAACACAAACACCTTATCAAGTGCTAGCAGAATTTTTAAAAAGCATAACGTGTCAAAAAAGAACTGCCAGAAAAATGTTGAGGATTTCTAGATCAGGCAATGAAAATACGGGACTTATACATTTCGTATTCTACTGTAGCTAAAACAAATAACACACGGATAATCCTAACCGCATATTATCTAGGCACGTCAAAGAGGAAATCTGTTTTGTGTTTGGTTACGGATATGGAGAAGACAACATTTCACTTCCTTACCATTTAAGGGTGTTGAGGGCAATTTCAATAGTTAGCCCCATTAAAAAAAAAAAATTATACTATTACATGGAGATAAGTATGAATAATATAAACGCATTATTAGAAACACAGATGATAATTACTTCTCATTATGGTTAATCAAATAAATAACATGAAGCTATGGAAAGAAAACATTAACTTTCAAATATTACTATTATGAAACATGAAAGCATTCCATAACACCGAAAATCAGACTAAGTGTAAGGTGATATTAAACTGAGCTGTCATGTTATTTAAAATAAAATCTTGAGATGACATGCTGCTTTAAAGTGTGAGGTAAATATGGTTTTCGGTGCCAAATTCTACATTTCTGAGCACAGAAACTTTTAAATGAAAATCCTGACTTGTATTGGAGATGGGGACTAACTCCTCTATGTTTTTAAATTTAAAGAAAGCTAAGTTGTTACTAAAATCTAAATGTAATGAAATATTTAAAGACTTTTAAAAACCAACTACAGAAATCTTAGAGCTTAAACTCTTAAAAATACACATAATTTTTAATAAATATAATTGTTCTGCTTTCACAGCTGTGCCTTTGTCAATTCTGATAGCGTTGACATGTCATAAAGCGAAGTGTCTGTATGAAGTGCCTTTATGGCAGATTTATTAAAACAGACCTTCATCTAAGAATCAACCCTCCTGGTTGCCAGAATGTTCTAGCCCATACAACAGGTGAGTAAAAAAGGGCCGAATCTTACAGCATTTCCAAACGATTTACCTACTTCTTACATTTTATCTTGAGACCTTTTACATCTACAAAGGCATTCTAATAAAGTATAAAATAGATTAGTAGTAATTGAAAATTATAAATTCACCAACTATTTTTCTTTGTAAGTCATCATTTCGTTTACATTTTTTAATGTATTTTTTTAGGTCTCTCATCAGAATCCTCCTCATCCCCTATCATCATGAGAAAGGCTTCAAAGTCAAATTCTACTACCAAAAGCATTGCATTCCAGGTTACCTGTATCTTTAAAAAAAAAATTTTAATTGTGGGGAAATACATATAACTTAAAATTACTGCCTTAACCATTTTTAAGCATACGGTTCAGTAGTGTCCTTGTGTGGCCAACCTCCAGATCTCTTTTCATCTTGTAAAACACAAACTCTACACCTATCAAACACTAACTGCCCATCACACCCTCCCCCGGCCCGTGGTGACCACCGTTCCATTCCACTTTCTGTCTCCTTGAATTTGACTACCCTTGGTTCCTCATGAAAATGCAATCACATGGTATTTGTCTTTTTGTGACTTATTTCACTTAGCATAGTGTCCCCAAGGTTCAGCCATGTGGTAGCATGTCAAAATTTCCTTCCTTTTTAAAACCGAATAATATTCTATACCACGTTTTGTTCATCTAAGTCGCTTATATTTTTTATATCGTTCCCAGGAATCCTGTTGAAATATCTTCTCTAAAAGAAAGCAATGGTGCCCTCATCTAGTGGCGCAAGAGAAGTCAAAAAAAAGGAGAAAAGTCCGATCGGTTCATTTTCCCCTGACAATGGCCAGGCAGACAGGACAGAAAGGATATTTGTTAGAATTGTTTCTACGTCTTGATTTAAAAAGCTCCCTGGCTGTATGTCTTAGGGACATTCCATGGTGAAATCCATATTGCCTGGTTTATAATTCCATTTTATAAAGAACTACATACTTCAATATTCTGCATTTTACATTAACCAGTCTCCAGTTTTATGCTGAATGTTTATTTGAATGTCTTCAAATATTCCCTTCCGATGAGACTGATCCTTGCTTTCAATTGTTCGGATGTTAGGGTAGAAAGGAGCTGAGTGACAGGGAGCTGAGTAGAGGGCCACGATCGTTTTCCTTTACTTATTAAAAAAAAAAAATCACTTAGAACAGATTTTTAAGGTCTCTACCACCTTTCCAGCTGAAATTAGCGCAGCCTGTAAAAGATGATCAGATAGCCCTGAAAAGAGAATCAGACCTAGCCAAAACCAGCAGAGAGGAGGGGAAGGCAGCCGATCAGCAGAAGGAGCTGTGTCAGCAGCTCTGTGATCTGGAGCTAGCCACTTCCCCTCTCTGAGTTTCCTTGTCCGTGAAATAGAACTAACACTGCGACCTACGCCCGCTCAGGATTCGTCCTCAGTCCCCTGTGAGGACAAAGAACCATTACTCTTCTCGTGATGCTGTTTCATAATCTTTACATGGTTCCTACTGCCCTACCCTTTCCCTCTAGCTACTGTTCTGGGCTCAAAAGACTCAATGCTTCTACTTCCTTTCATCTCCAAGTCATTTCTCTGTGGTTCCTCTACTAAACACCAACCTATCGATCGGTCAATGGCCAAGACGAGATTCTACTAAGGGGATGACCAGTGGTAGAAGGATGACACGCATTTTTGGAATTCTTATTTCTGTCTATTTTTAAACTTTTTTTTTTTTAAACTAATAGTTTTACATCGATCATCTGTAAGACTAGACATCTAAATCCTTTCCCCAAAGAAGGAAGGTTGAAATTCAGTTTAAACTTAGGGCCTTTCTAATACAGTTAAAAAAAAAAAAAAAAAAGAAAGGAAGAAAAAAGAAAATATAATTTATTAAAAAGAGACAGCATCTCTCTCAAATATACACACTCATAGGTGTAGATGTGCCGTGTTCCTAAGAGGCAACTTAATACACTGGGTTACAGATCCACAACCCCTGTAAGTTAGAATCCTGTGTAACTTCGGCTAAATTATTTAGCTTCTCTGAGACTCAACTTTCTCATATATAAATTAGGAATGTCACCCAGGGTTACACTAAGTCATACAGATTTTTTTTTTTTTTTTAACGATATAAAACACCTAGCACAGTGCCAGGAATAAAGAATATGCTTAATAATTCTCTCGTTTTTCACACTGGTCTGTGGATATTCCAAAAAGCATGACGTGTTTCAGTGATGGGACAGAGAAAGAGATAAGATGAGAAAAAGTAAAAGAAGAATGATTCATCTGAACTAGAGCACTAGTCGTGAGTTAATCTTTCGCAAAGTGTCTGACTTATACAATATTCATGAATTTCCCCACAAGGTTTATCATTTAAACTAGGATTAACACCCGGGTTTAGCTGGTAAGTATGTTTTATTAAGGAGGTTGAAGAATACTAAAGCCATTTGCAGTATAAAGAATCCCATTTGAGCGGAAGTAGAGTAAGAGTGACTTCCAAGTTATGTGGCCAGAAGAAAAAAGGAAGGTAGAGAGAAGTGTGTGCGGTCCATTCCCACCCATCTAACAAAAGGTGAGAGAATATGTATGTAGTCGTTTACATATGTGTAAAAATAAACAGATAGACTAAAAACGAATTAACTGGTCACCACAAGGGAGAAAGGAAACAAGAGAAGACAGGTAGGTAATTTTGGTAGATTTGACCTTGGAACCACACAAATGTTTTACATAATTATAAAGCGAAATTAAAATTTTTAAAAAGGGAATCCCTAAAAGTGAAAATAAATGTTTACTGAGTTGGTAGCTTGCCCACACAAAGAGTAATTAATTACCTCGAATGATTTTAAAATAAGGAAATCTGACTTTAGCTCTAGTAACAAAAACTACTGCAAAAATATAAAATTATTTTCAATAATTATGTTACTAGTAATGACACTGATATAGTTATTCTGAAACTATTAGATGTAGTAGGGTAAAGTAAATAATTTAATATCATTAGAAACCAGAATTTTCAGCAAAGAAAAAGAGAAACGAAATTTTTAAAATTTAAGTAAGTCCTGGAGTCAAAGTGGAATTGGAAATATCAGTATAAACTTATCTTAAAAAGAAAAAAGGAAGAAAGGAAGAAAAGATTACCTTGCTAGCCCTTTTCATTCAAAAAGTCTACAAAACAATAAGGAAGCCACTATCGGTGTACAACCTTGTAACCCCAATTATGATTTCTAAACACTATATCCCAATCAAAAGGAATGAGCCCCTTGGAGATAGGGCTGATTCCAAACATGAGGTGGGGAATGTATAAGAGGAGCACGGAACACCTTCTTAAGAATGTTCAAAATCAAAGAGGCTGTTAAGGACTATTGGGATTGCACCAGAGGACTCCAGTGGCAGCTCCAAATGGCTCCCACTGGTCATAAACAAGATAATTAGAACATCAAAAAGAATGGCAACTGCAATATACTAAAATATATAAAACGTATTTTTAAAATACATGTGGTTAAAACAAACAAAACACATCTTTTTTTTTTCTCTCCTTTGGAAGATGCTAGGAAATCAACTAATTACTCTGAAAACTGATTTTAAAAAGGTATGTTGGGGAGTGAAATTAAAGAATTTATTCTTTTTTTTTTTTTTCCTATCTGTATCTCCCAATAGCTAAATAGATAATGAGAAAAAAAATTTTATTTTAAATGAAAGCATCTGGAATAATGAAGAAGGAACAAACTATAAATAAGATCACCATTTTGCAAATCTTAATGAAATAATGGATCCAGCCATTCATCATTAATGGCTACAAAAATCATCAGCTGAAAAGCTAATAAGAAATTTTATATTGGATGGACCAGGATAGCAACATCTGAACCCATATGATCCATTTTATCACAAAAAGAGAGACAAGTAGACATTTTAGGCCACCCCATGTGACGCAATAGGAGATACCACCTATAAAATTTTCTTGCCATTAGTTCAGTCCTGAATCTGATCAAGTTTATAGACCTAACTACCAGTTAATTATAAATACAGTAGTCAGAGTACATGTTAAACAATCTTAAAAGAATGTTCCAGCATATGGGAAATTCTACAGAGCAAACGACCTGGTTTCTAAAACACACTGCAAAGGGGTGGGGGCTGGGCGAAGAGAAGCCACAGAGAGAGGGAATTTACAGATTAAGAGAGATGAGACATGTCATCCGAGTGTGACACATCGACCAAAGGTACCGCGTGCCCTTGTTTGGAAAGTTTAGCTCAGAGAAACAAAAATTTGTGAGCAGGAAATTTGAGCACTGAATATCTGATATTAAGGAATTATTGTTGATTTTTTTTTTTTTGTGGCAGTAATATTGTAGTTCTCTTTAAAAACGGCTGCTTATCTTTTTGAAAATGCATATATAGGCGTATGGCTGAAATGATATGCTGGTCGTGATTCGCGTCAAAATTATCTAAAGGACGAGGGAGAGAAAAAATGCTGATAAAACAGGACTGGCCACACACTGACTGTTGACACTTTGTGAAAGCTAGATGGGAGTTCGTTATATTACTTTCTCTACTTTTGTACATGCTTGAAATTTTTCTGTAATGAAAAGTTTGGTCTTCTTTCAAGCAGAAATTCAAAAGTGCCTCTCTTCTACTTCCTAGGATATCGCCTTTAAATGAAAAGATAAAAGCTCTTAGATGTTTCCTTAGATGTGTGGTGATCAGAGTCAAGACAATAGTCCCCTATGTGGCATGCGCCTAGATGCAACTATTTGAGTACTTTCTTCCCCTGAGGACAGGGCTCTACCAGACCTGGGATAATTCGTGTGGGGGAGCATGCTGGACGGCAGAAAGAACAGGGCTCTGCACATCATTCTGGTACCAAATGCAATTCTTAGTCGAGAATCATTTACTCTCCCTGAGACGCTGTGAAATGAGGATACCCTCACCTCCATCACGGGGCTGCTACGGGCATCACATGAGCTAAAACATGACAGGCCTAGCCCAGAGCAGGCATGCAAGTATTTATTCATTCATTAATTCACCAAGCACCTGAGTCCTCATGCTGGGTCAGACTCTAGGTACTAGAGACACAGAGACACAGAAAACATGGCACCTGCCTTGAAGGAAAACAGCTAAGTCAGTCAATGATTACAGTGGTCTCTAGTTAAAGTTCTGAAAGGGTAAAGTTTTGGATCCACAATTCTGTATCTGGCGACATTATCAATTATGAAGGTGAAACAGAGGCATTTTTATTGCGTTTACTAACCAAACACTATATATGCAAAAAAGAAAAAATATATCACTCAAGGAAAAGAAAATTACTTCCCTCAAAAAAAAAAAGCACACAAAAAAGGCTGGGATATTTGGATGATTCTCCTTTGGGTAACAAAGTTTTAATGACGAATACATTTTCTTTTTTATGGGCCCCAGTGTACGACTTTTTTTTTTTTTTCCTTTGGAGAATTAGATTTACACGATTATAATAACACAAGCTGTACACCTGCTGCCGTCTCTTGGAACAACTTCTCAACAAAGCATAAAAGTACAGGCAAGAAAAGTAGTAAGTAGCATAAATAACTTAACGGACCAAAGTAAGCAGGACACGGTGATGGACAGTCATATATATGTGCTTAATTTTTAATCCTTTATAGAAGCGATGTATTGGTCAAAGTTGGTAAGACAAGAAACAGCGATATTGTTTAAAAGTAGAGTAGAAAACCACCGAAAGAAAATGAAATAGTAGTTGCCGCTGGAAAGAACGGGGAGTAGGCAGTGAAGATTTTCCACCCTTCATATTATATTTTCCTGTACTATGTGAACTTTTAAAAATTATGTGCATTGACCACTTCGACGGCTTAAAGCCGGGAAGCACCTTCTCTGCTAAAATAGACACAACCCACGAGGTCTACATTGAATTTGTCAACATTCACTCTGCCCAAATATAAGACTCTGAGGTTGCTAGACTAGGGAACTTCTACGGCCTTTTCCAGAAGCTAAGGGTCTATTGAAAGGAATATGCAAATTGCAGGAGTGTCATCTGGTTAAGAAGAAGACGCGGATGTAAAGTCTGACCCTACACTACAGAACCTAGAAGCAAGTAAGAGCAAAAGAATGGGACATTTCCTTAGGAAAAAAGGCAGCTGAGAACAAGGAACAGAAGAAACACTTAAAGCCCTAAGGCTGGTGAGTTCTGCGATGGAGCCAGAGGCAAGAGAAGAGAAATGGTCACCACGGAGCTGCTGAGAGGAGGAGCTGAAACCAGGGTGGAGCTCCCAGGCTCCTGCTGTAGAAATACTTCTGAGACAGTGGTGCGTGCGTGTGTGAAAAAAGGGCTGAGTACGAGTTTCTTCTGCCACAGCGTAGTGGTTTCTAGCCATCTTCTTGAACATGCTTCTAAGAAATTCTAGTTGATAGGTGGTAGGTAGGAATTTGAAAGGCAGCACCCATTGAAATGAGTGGGCTGTCTTTATTATTTTCGTGTAGTAAAGGCCTTTCATAGGTTTACTTGTCACTGTGGTTTACCCAATCTTATTTTTATGATATGCTCCTTGACAAAATACTATCTTACTACCGGGATTTTTTAAAAATCGAATTCTCAGGTTGGGAAGAGACTCCTTGCCATCGGGGGGAGAATCAAAGGGTCTTGAGGGCTTGTGACAGTTTCCTCCTCGTGCCCTACACTGCGTACAGCGTGACAACACTTGGGATGTAAGAACTAGAAGGGACTTCAGCATTCCTTCCGACAAAAGGCATCATTTATGAAGAGACAACAAAGGCAAATATTGGGGCTCTTGACGAGCACTCATGGAAGGGAGGATGAATGAAGAGTTTATTTCAAGGTACTAGGTGGTGGCAGAGCCTAAGCGTGAACCGTCTTTGCTCCCCGCCTCTGCCTTACGTGGCACATGGTTTCTGTTGTCTCTAAGGCATTTTTTTTTCAGTAAAAGAGAAAACACCTGCTTATTCATGAGTAAATGTGTAAGCAGTCTGACAAGGCAATGGGTCCTGGGATACAGTCTGTTTAAGGAGAATCCCTCTTTGTCTCTAAAGTCACCCCCTCCCACCATTTCCTAAAGTAACATGCACATTCAGTTACTTTCTGAAAACACTGACTTTAGATGAAAAGTATGTGAAATCTGAAACCATAGCTTCGATGTACGCTTTAGCATTTCCTACACAAGCAGAACAAGTCCTGGGAGCTACCACATTATCAAGAAAGGCTGAAATTTAGTCTCGCTAACAGCTGAAATAAACCAAAGAGCAAATAATCCACAGACATGACTAACCAAAATCTGGGCAAAGTGGCTTTGGAAAAACATTTCCTTTATTAACTACAAAATATTAATAAAATGAGAATGGTAGTAGCATCTGTCTTTCAAGAATGTTTCAAACACCATTGTTTATTTACAGAGACTCAACACGTATCATATCAATTAAGATCTTACATGTTTTCACACCCACGGCAGAGGGTGTTCCAAACTCTGGGCTAACCCAGATTTGTGCAGGTCTCCACCCCAAATCTCCTTCTCCCCATCTCAAGTAAATTTATGTCCAACCCAGTTTCCCAGAACCTAAGCCCTATCTTTCGCCCCACTGTCGACTATAAAGTCCTTGAATTTTCTGGACACTGAATTTATTACAGAAAAGAAGCATGCTGACACGGTACCAAGGGAAACAGCAGGACAAATGGACATCCATCTGTATGGGCACTGCTAAGTGTTGCGAGACCTCTCCCGGGGTCTCTGCGTCAGTTGTCCAAAGCCAACAGAAGGCAGTCGGAGAACTGGAGCTGTCTTCCTCTCCACCATCTTAACAGTACCTTTCCGGTCAGGGGTGCCTAATTTTTGATACTTATACTTATGTCATTTCCCCTATACTTTAGTCCCTTATTTAAGAGTATGAACTGTTTAAAGAAAAAAAGACAGAGAGAGAAAAAAGAAACAAAAGCAATAAAGTATCAGGGTATTATGGGGATATACAGGATTTGTAGAAGTAAAATATGAGACAAAGTATCACGAAGGATGGAAGGAGGTAAACGGACATATACTGCTGTAAGAGTCTTTCATTGTTCATGAAGTAGTATAATTTTCACTTAAAGATAAACTGTGATACATGTAAGATGCATATTATAATCTCTAGAGCAGTACTTGGCCAATAGAAATGGAATGTGAACCAGATATGTAACTCTAAATTTCCTAAGAGCCACCATTTAAAAAAAGTAAAAGAAAACAAGTGAAATTAATATTTTTATTTAGCCCAAAATATACGAAATATTTCCATTTCAACGTGTAACCAATTTTTTCAAAATCTGGTGTGTTTTTAAATTTGTAACACATCTCTGTTTAGACCAGACACTATTTCAAGTACTTAATAACGACCTGTAGCTCATGGCTACCGCATTAGAGATTATAGCCCTGGCGTAAGGGTCAGAGAAGTTTTCTGTAAAGGAACTGATATAAACATTTTGGATTTCGTGGGCCATGTGGTTTCTGTCACCACTACCCAAATCTGCCACTTTAATACAAAGCAGCCACAGACAATATATATATTAATGGGCATGGCTGTATACCAATAAAACTTTATAAAAGCATGTGGGCTGGATTTGGTCTATGGATATAGTTTGGTAGACACCACTCTGGAGCAATGATTAAAAAGATAGTGGTTGATAGACAGATATAAGCACAAAGTCAGTAGAGAAGAGAATGCGGAATGCTAAAACATCAATAAATACTAAATGCACGATTCATCCAAAAGGCGACAGAGAAGAGGAATAGAGGGACATCGAACAAACAGGACAAAGACGAATCCAACACCAACACGTGAGGCAGACTTACGTCTCACATTAAAAGGCTGAACAAAACACCACAGAAGAGTGGTTATGTTAATATTAGACGAAACGAACAGCAAAACAAGATTATTACTAAAAATAGAGAACTATTTCATAATGATGAAAGGGGCAAGTAGTTAAAAAGCTATAATAACCCAAAACAAGCATATACCTATCAAAAGATTTTTAAAACACAGGAAGCAAAAAAATGATATAATTAAGTGGGGAAATAAATCTACAACAATAGTGAGAGACTTCACTACCCCTTCTCAATAGTTGAAAGAACAGTAAACAAACAAACGGAAAAAAAAAAAATCAGTAAGGATATTGAAGACTGGAGTGACACCACGAACCAATGTGGCCCAAAATGATATTCATGAAACCTCACGCTCAGTCTTTAATATACACGAAACACTTACCAAGGCAGACCACGTACCAGGCCATAAAGCAAGTCTTAGTAATTACCGAAAAAGTTCTAAATAACTCATGGGATAAAGTAGAAAGCACAGGAGAAATTAGAAAATATTTGTAACAAATAGTAGAAAGACAATATATCAAAAAATGCAGAGTCTAAAGGAAAATTTACAGCTTTAAATGCTTTTATTAGAAGAAATGTAATAAGGTAAATGAGTTAAGCTCCCACCTTAAAAAGCTAGACAAAGAATAACAAATTCAAAATCAGGAGAAGAAATAGTATAAATAAATGAAAACATAGAAAAACAACAAGAAAAAAAGAATAAAGTTAAAGTTGGTTCTCTGAAAGAATTAATTGATAATCACCTAGCAAAGAAAAAAAAGAGGAAACTCAAACTACCAATATCAGGAATTTTTAAAGGGACATAATTATAGACCCTACAGATATTAAAATTATAACGGAATATTCTGAGCTAATAATTTTATGCTAATGATTTTGACAACTTAAATGAAATGGAATAGTCCTTGAAAAACACAAAATACTACAAGTGATAAAAAAATAAATAAAAAATCTAAATAGCCCCATATCTATTAAAGAAATTGAGTTCATAAGGAAAAACCACCCCACAGAAAAACTCTATGCCCAGATGTCTTCATTGGTAAATTCTAACAAAAATTTAAGGAAAAAAATCCTATACACACAATTTCAGAAAATAACAGAACTTCTTAACTAGTTTTATGAGGTCTGCATAAGCCTAATACAAAAACTTGACAAAGATACCAAAAGAAAATTACAATCTAATGTTCCTCATGAATAAAGATATAAAAATACTTCACAAACTATTAGCCAATCAAATCCAGCAACATGTAAAAAGGATAATAATACATCATGGCCAAATGGGATTTCTCCCAGGAATACAAGCTCTCAAAACAAATCAGTGAAATTCAAGCTCTCAAAACAAATCAGTGAAATTCAAAATATTAATAAAGGGCTAAAACCATATGATAACTGAAAAAGATACAGAAAGAGCATCTGAAAATATTCAACCTCCATTTAGGACACAAACTCTTAGCTTACTAGAAATGGAAGGAAACTTCCACAGCCCGAAAAAGGACCTATATGGACAACCTAAGAAGTCACACACTTCACGGGGAAACACTGAAGTTCCCCTCTCTAATACTAGAAACGAGGCGGGGATATCCACTCTCACCACTTCTATTTAACAATACACCGGAAGTACTAGTCAGTGCAATTAAGGCAAGGAAAAGAAATAAAAGACAAAGACTGGAAAAGAAGTAAGGCTGTAATAGCACGCCAACGTGACTGTGTACATAAAACACCTTATGGAATATAGTTTTTAAAAACCCTATTAGAATAAGTGAATTTTAAAAGGTTGAAGAACACAAGGTCACTAGACAACAATTAATTATATGTCTGTATAGAAACAGCAAAAATTTGAAAATGAGTGAATTGTTTTAAGAAAACAATTCCATTATAATAGCATCGATAATATAGTTAGGAAGAAAATTAACATAAGACATATGACCTTTACAGCAAAAAAAAAAAAAAAGGCTTAATGAAGATACAGTCAAGCTGATTCTAAAATTTACTTGGAAGGACATAAAACAGCCAAAACAATCTTTAAAAAAAAACAAACATGTTAGAAGGTTTATGCTACCTGATTTTAAGACTTAGTATAAAGTCACAGAAATAAGAAAATAGGGTATCGGCATAAGAGGAAACATAAAAATGAGTGAAACATTAGAGTTCATAAATAGATGTACATGGTCAACTTATTTTTGACAAAAGTGCAAGTCGAACAATGAGGAGAGAGAAATCTTTTGAACAAATGCTACTGGAACGAGCGGATATCCATATGTAAAGACCTAAACCCTGTTTTCTAACTCATTCCGTATACAAAATTAATTTGAAATGGATCACAACTTAAATGCAAAAGCTAAAACTATAAATCTTCTAGAAGGAAGCACATAGGAAAATCATTAAAACTTTGGGGTATAAAAAAGATTTTTTAGACAAGGATAAAACTCACTAATCACAAAGAAAAAAACTATAAACAGGTCTTCATCAAAATATCTGCTTATCAAAAGACACGAGTATAAAGAGGCGACCCCAAACTTGAAAAAAATGCATTTGCAGCACATCTATCTGGCAAAAGATGCATATCCAGAATACGTAAAAGAATTCCTACAGTGAAAAGACAAACAACCCAACTAGAAAATGGGCAAGAGACTTGAATACCCACCTCAAAAAGAAGATATCTGAATAGCCAGCAAGCACACGAAAAGGTGGTCAACACCATTAGTTACTAGAGAATCACAAATTAAAACCACAAGGCAATACCTAATCTTATATCCTCTAGAACGGCTAGAATAAAAAACACTGACAGCAGCAAATGTTGGCAAGGATATATATAGGGCAGCTGGAACTTTCATACAATGTGGACAGAGTCAAAAATGGTATATTCAGCCTGGAGAAATGTTCGTGTGAAATTTAACCTACATCCTAAGAAAAAGCAATTCCAGTCTTAGATGTTTACTCAAGAGAAAAGAAAACAAATGCTCACAAAATTTTTTTTCAAAGAAATGTTCATAGCAGCCTTATCTATAAGAGTTCCAAAGTGGAAACAATGCGAATGTCCACCAACAGGAAAACAGGTAAATGTTGTATATTTGTACAGTGGATACTACTGAACGATAAAAAATAGTGAACTACTAATACACACAATATCAAGGATGAATTTCAAACATGTGTTAAGCAAATGAGGCCAAACACAATACCGTATGATTCCATTTTTTACATATTCCGAGAATAATAAAAAGTAACCTACAGTCATAGGAATCAGAAGGTGTTGCTTAGGGCAGAGAAGGTTGGGTTTGCTTAAAAAGGGGAACAAGGAAACTTTTGAGGGAAATAGAAATGTTCTAGATCTTGCTTTGGGGTGGTGGTTACATGGGTTATATCACTGTCAAAACTCTTTGAACTAAATTAAATATTGTACATCTGTGCATTTTATTGTATGTTAATTATACTTCAAGTTTTTAAATCTCTAAAAAACCATTTGAAAAGTATGAAGGGCAATCCAAAATATTAATTGCGATGGCTTCTGGGTGGTGGAATTACGGCTAACTTTTTCTTCTGCTAATTCACACTTTTATGAACTTTACAATTTTTTATCAAGAACTGCCCTCTCGTCCCGTCTTCTATATCTATGTTTTGTAGGTTCACAAAGATGCAAAAATTTTACCAGTGTTTACTTTCTGAAAGAAAGATTATTAAAATCACTAAAGGAAGTATTCATCAAGGTCTCCTTTTATAGTAGGCATGCAGCGGATCTGAGCAGAATTCAGAGGCTCAGACAGAGGCAACATGGCACACCAGGTATGGGAAGGGACCAGATACAGTCGAGTTCAGCTGTGAAACTGGCTCTCACCCTGAACTGGCGGGCAAGACATGGAGCCTCTGTTTCCTCACCCCTAAAATGGCAATAAGATGCATCCTGTCTGCCTCAGGAGGTTTTGTGAGTATTAACTGAAAGAGCTGTGGTCGATAAAGCACGGAAGGAATTCAGGTGGTAGTAGTCACTTCTGATACTATGGAAAAAGTTAGAAAAAAAGTCTTTCTCCAAGGTCAGATTATTACTTACCATCCTGTACACAGCAACAAGAAAAGCTTTTGCTAGAACGACTCTGCCCTTTTACATCAACAGCCAAGGATGCTCACCTGTTGCTGCGGTAACAGTGATTCTGCGGCGCGTAGGACGCGCACTGAGTGTTCGATCGCTTTCTCTCAACCTCCTTCCAACTCTCTTCGGGCCACTTTCTCTTGATCTGCTTCTCCTCGTGCTTTTTCCCCACATAGTCGGCATAGGTCTGGATCCGATAGCTTTCTGCATATTTGCTGGTATTGACAGCTACAAGGAGAAGAAAACGATCCTTACAAAAGAGTCTGGCTTAGCCCCAGAGATGGCGCTGAGGTAGTCAAAGGGGCCCCGGGTTCAGGTCTGAGCTCGGATGTTGGCTCTGCCATTGAGAAGTCAGGTGACCTTGGGAATGTTCCAAAGTCTCCAGGTCTGAGTGTCCTCACGGGGAGAAAAGAGAGTCACTGCTCCCTAATCTCCTCCAGATTGTGAAAGTCCCCTGTAAACGGTAAAGAACCAGAATGACGTACGTAAAACATTAATTTTCAAAATATTTGCAGATGACCTTACCACTTAGAAATTATTTATTTTCAGAGCGAGAAAATGAAAACGACAAAACGAAACCGCCGAGGGAAAACTGTGAACCCTAACTCATTTTGTGAGCGGTAAACATGACAAAAGAAGCCACCTTGACAGCGGCACTGATCACCGCGTCACACGCCGAAGGTCTGTCATGTGTTCGCACTGGCGTCGTGCAGGCATGACGTCTCATCGTCACGGCACGCTTGCTTTGCTGACGAGAAAGCAAGGGCACAGAGGTCGGGCCGTTCACTGCAGACCGCACCACGAGGGAGTGGCAGCACTGAGAGGCAAAGCCGGGTTCCTTTGCCCCTGAGGTCAGGGCCCTTCTTACTGCCCTGCACCTCACTTTGGTCTCTGCAGATGCAAGACAGCCCCGCAATACTTGAGACATGCCTCGTCTCCTGCTTTTAGAGACTGCTAATTCTCTGCAGCGTGCCTCTGGCTGGCAGGCGTACTTGCAAGCTGGAGCTCTCTCCCTCCTTGGTGTTAATGCTTGGCTAAGGCCAGGTCACTTTAGTCGTAATCCCTTGCTGCCTCCTTCTCGGAGGCTGGCGGGATGGAAAATGCTGCTAGCGTGGCAATGAGGACCCATGCAAGGCCTGTGGCTGGATGGGCGCCCGTTTGCTGGTCCTGGCTCGTGCAGTTTGAGCATATACTCTCCTCACCCACAGTCTCTGCCAACGGTTATTACCCGCACTGGCAGTGAGACAGCAGAGCCTGGCCATGCTGCTAGGGGTGCTTAGGGCAGACTTGGTACCTGAGCAGCTGCAAAAGCACCATGATGTCTGACATAGAATCTGCAGACCCACTCCTAGCAAAGTTCTTGGTACGGAGTAGTTCTAATAAGCATTATGCGAACGGGTGCACGGCAGGATGCGGCACGTGGTGATGAGCACGCAGTCTCTGACGCATCGGAACTGGACAAGGGATTCCAGTATATCAGTGACCTTAGACCAGAGGAAAGACAACTGTGTGAGAGGCAGATGTTCCACATATCTGCCACCTGACACTTAATCTTTACTCCAAGTATACCGGATTTCCTTAAAACTTCTCAAGACGATAACGGTTTACAGAAAGAATGTCATGCCCTAAAAATTTTAGCCATTTAAAGAGCAAAATAAAACAAGAAAAAGGAAAAAAAAAACACTTCTTTAAGAAACACAAATTTTTACTAAGAAGTTTGTCATCGTTTTCAAATATTCACTCTAGAATTGGGGGGAGGGGGGATCCTCAGAGTATTAAGGAACTTTCATATTATACAAAGGCTCCCAAAGAAGTAGAATGAGTTTGCTGAGATGTGAGCTCAAAACAGTGAGCCCTGACTCACAAGATACACTAAGAAGCCATCAAGTTCTGCACATGTGCTTTGACCAAAGTCACTTACATCAGGAAACCACAAATAGAGGAAACTTTCTTGAAAACTTTATTCCTCGTGACCACCACATTTCTGACTTTTCCCCTCATTATCTAACCACCCGACAATTTCTATATCAACAAATACCACCCGTTTATGCTTCCATCCAGTAATTGCTCACTGAGTGTCCGTTCACGCTGGGTATTTTGCAAGACAAGACACAATCTCCACACACTCGAGCTTACTCTGTCACACGAGAGCTTTGTGTAGGGATGATTTGAGACTATCACCTGAAACAGGTTAACCTACCCATGTGTGAACCTGTAGCTTCTACCATCATTATCCTGTAGCGATTGTTGGTAAGATCCTCCTGAATTTTCCTGAGTTTGATTCCTTAATCCGGCTGGTTTACTTTGCAGGCATGCCCAAAAGAGATGACGTTGGCAATAATCCCTCTCTTAAATTTAATTTGGACTACCGAGTCAGAAAGTAGGCCTGAGTCAGAACCCCCCGTGAGGGCAAAGGTGACGACGGCAGCTCAACGGAGCCAAGACCATCTACTGAACAGTGTCCGATTGTTTCCAATAATTTAGCTCTCGGTCCCGTGGACAAATGTTACAAACAACTCCCTAACCACAGGAGCAGGAACTTATCTGAGCACATTTGGAACTAGGACTGCTTAAAAGGGGAAACAAATAACAAACCACGGCTGGCCTTCACATGGCAATAATTTACCAGCATACCTTCAAGTCCCAGCAGCTTTGCAGCTCTCGGCCTTTAATCTAGAAGCCAAACTCTGGCTCGGAGCCGCCCCTCTAATGGATGAATCAGCAAAATGAATTGGCTGTCAGCTGTGTCCTCCAGTGATTCCAGCTCGCCTGTCAGAAGCAGCATGTGGCCGGCTGCTTGGCAACACAAACCTTTTCCAAATTTGTCAGGGAAATGATTCAAGGCCATCTTTCGGTCGTGCCACTTGGTTAGAGCCACTAGGGAACCAAACACTCTGAGAGTCCTCCCTGTTTCCTTGTCGGCAGTGAGAGCGGTCCTCCCACATAATAGGCTTCACTGCGCCTCTGCGGTCTCTTGACACTCTGCACACATTATAGCTTTTAATCTTCACAACGACCCCGTAAGGAAGGGATGTTCTAGTCATCATGGAGATAAAGAGACAGAATCAGGGAAGCTAAGCAGCTTGCCTAAAAGTCTTGGAGGTGAGCAAGCCATCTGGTCTGGAACCAAGATGGGTTTTGTTTTCTTAATGTGATACTGCCACAGGTCTGTGTGTATTTGTGGGCACTTATGTGTTTATTTAGACTGACAATTACCTTGTAGAATGTTTCCTTTACTAGTTTGAAAGAATTACTTAAAATATTTAGATTGTTTTATGAAAATTAAGAACTTTCCATCATCGTCAAACTAAGTCTCTCCAACTAAGTTGATCGATACATTACGTTTAAAGACAAGAAGCCTTAACGTAAGATGTAGAGTCCTCCCTAAATTTATCTAAAGATTTCACGTAACTCTAGCAAAAGCAAAATCCCAGCAATTTGAGGGGAGTTGGGAGTGATGGATCTGTCCTGTATCTTGAGTGTGGTTGCAGTCACGAGGGTGTGTACATTTGCTGAAATAAAGAACTGTACAGCAAAGAGGGTAATTTAATTGTATATAAATCATACCTCAGTTATTCTGTGGAATTAGGAAGGTTGATCCCAAAATTTAAATGGAAGCCCCGACATTTATGAGGAAGAGAGAGGAAGGGAGACTTGCCTTGCTAGCCAAACAAGCATAGTGTAAAGTTAGAGTAATTAAGACAATGTGTGGTGGTCCAGAGACAAACGAACTGATCAATGATAGAGAGGAGCCTAGAAACAGACTTATGCATCTGTCGAAGTTTGATTTTGGACAAAGACGCCATGACAGAGAGTGTGGAAAAGGAAAAGTTGGAAAAACTGTTTATCTATAGGAAAAAAAATGAAATTGGATTCTGACTCACGACTTTGCTGAAAAATCAACTCCAGATGGATGGAAGAACTTAAATGTCAAAAGTAAACTTCAAAAACTTGAAAAGAAAATATAAGTAAATATTGTTCTGAGCCTGAAGTAGGAAAGAATTTATGAAGACACGAAAAATGCAAAGCATAAAAAATGATCAATACATTTGGCTACGTTAAAACGAAAACTTCTGTCCATCAGAAGACATTTTAAAGAGAGTGAAGACAATCTACAAACTGAGAGAAGATATTTGTTAACACATGCAACTGATGGAGAATGAGTACCAGAGCACATAAAAACACCTACAAATCAGTAAGAAAACACCCGCAGACAAATGGAGAAAAGATATGAAAAGCATACAAAGTCATTTCACAAAAAAGGAAGCATATAATGCCAATAATTACATAAAGAGATGCTCGACCTCAGGCAAAGGCGAATTACGAGCACTAAGATAACATTAGATTTGTAGAGGGAGAGAAAAAATGGGAAGGGGGAGGGGAGCAATAGAGATGGGGGTGAAGAGAAATAGGTAAAGAGAGAATATAAAAAAAACAAAAACAAAAACAAGAAAACGATCAGTACGACTGTCGTAAGAGTGGCCGCCCCGGCTGGGAATGGGGGTGGGGGGTCTGGGGTCAGGAGGATGGGGTCGAGAAAGAACAACAGGTAGACACAATTCATTAGCATATTTAAGTTCTCGGGCTGAGTGGTGGTGTCACAGATATTCATTCCATTTTAAGCAAATACATTGTTTAGGTTCTCTGTTGTTCACCCTGTCCAACTAAGGGCCATTCTCAACACAGCCTGTCCAAGTATGAAAGTCTCTGCAAGACCAGGTAAAGGTGACTTCCATTTTTAATGTCTTTGGTGCTATGGAGATGCCTCTGAACGGTCCACACAGTGTACGCGAGCCCTGCTGCTGAAATGCCGGGCTTCGCCGACCTTCCCTAGGTAGCTGAGGACTTTGTACAGTCCTTAGCTAAAACCCATGCATTGCAGCACCTGTGGGAGCGGGGTGGGGGAGCATGGGAAACTGCCCGAGGCAGCGACGCGCCTTTTCTGCAAAGGCCGTGTCCTCCACCAACGTGGAGGTCTCGATTTCTAAGGGAATTACCTATGTTTTTATCAATCTAATGTTTGCAAGAAAGAGAAGTCTTTATTGGCTATTTGCTCTGCCAGGCACAGAAAATCCTGCAAGCATTACCCTGACTTTGTAGATAAGAAAACTGAGGCTCAGAAGTGATGAGCTCAAGGTCCGGAAGATCACAAGTGTCTGGACTGGGATCCAAAGCAAAGCCCCTGCTCGTCTCCTGACATCACGTGCGCTGGAAGGGTCCCGAGGCGTGTCGCTGTGAGTTAACAGCGGCACATACATCTGCGTGTGACCGGAGCCTGTCCATGTCTACACGCGGGTTTTACGTAAACAGCGGGAATCTCTGTGTGACAGCCCGGTATGTTAACCCACCACCAGAAGTGACGTGTGGCGGAGCAATCTCTGCCAGCTTTGTAGAACCAAACCCCACTCACGTATGTCAACGTGGGCTTAGTGCTCAGTGGCGCTGACTTCGGACACTCCTTCAGACGGCCTTCTCACTCTCCCGACGGCCTCCAGCCCGAGGCCCTGCGCTGCGGTCTGTCATTCTAGCTTTTCACCCCATGCCAGGATGACACCAAATGCCATTCTGTGTTTGCTTGTTTATTTAAATATGAACATACTAGATATAAAAGTTTTCTCATATTCCATCTAATTTTGACCAGATTTTGGTTTCCCACAGAGGGACTGCTTTTCCACTTTTATCGGATAGAGAATGGAGGGTTTTATCTCGGATTCTGTGGAAAAGCAAACTTTAAAATCTGTAAAGAAAGGAGTGAAAGCCAAACCAAACAAAACTAAGCCACCCAACCGTAATGGTCACTATGAACATCTTCCTGTGTTCAAAAACTGGTCGGGGATGTACTTCCCCGCAACCCATCCAAGGGTCTCAGCAGCCCCTGAGGTGCACGCAGGAACTGGTGACCTAACGGAGCATGATGAAACACGGCCATTCTCGGGGTACCCAGACAGTCAGAGGTGGGCGGGCCGGCCCAGAAAATGAGACCTTCTGTTCCACCCTTTGCTGTCCATCCTTTCCCTACTGACATCACCCGTTCTCTTCTGTAGGACCCTTCGGAGTCTCCAAGATAAAGTCCCAACTTGCTGGGTACCATCCGGGGTCCTCAGTAACCACCTGTCCCTGTCTGGCTCTCTCTCCTCGGCTCTTACTCTTTTCCCCACGCTGACGCCACAGGGCCAGATGCTCCCTGAGGAGGGGGCCATCCTTAACCATATCTGTGGCACCTGGGTTCTACCACGGTACTTAATCCAAGATTATGGAAGGAAAAAAGGGAAGAAACACAGCTTTTTTACCTGTTGGCAGCCTGCCTCAGCTGAAGAGAAAAAAGCCAGAACCGAGGTACATTTTCACAGATTTACAGTTAAAAATCCCATGTGGAAGCCTGACCTCGTGGATGAAGAGCCCAGGAATGGCAACAAGAGGAGGTAGCTCTGATTCTCAGAGTGGGTTCCCTTGTTCAGCAACGGTCCCTGCACGGGGTCACACCTGAGCCTCCCGGCCATGAGGCTGATGCACTTGCCTCAGACACAGGAGAGGATCGCAGTGTGCGACTCCCTGCCCTTACTCTTCCTTCACACGGTGGGGACTTCTCCTACAAACAGCAATTAGTTTTTAAAGTACTGAGCCTGAGAGAGTGACAATCTAAGGCGACGAAAGGGATCCAAGCCCCGTAAAGGGAACGACAGATGGAAACGGCGCAGGAACAGGCCTCGGGAAAGGAAACGAGCCAAGGAAAAGGAAGCAGGCTCAGGGGGGCGCGCTGCAAAGGTGCGACCAGCAGGGCATGACGGCAAGAGCGCCGCGCGTCTCCGGGCACCTTCCACGCACCCCCTCGCTGGCCCCCTACCGCGGGGACGGTCGGCGTTGTCGCCCCCGCTTACTGCCGAGGCTGAGAGAAAAATCGAGAGGCGCCCGGCGAGGAGCAGCAGAGCAGGACGAGGGTGCGGTCCTGGTTCCGCCAACTCCGAGGCATGCCCGCGCCTCCACGTCCTCTCCACTTCATCCCCCTCGGTTAAAAAAAAAAAAGACAGGCACTCATTTGGTCACCGTCCCTCAACTCTCTTCACCTCAGAGCTTTCTAATTAAGGCCAAAGAAGCAGCGAAGAAAACACTTTATGAACTGGACAGAGGCTGACGCGCAGACATGAAAATGTTTACTTGAAGCCTACGGTACGAAAAAGGGAGGCGACGAAGTCGAATGGGAAAACCACAGGCTCCGAGGCCACAAAGGGCCTGAGTTCAAATCCTGCCCCAATCTTAACTTGCCTGAGGCAAGGCGTCTGCCCCCCTGCGCCTCTGTTCTGTTACCCATAAAACGAACGCACCTATCGCATAAGGCAGTCAGGACGAGCAGAGAGTGTGTGTGCAAAGCTTCTAGCACAGGGCCTGGCACATAATAGGTGCCTAATTAATGAGGCTACTGCTGTCCAATCCTGAAACATACTGCTGATGAAGGGAACTGTGCCCAAGGCAATACACGGCCCCTACGGCGATACAGGTTCAGCGAGTTGTAATGCATCTCGCCTTGGTGTGCCGGAGGCGAGGGGCCCCGACATCCCCAAGTCTGAAACGGCTCATGCACTACCGCTATCATTTGGAATTTGGACGCGGTCTAGCAAAATCGCCTGTGCAAAAGATGTGGAAATAAAATGAAGACATGGAAAGCCATATATCAACCCTACGCGACAAGTACAAAATCAAGAAGTCTGAACTGTAATTTTTCAAAACTGTACTGAGACCAAAATGAGTCAATTTTCACTAAGTCTCTTGACAACGCTTTTGGAACAGTCACCTCGTTCACTCAGGTCTTGGGGTTTGGCAGAAGGGAAGACATTCCCCAACCCTGAAGACGCCCACCATCTACGGGAAAAGAAAAAGAAAGGAACAGTTTGGTGGAGAGCACCAGGTAGGCAAGAATCATGGTGAGAAATGATCATTTTGGCATGGGGAAGGGTCGGAGAGAAGGAGAGGCCATAGTGCCAGATATTAAAAGGTTGAGTGCGAGGGGAAGAGGCTGCTCTTTAAGTTCCAAGTTCCCGTGGCCTATGACAACTGCCTTGGCATTCAATAAATGACGTCACTAAGGAGCACTGGTGCCATTAACCAGCCTGGTGGTGGTTTCTTCTTTTTCTTTTCATGGTCACTACCTGAAAAGTTGATTAAAAATAAATAACGCTGTCATTTACTGAGTACTTACTCTATATATCAAGGACTACGCTAACTGCTTTACAAATGTATTTCATTCTCCCTTGTTCATTTTATTCATCCATCCACTTGCTTATAAATACTGCTTATAAATACAGACACTGATATATTATACTCTCATCTGTTCATTTATGCATCTATCCATTCATTCGTGAACAAACCATCTCCTAAGACCAGGCACCTGGCGCTGTGAATCAGAGAGAGACACAGGCCGCGGTTCCCCAGGGAGGGAGGGGGCAGCGCACAGAGCCCCGCACGCTGCCGAGAGCCAGAACGCAGAAGCGCGCTGATGGAGCCCGGGACGCGGGGGCCGCTGCCCTAAGGAAACGACATTCGGGCCTTTCCTGAGACGTGCACGTTGGGAGTGTGGACAGTGTTCGGAGGGCCGGCAGTGGGGAACTGTGCTCCGGGCAGAGGGGACATGACAGGCCCATCTGAGCGACTGAGGAACTGGAAGAAGACCTCAATGGTGGAGCCCTGAAGGTGGGGTGGAGAGGAGCCCACGGGGAAGCGGGGGGCAGGGACGCAGCCCCGGGGCTCTGGGCCACGCTGAGTGCAGCAAGAGCCCCCACGGGCTGTCAGTCAGGAGGAGGACGTGATGTGATGGGCGCTTTCCACGAGAGCGCGGTGGTGCAAGGCGGAAGGTCGGAGGAGGCGCAGAGTAAGAGGTCCTACCGGAGTCTGAAGAACGCCAGCAATTACCCATCACGTGGACGGGGAAGAGCGGGCCTGGGAGCCTGCGACGCTGCGGGCTGACGGGGAGGAGGGCTAGGCTAGAAAAGACGGTGCCAGGGAGATCGAGGAGGAAGAACGGTGGGCACTGCACTCAGTGCCCAGGCAAGAGGAGAGGGTCCGGTGGCACTATGCCACGGAGAACACTGGGCCACCTCAGTAAGAGTGAGCTCAGGGCCATGCGCATGTCACAGCTGGAGAGTGAGGGGGCGCCCCGAAGTGGGATGAACATCTGGATTTGTAAGAGGGAAAAAACAGCCAGGGGCAAAGGCAGGCTAGGGTCTTGGGAGTTCTTCTGAAAAGGTGGGAGGGATTCAGCAGGTTTTCGTGCAGTTGGAAAGAAGTCACTGGGTGGGCCCAGGGGAGAGGGGCAGCACAAGGCCCTGGAGACGAAGTGGAGCCCCGAGAGCCTGCACGGGAACAACTCCTGAGGAAGGGGGTGTGGGAGCAGGGCTCTGTGAATCTGGGGGTAGGCGGCCACACCCGGGAATTGGCTGTTCCCGGGGCTGGAGGAGACTGGGCAAACCGAGAGAGGGACAAGCTCACGGGCCAGGCACGGTGAGGACCCTGCCAGAGACAGTGGCCTTTCTGTTGACAGCTGCCCATCTGCCCATGCTCCTTTTCTCTTCAGAAATAGCCCCACAAGGTGGGCGGCGGTTCTATTTTTACAGACACGTAAAACAGTCTGAGAGAGGTTGAGTAACCTGCCGAGGGCCAAAATAACTAATTGGCAGAGCTGGGTTTGAGTCCCAATCTCCCTGACTATGGTTTTGACAACGATTTTAACCTACCCGTCAAAGCTGCCGACAAAGCAGCTGTTCTAAACCCAAGTCAAACAACAACAACAAAAGGCTTTTCACAAGCGCTAACATAGCTCCTTAAAAGACAGGGTAGTGATGTGCAGAAAGTAAGAAGGAATTTTATAATACAGTCGCACAGGAGCAGATGGAGTTCTAAATATTTTAGAATTGAGAATTAAGAGACAGAGACAGAGACAGAGAGACCTTTTTTAAGGCAAAAATACAACTTAAAATAGGAGTTGGAAAGCAATTCCATACTTAACAGCCTTGATGAACTTGACAGACAGCTGAAAGACCTAAGCAATTTACAACATTCTTCACACTTCATGGGAGAAAATTAAGATTGATGTCTCAACTATACAGGAATAATTTAAAGTAAAATCAAAGATCTCCTAGACTGTGTAAAACAGCAGCTCCTAAATGTCAAGAACACTGAATAAATTCTTCTCCAGGGAAGACTAAATAATACATGTTTTAGTCATCCTACTTTATAACAATATCTTTAAAGTCTGCTTATATACATATCACAAAGGAGTACGAATAAATAATGACTATGGTATATATAGAGAGGTTACCATGGATCAGGTTGTATTGGCCCTAGTCCTAATGTAGTATCCTATATTCTATAATGTCCTAATATATTAATCTTAACATATCCTTTTTCATCTCTAACCATACCTATATACAAAACAGCCTTGTTTTGAAATCAGATTTGGACAAACGGAGCCCCGGACAGGTTAAGTCAGTTGCCCGATGTCACAATGCTTGACAGTGGTAAATGGCCAGATTTAATTCATCACTGACACGACTTACCCCCACCCCACATGGGTGCTTTTCAGGGTCCACTGGCAGCATAGTGCGCAACAGGTTTTAAATTGCACAGTAACACCAAACAATACCCACCTGTACTACAAGCAACCCACTCTGATATTTTCTGTTCTGTTTCTTCCTCCTTTTTTATTTTTTTTTCTTACACCAGCCTTGATTTCCTGGACCCACTAATGGGTCCTGACTCGAAGTTTGAAACATGCCATAGCTCGCTGACACCCACCATTCAAAATGACATTTCTAGGGGACAATGCGCTTTGTGTTCCAAAAGGTTAATCAACAAAAGAACTTTTAGGGCACAACCCGATTCACCATCCGGAGCCCGAGTGTAACTGAGCTGCCCGCTGCAGACAGGGGCTGGGTCTACGGTCAGAATTAAGCAGGGTTCTTTCACCTGGACTCGTTCTCGTTAGCAAAGCTTCAGATGTCAGACACAAACGCACACACCAAATATAAACGTACATCGCATACGCCAAGACAATACTTTCAGACTACTTAACCCTGGCAGCTTACGGAGCTGTTTATGAAGCGTTAAGTCCGTCACAACATTAACGTTATTGTAATAAAAACATGAGTGTTCCATCTTCTCTCCACTTCCCATAACCAGGCTTGCAGAAAGCCTGACAGCAGCACATTTTCGGATTTAAAGGTTTCAGTAGTTGAAAGGCTTAAAATCTGTTTGTTTAAAAGCCAACCAGAAATGGAAGATGCTGTGCTGTAAGACACACACACTTTGATTAAATGTCTCTCTGTGGATGTTTTGATGTGGGTTTCATTTGATAAAAGAATTCACTTACACCTTCTGACTCAGTTTTATTAATCGAGTGAAAGCCTCAAGGAAAGGAGGGGACCTGGAGAGAGAATGAGAATGACAGGCCCTTATCGGCCAGGCAGGGCTGAGCTCTCTCTCTTGCAAGGTGAGTCATTACCCCTGGGAGGGAGGGTATCAGTCCCCAAAAGTGGCCTCTCCCAACCTCGTAAGGATGGATCAATCCCATGTAGACGGGACAACTCGGCCTGAGGTTCCCTTCAGCTGGCCCTTGCACACCCCCGTCTGGGGCCGGACAGGGCTCTCGTGACAGTGCCGTGGTGCTACCCTGTGAAGGACAGCCGTCTTCCTTGTCCTGCCTTTCAGCTCTGCCCCGTGCCCGCCCCTGCGGTCCATCCACAGATGGGGAACATTCTGAAATCTGCATCAAACATTGACCGTCCTCCGCAGTGTCTTCAGGACACCCCCACATAATGATCTGCCGCCACCGAAAAAGTTTGAAAAAATGCCAGTGCAACCTCGTCTAACACTCAGGCCAGCTGCTTCGGTGCCTCCCCGGAGCCCTCACTGGCACTGCGTCTGCCCTTTGTGCAGGATAAACGGGGTAACTACCGAAGGAATGAAAACTGCTCCTCAGACTACAGGCTGCCTTGGGACAACGAAATGTAGTTCTTGTAACTGGCAATGTTTGACTTTATAAAAGAAGTCCACAGAAAGAAATCACTTTTCCAAGGTTCCATCTAAACAAAGAATGATGAAATTAGTTTTACTTTTCACATCAATTTTACTCTCTGCCTGTGCTGAGATGATGTGCCCAACGACCGATCGTTTCACTGGTGGGATCCGGCTGTAGCCCCAACGCTTAAACCCGAAGGATTATTAAACGCCCCAAAAGGGCAGCGCGAAACTGAACAAGAATTATTTTTTATTTTAAAGTCCCACCTTGGCATTTAACATGTTCATTCTACGCTTGTAGTATTTTTATCCTCTTAAATTACCGAATTACATCCTTATAGACTTCGTGATTTTAGGAAAACAATTCCACCTTTTAATTTTTATTTTTTGCCCCTAAGCTTGTTTCCCTATTACGGGAAGGCCCTGCTGCCAACGGCAGTGGTCAGACCCGCAGGCGGTGCTGAGGTCTGAAGTGAGCACGTTAAGCTGCCAAAAGCAGGTTAAGCAAAGTTAGTGACATTTCTCTCTGTGTCAAACTCATATATACACAGGAGAGCAGGAGAACGAAAGAACTGAGCGGGAGAGGGTGAGGGCGAGGTGAGCAAGGGGGTGGGGAAAGCAGCTTTTCCCATTTGAGGAGTCAGGGCTTTTAGAAGGTGGCAATTCCCAAAATGCAGAGCAGTAACGGGTTTTTCACCAATCCTGCACATTTGAAGGACCTGTGAAACTCTTTGCCAGCAGGAGAATAAGGAAGGTTTCTTTAAAAAGTGAAAGTGACTGTTGTTCAGCATATCTCTAACTCATTCTAAATATTCATCTTGTTTTCCACATCCTAAGGGGCAATCAATTTAGATCTCTTTGTCTATTTGGACACCCAAGGCACAGAGCAACTGGTTAGATAAAAGGGTCAAGTCTTCTATTTAAAAATGTTTACATGGAAAAAAATATATATATAATACAAAAGCAAGTGTGACTTTGCTACACTTTAAAGTACTCTAAAATATTTTATAAAATTATTTCTTAAAATCTCCAACAACCCAAGGGTTTCCTACAATGTCAAAATATTCAACACGAGCTAGGAAAAACGTTGGAAAGTCATGTATCTGTATAGCAGAACACAGAATGCTTAATAATGGAGCCTTCTTAGATTTTAGAAAGTAATCTCTACGTTCATTTTTCCTTCGAAAAATATCACCATTCTAAATTACAACTCTGACGTCCCACATCTAATGCCTCTAACGTAAGTAAAGTCTCATTTTAAAGCATATGAATGCGAATGTTTGTTTAATGAATGAATTTACTTATCTTTGCATCACATTATGCTACTATTTTAATGAAGAAAAATATGAGTATGTGACAGTAACTTCCCTGGGACCCAATGCAAAGCTCCACAAGCTCACGCTTTCTGGTGAGCTCAGTCAGTGCTCCATGCTCTGAGCCAGGTTAAGGCAACGGTTAGAGGCCTTCACCAACAGGAAAAGAACAAGCCAGGCCGGCTTTGAAGTGGATCCTTCTGTCAAAACCAAATTGGTGGCAAAAGTGCATGGCTACAGACTCTGCTATGTAACAGACTCTGTGAAATAATCCGCAGGTCTGAATCACAAATTAAATAATTTTGACTAATAAAAACAACAGGCTTTCAGTAAGGAATCCCCTTCTTGATTTGGGCGCTTGCCTTTAAGTGATATACAAATGAGAACGGAAACAACAGCAAGTATTAAAATGCAGGCAGAGGCATGGAAATTAAAGCAGAAAGTTGGCTGGCAGAGCCACGTCTGTCTCCGGCTCCACCCTGAGTGGTCACCCAAGAGCTGATAGAGGGCTTTTTGGTGAAGAAGGTAGAAAAAAGCCCCATGATGCTCAGGTTGCCAGGCAACATGCCACATTTTATTAAAGCGGCTGCGGCGAGGGTGAGAATCCTCCTCGGAGGGCTGGGGGGAACGCCGGGCTCGCAGCCGGTCGCCTCCCCCTGCAGTCCCTCCCCACACACACGCTCTTTTGAGCTGCATTAGGAAGCAGCTACCTGAAAGCAGCCGGAAAGTCCCAGACACGGAGCGAAACACGCGCCTGTCGGGCCGTCGTCTTCCTCTAACTCAAACCAGAGACGCAGCCGGAATCCACAGCTGCTGCCAAAAAGAGCAGGGGCGGACCTCGCGCTCGGCTCTCTGCAAGTGTGAACTAAATGCTGTTTGGATTCTTTAAAAAAAATAAAGTCTGGCTGCTTCATGATTTAAAGGGTCCTAATAAACGCGGTATGAGCAGAGAGGCGCGGCGGGGGGAGTGTGCGCCGGGGGTGGGCCGGGCCTCCCGCTGGGGCCGCTGGACCTCGGGGCACCTGCTTTCTGATCCTGGAGCTGAGCCGCTCTCCATGGTTCATTTCGGGGAAAGCGCCGAGCTCTGTGAAGCAGCGACAGTGTCGGGGAGAAGGGCGGGCAGGAGACGAAGGGTGAAAATCGTTGAGTTGAATTCTCCCTTGAAAAGTCCCTTCGTGGGCACCGCAGTGGCCTCCGACACGTCCCTCCAGTGTGTCCGAACACACTGCTCTTCTCTTGCACGCCAGGGGAAGAAGGCCACGCCACTGAACGCACACGTGTGCGAGCGCTCGCGGGTCCCGATGAGCGACACCCAGCACCCGTGGGAGCTGAGAGAACAGATATTCGCGTGTGAAACGCTGACCCGGTTCTCCCGTCTCACTCGTCTCCGGCTCTCCTGGACACCCACTTTCACTGAGTGGAGTGACAGGCAAAACCAGTCTCACTACAGAAAAAATTATTTACCAAAAGGAGTAAATCTGAATCAAACTTTTATGATGCAATTGTAGTTGGAAACTAATGACTATGCGGAGTTTCCAGGCCTTCGTGCCTGTCCTCTGCTCACGCCCAAACCGGTTCTTTGAAGACAAAGAACGTGTTTTAGTCATTTCACATCACCAGTGGTATTTCTCCAGGAGAGACTATCTAACACTGCTATTTCTGCTTCTGAACAGCCCTGTGCTTGCAACGAACTACAAGCCAACGAATAACCACGGTTTACATTCCCGGAGCATAGATTTTGCTGGGGGACAAGGAGAAAAGGTTAAATAATTAATCTGGTCATTTAAAACAGTTTAATATTAAAATAAAATGGACGTATTATAGCATAGAATTTTTTAAATCTTAAGAACAGTTTAAATAACTGTTCTTAAGAAGAGATTGCAGAGAAATTCCAATTCCCCTCCTTTCTGCCCCCCCCCACGCCCACCCCCTTGAGCATTCCAGGATGCTCTTCTTTAATACTGGAGTATTAGTGAAAGTTTCAGAATAACTCCTCCCGCAGAGGCCCTTAGCAATAAGTATTAGCTGAATGCATGGCCGAGTCTGCTTTTTGACAAAGTGACAACATCAGAAGGGGGAAGGAATCCCTACCTGCCCCTCTTGGCAGGACAATGGTGAATGCAGTGTCCACACAGAGTACTTTATACAAGACAATCTGTACTCCAGAGTCACAAATGACACTTACTGAGCTGTTAGGAGTTTTTTACGGTTGGTGGCAATCCTGGAAAGAGCTGACCGGTGTGATCAAAGGGTAATGCAATATCTATTTTTCCAGCAAAGGTGACAGAAATGAATGCATCGAGCGTAAGGAAAGGCGAGGGCAGCCTAAGCTGGGCGGGCATGCTCTCACCGTTCAAACAAATGTCTGAAAGGGGGTATAAGCCCACATACCCGTGGACACAACGGAGAGGTGAGAATTCTATCCTCATAAGCTCACGTCCTGGTCCTCAATCACTTCACAAGTTATTTCTTGGCTGAAGCCAAGTGGTCCCTTGCCTCAGTCAGCTCATCCACCAGAATGGTCTGGACCAGGGGCTGGGGAAGCTGTGAGCTGTGGTGACCAGTTCCTGAGATGACATCCCATGCGGCACACACTGCCGACGCCGTGGGCTCTGCGACCCTCATGACCTCTGCTGAATGACTGGCCCGAAGTCTTGTAGCTGGTATAAAAACAGCATCTCAGTCATTCTACCAACTCAGGAGGACGGCGTCGAGGAAGCTCCCGCGCACTGGCCACCTACTCTGCCAGCTGTTCCCCAAAGCAGGAGACAGAGGGCCATGGTGTCAGTTCCCCTGTGGGCCTTCTCCAGGACAGGTCCACTGCCTGCCCATGAATGTTCTGTGTAAATGAGAAGGGGCTTAGAGATGCTCATGTCCTCTGACTGAGTAATTTCTTCTTTACGAAAATGAGTCTATGAAAACAATATGAAGTGCGGACTAATTTTTAACGCACGAAGATGTAAGATCAAAAATACATATGTAGACATTTAAAAACCCACAAACAAACCTTTTAGGTGTTCAACAGTGGGGGAAGAGCTACAAAATTATGCTATTCGTGTTCATTAAAAGTTGTGCGTTTCAACGGGAAAACAACCAAACAATAAGTAGCCAATAAATTCTCTGCCTAGTTATTTGGACAAAAGTAACGCGAACATCTTTCTCACAGGTTTCATCACCGATTCATTCAACCAATATTTGCCAATCACCTCCTGTGTGTCAGGCACTATTTTAGATGTTGAATATACATTCAGAATAAAAATCTTTGCCCTTCTGGGTTGTGGTTATGTGGGTATCTTCACTTTGAAATAATTCATTGAGCAGTATACTTATGATATATGCACTCTGCTATATGGAAGGTAAATCTCGATTTAAAAATTGGAAAAGAGGCTTGACTTCATGGAGTTCATATTCCAGTGGTGTAGAATACCGACACTAAACAAAAAAGTAAAATAGATTGTGGATACGTAGTGCTATGGAGGAAAAGAAAAGCAGAAGGCGCTGAGATGGGAGTTGCAGTTTCAGACAGAGTGGTTAGGGAGAGGTTCGCTGATCGTGTTGCCAAATAAAAAACACGGGACACCCAGTTAAAGCTGAATTTCAGATAAGCAACAAAGCATATTTTTGTCTCAGTGTATTCCATACCTACTTATTTTGAGCAAAATCTGGCGACCCTACTTACTGATGAGGTGGCATTTGAGCAAAACTCATTCCTAATAGATTAAATGCTTAATGCTTCTAAACAGGAAACCGAAAGCAGAGACTATAAAAGAATGAATTGATAGTTGTTACTATGGCAAAATGTAAAGTTTTGGTGCAGCAAAACAGATCATGTTAAAAGTGCTCAATACGCTGGGACAAATATTTGCAAAATGTAAAACCCAGGATGAGTCTAAGCTTCAGTTTCTACTGTAAGATGAAGGGGGAAAATGGTACCTGCATTTCATAGAGTTGTTAGGAAGATTTCAGAATAGCACCTAGTACCTAATAACTAAATGGCTCACTAAATGTTAGAAATGAATAATCATCATAATAAAAGTACACTTACCTATCAATAAGAAAAGTATATTATTCACAAAATGAGAACTAATTAAACTTTTCGAAGTAATTCTAATGCCTGCTTTGACAACACATGAACTGAAATCTGGATGATATCCTTGCACAAGTAGTACCCGAAGTACTTATTAATTACAAAGGAGGAAGGCTATGATGGAGAAATCTGAGGCCACCATTTAACTAAACAAAACATCAGTAGTAATGGAACAAACCGACCTCAAGTACTTAAGAACACATCATCCAGGTAGTCCTTCTGCCAAAAATGGTTAATCTGAATCGTAGATATAACCATGATAATGAGACAGACACATCCCAACTGAAGGACGTTGCAAAACAACTGGGGGTCTCGACTCCTCAAAAATTGTTAACATTATGAAAAACTAAAACAGGCTGGGGACCTGTTCTAGATTAAAGGAGACTAAAGAGCTATGATAACTAAACGCAATACATGATTTTGACTGTAACTTGGATCAAGAGATAAAAGTTAAAAATTATAAGAGACATTATTAGAAAATTTGGGAAAACTTGATTATGGCCTGAACATTAGATCATAGGAATATCACACATTTGCCATAATAAAATATGTATACAAATGTTCATGTACATATATATTACAAATGCATATGTATGTGTATGTGTGTGTGTGTGTGTGTGCACGTGCGCACGTGCAGAACAAGGGAGAGATGGGGCAAATATGACAAAATGTTGCCTCTTAGCTACAGATTTGAAAATGTTCAAATTCATACACACGCACACATATATATATATTCATATATATGTCTACAAATATATGAATATATTTGTATACACACACACACATATACGTGTGTGTGTGTGTGTGTGTGTGTGTGTGTATCTTAGGTGAGGCAACCCTTGGTTGACCTCACAGATTGCAAGAACCTTGTCAATTTACAATCCCTTATTTTTTTATTTTTAATGCCTACAGCACCTGGTATTCTTAGGTGGTCTCCCATCCAAGTACTAACCAGGCCTGACCCTACTTAGCTTCCGAGATCAGATGGGATCGGGCTTGTTCAGGGTAGCATGGCCATAGACTTAAAAAATTTCCAAATAAAACAAAAGAAGCCTAATTGCAAAATAAAACAAAATGAAACCTAACTGTATAAAAAAAAGGAAAGAAAAAATATATTTTTAGTCATCAAAAACTGCTGATAAGAATGGTTTTAAAAAGATAAATACCTAATATTAGATGGATTATAAATTGAATATAAACTTTATACAGGGAAATCTGATAATATATGAGAAATTTTGCTTTTTAAATATTTTTATTCAGTTCTCTGACTCTATCATGTTATAGACAGAGGCCAAGTGAAATTCTAGTGATTTATAATTTTGCATTTGGAGTTCCTTCTTTCACACAAAATTCTTGTGCCCAAAGAAGTTTGGGAGTGTTATTTACAACATTAAAAATGAAAAGTAATCTAAAGATTCTATAAAAAGAATATTAGTGAGTAACTACTATAGCCAATTAAAATGTTTTCATAGAGTTTAAATAACCTGAAAAAATTTCTCACAACTATTAATGAGAAAAGAAAAACCTAAAGTCTACCTAGAGTATGATTATACCCACATAAAAAGGCAAATATAGGAAGAAAATACACTAGAATGTTATCATGATTATTTCTAGGTGATTATTTTTCTTTATTCCATTGGGGTGTGTGCGTTTCTCCCCAATTTTCTGTAATAAGTATGTATCTGTTTTTTTTAAAATACTTTAAAAAAAAAGACAAAAAAAGCTGGCATTCTTTGACTCGGAACATAGTGAAATGTCTTTTTGTTGTAGCTACCCGATTAGGTGATCTGAAAGGGGGGTGCAGGGAACACAGGCTGGTATTCCCACAGTGCTGTCCTCTGTGATAACGAGGAGAGAGCCTTATTTAAAATAGAACTTTTTAGCTGACCCTGGCATAGCGACATTTTTTTGAAAATTACAGAGGAACGTTATGAGTTATGAATACATTTACAGAAATTATTATTAATACACTGTAGTTATTATACTCAAAATTATCGATTTGATGCCAGCAAAGACCAAATAAATTTTGAGAAGGAGCAGTCTCAATTTTTTATTTAATTAACCTGGTGTCTGAGTATAGCTCAACCTCAAAAATCCTAATCCAGACTGAACCGGAATCTCACAATTCATTTCATTTATAACTATAGGCTTAAGAGAACAGAGTTACCACAAACTGAATAAAAATCCCTCTATCTTTTCTGAATGTATGCAATCAATTCTTAAGCCAATAATTGCTAATATGATAGAATTTAAAAATTATCCTTGGAAGTAAATTGTTCTGAGAATAATAAAATTATTCTGAGAATCCAGAAGGTAAAAACTTTTAAAGGTAAAATTTCCTAAAAATAAGCTAAATTATTTTTTAAAATTATTCTGAAATAATTAAGTAAAATTACCCTGAGAAATAAAATAAACCACTTAGGGGACTTTGCCTACTCAGATTGACCTATTCAGTGCCATTGGGAAAGGCTACAGGCTGCCAAAGAAAAGATATAAAAGGAGTGTTGACCTGTTTGTTTGACCTTACTGAACAGACCCTGATGTGATGTCCGGACAAGGACAACCCCGCAGAGATGGGCATCTTGGGAAGAGCATCATTCAGCTGGCCCGCTCAATCGCAGAAAGAACAAACAGTACACTTCAGAGTTACTGGACTGGGTGGGGGTAGAGAGAAGGCGAAGAAAGGGCTTTACTCAATAAATGTGATTTACTGCATGATTATTTACTCATGTTCTTTGGCTATAAGAGATTATTTAAAAATGTTGTCACACGTGGTAAAACAACGTAATTACCAATCCATTTTCATGTGAAACGGGATATTTGGGGGATAAAAATTTTAAAGCTTAAACCCCACTCATCACATATCAAATGGATATCAAATTATAAATTCTTATAATTATTATGATCTAAAAATCCACAAACGTGAAGCTCTAATACTTGGTCAAACATCACCAATATATAAGAGCACTTGAAAAGCATTTTTATTTGTTCTGTTTACTGTAATCCACGAGTTTTGTGGCAAAATGTATTAAAACAAATTACAGAGATTTTTATAGCTGGAGAAAAGAAAAGTCTACAGCAGCTACTGTTTTAGGTAGAAACCTGAAAATTTCATCGCTAGCTCAAACCCTAAAGCTCACAGCTTCTTGTCTCTATGAATTGACACGGGGTGATAAATCGAGGGTTCCTTCATCTTCTAAAGGTCAAGGATGAGATCACCTGGCCTGTTCTAGGGACACCATCTATACCCTGGCACCCGTAACAACCTGCTCAGAAATAAATGCTGTTGTTCACAAAAAAAAAAGGGAAAGTCTTGACATACGAATACAAATCTATTCCAACTGCTGAGAAGACCCCAATCCACATCCTATTTGATAGTTGATTTAAAAAAAAAATTACTTGGGAAGTACTCAAGCAGCAGATGAATTCCAACACTAGTCAGAAAGGGTAGCTAATAATACATCACACATAAGCTTGAATCAATGTGCTGAAATCATGACAAAAATATGAGACTGAGACAGACATCTTTGGCTCTCCTCTGCAGCCTGTATTTAACAGATTCATGTTGAGATCCATGTACCTAAATGGTAAAAGGCATCTAAAAAGTAATTCTGAAAAGCCTTTAGGGTATAAAAAGAAGTGGCTTTCTTTTCTCTTTCTGGAAGACGTTCATTAAAATTGTGTTCAAAGCTCAGCAAGACAAATCATTTTATTTTCTATTCTGTAGGTAAGAGCTGCCATTTTAAGTGAGCGACTCCTAAGTGCTAGGCCTATGCTACTTATAACCATCTCATTCATCCTCACTGCTCCTGGGAGGCCTACGACAAAGAAGCTACTGCAAATAGAGCCTCTATGAGGCTGAGGCTCACTGACCTGCTACAGAAGAATGAGCAAAGAACTATTTCAGCTTCGTTTTACACTCAGAAAGCCTGGATACATAACTGGCCAACGTCACACAGCTCGTGAGAACAGGCTTCAGAAATCAAAGTGAGGCCTAAGGAATTCCAAAAAGGCCTCTGTCTACTGTGTTTTATTGCCTCTGATAGTTTTTTTTCCCCACATACTTCTATAAAACTTGACCTTTCCAAGTGAAACTAGCAACAAAAGTGGTCATCTTGTACATTTTAAAGATTTTTTCTTTCTTTAAAAAAAAAAAAATCACAACCAACATAAATGCTTCTCCTCCAGGAGTACTTTGAAAATACTTTTAGAGCTTCGGCCAATAAAATATGCTATCAAAAACAAAACCATTACAGTACTGTGACCCTGCTAATATATAACACATATGACTATTATACACATGTTCATTTTATCTGAGATCTCTCAAAATTTCTCTGAGAGAACAATTTGGAGGCCACGAGGAATCAATTCCATCATTAATTATTACAGTTCCATGATGGATATCCTGTAAAATCTTGTATGTATTATATATATATTGTGATTTACCATATTATCTGAGTGTGACCCAACCTATGTGGCTGTGACCGGTACTAATTTTTAGATTGTTCACCCAGCACAAAATCTGCAACGTGGCCCACGGGCTCCATGCGACTGGGCCCGGCCCGGCTTCCGCGCTCACCTCTCTTTCCCTCACAGCACTGGCCTTTCACTGGTTTGTTTAACCAAATGTGCCAGTCTCGCTCCCTCTTGCCACTGAGGCTTGGAAAAGCTGCTCCATCTTCCCGGAACACTCCCTACCACGGTCGCGAAGCTCACCATTCTTTCACTCCCGGCTCAAACCTCTTTTTCTCAGGGAATCCCACCCTGACTGCCCTAGACGAGCTCCGTTTCCCCTGTTCTGCATATAGCACTTTCCGCATTTTATCTGACTAATTTCTGTCTCTCGCACTGGACTATCAATGCCAGGCGGGCAGGGCGCCTGTTGCTCACCGCTGTATCCTCAGCACCTAGCTCAGTGCCCAGCACATATGCATTCATTCATTCATTCATTCATTCAAGGGCTGAATGCCACCAGGGATACATCGTGGACCTTAGATTCTAATAAGAAGAAACAGACATGGGGAGACGGGATACACAGAAGGGAAAATCGAGCCACCACAGTATTTTGGAGAACAGTAAGACAAGGAAGGGGCTGTGGAAGGAAGAGTTACTTTTAAATGGAGTGGTCAGGCGAAGAAATTTTGAACAGTGGTTGGACAGAGCTAAGGTGCAGGAGAGTGACTCACGAAATATCTGGGGCCAGATCATTCCAAGTGGAGAGAGTGGCCAGTGAAAAGGCCCGCAGCAGGGAGATGCCCGGGACAAGCAGTTCCCACGTAGTGGGCACTCGGTAATGACATCGTGTATAAATGAGATGCCTCACGAAAGCTACATAAGGTTAAGCTGCTAATTACCACATGTGCCAAAGTGAAGCTGCTGTCATCGGATAACTTCTGCTGATAATAACAGACTACATAGCTCACGGAACCAATGTCTTTACATGTGTCCCAAATCAACACTTACCTGTTCCTTAGTATCCCCTCCAACTCAACATGGCCTTGTCACTGTGCTTGTCAAATTCTAAAACATATACGTGCTCTTGTGTCTCAGCCACGAGCGTTTCTTACATAACTTCAACCTATGTACTTGGAGATACTAACTTCTTTTGAAAACAATGTCCCCAAAGTAAATATGAAATGGCTTTAATTCACCTCGGGTAGCAAATTCTAAGACACGGTGCATTGCCGTTAAATCACTGGGGTTGACGAGTAAGCTCAAATCTATGATCGTGAAAATAATTTAAAAAGGAAAAGAAAATGCAGACACATGACAAACAGAAGACTATTTTCAAATCCCACAGAGAAAAATTACCTATATGGCCAATGAAAGCATGCCCAAAAGACATATCTATAAAGAGTTGAAAACAGCAACTAATATTTTGAAACGAACAAAAAATATTAAGAGATTGATATGAGAGAACCAAATCAGAAGGACTCAGAAATGAGGTGACAGTGCTCAAGAAAACGTCAGAACTCAAAAAAGAATTTTACAAATGAGGACCAAATTAGAAAGAAGAATGAATAAATGCGATATGCCTTAAGAGAGAAGATGAAAAGGAGGAGTTTTAAAACCACGAAGAAATAAAGAGATTAAAAATTATTTGAAAGACAGTGACAAAAGATTGGCGAACAAGATCCAAGTACATATAATAGTTGTTCTCATAGAAAAAGCAATGGAATAGAACAATACTGAAAATTATAATTCAAGACAACTTTGCTAAAGTAACAACAACAACAAAAAGATCAATATTGTACACTGAAAACGCTCACCACGTACCTGGGAAAATTGATCCAAAACAACTAGCCTGAAGACATATTCTACTAAAACCAGCAAACTTTAAAGCTAACAAAATCTTTTCTTGAGCCTCCAGTCAAAAAGAGCAAGTCACTTGGAAGAGGGGTAAAAAAATCAGATTGCTATAACACTTTGAGAAAAGCACTTCGAGCCAAAAGAAAATGGAATAAATACTATATTTAAAATACTGAAGGAAAGAATATTTGAACCAATCTTCTTTTATATAAAAATGTGTATCTAGCCAAACTGACTTTCAAGTGTAAAGACTCCAAACAAAACTAACATGCAAGAATTCCAGGAGCATTTTCCACGACTTCCTAAAAAGTATACTAGAGGATAAGCTTTGGACAACCAAAGTGACAGGGAAAAAAACATCGTCATAGGTACTGACAGTGACCAGTCTGTGTACATGAATTGACCTGTAAAACTAACACTAAATAATGGCTGTAAGAGAGCGAATATAGTGCATTGTCTGCTCTGACAATGTCGATACGGCACAGTTACTACAACAAGGAGAGGAGAACGGGAGGGCAGAAGGAAGAGTGAATGGGCCGTGCGGCCTTCCTGACAGTCAGTAACGCCGAGTAAAAGGCCATTTCTTCAAATCAAATGCGGAGGGGAGAGAAGGCAGCGGAAATGAGATTATTAGCTAATTTCGGTAAGAAACCAGTAGACAATAACTAAAAATAGATAAGATTAACATACTACATAATGTTAGTGGCAGCAGACTGTAAAATGGCCCAAGATTCTTCCTTCTCTTTACGTGCAACCTTCGCGGTGTGACTTTTCAGCTCTTCCCGGCAAGAGGTGCACTGGATTTACTGCTCCTCTAGAACCTAAGATTGGCATGTGATCTGCTTTGGCCAAAGATGTGTTAATAAACACAATGCAAACAGAGGAGGCTAATGGACAATGACCAAAAGGGGGTGGCTAAGGTATTACACAACGGTATTAGAATAAACAAAACCAAAAACATACTAACTAAAGGGGAGAGAGAATAAAACAGACCGTACAGGGAAAGACCATTCATATATAAAACCTGTGTATACACATATGTAACAGAAAACAATGACATATTCAAGGCCAAACATACCAGTTATATGAATAAATTTAATGAGCTCAAATTCGGCTATTAAAAGAAAAAAATTTCGGATTGGGTAGCAAAGCAAAACCAACACTATGCTGTACTAGTATTGTGTTACGCTCCTGGGTATCTTGTGAAATGAAATGCGCAAAGTGGGGGAAAAAATAAATTTAGGAGATTACAATTTGTCTAGGAAATAAGAAAATATAAATATATATACTTACCTGTTTGTATTAAAAAAAACAATAGAAAGATAAAGCACAAACTTTTTAATAGTTACTTATGAGGGGGAGAGAGAGAACAGGATGGAAGAGATTTGGATAAAAACCAGATGTTTCTGAATACAGTATACCTGTATTGTTACAGGTATACCTTGCTTGTTACCTTTGACTTCAGAACTGCGATAAAATTTCAAATAAATACAGAATGATTATAATTTTTAAAACGATCACTAAGAACTGAAAATAAAAGAAAACAAATGACTCTAAATACATCCAGCTGACGACGTAAACACAGAGAGGGAACTAATCTAAAAAGCTTTATAAAACAGCGATCGGACTGTGTGTCCTCAAGGAGAGGATGCCCTGAGCCAAAAGGAACTGCGAACAATCTTAAACTGTTTTCAATTATCATACTGGTGGTGCCTGCATTGGCTGCATTATTCTGAGACTGCTGCATATATATCACGGGACAAAGCAAATGAAAAATTGTATGATACTCTATTTCTACCATTCTTAGTATCACTGAGAACCAGGATTCTTGGTGTGAGAGAAAGAGGATACAGTATACGTAAGATAGAAGAGGTCGAGTAAAAACCTGTGGGCCTGATGTCGATACCAGTCTGAACTCATGATGTATTTTTATCAGGAAGAAGGAAGGAAGGGAAGGGGAAGGGAAAGGAAAGGGAAGTAAGGGAAAGAAACGAGAGGGAAGGGAGGGAGGAACGGAGGAGAGAGAGAAGGAAAGGGAGGGAGGAAGGAAAGAAGAGGAAAAGAAAGAGAGAGAGAGGGAGAGAGAGACAGAAAGGAAATTTTCGTAGTTCTCTCTACGGTAATGGCTCAGTGACAATGACCGGCCCAGTTCCATAGGCACTAGCCACACGGACTGTGGTCCTGAAACACCATTTTCCATAAAAAGTAACCAGAGCACCTTGGAGAAGTACTGATTTCAGGTCCGGGGCAGAACATGTTCTAGATGAGCCTGAGCCATCATGTCATATTACAGGGCAAGTCAAAAGAACCTGGCTAACCTAAAGAGGCTGGGCCAGCGAGATCATTAGCAAGGGTCAAAACCGCAACTGACTGAATCATGCTGTGGATGCTTATGTGCCATTATGTCCATGAGGTCACGACAGTAACGCAAAACAACTACCTGACGTCATCATAGGAGAATTCTAGTAAATCTACTCGCTCTGCTAAAAAGCAGTAAATGAAGAGAAAGAATTCAATCTATATTCTGCTTTTCCTATACCAACTGCAAACCCCAGAGAAGTGAGTTTCTCTTTATAGATGTAGTCCAACAAATAAAAGGGAATGCTAGAATTACAAAACCATTATACTGCCACCTCTAGTGAAATAACGGATCTAGGTTACGCAAGAGGATGGGACAATACAGAAAACAACCCAAGGGATAAAACCAGTAAAATCAGGGCTGCAGGGAACTACAGGACCAATGACCCTGTTTCTTCAACTAATGAGAGAAAGAGAGACCTACAGATTAACAGGCATATTAGACATTTCTATAATCACGGTGTCTGGCCCTTACACGAAACGTGACTCAAACGAAAAACTCATGGCACTTGTGAAAACTGGAAATTTTAATAGTTAGTGAATTCCTGCATGATGTTAAGGGGTTCTTGTTTTTTTAAGAGCAATAATAGTATTGTGACTATATATTTTTTTTTTAAAAAAAAGAGTGTCTTTAGGAGACACGCACTGAAATATCTAGCAGTGAGTATCACATGGTGCCCAGATTATGCTGTGAAATGAAACGGAGAGGGAGAGTACCCGGATATTGGGAGAGATGGAGCAGGGCCGGCCGCCACAGTGGCTGAGGGGGAGGGAGTGAGCGCACGGGGAAATCATTACATTCTTCTGTCTTCTTTGGTTACCTTGAAAAGCTTTCCACAATAAAAAAAATTCAACCAGACCAACAACCAGACCAGAGGAGGGTCCCCCCTCCCCTCTCCCACACCCCTCGGAGAGATGACCAGAGTTCGCTCAAGCTGCCATCGAGTCCCCCCTCCGGTGACTGTGTCACAATGCGTTACCCTTTGGTATTCTAGTCCCCAAACGGCGTCACTAAGGTACAAGATTTGTCAGAACCTCATTTCCGCTTTTGCCACGTTTTCAGCTCTTTCGGGCTGCTGTAATGACACACTTTTGCAAACCTGCAAATTCCCTTTCTTTTTCGTATGAAAAACAAAGTGCAACAAAGCACTTGACACACAATAGACTAAGTTCCTCTCGGTTATTTTCCCCCCCAGAAGAATTAAGTGAGGCCTGGGTATCTCTAAGATCGAGACAAGACTTTGCTTCCCTAGGAACTTCACACTCTTGGAGATGAGGAGTTCAAGCAGAAAAAAAAAAAAAAATGAGCAAACATATCCTCAAGCTTTTGCAGCTGTTTTCTGAAAGTGAACCAGGGTTGTGGAAAACACCCGATGGCCTGCAGATTCTCTCCCCTCGTCCTCCGGCCTGGCACACATCTGACGTGTGGTAAAATCTGGATGGTCACACGTCAGCAAATGAACATCGGGTCACACCAACAGAGAAACAGTGTTCTTCTCCATTTGAAACACTTGTTAAATATTATGACGAAGGAGCTAAGTCAAAAGTAAAAGTGGTCCAGTGTGTAAAAACCAGAAAAGCCCAACAATAACACTCCAGAAGGATTTTTAGTCACAGACGTCACTTACGCCGTATTGAGAGACAAACAGAATTGGGGGGCAGGTGAGGAGGCAGGCTGAGCTCTCGCAGAGATGCGGAGTTTCCTACCACTGGAAATGCACAGGAGCGGTAGGGAAAGGCAATTAGCCCTTTATTTCAAAAACTGTACAACTGGGTTTAAAGGAAAGGAAAGGAAATCCTCAGGTGTCAGAAAGGAGAGAGGACTTAAAGGCAGGGATTAGGAGCAGGAGAGGGCAGGGGGTAGGGCGGTGGGGGAGTAAGACCTGGGTGCAGGCCGCAACGTCCAGAAGCCACAGAGGCCCGTGTGGGAGAGGGGGCCGGACCGAGAGCCCCGCACAAAGCTGAGCGCACACAAGAGCAGTCCTCTCAGGAGGGAAGGACGGGATTAAGAACTCGCCAGCGGGCCTGAGACTCGGCGACCTTGTGAGTCCTGCCTGCGCTCGCCTAAGGCACTGGGTGGGAAGAGTCTGTATGAGAAATCGCACCTCACCTTGCTCTCTACCAGTGAGTGTTAAGAAAAAAAGAAATAGTAAGTACTAAAGATAAAGTGACCAAATTGAACATTTCAAAGACAGATTCTCAGACTGAGGAAAAGCAAACTGGCATCTAGATACTATTCACAAAGAGCTGCATCTGAAGCGACTCGGAAAAGTTGAAAGGAAGAGGATGAAAAGAGATGTTTGAGGCAAATATTAACCAAAAAAGGAAAAGCTTGGTATAATTAAGTTATGTCAGACAAAAACTGGGTTCAAGGCAAACACAAAACAACAAACCACTAATTAGAACAACAGCATTAAACCAGCTGAACAAAAACGGACGGAATTACAAGGAAAAACCAATAATTTCAATACTACAGTAGGAGCTTTTAAAAAAAATATTCCAATTATAAATTGATTAAGTGAATAAAAAGAATTAGTAAATACATAAAAGATGAGAACCGCATATTTAACCAGCTTGATCTGCTGGACATCTAGAACCCTACAATCCCAAAAAGGGAATTGTACTTTCCTTTCGAACTTGGAATATTTGTAAAAACTGAATAGGTCATAAAGCAACAGATGCCATGCCCATCTGAACCACACTCTCTAACGCTATGGTGGGGACCAGAAATGTGAACAGTCTACACTCTGCCCCACTTCTCTGAGCACGGAGATGTCTATCCTCCCACTAACCTAAAATGAATACTGTACACATCTAGGCAGTGAGCTGATGCAGGGAAGACTAAACATTTATGTAGAATATGGAACGATTACGACAATATCAAAGCAGCTCAGCCCGTGAGGAAAACAAAACCTTGGCCCCGAGTGTCTCCCAGGAGTGATGCAAGGATTAGGGAGGTAAAGGACTAAGTCATGGGGCGAGAGAGCAGCTTAGAAACAACAGAAGTAGTTGATTGTCACAGGTTGATAACCTGTGAGTTTTATTAAAATTCTTTTTTCTGAGCATAAGACACTCAGCGACATTTCAAGAGCTGTTGCTTCCCAAGGCAACTACCTAGTTATAAATTCTTCGTTTTGTTTTGTTTTGTTTTCCTTATCAGTAAGCTCTCAGAGAAGAGCGGAGGCCTGAAGGCAGACCAGCACATTACCATGCCGGGTCCATCCCTGGCGGAGCGGATAATCAAGATTCATCACCAGGTACACTCTCCTGTCCAAACGTGAGTTATGAAGAAAGATCTTCACTCCTGAGGGCAGCTGTTGTTCTGCTGCTGCTGCTAAACTGCAGCATTAAGAGTATTCGATTTGTCAAGATAAGAAGACAAAGATCGAGCTCTAACATAATCACTTTTCAAAATGCTTATGAGCATTGAAGGGGGGGGGAAGGACTCGGAGGGAAGCAGTTCCCTTTACCCAATTTAGAAATCTAACGAAAATTTAGAGGCAAGTCTTTAAACTTACTTCAAATACTTTACTGAAAACATTTTATCTCTACTTACACATAACTTCCCAAACATTATTCAGTTAAAATGTCTCTGAAGCAATATTAAAACTGAGTATCAACTGCTTGTAAAAATTTCTCCAAGGAGTTAACATCAACATTCAGATCCTGCCCGTGGTTTTTATGTGGGTCTTTCCTCATTCAGATCCTTTAAATCTTTCTATCACTAGATATCATGGCAGCATTTTATACACACACAGATATAGATATAAAATGAAACTCTTCATTTGTACATCAAAATGAATCTCCCTTTTAAATATAACTCAGCACAGTATATGTAATAGGGAGGAAGAAGATGTAAGTCATGTAAAGGAGAAAAAGGAGAATTTAAACAATGACAGATTTTAAGCCGATCTATGATACTTTCCAGAACAGCACTACTAAAAACAAAAACACAAAGAAATAAAAAAACCCATGGGGGTAAATGAAGTATTTCCTTGCTTGTGCCTATTTGAAGTTATCCAGCGTATTTGAAGATATCCTTGCTATGGAATGTCAGTATGAAGAGCTCTGAGAAAGACCTCCAGATTAAGTTCCTATGACACTTGCACTCACTGTGACTCTCTACAGATGAGGCAGTAAACGCACCGAAGGATCAAGGCTGTTCCCTGCCAGAAATGAAACAGACAGCCCCTCCCATCTGAAAGATAAGGATGCGTCTGGAAAAGCGCAGGAGGCCTGGTTTGAAGTTGCCCAAGATGTCAGCCTCAGTGCTCAATGCTGATACAGTCCCCTCAGTGCTGCGGTCACAAAAGGGACAACCCCTCCGAGACGGCGAGGCGGGGCACCCGAGCATCCTCAGACTGAGGCAGAGCGCGCAAAACCCCCCCCCCCACCACCATGCACATGACAGTCGTGCGGCTGTGTCCGTGGAACACGCTTCCAAGCGGGTGAGTGAAGGCGGCGGCGTGCCAGCTGCGGGGTCCGTGCGGGCACAGGATGGTCCCGCTCGGCATGTCCGCCATGCTTACTGCAGCCTCCCCCAACTACCGGCCACATGCCGAATGACAGGTCAGAGCTGCTCCACTAGGAAAAGACTGGACTACGTGTCACGTGAACAGAGGTGAAAGGAAAGACTGCACAACGGGGCATCCAGTGTTCTCGCTTCGAATTCAACTAAATTAGCCACGTGTTACTTTGTCCAAGTATCTGCCGTAAGAATGAAGCGAGCCTTCCCCTGCTTTTTACTCTCCTCCCAGCTAAAGCCCCTTCTTTTCTAAAGGGGCCAAGGGTGCTTATTAAAATGCAGCCTAACGGGAGAGGCCGGCGAGGTAAACAAACCCACGCTGGCCTTCTCACCACACAGCAGCAAAGACGTGGTGGAAGTCCACAGTAAGAGGATTCGTGGGCAGAAATGAAGGATGGAGAAAAAGAAGAAATAAAGAGCACATCACCTTCAATTAGAGTCAAGTTCAACAGCTGTAGGAATTCTAGCCGCAGAACAGGTGTTGGACATGCAACTGAATTTAACTAACCTCAATCCTCTAGCTACACAACTATAACAAGAAAAAAGGACCAGAGTCACAATAAACTGACTATACGGCTCACTGTACTCATCTCGCCTGGTGGAGATCCTGGGTCTCCATTCACCTAATTATCCAGCACTTGGAGGCGGCTCAGGTCAGGGTGCCAGCTGGTGTCTGAGCCACCTGCTGGCCAGGGCAGGCTGCGCCCTGCAGCAAGCCCGTTTCCACGGCAATGCTCCTACCCGGCAAGAGCCAGGCCAACCCTCCTGAACCCTGAGAGAGGGACCTCTTCTTGCAAAACAAATCAAGAGCAAGCAGCCCAGAAATCCTATTCCCTAGGGGCTCTAAGAGGGACCACCTGGAGGAGAAAGAAACAGAGTCAAGTCTCAAATCTCATTTTTCCTGTAGTTCTGGTCTATTAAGTCTCCACAAGCACTGACCACACTGCTTCTAGGAGAAAACCAGGGTTAGGGTCCTACAAGCCTTTGGACACAGCATTTTCATAACCCAATACTCTTCTTTTATATGTGCTTCAGTTTAAAGAGACCTTACCTCCACAAGGCACATCACAGTCTCCTTTTGCTTAGTTGGGGGACGTTTTTAACAGCAAAATCACCCAAAAGAGCACAGAAATGTAAAAATCGCAGCCATAGTAGACTGAAAAGAACATGTGTTTGCAGTGTGAGACCTGCAACAAAAAGGCAGAATGTCGCCTTGTTCCCCCTCAACTGGGGAACACATGCATCGGGAGAACCAAATCATCACTCTGTGCATGTCTGTGAATGACCACGAGAGCTCCGTGAGTACTGATTTTGAGGCTGCGAGAAAATGTTAATGAGTAGGTGACTGTATTTTCAAGACCATTCCCAAACCAGTTTCCCGCCCTGGGTCTGAGACTATATCCGTCTACTGACCTTACTGCAATCTTACGAACGTCTCTGTGTCTGCAGAACCCTCATACTACTCGTGAACCTGCTCAAACGTTAACCTAGACGCCAGAAAGCTACTGCAGTAGCTGGTGAGGTGGGGCCCCTGAGTGGGCTCTGAGGGAAACCCCGGACTGCACGGTTAAGAATAATTAGAATGACGACCAGGTGCAGGAAGCCACCAAAAAGAAAAAGGAGAGAGAGCTAAGAATCACTGTGGCACCAGTTCTGGTCTTTGTTCAAAAGGTGCAGGCGGGAGACTTTGATGGCAGGTCACGTACAGCAACAACAGGGCCCTGCACGAGGGACACGTCGAGAGCTTTACACTCGCGGATTCCACGATGCAGCAACACGCACTCTTCGTAACATCCATTTGGTAACGTCATTTCAACATCTGGATTTCTGAATGCGAGTGAGATGCAGACGGGGGAAAGAAGTGAACATCTATGGAGCAGCTGGCGCCAGGCGGTGTGCTGAAAACATCACTCACATCACCTGGGCCAGTACTCTGCAGCTCTGAAAAGCGGAGTGTCTCGTATTCATTTTACGGCTGGGGCTCAGAGAGGTCAAGTCGAGCACCCAAGATCACTCAGCCAATTTTACCCCAAGTCCACCATTACCATCTGGGTTTCTTTCAAGTGGTTAAAATAAATTGAGAGACCGCTTGGGTATTTCAACTAGTTGAACATGAAATTAAGCACTGACGTGAACTATTTCTTATAAACTTAATCCAGGTACTCAGATCTTTCCCAAAAAGAGACGAGGAAAGCATGCTTTTTTTTTTTCTCTATGGAAATGTCTCTCGTCTATACTCATAAATCTTCAAACCGAATCAGAGAAGAGTGGACAAACAGCAACTGACAGACATCTTCATCCTGACTCCTCCCTGAGTGCAAAGGTGGCTCTGAGCACACACCTAACCAAGGCCCCCACGTCTGGTTTCCCTGGTTTGATCCTACGAATGGGTCAACATGTTGCCCGCCTGGTGCCGCACTGCGCGGGGGGCCGCTGCGAACACCGCGCGCTGAATCCGTCCACATGACTTAGCATGAATAAGCATTTAGAGGACAGGTTTTACTTGAAGAGGGAAGGGTGCTCTGGTTGCCAGCACGACAGCGCCATCTTCTGGTTGGTGAAATGGAATTAAGACACAGAAAAACACATCTGGAGTTAAAAAAAAAAAAAAAAAAGGCACTCTGACGGTTTGGTAACCTAGAAGGGTGGCAAACTAGAAAATGTTTCTGCAAAATGCGAACAATGTCAACAGGAAGTAAACACCGTCACAGGCCACAGAACAGGAGAATTTTTAACGGTAGGTCACCACCGGTCATTTTCCCACTTTCGCAAACACCGCAGCCATGCCCAGCCTCAGAGCTCTCACGCACTGCAGAAACCACATGCCTCATGAAAAAAAAACTCCTTATCATGTCCTCATTCACACCCATATCCACCTAGACGCTCGGAAAGCTCTCTGCTGTTCATACACAAAGTGAAATTTGATGGAGGCACCAACTGCAGACGAGGCCCTCGGATGCTGGCCCTTGCCCGTGTCTTGTCTCCCACTAGTACTGGTTAGCAGCGGGGGAGTGTCGTCCTCTCTCACGGGTCCTAACAAGCCGAGGGGCAGATAGAAGAGCTAATGATGCCTTAGCACCACGTTTATGTTTCCCCAAAGCACAGGTCTTCGTTGGAGGTGGATCTTGGGCTTGAGGTCCAGTAGGGCTTTCTACTTTAGCTGCTTGAAATCCCCTCGAGAAATCCAGACCAGGAGACCACACCATTGAAGAGAAATGACAGCTGAAGGAACCTCTCGACTGCTTCCAAATGTCTGCTGCCAGAGGAGACCCTGGCAGCTGGTTTGCAGGCCTGCCTTCTTCAATGCGGCCCCCCCCACCCACCGGTCAGGAAGGCCTTCAGATGCCAGACTCTTCCTGATTTCACCCATCGGATACGCCATTTGTCTTCCTTCCAGGAGGAGGACCAAGGAAGAGGGACAGAGAGTGGGGTCAGATACTTTAGTCATAATATTCCTCTCTCGGTGAGATGTAAGGGAGACAGAGTGTGTTCCTCCCAGATGCTGTTCACATGAATCCCCAGCCCAGGCTGGTCCAGAGACAGGAAGTACCTGAGGACCGAGACCTTTATCAGGGTTACTTTCACCTCCACCCCTACCGCAGTGCTCTGCACATGTGGAAGAGAAAAGTGTCTTAAACCACGCGAGCTCAAACGTTTTTGGCCGCGACCTACATTTTTTTATTACAACCCTGTGCATGTACAGATTTATACCCAAAAAAAAGTTACATTAACAAAAAGCAAACCTACCTTTATTATATGGGACTCACTCTGAACTTTTCTAACTTCTTTTTATAAAAATGCTGGTTACAGTCATTAGATTTCACGACCCACTGAGAGAGTGTGAACCACAGTCTGACAAACACTGTTGTAAATATCCATTTTCGCTCCTACCTGTGCTGTGCTTGCACACACCTGTCTTCTCTGCAAACCCAGAAGCAGCCTCCGTCAAGGGTCAAATCAAAGCCTCTCCTCGAAAACCATCTGTAACTTGTACCCAGCATGTCCCAAATACCAAGGGCGTAAAATAATGACAACTAGTCCCCACTTCAAGAAGCCAAGTCAACTGGGTGGGAGAGATGAACGTTCTAGGATACGGTTTAGCTCAGTCACAGACTCTCCCGCTACACAAAAAAACACCTGCCATCTGTATGCATTCATTCATTCATTCATTCATTCACTCCCCACCTTGACTCAGTCCAGTATCATTTGTGTAAACATTTAAATGTTTATCAAAGGATGAATCCATCAAGTAGGATTTCTTTTTGTACAATGTCGTTTGTCTAGGGATAATGCTCATGAACTTTAAATTAGGAACTGACACACACTGTCACCAAGTCTTGGAAGCCAATGGCCAACTTATTTTTTTTCTGTTTTTTTTTTTTTCTTCTTTTTTCTGTGCAGAATTTACAGATGTGGCAGGTTCCCAGATAAATTCAATTTGGTCTCAGTCTCTTAGAGAAGGCTACACTAAAGTAAAGGCAAGCACCGACCTTCCAGGCATTTAAAAATATATGGAACCTGCTTGCATATGTTCATCTATTTTTGACTCTGCCGCAATGCCACCGTACACACACTGCTGTCGGAGATGGAACCTTGGGTGGCAGGCTTTCCCATGGCAGCTCCCTGTTCGGCTGGCAAACTTGGCACTCAATATCTGCTGCATCTCTCAAAAGCCCCAAACTTAGGGAAGGAAGGAAAGGAGGGAGGGAGGAAGGGAGGGAGGGAGGAAGGGAGGGAGGGAGGGAGGGAGGGAGGAAGGAAGGAAGGAAGGAAGGAAGGAAAGAAAAGAAAAAGAAAAAAAACCTAAAGATGAAATATGTTTTCAATTTGATTTATTAAAAAGTACTCCCAAATCAACATTACTGCAAGGTTTGTACAAAGGCCACGATTCAAACTCCTATTTTTAGCACACGAATTCCATGTCTCCACCTTCTAACTTCCCCTCCAACCACTCCGCCACACGTACCCTCTGTTCCGGTCACACCAAAATTCCTCAGGACGTGCTAGTCCCACCCTTCACCAAAGCTTCACCAAACCTTCCTCTACCAGGCTGAATCAAACTTATTATCTGAGGATCAGCGAGGTGTCACCTTCTCCAGGAAGCCTTCCCTGCTGACCCCCTTCTGCATCTCCTTGCCAGTGGGAGCTGCTTAGTTCTCCCTCCCTGGCATGCGTGGCGAGTTGTCTAGATACCTGTCTGCATTACCAGACCATGAATTCCCTGGAAAGAGAGACTGTTACTTCATCTCTATTCCCCATCTCATTCAGTCCTTCAGTTCCTCAATAGCAGACAGGCAATATTTATGCAAAGAATAACACGGAAGTTTCAAATTTGAAACTTCTAATCATCTTTTTAAAAACCTTGCAAAATACCTCCGTAATTATTCTCTTCTCTGCTGTTACTATGCAAAAAAAAAAAAAAAAAAAAAAAAAAGGGACATAAAAACATAAGGTGTCTAGTAGCAAGAAATCAACAAGGAATAAAAGGCTTACACTCCATCCGAAAATATAATTACAAAATATAATTTTAAAATGTGTTGATAAACATAAAAAAAAAATAAAAAATTTTCATATTCGCCTTTTCGGAATAGCAGATTTTAGCCAAAAAGATGAATAAGGAAAATTCAGAGAAACTAATTCGACAAATGTCACGATCGGAAAAGAGATGCTATAGAACAACTATAGTCAACTCTGCCAGCTAAGAGTTTCCAAAGCGAGATGTTTCCCTTCGCTGTGCTCCCACGCACGTGAAAAAGCAAGTGATACTTCTTTACTCTTAAATTTAAGTATTTTAGTAGCTGTTCACAATGGGAAAAAGATCAGAAAATAGAAAAAAAAAAAACCGCACACAAGAAAGTAAAATATACCTGTTTTTCCATCACCCCAAGAGATTCATTGGTAACGTTTTTAGTAACACGATAATATTCTGAATTAGCCATTTAAGCGCTCCAAAATCACTTCGCTTTTATTTCAAATTCTCTAAAACCAGATTTATTTCTTTTTCGAAAATAGTGGGTTTAGACACTAGGAATCACGTATGAGAAAATGACGTAAACGTGTAGAGACTAACGCAGCTAACATATTTAATCAACCAGTTTACTATTTCAGCCAACAAAACAATGAATGACATTTGAAGCCTCAAGAATAAGAATCAGAGACACGATGTTTATGCTGAGTCCTTAAACGTAGTCTCTAATTCCTACTTTCACTGCTTTAAATTTTTTATTACCATCGGCATCCTAAAATCTTTACTGATTTTACTATAGCGGTGGTACCAAATCAGCCACATTGGTTGCTGCGTTCAAAAGTATTCTGTATAACCTTAAAAAGTATGCATGATAAAAACAACAAGAACAACAATGAAGCATACGACTACATTTAAAGATACATAAAATTATCTGAGTAAATGAAAGAACACTTTATGTTCCTCGTCATAAAAGACCGAATACATCCAAAGAAATCTGTCGATGGAATTAATCTGTTAAAACATCAGTGAAAATCCCACCGGGTTTTTTTGAGTGACTCTAATAAAATGATTCTAAAGCTCAAACAGAAAAATAAATAAAGGCTTATTTAGGAAATGGTTTAAATTAAATGTCCAATAAGGAATTAGTTAAATAAACGGTAACACACTCATATGATGAGATGTTGTTTAACTAAACACAGAAAAAATGTACAGGAAGAGTTTATTACATAGATATAAAGCACCATTAAAATAACAAACTTTAGAACAATATGCAAAGTATAAGATACTATGAATGAAAAATGTATTTAAATATCATATACACGATTAAAAAGTAAATCTCAAGTATTATTACAATTACACTTGTTAATAAAGAGAGGCACACTAGACAATATTTTGGTTTTCTTCGTAATTTAAAATTACCATTATGGACCTAGCGATTTCACTTCTTTTGAATTTATTCATTTTTTAAAAATCAGAGATATAGACAAAGACTAAGATATAAAGACATTCACTAAAGAATTAATTTAAAATAGTAAAAATGCAAATATAACAAATATCCCAAAGGGATATAGTTACCTATGCATCCATTAAAAACAAAACAAAAAAAAGCTTATCTAGAAAAATTTGTTATGGCATGGAAAATGCTCCTGACATAATATTAACTAAAAAAGTAGATCCAAAAACATAAAATCAGATCCCAATTAATATTTAAAATATTATAAAAATACTTCTTTAAATAAAGTAAAAATGAAACTCTGACCAAAATATTACTAGTATTCATGTCTAGGTTGCAAGACCATGATTGAATTGTGTTCTTATCTATATTTTCAAATATTTTTCACATTTTTAACAGTTTGGTTTATTTCTAAAACTGGGGAAAGAGAGAACAAAAGCCATTTTTTACAAATGGCATTACAAGTAAATTTGATAGATTTACTGAATATTCTGATAGAACACCACAAAGCAAACATTCTTAGATCAGATAACATGGCCCCCAAAAAAACACACAAAAAATCAAACCCAGGGCTTAGGAGCAGCAGAGGTTTAAGAGAACATCGTCAGCCACTACGGCACTACGCCACAGTTCTTTCTCCTGGTTACATTCTACCTGCCGCAGGAATCAATTTCTCAGCACTGCATTAATACTGGTAACTATATTAAGAACCTGGGAAGCCTTATCTGGCAGTCAGGAAGCTTTTTGTCCTATTCTCATACCAGCTAATGCCCTAAAAAAAATACTAATTAGAGAGACTACAAGTTATTGTTACACTCTTAAATAAATCTGCCTAATATGCATTTCCTTGCAGAGATGTATAAAACTGCTAATTCTCAAGATTAAACACACGGGGGAATTAGGAAAACAAGAAACTTCTTAATAAACAGTATTAATATTTTTCCACGGTGCTTTTCATAGATTAAGTGATTGTGGGGTGGGGGGTAGAGTCAGTTGCTCTTACAAGTTTTCGAATGAGAAGATATCTACATGCAATGTGCATCCACATTTCTAATAAAGATTTTCCTTTATCAAACTAAAATACCCCATAAAGGCACTACTGTAAAAATCTTGTCTGAATAAAAGAAATACATTGTTTCTAGAATCCAATACTTATGGCATAAAAATCATATATTATTTAAAACACAAGTTAAGTAAGCTATCATCCCTTCCCTCTAAAACAAGCTTATTTAATGGTACTCTTTTTTGAAAAAGGCATGTCATAGTTAAGCTCATCTATCTATACTGCTATATTTATCATTTAAGATCATCGTGGTAAATCCACATAAAGTTTAAGATTAAGGAAATTAACCTACAAGGAAAAACATCATTCATTTTTTTTGGTTCTTTAAAAAATGTTTTGGTATTTCTTCCTTGATAAAAATAAATATATAGTGACATACTTAGTCAACTATGAAAAGTGCCACAAATACAAGCAAAGATGTCAAATACTTTGTCTGGATTTTGTCTATTGGAACACATGTGTAACTGAAAGGAAATTAACTTAAGTCACTTTTAATTGATTAAAGGAAGTAACTAACAGGGTATTTTAATGCATTAACATGAGATTTTCTTAAAATGTTATTAAACAAAAATAAACAGGTAGTTCGATCACAGCATAATATGACAGGAAATTTTGCATCAAAAGCAGATGCTTATAAGAGGGACATTTAAAGAGTGTAAGTAAGGAGGTTTGCCTCCAGAATGGAGAATAAGCACCTAGCAAACACCCTGTCCACTGATGACAGCTATAAACGCTGAGAAATAATGAAAAAACAAACAAAAAACCCCTACAATTATCTGAGGGCTCAGAAACACGTAGATTTTGGAGGGAAGCCAAAACTTGGAAGAAAGCAAAGTGGCAGAGTAAAATTTCGTGTGTGTGTGTGTGTGTGTGTGTGTGTGTGTGTGTGTGTGTGTGGCGGGTGGGGGTGGGGGGGGGACAGAGACAGACACTTTGCCCTAAGGGCAAACTGTAATTAAAGGGGCATAGGCCAACTAAAACTCTGATAGCAAACCCTATGTTTTCTAGTAGGAAGGACCCGAAGAAGCAGTCCCTGGCAATAGAGAGCAAAGGAGAAATTCTAGAAGAGAGGAAACCAGAGAATGGGACCTCCAAATCTGATGTCCAGAATCGGCCATGTCTTTGGCTGACCCTTAGCCATGCATGTGCAGACTGAAAGCAGTTGAGGCCAAGATCTGAGCCACTGCCTACCATAGCATCTAAGAGCTTGTAGTTTGCATCTACCTAAGTTAACTACCAGCTAAAACTAAGACAAAATCAGAAACATTCTCCTAAGAAATATAAGGAATCCAGTCTCCATGAACAGACATTCACAATGTTCAGGAAACAATCCCAAATTACACAGTATATGAACAACCAGGAAAACGTGACCCGACCTCAAGAGAAAGGCAATCAGTAGGTACCAACCCCCAGGTAACACAGACACTGTAATTCTTAGACAAAGGCTTTAAACAACTATTCTGTGTCCAGTGAGATAAAGGATTAGGGTTCAAAATAAAAGTAAGAAATCTTAACAGAGAAACAGAAAAGATTTTTAAAAACAAAGTGAATGGAAACACAGGACTGAAAAATAAATATATAAATTTTCTGGATGTGATTAATAGCAGAATAATGATCACTGAGGGAACAGTCAAGTGAGTTGCTGATCAATTGAAATTACCCAATCTGAAGAACAGGAAAAAAAAAAAAAAAAGAAGGTAGAAAAAAGTGAACAGAGCATCAGGAACCACTGTAATAGTATTAAAAAGTCTCATATATAGTAACAGAGTCCCTGAAAGAGAGGCGAGAGAATACAGGACAAAAAAAATATTTGAACAATGTCCAAAAACTTCCCAAACCTGGTGAGAGATAAATTTCCAGATTCAAGAAGCTTAGTCAACCCCAATAATTATAAAGAAATCCATGTCAAAGCACATCAGAGTTAAACTGCTGAAAAACTAATGGTAAAGAAAAAAATCCTGAAAATAGTTAAAGAAAAACAACTGATTAAACGCATAGGGCAACAATGATTCAAATGACTGCAGACTTCTCATCGGAAACCATGGAGGCCACAAGACAGGACAATATTGTTAAAACGCTGAAAGAAAACCCCCAAATTTTATATCTGGCTAAAAGACCCTACGTGAATGAAGGCGATGAAATGAAGATGTGCTCAGATAATGGAAAATGAGGAGAATCGGCTGCCACCACATCAGCAGTATAAGAAATACCAGAGAAAGTTCTTCAGGCTGAAGTGAAATGATGCCCAAAGGAAACCCGGATGTTCATGAATGAAGACATTTGAAACGGTAACTATCTGGGTAAATAAAGAAAAACTCATCCTCTTAAATACAGAATTTAAGTTTCTCAAAATACATATGATTGTTTAAAGCAAAATTATAACATCACTTCGTGGGACTTACAATGAACGTAGATGTAACGTATGTGCCAACTACGCATGAAAGACAATGGGGATTGGAGTAAACGGATCTACATGGATGTAAAGTTTCTACATTCTATTGAAAACAGGACCATATGAACTCCAAGAAGACTGTGAAAAGTGATGGTATATATTGAAATTTCCAAAGAAAAATAATGCAAAGAGGTAGCACTAAAAAGCCAACAGAAAAATTACAATGGAATTCTTTTTAAAAATTCAAATAATCCAAAAGAAGATGGGAAAGGGGGAAACAAAGGAACAGAAAACAAAGAGAAGAAACAAAAAATAAATTTTTAAATGATAGGCCTAATCATGTAAATAATTACATTAAATGTCAATGGACTAAACACTCCAATTAAAAGTTGAAGTTATCAGAAGAGATAAAAAAGTAAGACCCAACTAAAAAAAATAGCAGGACCAACTATATGCTGTCTACGAGACATCATTTTACTTATACAGATAGGCTGACAGTAAATAGAAGGAAAAAGATACACCAACCAAATGAAAAACACAAAAATAAAATTAACTATAGTAATATCAGATAAAGTAGACTTAAAAACAACAGTATTATAAAAGATAAAGAGAGACATTTCATAATAACAAAGGAGTCAATTTATCAGGAAGACAAGACAATCATAAATATGTATAAGAAGTATGTTCAGCAAGATAGACCTTATGCTATAAAGCAAGAATCAGTAAATTTTAAAAGACTGCAATCTCTAATCACGACAGAATTAAATTAGAAACTAGTAATTTATAAGAGAGATCTAAGGAAACTCTAAGTACTTGTAAATTAAACAACATACTTCTAAATAATCCAGAATCAAAGGAAAAATTAGAAAATTTATTTAACTTAATGATAATGAAAAGACAACATGTAATTTGTGAGATGTACCTAAAGCAATGCTTAGAGGATATTTATAGCTTTAAATGCTTATATTGGAATTGAAAAAGCCAAATTCAATGATTTTAAGAATCTTGGCTATATACACGCTGTTGGCTGCGCATGAGGCCTTGTGAGCCCACAGAGGAGACAAAAAGTTCCAGCCCAAAGTGAAAACTGAGGCAGATGTGGAATCTGCCTCAGTGTTGAATGTGTGGAGAGTGGAAGCCCCACTGGATCCAGGTGTTTCGGCACCACACCTGACCAACCACTGGCCGGCCACTAAGCTATACTAACCTGGGGGTAACTTCTAGGAAGCCAGGCCTAAAAAAATTTTAGAAGAACTTTAAACAATCAATTACATAAAGTTCTACCTCAAAAAGCTGAGGGGGGGTGGGAGGCAAAGTAAACTCAAAGCAAGGAAAAGAAAGGAAAAAGAAAAAAAAAAGAAAAAAAAAGGCAGAAACCAATGAAATAGGTAAGAGCAAGCAACAGAGAAAACAAGATAAGCCAAAAGTTGTTTTTTTTAAAAAGATCAACAAAATCAGTAACCCCTCGCTAGAGTGATCAAAGAAAAAACGCAGACACAAATCACCAACATCACAAATGAAAAGCAGTTATTACCACAGATTCTGCAAACATTTAAAGGATAACAAAAAGCACAGCTGAAGTTCAGAGTTCCAAGCGGCCTTCTAGCAAATGCAGCGCCGAATAATCACCTCAAAAGAGTAGTATCTACAACTTATTTTAATATTTATCTGTTCAACACAATCAAACAAAAGCTGTGCTTCTCAAAGTCTGATTTAATATAAGCACTGAAGTGAAGCCAAGATCACCTCCCCCACGCCCCCATCCCAACAAATCATCCTGAACAAGCTCCTAAAGCATCATATCAGGAATTTAGACAACTACCTGAATTTAGGCTGGCTTCACAAAATAATTGTTCAGTTCTAACTCTTCTAAAAGTACATTTATCGATTCATAGGGTGCACCGGCCTAAATAAATGAAAAGGTTATTTGTCTCAAGCTGATAAGCACAGAGAAATGTCTTATAATGAATTTAAAGACACTCAAGACAAAGTCTAAATTTTGAGAGTATGACTAGAAAGTTCAACTACTTTCGAAATAATTTTGAGCTCTTTCCCCATTTAACAAAACTACATTAGAAATATAAATTCTTATATAAGAATGAGCTTATATAAGAATAAGAAAGGTGATTTCTTACTTGGCTACTCTGAAAAAAATTCTCAAATGATGAAGCTGGGTGATCTTCCCCATGGGCATCAAGTCCCACACTGGCTACTGTCTTATCTGAAGAGCCAGAGGGGAAGGAGGCTGACTCTAGGGCTTGTATGGCTCATCACTATCCGAAACCCCAAAACCACCAGGGGCTCTTACTTTCACGGCAGCAGCAAACAAAAAACAACAGGAATCAAAACACATGGTTGGCACTTGGTAGGAGGGTTTTAGTAATTCGTATAATAAGGTTTCCTAGAAAAAGAGAACTTTCATATGCAAGATGTTGACAATGATTTTTTAAAAATCTTGATTATAATTAGTATTATCAAAAGAAAATGACAGGTGTCAGTTAAAAAGTAACTCCTAAAATAAAAAATAGTTTGAAACAGAGCCAAAGAAGCCATTACAAGCTGCTATATAAATAGGCATTTAATGATTTTTCCAATGTTACATTATTGATCTAACAGGTCCTCTGCTTCCACAGAAATGAATGAGTAATTTGTTTAAGACAAAATTAATAGGATTTGAAACACATTAGAGGCTCTGGGTCTTTCTCAACCTTAGAATTACCACTATAAAGAACTTTACATTTTGTCTTTTTTTGGGAGCCAGGCTGCCCAAAGTCAGAGGAAGCCCCTCGCCTGAATATAGGAAGAATATAGGAACGACTCAGACCTGTAAAGATAAATGTCCTTCCTGACATTGCCCGGGGGCCTGAGGTTCCAGGAACTGGAGACAATAGTATAATCCTTTCAAAACAGCTAGCGCTTTGCTTACTGTACCAAGATAGATAAAGAAAGTTAAGAAGTTAAGACATCTTGTGATTAGGGTGATTAGGTAACTCCCGCCTAAAGCTACACGTTCCCTCCCTTAAACCTGCCCCTATATATGTAACCCCCCTACTTACAATAAACGAGACTTGATCAGAAAGCCTGTCGTGTCTCCATTCTTTGAGCCTCTTGTCCCCCTTCTCCTTCAGTCCTAGGACCTCCGTTGACTGTCCCACGGGCCGGGACAGTCTTTCAACAAAACAGCCGTATAATTTTAGAAATCACAGCAAAAGACCAGAGACCTTAGATGTATCTATCACGTGCAAGAGGCATTTCTAAGTCATAACACCCTGAATATTAGCTCAACAAATATTTAACATACACTCACTAATGTCAGACACCACTTCTTGAAGCACTGAAAACACAATGGTGAGCAAGAGATATGGTCCCTGCTCTCAAAGAGTTTACAGTCTATTAGAGAAGACCACCAAGCCCCGTGTGTCACAAAGGATGCCAGGCTAGCACAGAAAATGGGGTCTGGACCCGTGCGAAGGGAGCCAGAGAAGCAGATGTTCAAGCTGAGATGAGGAGGGAAGAAGGACACAGCCTGGAGGGGGGACATGGTTAAGGAAAAGATCACTTCTGCCAAAGAAAACTGCGGTCACAGGCACAGCACGTGCAAATGGCCAGGTATGTATTTTGAGAGTTGCCTTCTGTGTAAGAAAAGAGATGACAGTGGAAAATTAGACTTTGCTAGTAAGCTTGTACGACAGTCACCTACTTCTTGATCTAGGAGGAAGAAAGGTAAAAAGGCCACAATTTCAGCTTGGCCTATTCCTCATATGCCCATTCAAACACACGTTCACTTACTCAGGCCACAGCGTGTCAGGCACTAGAGGAGGAGTCGATGGCAAGTGAGGCAGATTCCCTCAGGGAAGAAACACACAGCCAGATGAGAGCGCTTCTGCCTGCCTGATTCTGAAATGCAGCGCCCTGAGTTCAGGTATCACTGAATAAAACGCAGAGCTTAAAAGCCACTGTTTGAAGAATCTTGCAATAGTAAGTAAGGGAGTAATCATTATTGGACATCAGATACGACACTCCACGCACACAAACAAGAAGTGTGCTTGCATTTCCAAGTAAATACTGCTAACTAGTGTTTTACAGATGTCAAAGCATTTTTACACTCGCTCATTTTTACTGTTTACAGCAAACTAAAGATGAGTTCAAGGGAGGCCAAGCAGGTATCTGAATGATCACCTGCCATTTGTCAGGCACCGCTTGTGGAGTGGCGGGCCCTTTAGTGGGGACTTAATATCCACGACCTCACCTCAGAGTTACTATCATCATCTCCCTCTCTCGAAGGCGGAACCTGTGGCTTAGAGAGGTTACATAACTTGCCCAAAGACACATGGCTGCCAAGTGGCGGAGGCGAGGCTAGTCCCCGGGTCAGTCTGACTCCAATGCCTGTGCACCTCCCTCCAGCCACTGCGTGGCTTCGATGCCGCCCCGGTCTGAACAGCGGAGGAGCTGAGTGTGACACTGAGCAGAGGAGGTGTGACCAGACTCCGGGGCAGGCGCCCTCGTTGGGTGTTCTTTCGGCCTCACTGAAGTCTCAGAAGAGTCTTAATCTCAGAGTCCCTGCCCACCACTTGAACTCATCTTTAGTTTTCTAATAACCTGGTCCCTTTGGAGTCCATCTAAACTGTCTTTCCAAAGATTGTAGAAGAACAGATCACAGAAATAAGCAAAATTTAAAAACTTTAACAAGCAACGTCATTCGCAGCCTGCATCCGATGCTATTCCTGATGTGTCATATGCTCATGAAGTATATTTCACCTTGAAATCTACTATTAAATAACCATAATAAAAGTTCAAAGCTATGTCAAGCTTTCTACACGTGTTCCCATGTAATCCTCGCATTAACCCTATGAAGTCCGTACTACCATCCTCGTTTTATGGAGATAAGCAGAAGCTTATCAAGGTTAAAGAACTTGCCCAAGGTCACACAACTATAGGGAGTATAACGGTACGATTCTAGAGCCTAAGCTTTTCATCTCTACAAGAGCCTAGATGCCTGTGATGGCCATATGATTTTAAAAAACACCAAAATCCTCTGATTTCAATGTGTATGTCTGTAGAAGTTTTCATATATAATTACTCATATAGTTACAGTATCAGAATTACATAGTTTTGGTAAGTGGCATTTTGGTAAAGAAAAAGAAGAAATTAATTAAGCATATTGCTAAAAAATTTTACACTTTTTACACTGTTAAGTACCAGGGAATTTGAAATCTATTTATATAAAACATGTAGCTTAACACTACATATTTTCTTCAGTTTTCTATTCAGTAACTTCTTTATCCTCCGAAAATAGAATGTTTTATGATGGTAAATATCAAAATTATTTAGGGTCCAACAAGAGATATGGTGCTCCATCTTTTTACAATCCCATTTTAAAAGCAAACAAAATATTTGTTTGGGGAAAAAAAAAAAGCATTTGATACAAGTATAATGGAATGATTAAATCACAAAATTTCTAAACCATGGGAAAAGTACAGAAACAAACAGGTCAATACAGATTATCACTTTTTGGTGTCCCCCATTTCTCTCAATTTGCTATTTATAATTCTAAAAGTAAATCTGCAACTCGTTTTAGAAAAAGTACAATGGGAGAGGATCAGAATGGAGCTAAGTGAAGAAAAAGGTAATATTATGCGGTATACTAATGAATTAATAAACTTGTCTCATTTTTTCTCAGCTACACATGACTTGCTAATTATTTCCTTTATTTTAGAGGCAACCTCAAAACAAACCAGGCAGCAAGGCTTGTGAACCAGCTGACTGCACCCAGGTGGTGGCGGAAAGCAAGCCCCACTCTAACGAATGCACAAAACAATGTCAAAAACGCTCACCGATTTGTACTTGTTCAGGCTGGCTGAGAGAAACAAACGCTGATGTGTCATCGATCCAGGATATCTGAATGTTACCTGTGATATTGAATTAAAAGTAAAGTGAACAGTTGCCCATTTAGATAGCTATCAGGTTTCATTTATACCTCTGATGTTTCAGTATACATGTTAATGTGAGAAGGGGTTCTGGTTTAAAATTTGATTACTATCTCAGTACTACGAAATGCAAAAATTTAAATCTACCACAGCAGTTATTTCAGTTAAAACTTTAAGAAAAGAGACAAATTGGGGGAGGGGGAGAGGGTGGACTTTAAAAATCTGTTTTAAAAGCAAAAGAAAGATCTTTCTGAATTAAATCCTGAGGCACTTCATCATTCAACCCAATCTCATGCCAGAGCTGGAGATTTTGTTCCTATCAAGATCGCCAACAAAAATCAGAGGCCACATAAGTTCGAAAACACAGTTCTTTCTTTTTAGAGACACAAACTTTGAAAATTATCAATGGTGTACATGAAATGAATCAATGTAGCAAGAAATAAGGAAACAATCAGTGTTGATCTCAAGGCCAGGTAAAGAAAACGGGTAGCAAAATGAAGGACAAGGAAAAAAAGGCATCAGAGAGAGAAAACCAAGACAGACTAATAGAGAAAAGAAAAACAGAGAGGGGCAGAAAGCAGTAGAGTAAAACAAAGGGATTTTCAGAGAGAGACAAATCCTCAATAAAGGCTAAATGCAAACAGAATGGAAAACAGCGCTGAGCAAAAAAAAGTAGTTCCGGGCAGTGGGGTAGGAAGTTGGACAAAACTCGGGGGGGAAAGCAGAAATCTAATTATGCTGCTCCCACTCTTTTTGAAAAAGTCCAGAAAGCTGAAATTTTTAAAAATGGGTGAACTCACTGGAATTTAACAATGAAAAAATGTTTTAATTCCAACTACAATTTTCGAAGGCCAGAAAGCTGCTTTGTTTCACTGTCACAGGAGAAAAACTCACTTCCTGCTGCATAGTGAGGTACCTGAATGACTTTCTCACAGAAAGTCACTTACGATTATTTTGTTACCTCTCTACCCTGTGTGTTTGTTGTCTTTGAGATACATAATAGCTACCATTTATTAAGCAGTTACTATATGCCACATACTATTCTAAACGTCTTCCATGGGTTAGCTCATTGAATCCTGGTGACATTCCTATGAAATAGGTGGTAGTATTATTTTCATTATTACCATTATTATCACCATCGCCATCAGCTCCAATAAGAAAACAAAAATACAGGTTACTTGTCCATTACCACACAGCTCATCTTTTTTAATTAAAATGAAAAAAAAAAAAAAAAGAATCCTACTCAGTGCATTCTATTTAATTTTGTCAATAAAAGTCTGACTACGCAGGGATAAGAACTTAACAATACAGATGAGAAACGACATCAAAAGCTTTCAAAAGAAATGAGCTGTAAGATTCAATTGCATTTCTAGATCTGTGTCTAAGTTAAAAAACAGAACTAGAATTTCAGAATTCAGACTATCTGTAAAGATTAGGATAACTTTCCACAAATAGACATGCTTTCACTCACTTTTCCAAAATTTAAGTATGTAGAGTTTTTTTCCTTACAAAAGCTAATATATGCTTATTTTAGAAAATACAGAAAGTATAAAGAAGAAAAAATTCTATCTAAAACATTTAGTTATCAAAGAACAACAAGTGTTGGCAAGGATGTGGAAAAAATAGAACTCTCATACACGGTTGGTGGGAATGCGAATTGGTACAGTCACTACAGAAAACAGTCTGGAGGTTTCTCAAAAAATTAAAAATGGATATGCCTTTTGACCCAGCAATTGCACTTATGGGTATTTACCCAAAGAAAACCAAAACAATAATACATAAATATCTATGCACCCCTATGTTCATGGCAGCACGATTTACAATATCCAAAATATTGAAGCAACCTAAATGTCCATCAACAGACAACTGGATAAAGAAGATATGGTTCATATATACAATGGCAAATTACTCAGCCACTAAAAAAATGAAATCCTACCATTTGCAATAACATAGATGGACCTAGAGGTTATTAGACTTAGTGAAATAAGTTGGAGAAAGATAAATACCGTATGACTTCACTTACATGCAGAATCTAAGAAACAAAAAGGAACTAACTAATCAAAAACAGACTCACAAATATGGAGGACAATCTGGTGACGGCCAGAGGACAGGAGTGTTGGGGGGGCTGGGAGAATGGGGTAAAGGGTTAAAGGAGCACAAATGAGTAGCTGATAGATGGTCACGGGGATGGGGAGCATGGCATAGGGAATGCAGTCAGCACTTATGTAATGGCTAAGTGGAGAGCCAGAGGAGGGAGCAAACAGGAGGACCGTTTTTATAAACTATATAAATGCCTAACCCATGTACTGTATACTTGAAACTAAAAATAAAATTTTTAAAAATTTAGAAATTAAAAAAAAACACACATTCAGTTGATAATAGCATGATACTTCATTTCAGTCTGATTTCTATATAAAGTTTTTTTTTTTTTTTAAATAACGTTATACAGGAATCCTACTTTGCATCTGCTTTTTACTCTAAATGTTAAAATATAAATAAATTCCTTGAAGTATTTCTTAAATGGCTACATACTGGTCTATTGAGGAAATACATAAGTATTTACTAAACATTCTTACTATTAGACATTTAGGTTTTTGCTGCCTTCACTTTATCCAAAAATATCCAAAGAGAACAGCCTAAATACTTCATTGTTAAAATCAATAAGCAATGCTGAAGACTTACACTCAGAATGGTCTTTATAAACGCTAATCAGAAAACTCTCCAATTTAACCTAATCATCTAACCTGATAAAAAGGAACAGAAACTACCCTCCCTCACACATATCACATATCTCGGTCCTCTCATGCATCTGTATTTTCTGTTTGGACTATTCAACGTTAAGGAGTATGCAACCAACTGCCCTTAACCTTAAAAATAATTTATCCTCAACCTAGACTTATTTACTGTGGTCAGCAGGAAGAGCAGTCAGAGTAATTGTATCTTGCCTTGCAAGGATTAATAACAGCACTCTATCGTACTATTAGAAATTCCTCAGAACATATTGGTACAAAGACAAGCAGTATGCCAAACCGCCCCCCAAATTCCATGACATTAAAACCTTGTGTGTTAATATTATTTTATGCCCCAACTAAAGCCTTCTACATAACTCTTGTCGCCTAGACCAAAAGAATAACGAAATCCTAAAAGTACATTTGTACTCGTGATTTACTCACCGAAGGCACTGAAAAGTTGGTAAAGGTCGCTGGTTTTCCATTCTTTGGGGAATGTCACATGGAGGACATGATCGCGCTTAGGTTGCACTACAGGACAAATTTTAGAAGAAAGGTTGATAGATGGAAAGTGAACAACACACCAGGGGTTCTGTGATGAAACTAAGCCCAAGCTAACTCGGGGAACCGTCCTGATTACCAGACGACTCCCAAGAGCATTCGTAGGAACGGCGGGATTCTGCCCTCTCAGCCTAGACCTCAGGCTCGGACACTTTATAGAACCAACGATAATTTGAACCCGAGCATTTCTATGCAGAAACATCTCTGCTCATGAAGTTCCTGCAGCAATTAAAGAAATAAACACGGCTGCTCTGTTTGATAAGTTTCACTAAACGTTTCACTTTCTCCTTTTAATTTAGTTGTTCACATGTTTATTTAGCTAAAAAAAAAAAAAAGATGCACTGTCCAAATTGAATGGACTAATGTAAGTAGATGCAGTCGTGAGTCATGATCTCGTGTTCGAATCCCAAACCCACCACTTAACTATTCAACTCTGAGCAAGAGACCTAACCACATTAGTCACTCATGGCTATAAACTGGGAATGACGACAGCTTGCAGAACTGTCGTGAGAATGATAGACTGAAATGTAGGTCTGACGGAAAGATGCAACAGTTCGTCCTCAAATCAGTATCACCGCGATGGTTATTTTCAGCGAGTGTAGTTCACCCATTTCTATATCCCTGTGGCATGTATTAAGGCAAATAAACCAAGGCCAGGAAAAGAAGAATGGGGCAAAGCAGATAAAGTAGAGGATAATCAGCAGAAGCAACCGCCTCTCAAATAAACTGACTTTCCAAAGTTTTCAATTAAAAAAAAAAAAAAATCAACCTACCAAGCTTAAATAATTGGAAAACAGAACTATTGTTACTGACATAGCTAACACATTTTAAAATACAGTCATGTTTATGGGGAATTATGAATTTAGAGTTTCGAGTGAAAAGAAATAATGAAGCTTTTTTTTTTTTTTTTTTTTAATTCGATTCATGCATACACTGGAAAATGAAGGAAAAAGATGAGTTAATCAAGGCCCAAGGGTACCATTAACTTGAGCATACTATTCATATCAACCAGAAAACCACTGCCTATTTTTAAGTGAATAAAGCTCTTTCTTCAGTAATACTTTTCCTCTTATCCCTTCCAGACCACACACTTAAATGTGCAGATGCATGAGAAAATAAAATTTCACTTACAGTCTGGTCCTTCCAAGTTTAGATAGGGGATATCCATGACTCTCATAAGAAATAACCTAAAAAAGAAAAGAAAAACAGGTAATGAATGAATTTCTATTAAAAAACCAAGAGGCATTTATTAAATTTTTGAAAATCTTCTTAATTAAATTCCTCTATTTAAAAAAAAAACTATTTGAAAAGCACTTAAGAGTCACTTCAAAGATTTTTCTCTAGGGTTAAAGATTTATCATAAATACAAAAACAAACTGTAGTATCATAACACCTACAACAGTTGCTGGCATTCAGTAGCTGCTTAACAAATATTAAATAAATGAAATTAGTAATCAGTTGAATGAAAGTCCTCTGCAGATCTGCTTTGTTAGTCCAGAGAAACTGACCCAACAAATACTACAGAGTGCTAAATATCTTACCAACTTATGAACAACTGTTCCTAAAATTGTAAAGGTAACTCCTATGATTGATATTTTGTGAGTTGAGAATGAATAACAGTGTAAATGTGTGTGTGTGTGTGTGTGTGTGTTTTACTGAAATACGAAGTCATTGGATGAAAGCTAATCTTATTGGGTGAATTGCACAGTCTAAAATAAGTGACCTGTGCTTGCTTCAGCAGCATATATACTGAAATTGGAATGACAAAATTAGTGACCACTCAGAAGCTCATGTCATTACTGTGATTTAAAACATTAAAAGTGCAAAGCAAAACAATCTCTAGTAAAGAAAACTATCACACTGACACAAACCATAGCAGTCATTTTATATATAACCTCTAAAACAAATACAAAGGCACTTAAATGGAGCACTTATAAATTACAGTGTTCTAGAATGCCATTCAATTTCCCCTTATTTGCAAGATTATGGACAAAACATCAGGAGTTCTTTTGTTTGTGAGATGATTTTAATGAGTTTTATTTAGAAAAGGACGTATTGTTGTGTATTTCTGGTAGAGACTGCATTATACAGCAAATTAAAAAGGCCATCCAAGTGCCCAAAAAGCAATTAGTTTGGCTTCACTGACCCACAATTAAGGCACATTGTTACCAGGCACTCAAAGCCAAGCAGGGCATGATTCAGTTAATGAATGGAGCCATCAGCCTGAATAACACCGCTCTGCTAACACTAGAGAAAAAGAAGTCATGGTCCTCTGCGGTTTGAGAGCTTGTGGCCTCGTCTGTGATTTAATAAACCAAATCCTATGGCTTAGAAACTAACTTTATTTTTAGTTCACTAATTCAGGCTCAAGGGCACTATTCTGGTTCTCGTAGCTATCTTCCCCAATTTAATCAATACTATCTACAATGCCAGAAGACAATAAGACATATGAGCGCCTAGCACGCAGGAGGTTCTCGATGGAAGTAACTATTACTACCGGAGCCGACCGGAACCTGGAAAGTTATTCCTGGGTTAGAAGGCTTAGTATTTTTATGCCTCGTGCAATTTTTAATTCTCCATTTAGTAAATTTAGAGATGGTCCCTGAATTCTAAAAACCAAATAAAAAAAAAAGTTAGCAAAACATATCGAACGCCATAAAAATTAAAATATTTTACACTACCTTCAACAGAAGAATAAAAATTGAATCAACAAGATGTTCACTGCTATACTCACAAATACATCAATATTCAAAATCAACCTCAAGATTTTAATGACTGGGAGTCAGTAAATTATAGTTCTTCATCTTTTCAACAGAACATTAAACGATCGAAGTAACTTCAAAATAACTTCTGAAAACTTCACAATGTGAAGAAATTGTGACACGATTTTAAGTTTTAAAAAAAGCACAAAAGTTTATACTATGATTACAGGTTTGGAAAATATTTATGTCATTAAACCAAGAAAAAAAATACCCCTCCCCCAAGAAAAAAAAAGCCAACGGTTGTGGGAAACTGAACTTTTTTTTCAAAATTGTTTTTACTGGTATTTTTTACATTTAAAAATAAAATAAATAAAGGTTACCCAGAACTGAGAGGCCCAGGGGAAATAACTAGAGACTTTCTCAGAGAAAGCCCAGCTGAAAATGCCAACTGAACCAACCTTATGCATCCCAAGTACCACCTCACCTACTGTGGAGGAGAGAAATATAAAGTTAAATCACAAGTTTTGAGTCTACGATTGCTTTACTTCTTCTTAAAAGAAATTTCACCTGAATTTTGAATATCATCTCTGCTTAAAATAAGTAAAACCTGACTCAGCAAAAACGCTCAAAAGTTTTTTTAAATTTAGTTAATTCTAGATATTATCTGGGTTGCTTACTTGATACTTAAACTAAATAGAAACCCCTTTCACAAATGAATTATTAATAGCACTTCTCACTCTCCCCCTAGGCCTCCATCCTCGTATCTGGGCTTCAGAGAGCACTGGATAGCCCCAAACCCTGACGACCACGAAAACCAACTCCATGTGTGACTTGGCAGGCTGCGCCTCTGAAGAGCGCCCTGCAATTGGGAAACCAACTCTAAAACTGTAGCTGAGCGTCTGTGGAACTGAACCAAAGTAAACTCTCCAGTGGCCTTCCAGCCCCTCATGCTGGGCTGCTTGCAAGCCACTGCTCCGGCAACATCCCTGCCCTTTTGAAGCATAATTAAAACATTTCACTGTATGCGTGCCTCATACACAATGGCTGTCAATGGGCTTCCGCGTACCCCCTGGCATGATTTGATAAAACACTTCACATATGGATCACTGGACTGGACGGTTTTCACTTTAACATGTGAGGAAATGCACTGGGCAAACAGAAATGCCGGTAAATACATGAAAAGACGTCCCTTCACTGTGAATTGCATTAAAGGACAATCTCTCCTGGAAGGCCTTTCACTAGCAGATATCAAAAAGGACACTCGGACCAATACTTCTGTGGAAAGTTCTTCCTATTTTAGTGAAGATTCAAAGTAGCTGCAGTTGGGTAGAGACGCTCAAGACTGTGCGAGAGTCTTGCCACATTCCTGCAAGCTTTCTGACGAACTGTTGTTTTAGCACTTTTTATCCAAAGAATTGACACTAACCCTGTCAAGACTGAAATTAAAATTCTCATTTGATACCATGGCCAAATTTATACTAGGATTCTATCCTAATAAACTGTGTAACTCAGGTTCACATTCTAGATGCCATAAAACATTTTACCCTTTCGACATTTGTCAGTTTTCCAATGTTATACAATTATACGACTGGCGATGCTGCTTATCTCGGCTCTCAAACACGTCTGGAAAAATTCAGGGGTAAAGCACAGCATACTCCAAGTTCTGCTGCTCAGCCTCTTAACAGGTACACGGCGCAGGCTGTGTACAAAACCCTCACCTCCAAGGAGCCACCCACCTCCGCTGCTCGTATGCTGTGTGGCACTCACAAAAAGCTAACTGTGGCAAACAACTAGGTTCTCTGTGAGAGAGAAATCGGGGGAAATTATTGCTCTGGCAGCTACTTTTCCACATTTTTAAGAAGAAAGTAGAAAAAGATTACTTCTCTCTCGGCAACTCGCTGGCAAAAGTCCAACCTGTTTCTGTGAAGTGGCCACGAATGAACGCCTCCAGCATCACAAATTCAACTTTAGCTGCTGATGCAGCACCGAAGACTGGCAAACACTTTCTACAAAGAATCAGACCCTCGAACCTTATCAAAATTCTTGGACCCTACCAACAAGATTCAGACACAGATTCTGGCAACCACCAAACACATGGGCTGCTCAGGAAGCGCACTAGGGAAGATAAAAGATCATCCTTTGATGACAAGGACAGCTCGCCTTGGACTACAGCTTATCTGAACCACTCCCTAGTTGTTCAGTGGCTAAAATAAGATTGCAAAACAATGCCAGCATTAATCCATTTTATGCAGCTGAGCTCAACAAAACAAAAAGGACAAAAGTGATAATCAAAAATGCAGGCATGCAAGAAGTCCTGAAAGTGATTCGGGAATGTTTTGCACAAGAGGCTCAGAGCTCCAGGAACTGAAAAGATCATTAAAGTTCTTTAAAATTCTGCATTACCAAATATATGTATAAAATCAATGATCCTATTCAAAAATGAAAGAAAATATTTAATTTCGCTCCAGCAGGAGCATGCTTGCCAATGCTGTGTGGCAGAGGTACCTGTCTCATTTGGCTTTTAACATGAGCTGCTTCCAAAGCCTCCATGTGAAACGGGGAGCAGGAGTCCTGGCGGGACAAGTCAGGGTTTTAGTCCTGAATCACGACCCAACCCCTCGTGGAGAAAAGTAGAGTGAGAGCTCAGATAGATACAAGCGAAGCTCTCCAAAACGCCTTTTTGTGATGCTCTAGGGCTGATTAAATCACAGCTTCCTGTGATGAGTGGAGCCTAGGTACAAGAAATGAGGCTGCTATCTGAGAATGAGCTTTGGGTGGACGGAATTGTTGAGGCAATGGGAACAACAGACAATGAAGAGAGCCACGCTGTCACGGATCAAAAGGACAAATTTCTCACGTTTGCAGCACAGGAAGAGCTGCTACCTGGGCTACCTTGGCATTGGGCTTTCAGGTCACAACTGCCCCCACACACACCTGATCACCATCAGAAAAACTAGCAAACAGGAGCTTCTCAGGGTTGAGGGAGACACAGAGGTGTGTGACCACTGGGACTTAGCTTACGTAACGTCAGATTTGTATACATACACACATACATAAATAATCTAGAAGAATTTCTAATGTTGTGGCACGTCTTAATAAAAAAGGGCAGTGTTTATTTTGGTCTCTTTCTCTAGCAAAAAAGGAGAAACTTCAAACCCCCCAAACTCTTTTATTCTTCCTTCTAGAAACTCAGTATTTCATTCAATGAGTAAAAATCTGCATTTGTTCATCCGCTCCTTCAAGACTAAACTGCTCTTCCTGAAAAGCTTTTTACCTAAAAAAATAAATAAATAAATAAATAAAATAATAATAATAATAATGATAATTCCAAGTAAAACTGTTTTCCTCTCCTAACACTAAAGACGGAATGCAGAAATGCTGAGTAAAATCTGATCTCTACGCAACTGGAGCAGTGAATTAATTTGTAGCTCACCCCAAGTCCCACGCCTTCCAAAGGAAAACTGGAACCTTTGACGACTGCCAGCTTCAGCATACTTCAAATGGTCTTGGTATTTCCTTCAGGGCATAGCAATAAAAGAACTTCACAAGAAGCTTGTATGCAAGGGCTCATCATTATACATATTTATGTGCTATAAAATACTAATTTTATCGTCTACGGTAGGGAGCATGCAGGCATCTCTCACAAAATAAGCTCATTTATTTTGCTCACTAAAGCTCTTGTGTAAAATCAAAGGGCAGCCACTGGCTAGAAGGGAGTTACTGTGGCATCGGTTATTTTAAATTCACTCGGTTGGGGGGCATACAATTTTCTATCTAGTCACTTGATGTTTTGACAAATAGAGCATTACACGACATTTATCCTGAAGCCAACTCATGTCCTTTCTTAAACAGGAATACACTAGAAACAAAGAGGGAGAAAAAAAGGAAAAAAAGAGAAAACCAGCAGCTCATTTGAATAGTCTCCATCAAATGAACCATATAAATCACATCAAATAAAACTGTTAAATTACGCACTTATACAAAGGCAACGTCTGCAGGGCCAGCGAAACAATGGATCGTAAAATGCCGCAGGAAACTAGTCTCTCACAATCCAGTGGTCAAAGTCAACGTCCTTTAGAATCACTGCTCAGGCTGAGAAAAACAGAAATCTTTCAAAGATACCAGCATTGTTGCTTAAGAAATGTGCAACTACCTGTAGAATTGTCTCTTTTAGGGACTGTGTGCTGTGGAGAAAGAAATCATTTTAGCCAAAGACAGACCTGGGTTATTACCCCTGAGCCTGCCATTTCTGGGGCCCTTGGCAGATGGCCTCGGCTTTAAAATTGGGACATTATTATCTACCTCTGATTACTGCTGTCAGAGGCTACAGTAAGTATGGGTGATAAACTCTGAAGAGTTGAAGATGATCAAAGGAGAAGCTACGTAGTAGCTAGTCTAAATATCTTAGGGTGCACTGCTAACCCCTGAATCATATTAATTAAATGTTAAATATTCTTGGAAATAACTATTGCCTATTTGCTCACAGCCAGGGCCGAAGCAAGAAGAGGCAAACCTAAGAATGCTGACTTTACTACTAACTTGCCTGTAGTGGGCTGAATGGTGGCCTCCAGAGAGGTATGTCCACATTCTCAACCCTGGAACCTGTGCCTGTTGCTTTATTAAGAAAAAGGTTCTTAGCAGATGTAACTAGCAATGAAGTTAAGGGTCCTGAGATGAGGACATTATATTGGACTATCCATCCACTTGGCTAGGACATCACAGGTATCCTTATAAGAGAAAGGCAGAAGGAGACAGGTCATGAACACAGAAGAGGGGGCCATGTGACCATGGAGGCAGAGGTTGGAGGGATGTGGCCACAAGCCAAGGAATACCGCAGTCACCAGAAGCTGGAGGAGGCAAGAAATGGATTCTTCCCCAGAGCCTCTGGAAGGAGCATAGCCCTATCTGTACTTGATTTCAAACTTCTGGACTCCGGAACTGTGAAAGAGTACGTTTCTGTTGTTTTAAACTATCAACCTTGTGGTGACTTGTATAGCAGTCACAGAAAACTAAGATAATACCCTACCATAGAGGAGACAAGCTGTTGAAATATATATCCAAAGGTTGATCTTTTTTTTTATAATAAACTAATTGTTGTCGTAATGACAAACAAGTTTTTAAGCCAGAGGGAACTGTATTATAAAGTAACCAGAGCAAATATAAGGCTAGAATAGCTCAGTATATGGACAGCCCCTGTATGCCCACAGGGCTAGCATGCCAAGCAGAGGTTTGCGGGGTGGATGCTCTTCAAGGTTTCTTTAAAAAGAAGCCTTTGATAAAGCTACAGAAGAAGTTTACTTGATAAATCTGGCAGTCAAGATCGCATATGGAAATCAGATAAGGTAATAACTTAAGGCAAGCACCCCTCCCAAGGCTGTGAAAACATGCACTAGCTCCCAGTCTTAAGAAACCAAACAAAAGGCTTAAGAATATTTGAATGTGCCCTAGACTCACCTGTCGTTTACCTTTATGAAAATCAGCATACTAAAGAACTGTCAGGGTGCTCAAACCGAGCCAATTCTTGGAGATTCTATCCTAGTAATTTGGAGAACTCAAAATGAAATGAACGTGACTCAGGACAAAATAAAGGGCTTCGGTTAAGGCATGTGAGGATAAAATACATTTTGTGTACTATGATAAAATACATCTATACACTAGGAAGAAATTGACTTCAACCCTTCTGGGATGTGGGAGGCGGCTCCAAGCGTTTATAATGGTGCAATTCTACTTCTCCTGGTACCTGACTCCAAAGTTTGCCCAATCTGGAAGAGAGTGAAAATAGACTCTGTTTTTATTAAAAAGCTTACTCCCTAGGCTTTTTATGATTAAAAAGCAATGTCCACAATAGCACCATAGTCCACTTTTAACCAGCTGAGGATGCATGATGAGCTGTGCTCCCTATCTCTGGTTCGAAGTCCGTTTTTGGTAGAAGGTAGGGGTTAGAGGACATTACTCCTCTACTTAATTTACCATTAAGACAAAATTCAAGGCTAACAACTACCGAGCTCTTGAGAAGGCCAAGCGCATTGGAGAAGGGTCCCACAATCACCGCTGCTGGTATCTGTCTCCATCCTGCCTGCCCTGACCTCCTCGGTTCTGGCATCGGCAGGGGTTTCTGAAGAAAATGATGGGCGGGGCATAGCTGCTCCTGATGTCAGACAAGGGAAGCGGACCATCTGCTTTCCTCTGTAGCCTCACAAATGACACAGCCTCGCCACCATCACAAGGCTCAACACACACGAGAGAGACCCACACAGAGGGCAGACAGTCTCTTCTGATTCACATCCCAACCTACCAGCAGGACCTTTTAAATTAACACATAAAGACAGTTATGAGCGTTTTCTTAAGAGGACTTCTAAGTTGCTTTCTCTATAAAAAAAGATTTTATTGGCGCCATGCACTTCTGCCTCTTTCCTCCTGTCAACGCAGAGAGACTGCCACCCGAGGACACTCAGCTAAGTACATACACGCAGCCCTCTTTGCTTACCCGCCACGGACCCTGAGAGCGGGTCAAACGAGGCTCACGGTACTTTCTTGGAAGTTCACTGTGGTGGAAGCCACAGCACCAGCCGCATTCCGTGATGGTTCCCGTCACACGCCATGCTAAGCAGCCTTGTCAATGCTACTCGGCAACCCGAGGGCACCCTGACGAGGTGGGCACTGTCGTCTCCATCGCACAGATGCAGAAACCCAGATTCAGAAAAGACAGGCGCCCGGCCCAAGTGGCGCGACGTGAGCCACGCTGGCCCACTGGACGCCTCTGCTCTCACCCCGCCCGGCCGCCTCGCCTATGAGTGAAGCTCTGGGGAGGCAGCTGCACAACTTCACGGCCGTGAACCTCGAGGCCGATGTGCCCACGAAGTGATCCAGACACAGGAGAGCAATACACATTGACAGGCGTGGTGCTCCAGGTGTTTGGAAATATCAATAGTTTTAATAGGTTCAGATCTCACTGAAGCAATACGTAGGTTCGTGATTGTCAGGGGCTGGGGGGAGGGGGACATGCGGGGTAATGGCTTGATGGCTACGCAGTCTCTGTTTGGAGTGAGGAAAAGTTCTGGAAGTAGACAGTGGTGACGGCTGCACAACGCTGTGAACGCAATTAATGCCACTGAATTGCGCACTTAAAAATGATTAAAATGGCAAATGATACGTGACATATATCTTACCATATTTTAAAAAACTACACCCTATACCAAAAACCATTGAATTGTTCACTTTAAAGGAGTAAACTGTATGGTACGTGAACTTACATCCCTATAAAGATGTTTAAAAAATTTCGAAGAAACAGCGTTGACAGCAGTCATTTAGTAAATGCTACTTCTTTCCTCTTCTCTCAATAAAAAATCTACCACTGAAAATGCTAGACAGCACAAAGACTGAGAAATAAACCATATGCCTCGAAGAAGAAAAATAAGACGAGAAAAGATAACACATTCAAATCTAACTAAACGCCGTGTAGTTACAAGCAGGATTTTCCTTCCCTGACTTTTCTGATTGAGGCTCATAACTGAATCCAAAGCCCCCCTTACGGGAAATGTCCAGTACAAAAGGTGTGACTATATGGTATCTTCTGTGAAAGCAAAAAGCTCTCTATTCGCTCCCAGAGTCTGGTCGGAGAAGCAGAGCTTCAAAGTGTAAATGTCCCCACAGCCGTGGCAGCAGTGACGAACCGAGGCCCATGGTGTGTTGGGCACTGTGCACTTTACCTACTCTCCCATTTCACCCTCAGGACAACCATGCAAATGGGCACTAATAATCTCAATCACAGATGCAGAAGCCAAGGTGCAGCGCGTGTAGGGGACCTGCCCGAGGATGTACAGGTAGGAGTGGGGCTGGGATTCGAACCTACGGAACCGACCCGGAGACCACAACTGCTCTACACTACGTGGCAGCCTGGAGTAAAGCAATTCTCCTGGATAAATTAGCCAAATGGTTTTTAAATTTTAAATGGGGGTGGGGGGGAATAAAAATTTAAAAAATAAAATAAAAATGATAAAATAATAAAAATAAAATTGCAAAAAATAAAACACACACATCCATTTGCTCATTTATTTTGTAAAATATAGTTAATATGGACATTAACTATAATTAGTTAAGAAACTGAAAGGATGGAAATAAAGTTTTATGTTTTTGTAGTAAAAGGAAATTTAAATGGAAATGGAGACCAATTACCTGAAGTGTTGGACACACCCATGTCTTATCAACAGTACGAACTGTTTTACCTCTTGCTTACCCTGGGAGGCAGGTTACCGTAACACTCAAAACAACCAACCTAATTTATATCTGACCTGAACGGTATCTCAGTAAAGACACATTCGACACATCACCTGGGATGTTAGAAATGGACAAAAAGCAGGAATGAGAACAGATTAGCCTCGGCCTCTTGTTCTTTCAGCACCTTGGCTCCTCTGTACGAGGGCAGACAGGCGGGACAGGAGCTGTGGCGAGGGCCTCCCTGCAGGTGGATCAAGCACCACCCTCTTGAGACAAGCGGTCTGCCCTTTGGGACACGTGGCCTATTGACAACCTGCCAGGAACCTGTCATGTGACCTTGCATACCACGCAGCTAAGTGTGAACGGCAGCAGCTAGTAAGTGGGGGGAATGAGGGTTGCTCTGTCTACTATCAATGAAAAGCCTGGGAAGAAAGGAGGGTACAGTTGGCCGTCTGTATCTACGGGTTCCATATCTGCAGATTCCACCAACCACAGATGGAAAAAATAAATTTAACGTCATGTTATTGCTGATGTATACTACGTATTTAGGCCTGCAATGGTTACCTCAGTAAGGAACATGTACGAACTTTTTTTTTTTTCTGGTCATCACTCCCTAAACGAGACAGGATAACAACTAATCAAATAGCACTTACACTGCAGTAGGTATTATAAGTAATCTAGAGAAGAATGAAAGTATATGGGAGAATGTGTATATGTTATACAAAATACTGCACCATTTTGTCTATGGGACTTGAGCACCCATGGATTTTGGTATCCAAAGGGGGCCCTGGAACCAACCCCCCACGGATCCTGGGGATGAAGGTACAGCCCTGATCGTCCCTCTTCTCTCTGTGCTCAGGGCTGTTATATACACCTATACCACCTTCCATAAATTGTTTTTCTGAGTAACAAAACTTCGAAAATGCTCCAAATCAAAGCAATCTTCCTTCCACTGTGGACCAATCTGACACACTTCAACATCATCTGATTTTTCACAAGCTAACACTAAAAGGCAGATACAAGCAAAAGTAGACGCTTCACATTTGTGGCCACCGTATTTCAATTTTATATCCACATAACAAGTTTTCTTATCATGATACTACAAACATAACACATATGCCACTACCACACTGACGTTTCTGAATCTCCTAGCATGTGAAATTTTCTTATATTTCAAGAAAGGGAAACAATATAGCCCGAGGACCTACTAAGTTCTAAGAACTATCAAAGTCCTTCTCCATCTCACACAATCTTTATAACCTCTGTGGGAGGAAAAGTGTGATCCCCATTTTACAAAGGAGGATACAGTCAGTAGAAGAGTGTATCACTCCTAACAGCTTCTCTCCTCATCTGCAGCTTAGAAAGAACAGGCACCAGGATTGTCCCAGTAAAATAAGAGATTTCTAGAAGTATCTTGTTCAGATTCAGAACACTTGTGTGGAAAATGAGGCGGCCATCCTGTGTGTACAGTAAACTATAGGCAACTTCTTCTTTTTAATTCTACTACAGAGAAGAGCCAAAATGAAAGAGTCAGTTGTTTCCTTCTGTCTAAGAACTGAGGTAAATAGAAAATAATCTTCCCAAGAAATCTTCAGAAAAGGTCATCTACAAGAGAGTTCAAGGTGTGTTGCAGAAACAGATGGCTGTTAATAAAACATTTTGTGCTTTTTGTGATGCAACAAAAAGTAAAAGCAGAGAGTATTTTTAGTTCTTCCCAGCCTCAAAGGATTTGACCAAAGGATCTTCTCTCAGCCTGGTTTTCCATGCATTGATTACAACTAACTGAGGTTTTAAAAGAAGGTAAATCACTTCCTGACAGCCTGTCATTAGCAGTGGTCTGATCCGAGCTCTCTTAAGACTTTCATTCTGATTCCAGCAAAGGAAGGAGAAATACGGGAGGTGACAAAAGGGCACCGTGCAAAATCCTCGTGGGACATTCCTGTAAACAAATATGGCTCAGAACACACTTTATATTACACTCGGTCTCCGAACACTGGCTGTCTTGGGCCTTTTCAACAGTTGACTCTAGAAAGCTTCCCGAAAAGGTACCTAATACAGAAAAGTGCTAATTTAGAAGAAAGCAGAAATAGGTTGAGCTTATCTCTCCTCCAGGTTTACTTTTTAAACATAAATCTGGTGACAGGAGAACAAAATATTATTTGCGTATGTGGGTTGTTTGATGACCTTCAAAATTTATGTTAGGACTATGCATATTTGGTTAAGCTTACACTGAGAAAAGCCTGGTGCCAACATAAATAAACCCACAGAAAAACTAACAGATTTTTCTAAAATCAACTATTGAGAAAATGTTTATGGTAATTGTTGGATGTTTTTCTACACGGATAATCTTGGAAAAAATGACAAAATCAAGGTTTAATGTTATAAATCAAACTTGCATGTAAGAAAGAATGAGGGCGGTATTAACACAGAAAGATGTCAAAAGAAGCAAATGCTTTTCCTACTTTCTAAATGAATTAAGAATGGATGACTGTCCTTGACTAAGCCATTCCAATACAGAATAATAAAAACAGTTCTTATGTTGCATTTCGAATCCTGCTGGATTTTTTTTTTTTAATCTTCAAAGATGAAGAAAATATTCTTCCTTTATAGATAGGAAAAAAGAGAGCAAAAAAAAAATCAAATTAGGTAGAAATTTTCAATACAATATCACAGGAGGATTCCTGAACCTCAACTATTTTTGGTATGTATCTAGGTTTCGACAAAAAAATCTGAATGGACACATCCCAATTCAAAATGAAGCTATGTGTTTATTGTCCAGTTCTTCTGAGTAATGGTCTTGCACATTAGCAATATTAAATTGATCTAGGAATATACGGTCTTACTTAAGTTCTTTAATCAAAGCTTATTTTAGGTGCTCTTTTATGTTGGTCACAGAGATTACTGATCAACCAGGTACTGCTTATATCTAACCCAGTTTGTATTTATCCTATGATTTTATAAGGAGTTGATTTCATGGAGAATAGGACTGTTGTTTTCAATATTTATAAATAAGCACATATCTCTCAGTTAAAAAAAAATCGTTGAATAATGAACATTATGCATGTAAAAATGTAAGGAACGACCATGATCCAAACAATATTTAGCATCACCTGTAGGTTCCATGGTCTATGACATAAATTGCCCTGAAATAAGAATTAAGAGCTGAGAAAAATCCTGTTTTACCCATAAGGAACTGGATAGACAGCAAGGACTCAACCATTAGCAGAATTAATTTCCCATACAGAAAAACTCAATGCGATTTCTAACATACATCACACTGTTACCCAGTCCACTTTGAAAGACATTTGGAAAGTCAAACACAGTTACTTCTGAACTTTCACAGAAAAGAACGAAGATTAAAAAAATAAGAAGCCACAGTATGATAAAATCCCCTCACTCAGAATACACAAATTCTGAACCTGTTCCAAGCCAGATGTTTGGAATTAACATCTGTCTCTGCAGCATGTCACCCAAGTATAAGCATGTGATACCAGTATTTACACAGACATCCTAAGGAGACAGTATTCTTACCGGGTAAAGCACTGATAGGATTGCAAAGTGCTGCACGGAATGTAAGGAAATGATGTAACCGACCCAACACCAAAATACTCTTTCTCTCAGTGATGGTGATCGCTGTGAGCCGCCTTGTTCTGTCTGGCGAGCCCAGAACCTCCTAGCGCCAACCCCGCTAAGAGCTGGAGTAGAGATGAAGGTTTAGGCCTCTGGCACAGAGCCAAACTGCGGCCCGCTTCAGGACATCCATAACTTTAATAGTCTCAATGGTGCCAAGAAAGCACAAATCATACTTTGAAGTAATAATCTTGAGGTTCTTTGAAAATGCTCTGAACTCAGACTTCTCGCTAAATCATGAAGGTACATGAGCAAGCTTCTGCTTCACTGAAGCCACTGAGGGCTCATGACGCAATGACAATCGCAGCTTCAAACACACGCACAGCCTCCCTTACAGGTAATTTAAACGCCACAAACACCAGTTTTTTGTCTTAGAAAAGATGTACTATCTTTGGCAGTGCTTTCTTTTATTTCTTTTTAACCAACATATTTAATAAGTTATTTCCCAAATGGTTAATTTCTACATTCAAAAAGCATGAGTTACCAGAGATGTGAAAAATTTCATCTAAAAATACACTACACCTCCCCATCCTCCCTGATTGACATCCCAGATACCAGGCTAGTCCACAGTGAGAGAACATGGGCCCTGGGACCCACTGATTACTTACTTGTTAAAAAAAGGTTCGATGAGTTTTGATCTGGCAGACACATGAATTTTTGGAGGACTAAGAAAAGAACCTAATGGAGAAAAGAATCGAGAGTATTATAGACAGTCAAGTAGACAAAGCCTGAAAGTTCAGGCAAAAATACATTTAAATCACAGTATGGGTCGGCACGGGTGAAGCTCACATGGGCCGAGTTCCACATCCCAGGTACGAGTCCATGGTTCCTCCAGTGCACGCTCTATCACCCCACCCCAGTCTCCTGCGACTCCTGATGCTTCCCACGTCTAACTGGGTGAGTGGATCCCAGGGAAATGGTAGACAGGTGACATCCCCTCCAGACCACCGTGCGTTTGACAGAAACGTGTACAGCGAGTACCTAGGTAGTTTGCCATGGAGATAAAACACAGTCCTGTGATGTAAGCATCATAGCCTGCCTCGTGGAGCTGTTCGGAAGCCGTGTCATAACTTGGAAAATCTTCTGCGCTTTCTAAAGAGAAAAAATAAAACAGTTTTCCCAAAGACATCACAAATCATGAAGACTAGTAAGCATGTTGCCTTATCGAAAACAAATTGCATTAGTTTGTGCTGCAGAAATATCCTAGATAAATTTGCATTTAAAAAGCTATCTATTTCTCAGTCTCTCCACCTAAGCCCATACAACACGAGGTACCAGAGTCACTGAAAAAGGGAGCTTTGGCCTAGACCAGAGCGATGCCTCAGTTATTCACAAAGACTCGGCCGCAGGCCTCCCCATGGCACACTGGTGCTACTTATGGTCATGCACAACTCACCTAGGACAATGATTCCTTTACTAATGGCTTTCTAAGGTCACAAAAAGGGGAGTCTTCCCTTATGGATACTGCAATGTGGGGACACAGAGGAACTGCAGAGCAATGACTCATAGCCTGGACCCTGGAGTGCCACCGTCTGCATTTGAACCTTTGCTCACCACTCATTTGTCATCTTGAGCAGGTTATTTCACCTCTGGGCCTCTATTTTGGAAGAATAAAGATAATAATCATACTTCTCTCATTTTTTCGTGTGATGTTTTTCTGAGGATCAGATAAGCTAATACAAGCAAGGCTCCTGCACAGTGCTTAGCACAAGGTAAACACTCAGCAACTATTATCTATCAATAATACCCCAGGTAACCCTCCCCAAACCAAAAGACTCCAATCAATATTGGTAGCTCAGTCCAACAGTGTCCTCTACTATGCGGCCAGGCTTACAGATGTAAATACAACCAACTCCAAACACAGACCAGAACTGGCTGTAATGCGGCCCTTGGAACATGGGGCCACTTTACAGGAGCGATCACTTTGTATCATGATTCTTTTGTCACATGATGCACACAGATACTGAGAGGATAACATCTGAGAAGAGTCACCTGCTAGAGAAAATCCCCTACCAGACACCAGGATATTATATAGAACTAATAGGATAAAAGTTGGATAATACAAAGGATAAAATAATAGGATAATAGGGTAACTCGTAAATAATTATTTCCCAGAACCATTCTGGAAATGAATATCAAAAAGGTAATAACAGAATCAAAAGCGTGAAGGGAAATTAACAATGAGAAGCTATAACTGTTTTTATATCAATACAATGCTCTTTAAACAAAAATTCTTTAACCTCCATAAGTATTAAATACTAGACTTTAATAAGCTTTAAAAATAATCTTTTAACATGACAGTCAACGAATAGCCTCTACTACTGGCTGAAACACAGATTTCAAAATCAATTATTTCCATTATATTGCTATAGAAAAGATCAGGTTTCTTTTCCCCAATGCTTTTTCTTAATTCCTTTTTTGGATTATTACCCAGAAAAGGAGGCAAATTACTACTCTTGGCTACTTTAATACCTTATGGTGTCGATTTCTGAATCTTTGGTCCTATTATCCATGTCTTCGGAAGTTTGCAGACTATAACTCATGAAAGGCTAATTATAGTAGTATCAGCAGCACAATGAGACAAACAGGAAGTCACACCTGGAAGTTTCACCAAATACCTGGGCAGTAGAGGTGGCCGGATATGGCAAAACATCTCCGCCCAGAGAAACATTCCTCCCTGCTTCTGGTTTCCCTCGCTGCTGCCACCCCACTGCTAAGACACCTCTGGAGGAGGCAGGGGTGGAGACAAGTCTCGTTTCTCATCTGTAAACCCGGTTCTTGGGTTTCTCTGAGACAAAAAGTATATTTTCATTCTAGCCCCGGCAATTAATCACCAACTCTTTGTTTCTGCTTAAACAATGCCACCACAGAAAAGGACGCATCAAATTTTGGGAGAATTCCAAGCATTAGGAAATAAAAGCCCTGAAGCCTTACTTGCCAAATTTCTCAACAAACAGGCTACCCAATTCTATGAACATAAAACTAATGTAAGATTAGAAGACCATTTTTATTCAGAAAACAGAATTCAGCACAGGGTGTAAGCAAGTTAATTTAGTCAAAATCTATAAATGTGCAATCTGGTTTCTAGAACGGTTTCACCTTCTACAGTTTACATCAATACACAATCATCCCAAAGAGTCTGAAGGTTGTCATTTTAGATTCTGTGTTCTTACCAACTTTAGGAGGGGTGAAAGGTGTCTCTTTTAACCGCTTTTCCAATTCTGCAAGGGATGTGTTGTTAATGAGATCCTGCAAACCGGTAAGCAAAGAACTGTGAGCCTTCATCGTCTCAGTGCAACAACGCACATCAGAGAGATTCGCTGAACGCCGCGACCCAAAAAAAAAAAAAAAAGAAAAAAGAGGAGCGCATCCAATACCGCCCCCTTGTGTTCTTTAAAAGAAATGCAGGAAGCATCGTCTGCCAACGTGAAAGAGAAGCAGCAAGTTTAATTCCACCACATGGAAAGTTTAGTCATTATGAAAGAAGATTTTTCATGCGTGTGTCACATAGCTACAGACCTGGGGTCGCAAAGCTGCACTTTCCTTACACTGGACTGACACTGGTTTCACTCAGCTGCACAGTCACTTCACAAAGGTGTAAATGAGACCTTCACCTGAATTTCCTTGATTATACGACACACCCGAAATACATAAAGGAAGGAAATCTGTGCATGTGCGACCTATTCAAAAGTACATGATGTATTTTAATGCTAAAAACTTACATTCAAAAAGAATAAAAGGGGGGGAAATTCCACCACCCAAAGATAACCGCTATTCACATTTTAATATATTTATTTCTATTTTTTTTTCCAATTTTTTTTTCATTCTTTTCTTTTTTTTTTTGTGGGAAAAGAGGTAGATGTATATGAAAAATGACATTTAAATAGACCAAGAGCCAGAGCTCTTAGTAGCAATTCAGGAAATTTCAAATATAGCGTATCAATGATAGTCAAATTTTTTTAAATACCTTAAAAGGTTGTGTGCTGGCCATCAATTTAGTATCCAAGAGTCTAAAAACAAAATAATTTTTAATATGGTGAACAAAATGTATATCAGTGTTCAAAATGTCTTTTACTCAAATGAACAGCCTACTGTCTTAAAAGTGGACAGGGGAACTAAGCACATTAACCACCGTGAGCCTAGCTCTGCATCCCTGGACACTTGGCCCCCTCAGTCAGGGACTTTGTCGTACTCGGAGCTCGTCCCCTGAGATGCCGTGGGCTACACCAATCTCAAGGTCAAGTCAAATATCCTCATATGTTTTTACACAGCTCAAAACCCACTGCAGGTCCAACTCTGCCAAGCCATCACCATCTACCACCACGAGGCTGGTACGACATAAATTCTCGGAGGGTTGAAATCTGCATTTGGTAATTTCATGCTATTGTTGTTATTTCTTATTATTCTGTTTCAGAGACTGCAATATTAAAGAGAGAGAGAGAGAGAGAGAGAGACTAATATGAAAACTGTTTCTCTCCCCATAAATGTAAAGACTAGATAAAAGGCTGCTGAAAAAGCAACGGCCCCGCTGGCACACCTGTCCCTCTTCAGACAGGTCCTCCAATGCAGAGGCTTGCTCTGCACTTGGGCTCCACATGATCGACATGTGATCTATCAGACTAACCGGCGATATTAACTCCGGAAGACACTAATGGGTAGAAGCTCTGACTCAAAGCTGAGGGGAAAATCTCTAGCCAGACAGTTCTTGACTGACTACAGAACACTCAACTGGATATATTCAACTATATCCAAATATGTATCAACTACATCCAAATATATATTCGACTGCATCCAATATTGAACTGGATACTCTCAACGGGACACTTCGCTGTGACAAGACCCATCCGACATAGAGGAAAGACAAGTGCTGGCTCAGGAAAACTTCAGTTCTTCTGGCAGCAAGACATGGGATGAGAAAAAAGGAGCTTCCGTCTATTTTTAGTCTTAGTACGATTTTGATTTTTCATAGAATAACAAAACCAATCATCAATTATAAAAGTAAAACATTACAACCTCGGGTCTATTAAACCATTTCTCGTGAATTGGATTATAATCACAATCTAATAGTTTTAATCAATTACTATACACCTGCATTATGAATGCCATGATGAGTGTTTTAAATAAAGACAAATCCTCAAAGAAAGCTTACCTAGGGAAAACACACGTTGTCATCTCCTTAAATTCATTTAAGTCCTAAAAGACAAGAGATGGCTTGTTACAATTAACACATGCAGTAGTAAAAATATACATAATATTTCTAGTTCCACAGGTCTCTTCTGAAACTAATTGTGATTCCTCACACAGGCCCCTCAAGCTAAACTGCAAGACCCATTTCTAGTTAATAATAACTTATTTAAAAATCTTCACAATTTCCTCTGACCTGATTGATATAAAACCGTTGCATAACATAATGAAAACAGATATAGAGGAAGAAGAAAAGGTTTCTATTATAATGTAGAAAACCTTCAATAATGGCTCTGTTACACAAATTCAACATTATAGTGGGACCGGCAACGTTATTTACATAAAATGGTTCATACGGGAAATGGACACCCTGTGAATGATGTTACACCTTTACTGGAAACATCTTTGAAATGTTAAAGTGGCCACTAAAACACACACTTTCAATATTCAATTCCTGCTTTAGTCAGAAAATTGCTTAAGGGGCACCGAGAGCAAGTGCCTAAATTAGACAATTCATTTTCCAAGTTTATTTTGATCAGGAAGTCTGAAGCTGAAATCAGAGTCCTCTAATTCTGAATTAACTCATTTACATACATAATTGCCACGCTAGACTGACAGTCATACTCCTGACCCTTTGTGACTACACTTCTCTTCGGCCGTTATTCATGCTTCACAGGAAACTGCCATTTCTAATTAGCCTTTCGAGTCTGTAAATACAGATGGTATTTAGCTAGTTTGCAATATTTACTGGCTTTTCAAAGGCTGTTGTTAAATTAATGGACAATACAGGAGCAAGTAGCCTCAATGCTAACCCAAACAAAAACGCAGTGAGGATTGTTTGCAAACTCTCAATACCATTACAAAGCTTGACAAGCAAGAAAAGATTAGAATTATGGCTACTTGGAGGGCCGGCAACAGCGAAGTTCTAGCCCAGTGCCTCCTAAAAGATCATGAGGAAGTACCATGAAGATTCTTAAGAAGAGATTCTCCCCTAAAAGGCAGCTCCAAAATATGGGTTCTTTAGTAAACTTTTAAATGTAAATTTTGGTACTATACCAGTGTATGTAAAAGTTCTACCATTTTAAATAGCTTTTATCATTTATTCTCATTGCTTCTTTCAAAGGTAGATGGAAGGAAACCATTTTCTTCCTCTGACAATGACAGAATATAAAGAATTAACTTCCTCAGGTTATCTTAGTAATAAAGGATGAAACCACTTACCCTAACCCACATCTACTCTACAACAAATCTCACGTGCTCTTTCTACTAGAATCTGATTTAAAACTAGTTTCATTCAAGGTAACATTTATTAAGTGCTTATGTACAAAATGCTCTGCTAGGCATTTAGATGCAGGCAGTAACAAGGTTACATTCTTTGTCTGATAACCTAGGAGAAGGGGGGCAAGCTGTATAGATAAAATTTATGCGCCATAACAGGTACGCAGTTCTGTGGGAGTTCAGAGAAAGGAAAGATCTCCTCTTGGCAAGGCAGCTGGCAGGGAAAACTTCCTGGAAAAGGCCTAAGCTAGACCTTGGGAAGACAGGTAAAGGTGTATACAGCAAGCATTGAGAAAAGCTAGAGAAAATTCAAGTTGGAGGAAATAATATAGCAAAAACACAAAGTACTTCTCAGGAACAAATGAGCAGGTCCGGATGGGAATAAGGAGAGTAAAGGAGTGGCCAGACTACACGAGAAGGCTGGGACAGACCACAGAAAGAATGATACGTCAGGCTAAAGGGAATCAACTGTATAGAAAAGCAAAGAATGTGTGATTAATTCAGAATTTGGAGCAGGGTCAGTGATGTGAACAGAGCCATATACCAGAAGATTATAAAACTGGCACAGTGGGAGACACTCGTTTGTTAAGTCAATCTTTAATATCTCCTATGTGCCAGGCTCTGCTCAGTATCCAAGACACCTATAAACATAGCATTAAATATGGTTTCCTCTTTCCTTACTGATAATTCCATTGCTTCAAAGGTCAAAAAGTCATGAGGGAAGCTGCTACGTTGGTCTGTTTGACCAGTAAAAAGCAGTTAACCTGAAATAAACATTAGCTCTCTAGCTTTACAACAATGCAACATTTCATACGCATCATGTTTGTCTTGAGGTTCATAAGCATGAAGCCTTTTGAGTCCCAGGCGGTAACAGTTGTCATGAAAAGCAATGACAACCTTCAGGTTGCAGAAATAAGACAAAGGGAGCGATCAAGCCACGGTGTTCATGGCTGGGCCATGTTGGACTTCTACAAAGGAAAGTGATCAAGATGCTGATGGCTCCTAAGAAATGTTAAGTAACCAAGGCTTTGAGGACGTATAAATGAGCCTGAACTCCAAAGTAGGTATCTCTCAATCCAGAAACATTAAAGATTAATCTGGTGACAATTTAAAGCAGGGGTTGAGAAACTATGAACTGCAGGCTACATCTAGCCCACAGCCTACTTTTTAAATAAAGTTTTATTGGAACAAAGCCACGCCGTTTGTTTATGCATTCTATGATAGTCCTCAGGCTACAGTAGCAGTATTGAGAGTTAAGACAAAGGCTGTACCAGCCTGGAAAATCCACAATATTTACTTTACTATTTGGCCCTTTATAGATAAAGTTTGCCAACCTATGGTTTAAAAGATGGGCTGAAGGGTAAAGTAAGGCACGGAATCTTGCCTCGAGTTTGGTAGACTCCACATGAAAAATGATGCTATTTGCAATTAAAATGAAAAGAATCCGGACAGGAGAGACAGCATGGAGACAAAAGTGCCAGGTTTTGTCACTTAGCAGATCTGGGGGACAGAAGAAGAGTCGACCCCATGTTAAAAATAGTATTGGTGACTGGGTATTATGTATAGTAAAGGAATCGGGAGAAAGAACTGGTTTGGAGACAGGAAGAACAAAGGAAAGGTAGTGTAAGGTACGCATCTGGTTTGAAACACATACATTTTAAACATCACTTAGTCTGAAGCCTATCCAGGTGGAGACGTGTGGAGTCCCGCATGAGCGATGTGCCCAGATCTGGGGAGAAATCACAGCTGCAGATAGCAATGTAGGTACCTTCCGCTGAAGTTCTGAAAGTGGGTGAGATCGTTACAGAACAGAAAATTCAGAGAGAAAATAGAGGACAGGGGAGGACAAGTGAGATGAGGCCAGGTGCAATCAGGGAGCAGGGAGGAAGAAACGGAAGAGAAGGTGTTTTCCTGAGGAGCCAAAGAAGCTCATGGTTTGATGCACTGAGATGACTTGGCTCCAAGAATGAAAATACAAGAAGGGCAACGGAGAATCCAAGGGAAGCAGCTTAGCATAAGGCAATCCAGAACTCCTGTGGTTCCACACTGGAGCGGTTAGCATGTCTACTTCACACAGAGGTCTTGGGTTTGATCTCAGCGGAACGAGCAGTTGTGGGTCCTCCATGCCCCCTCAAAAGCGGAGGGGCTCCTTTTGAAACTCATGTAGGGCCTGGTCCAGCGCGGTTGACCTAAAGCACCACTCACCTTCAAGTCCCTGCTACATCTCACACTGGCAGCACCAAACTAGACAAGCACGCCTGTGGCCAAGGAAGCCCTGCCAAACGCTAACTGAGCAAACCGCTGGCATTAAGATAAAATAAATGTTTTGTCTTGCGCTGGCAGATGACCGAGGATCCCTTAAGTGACAAGGCACTTACCGCAGGCAGGGGGCAGTAGAACTGGTGGACCGTGTGCATGACATCCAAGAGCATGTTGTGTCCAATAACAAGTTTCCCCTATAGAAAGTCAAGGTTAGAAAAAAAGACTTCCGGGTACAAAAAGTATAGCAGGGCCTGATGTGCAATGGATGGCTCCGATTCCATGATGACTCTGTACTAAATTTATTTTTCCACATTAAAAAAATATATATATATATAAGTATATGCAAATTAGGGCTGGCTTCATTTCTCTTCAATTTGGGGGGTGTTAAATCTAGAATGCAAAATAAAAGCTCCAAATGCTTTTGATTTCACTGATCTTTCACTTTGATTTTTATTAACTTTTCCACCTACAAGAATCGGAAGCAGTAAAATTTTAATGAAAGAGCTCAAGTTAAAAGGTAAAATCTGAAAACACCAAGTCCCTTGGACGGCCAAATAATTTGTGAACCAACTCCAAATACCCGTCCAGGACTGTGTTCTTTTTTTTTTTTTTCTTTTCTTTCTTTCTTTTTTTTTTTTGACAGACCAATTGCAATCTTTATTAAAGTTATTTTTACAAATTTATGTCTCCTAATAGGAAAAGGCCGATTTTTACTTTGACGTGTGCTTTGAATATTAACATCAGTAGGAGGAACTTCAGCTGAATAGATTTCAGACTTCAAATATGTGACTGCGTCCTTCATCTCTAGTTATGTGACTGCGTCCTTCATCTCTAGGTCTTCCATCTCCCAACTACTGACCAAGATCAGTTGAAAACCCATGACTTTTGAATGCCACACTTTCATAGAAGGAATCCTCTAGGGTGGCTTGAATCCAAACGGTAATTAGATCTAGGACAACACAGGACAGCTACTCTTCCAATACATCTATAGCAGAAGTTACCACATCCAGGTCAGAAAGTGAGAGCGTTTGACTCCTGCTAGTATCTGTTTTGATTTCACTATCAATATGATAATTATGTAGCGACTGTACATTTTCTGAGATGCATCCTTCTCCCGGAAGGCTATTTAGCACCTTGGCAAAGGACTGCATTCTTTAAAACAACTTATTTATTTTTAAAAGATACATTCATAACAATGCTAAAAAACAAAAATGACTTTCTAATTATATTAAACAGAATTACTTTTCATTTCCTTTATTATCTATATCAAAATTCATATGACATGTTCTTAAATATTATTTTTTATTAAATTATTGCTTTTCAACCAATTGAAGTAAAAGATGTGTGCAATTAATTTGCTCCATTTTGATAAAAATTAAGCTACCCAAAGGGAACATCAACTTAAATTTAGCTAGCCAGGTGACACCATTTCTAACATAAAGCACCAGGTCACCACGATGGAGGTTTTTACTAAGTCCCAGTGGACCTTCAGAGTAACATTCCTTGCTTGAGTCGCAGGACTAAACATAATTCTTTGAAATAAATCACTCTACAGAGAAGCTCCCAAATCCAACAGACAAGCTATCATTTTGCTCAGTGTGTGTGTACATTCCGAATACCTACACAATGTTAAAATCCCAAGTACTGACTGAAACTATAGAAAAAATGTTGGAGAAACCCAAAATGGAACACAAACACTAACAGATGAACCTAACTGTAAAATAAATCAATCCCACAATGATGCTAAAGGAGGCTGGGAAGAGAAGAACTAACTATGAAAACAGCCTCTTGACTAGATATCATCAGGCCTGGCCATGAACGCTACAGTCCAGCCAGTGAATGGGTATGGGTAGTAATCCCGAAACTTCTTACGTGTCTACCGGATCTAAACAAACACATATAATGCAGATAAGAACGGGATTTCCCACTGTTGGAGAAAAAGTTACAAAGAAGAGAGCAGGCTAAAGGCAAACCATGTGAATTAGATTCTGAGGTATCAGTACAAAGGCACTGTTTTATAGCTATACGTGTGAATATACGTATGTATGTATATACGTATGTATGTATGCATGCATGTATGTGACAGAAATGTCACTGTGTATACATATGCACGGTCCTACATATGTGTATTTTAGCTCTGCCCAGTGAGGGCGCCTAGAAGTAGTAACGCCACAGCAGTGACCCAGTGACTGGTCTGGGTTTCTAAACACTATTCCCCAATGAAAGAAACCAGGGCTCCTTGGAGAAGTCATTGACTCCAGAGCCGAGGCAGGGAAATACAGGATGAGGCCGGACATAATTCAGCGATTATGATGTCGCATCAAGAGCACTGTAACAACAGTCTATGAAATTCTAACTTCTTCCTCCATATCAAGTAAGCATTCTGTAGGTGACAAAATAATTCATTTGCAGTGATAACTAGTCATGTCACCTTAAATGTCATGTTTGGGAATCTAGTTTAAAAAGAAAAGGTCTGGTTCACTTACTGAATTAGCAATGGCGTGAATGACTCTAGAGAATCCCACGGCATCGTTCAGTTCTTCCTAATTTAAAAAACCAAACAAACAGAAAAGATTCATGTACTATATTCCTTCTTTGAATGGGGTAAAACCTAGCCACACACACACAAAAAGGCACTGAAATTTTATGTCTTTAGCTTTAGTTTCACATGCTTTGCATCTAGTGTCCCAAACAACTGTATGTGAAATGTTTATTTCTTTTTTCTGCTTTAGAAAATGAAATGTGAAAATGGTGCAAATTATCCCTTAGTTACTAAAATAATGGTGCCTAGGGTTTACTTGAAATTTCCAAGTTTATCAAACTGTCTTAAAAACACAGACTTTTAAAAACCTGCCACCTTCTGGCCAAATTCAACACTGCATTAAATTCCAAGGAAACCCATTCAGGAGTTGACTGATCAAATAAAGCATTCTCATAATTCCTGACTTTTCCCTTGTCAAATGTATAAAATTTTCATAGCACAGCACTCTGAGACGCATCCCTACTCAGCTTCCTCTTCCCCACTCGGTTTCCTCTTCCCTGTTTTCTTCCTAACGGCGTTTAAATAGGCTCAATTTCTCTGTCTTGGAACCCTCTCCTTAACTCTAAGGTCACCCAAGTACAGTCCCTTCTCCTTGTCTCTTCACAGTTAAATTACTTAAGAGGTTTCTCTCCACTCGGCAGCTCCAGATTAACTCCCAGGTACCTGCAGCCCTCTGCTCTCTGGCATCACCCACACCGAAACTGCTTACCTCCTTAAACTACTCCCACGGCTAACTATTGTGGGTGAGGATATGGAGAAACAGGAATGCGTGTGCCCTTTTGGTGGGAATGTAAAGCGGTAGAGTAGCTATGGAAAACAGTATCGTGGTTCCTCGAAAATTTAAACACAGAATTTCCATATGATCCAGCAACCCCGCTTCTGGGTATAGACCCAAAAGAATTGAAAGCAGGGACTCGATCAGATACTGGTACACTCATGTTCACAGCAGCATTATTCATACTGGCCAGAAGGTGGAAGCAAGGCAAGGGCCCACTGACAGATAAATGGACAGACGCAGTGTGGCATGTCTACATAATGGGATGTTACGCAGCCTTAAAGAGAAAGGAAATTCTGGCACATGCTACAGTGCGAATGAACCTCGGGGACATCATGCTAAGTGAAATAAAACAACAAAAAGATAAAATACAGTTTGGTTCCATTTATCCAAGTTTCTTCGAGTAGTCAAATTCAGGGAGAGAGGAAGCAGAAGGGTAGCTAGCTACCAGGGGGTGGGGTGGGGGAGTGGGCAAGGTTGCTTAACGAGTACGAGGATGAAGAGTCCTGGAGATGGACGGTGATAATGGCTGCAAAACGATGTGAACGTAGTTAACACTATAGAACCGTACACTTAAAAATGATTAAAATGGGAAATTTCGTTATGTGTATTTTACCAAGATTAAAACTAAAAAACAAAACTTGAAAGAATATTTTTAAAAAAGAAAACTACTCCCAAAGCTGAGCCCAATGGCCACACCTCAGGCCTTGCCCTCACTTCTCAAGCATATCAGACACTGTGGACATCCCCTTCTTCAAACGCTCTTCCCCCGGCTGCCATGTCACGATGATCTCCTGACACACATTTCTACCTCTGTCCACCGTCTAAACAGCGTGGTCTTCTGGACCCTGCCCTAGGCCCTCCTCTCATTCCTCATGCTCGCCGTAGGTGCTCTACCCCAGCCCTGGTCTCTCTGCCAATGACAGTAAAGTCTAGCCCTCACCTCTCTCCTGCGCTCCACAATAGCAGCCCTGTGACACTTGGCCGTGGATGCCCCAAAGACATCTCGAGTTTCACTGGGTCAAAAACAGAATGTAACATCTTTTCCACTATAGGGGAACAGCTCCGCCGTGGCGCCCTGGTGACCCTGCACGTATGCGAATAGGCCACACAGGCAAAAGCTTGAGCTGCCACTAATCGGCGCCTGTGGAACACCCCAGGAGGGGAGGGGAGGGAGGGAGGCGGTTTGTAAGGTGCTGCTAACAGGCCATCGCCCACCCGCCTCCCTCGCCCCCCTAACAGGCTGTCATCAGACAGGTTCTCCCGGCCGCCCACATCCTGATGAGGTTTGGTGCTTTCTGCCTCACGTTCCTGTCAGCACAGGGCTGCAGAATACAAAAGCGCTCAGCCGCGGTCCAGAATTGGCTCCTCAGCGATGGGGTACCCACACTCACATCGGTCATTTGGCCCCGTCTGCTTCAGTGCTGTCTTTTGGTGTGTGGGACAAGGACCACATGCAGCTGCCACCTCTCGCTGACCTTGCTTCTCTTAGTAATAAACCCTCTACGTCTAGCAGTGGCTAATTGCGTCTTTCCTGGTTGAATCAGTCGGATGTGCCTTATATTTGTGGGAGCTTGACATCCTCCCACGGGCACGCCTTCTCTGCTGTGTCCCCCCGATGTCGCTCCAGCCCACTCCACCTATGTGAACCGACACCAGTCTAACCCAGTCGGTCACTCGAATTTCAGGCTTGAGCATCTTCCTTCCTCCCTCTTCCTCTTTCGCCACCCACATCCAATCACAAATCCCACGGATTCTGCCGTCTAACTCTCTCTGGACTCCACCTAAACTGCTAACTACCTTGTTCCAGGTCACCGACATCTCTTAGCCACGTTACTCCACAGCTTCTGTGGTCTCCCTGGCTCTAGGCTGACTCGAATCGACTCTCCAGACGGCAACCGGGGTCACGATCTAACGCCATGTCATCCTGCTCTGCCAAATCATGTTCTAAACTTTGCTTCGGGAAAACTAGTGACTGTGCTTGAAAGCAGACATAGCGATGTTAGCGAACGGGCAACAAAGATCCGTGATCAGTGACACACCACCCAAATGGCGATCAAGAACGTGTTCTCCGAGACTGCTTCAGACACAGGGAGACGAGTCAACTGCGTTGTCGGACTCGCTTTGTTGGCTTCGTCTAAATACTTCACCTCGAGTTCCCCTGGAGCTAGTCTCGGCTTTTCTGTCAATTCGATTGTTCTATGGGAGGAAACTATTCACTAGATTGACTCCCACATAGGACCTATGAACATATAGAAGGTGCTACGTCACCATTTCTCGCCCAAAGGAAATGAACTTAACTCAGTTACCTGTTCTTTCGCGTGTTTCTGCTGCTCTCTTCTTTTACGTTCTTCTTCGTCCACTTTGCTGACAACTATGTACCGTTCTTTCTAAAAGACAAAACCGACATACGGTTTTCTGGAAGCAACTCTACCTCCAAAATTTCAGAATTCTGCTATTATTAGAAGTTACTGTTTTTATTGCTGCACGGTCTCTCAGGGGCTGAACACAATCGAAGTATTTTGAAATGCCACTAAAAGTGGAGTTGGTGCGTTATAAACCAAAATTCTGCCTCTGTGTTTCCGTGACATTCTCCTATGGTTTATTAATTGAGCCGGACAAATGTCAAGGCAGCAACAGACTATGAGAAAAAGACACTCTTCGAGATAAACACTAAAAAATTACGTTGAATTTGAATATGAGCTTCTAAGTAGTTGCTTTTAAAATAAAATTTCTCTATCACATTTCATTAGCACAAGAAAAAAAATCCTGGATTTTCTGGTAACCTGTCAGTAACTGGCACCTTCTTCCTCACATAATGCATTTTGTATCAATTAAACATGCCATGAAACTTCCTATGTCAAAGTTTGAGATCTGTCTTCTAGCAAGGTGGTTTTTTAATTTACTTATTAATCTCTTATTTAACTTGACATGTAATTTAAGAGTAACAACTAAATTCTAAAATTCTGAACTTTTGCAAAGGGAACTCACCAACGGCCCACCATCACCCATCATGGTTCTAAGGGTGCACCTTGGGACTACATAATGACAGCTTTGCATATGCCCTAGATTCTAAAATGTAATTTTACTTGCTCCAATAACAGGGAGCCATTTGTTCTTGTACACCATCACACCTTTCTGCCATAATAAAAATGGGTACTAACATTTTCATGCTTCCAAGTTTACAAAACCTGTTCGCTTCCGCTTTTTTATGGATGACCATAAAAAAGTTGTGAGATGGCTATATTATCATGATCGTACTTAACCCCCAATGCACAAACTAGAAAAATGAGACTTAGAGAGGTTAAATGGCTTGCCCAAGGTTACTCAGCTCCTAAATAGCGAGCAAAGGAGTAAATTCTAACTTTAGACACATCGATGTATCATTGCGCGTGTTTAATTATTAGCTCCAGAAAATTCTTGAGGTTACCTTTTCAGTTTCTAAAGTCTCAACATGAATGCCTTTGGGATACCTAAAGAAAAGAAAAAAATTCGACAACAGTAGATGAGACGAAGACAGCTAAAACCACAAGCATTTTAAAAGCAACTATATGGCTACAATTTAATCAAACGAAATAGTTTTGTCTTGCATCATATAATACAGTCAACTTGTTACCATATAGCCAAATCTTGCTTCTAGATTCCTAAGGGAAATTTTAAAGGTCCGTTTAGATTGCATGAGCAAACACGGGAGAAGACAGAGATGGGCGACTCTGCTGCAGTTTGGCGTGACAGTCTGCCTCCACCAAGGAGAGGAATCTGGAACCCAAATGGAATAAATAGAAAGGCTAGCATGACAAGAGAAGAGGCCGGTCAAAAAACAGCAGCCCTTTCTCTGTTATGTTTGAAGTAAATTCCCAGGATACAAGTCACTGGCAGATTCTAACGGAAGAGTAAGAACCCCGAAGTCAAATGCAAACATGGGTCTGTCTAAAACTGACGTTCAATTTTTTGGGTCAGCGATCCACTTGAAAATAGAATGAAACTAAAGGAAACGTTCCCAGAAAAAATACACACACACAATTTGGATATTATTTTAGGGGATTCAGAGCTCCTAAAATCCATCCACAGTCTGACCCTTACTTTAGAAAATATTCAGGGCTTAAGTATTTTCTAGGTCTTAAAACCAAATCTTCACCCTGTGCTTTCAAAGAACAAAAACACTACAAATCCAGAACTTAACAAAGCCAGAGTGATAATTAAGAACTTTTAAAAGGCTCTAAAGTATCTATTAAGAAGCAGTAACAAAGAAAATTAATTAAGTGAGTAATCAACTTAAGAAAATAGGGGGAAATAAAGCACTGTATTAAGAATGGGGTATGGTCGAACCACCAAGTCCTGCACAGTTTTAAAAATGAACTGAAAGCTAAGAGATTATGTTCAGTTTTTAAACCCCAGGTCCCTCACAGAGCTCTTGCATGTCATAGAAATACTTACTTCCAGCTCAAAGTCTGATAAATTAGTTTTCTTTGAAACCTACAAAAACAAAAGTTAAGTTATTGGTTTTGGTTCATTAAAAAGAAATCCTAACTGACCAAGCATTGGTTGGGAAAGATATTTAATTTCTAAAAGAGACTTCATTAGAAGGGATAGAAAATATGCAAAAAAAAAAAAAAAAAAGAGGCAGGATGTATCAGGTGTGAGGACTGCTCACCATTTGTCTTCATCGAAATGTTCTTTAATATCATTATATTGCCTTTATAGAAGAGGCAGAAGTTCCTGTCTAACCAAAAGTATTACTTCCCGTGGTTTTATAAAAAGAGTTTAAGGTAGACAGATGCACTTGTGAAGATAGTCACAAAGTAACGGAAAGTAGAATGTTTAAGCTACTCTTTGAAATGCTGATGTTTTTTACCACGAAGAAAAATTAAAAGGATAGAAGTCGCCTCACAGTAAATCCTTCTCTTCTGAGGCCTTTATGTTTTAAGCACTCCTCAACGCTAAAAAGTGGGACCACTCTTGAGCATAACTTTAAGCCTAAATTGCACAACAGTGATTTCTCTTCCAGGATGGGACAAAGCATTCATTCAGTGTCTCAATATACCGTCATCGTCACTGTGTCGATGCTAAAGTTAGTGCTTAAATTTTGGAAACATATCTGTCATAAAAAGACTATTTATGAATGTGTTTTTAAAAGACCAAATGTAGCTCATGCCAGAAATCATCTACCTTTCCCAAAAAAAGGACATGTAAAAAGATTCAGGGCAACTAACCCGGTACACGGTTCTAAGTCCAAGTTCTTGTTTTCTTCGCTTTGTAATAAATCTTCTATTTTCTCGCTGAGGAATTAGAATAAAAACATGACCATCAAAACCCTTATGGAAAAAAGTCATCAGCCAACAGAATAATCATACTCAAAAGCTATCTAAATATAAGAACACATAACATTGTAACTTTATCCAATCATGTTATAACTTTTTCATGCAATAAGACTTAAAGAAAAATTATTTATCTTGGCACATTCTTTTCATTATTATTGTTATGAATGAATTAGTGACATCTTCTCAAGGATTCATCGATAAGAGTGACTTAAATTGTTACTCTTCTAGTAAAGCTGTTACACTGGTAAGTGAACTAAACAAGACCAGACACACCTCCAAGGGCACATTTGCTCATCAGAAACCTCACTGAGAGAGAAATACACATGCGTATGCGGAAAATATCTGGAAGGGTCTATTTGATTCCTCTGCCTTCAGAGAAACTAGACAGTGGCTGTCAGGCCCTTGGTCCATGCAGGAGGTCTGCCCAGTGACACGTAACCAGTCTAAGAACAGTACACAGAATCCCATTTACAATGTGCCATTGTTGCATTGGGATACGCCACAATTAAACCCCGCTGCTCACAACATCACACCTCCGTGTGTACCGCGTGTGTGCAGCGCAGGTTGGAGATACGGATGTCAGTCCTGCGCTAACACCCGGTACACAGTGTACATCTGGTTTCGGTTCAGAAACTTACACCACTTGGTCAATAAACTTCTTCTGATCCTCAGGAATCGTCACAGGACATTTTGATGTGTTAGGAGATACATAAGACAGAGCTCCTGCACCGTTGGACTGTAAACGTTTTTCATCATACTGCTCTCTTAACTGTCTTTCTTCTTCCTGATTTAAATATGGAATCCCTAAACATAGGTTTTAAAAGAACATATTAGCAGAAGTAACTCTTTAACATAAAAACTATTGAACAAATGAAAGAGTCTAAAACACTCAGGAAAGATCATATTTAATATAGCTCAAAAAAATCAAGAGAAAAAGCAAATGATTGTGAAATATTTGTCTATTCATGCATTTCATTCATTCATTCATTCATTCATTCATTCATTCATCTTTCAATAAATTCTTATTTGGCACTTACATTGTGCCAGGAATGGTATTAGGCACTGGGGAATCTAACAGTAAACAAAGTAGATACATCCTGCTCTATAGTGAAGGGTTTGACTTTAACCAGGACCAGAAAAGGCCACTGTGAGGGAAGATACAGAGGATAAGAAGGAACCAGACATGCAAAGAGCTAAGAGAAGAGTATTTGCGGCAGGGGAAAAAGTATAAATGTTTTAGGCTTGTGGGTCCTTTGGGAGTCTCTACTCCAACTACTAAGCTCTACTCTTGTAACTTGGAAAGAGGAACACACAGTGAGTAAATGAATGGGCGCAACCCAATAAAACTTTATTTACAAAATAAGCAGTGGGCCATAGTCTGTATCCTGAGACTAGACTATAGACATAGGAAGAATGATTTGAGAGATAGAAGAGCTAGAATTTGCTGATATACTGGAGGTGAGGGATCGAGGGGAAGGAAAATCGAAAATGATGCTCTGAGGTTTAAGCATTTGGGAAGGTGATAGGGCCACCTCCTGAAAACCAGGAAAGAACAGGTATGGGGCTCCAAGGATGAAAAGCAAAAGCTACCTTCTGGATACAGGAAATCATCTAAGGGTGCATGTAAATTAAAGTTACAGATATATGCCCATAGTGCAGGAGAAAGGTGTTGAGATAGAAATTTAGGCATCAGCAGGATATGGGAGGTCTTAAAAGCCATAAGACACTAATGAACTTTGTAGAAAGAACTATGGAATTAGAAAATCACCATTTGTCAATAAACACTTGCTAACACTGTTGGGGTTCTTGCCTACGCTCATAATGGAAGAAACTACCAAATTCAGCTCAAGGTTAGAGAAAATACAGATGTGCATTTCTTCCCCTCCAAGTTCACAGACTCCTGAATTCAATTACGTGGGGAGGAAAGGCAGCCCCTGGACTGGTTAAGAACCTCTGTACTTAAAGCATGTTTACAAATGTGGACAGGTATGACCCAGTAAAGAGGGGAAATAATTCAGGAGGGAGAAGGGAAAGCTGGAGGGGCCAGTGCTGGACCAAGAGACAGGGACTGGCTGTTGACAGGCACAGAGATGCCACTGTAAAGGAGACAAGCAAAAAAGGCTGGGTCCAGACAGAGGTGTGGTGGTGCGAACACGAAGCAGCTCTTCTCTGATGGCTTCATTTTCATGCATGGCCATTAGGTGGGGTGGGAGGTCTAGAGAGAGAGAGTTAAAAACAGACATCCCAGAGAGCTGGAATTCCTAAGTCAGAAAAGTAGGATTTTTGAGCATGACTATTTATTTGAGGCTTGTTTTCATGAATTGAAAGTGACAAATTAGCTCGGGGTGTGTCATGTTTCCGGCAATACTCAGATGCTTGGAAACAAAGAGGGTAGGTAGTCAGATCCAAGCAGGGTTGGGACCTTGCTAGGCAAGTACAATGGAGGGAGATAGGAACGAAGGAAGGAAGGAAGGATATGATGGCCCAAACAGACAAGGAGGGAAGTCAAGAGCGCAGAGTGGAAAGACACAGTGAAAAGGCAATGGAGGTGAGCAGACTGCTGAAAAGAGGTTCTGGGGTGATCGAATGAGGACGGGAGGAAGTGCTCTCAACGAGAAATGCTGAAGCCGGTGAAGCTACCAGGGATGAGAGCCATGGTGCTACTAATGACGTCGATGGCTAAGGGGAAGTGGAAGCAAAGCATGCTGACCACCTGGTCAAGAAGCAGACAGGAGAGGGCATCTGGGAGCCATCCTGTCGGCGCGGAAGTCACCCGGAATGAGGAGGGAGGCAGGAGTGGAGAGAGAGACAATGAGCCAAAACCCAGGCTGTCGATGAATGCCATGCCCACGATGTCGGCAGACAGGGGGCACGGCTGGGTGACACGGCCCGGAACACAACTGTGGCCCCTGAGAAGAGGGCATGCGAGTGGTCTGGAAAGTGGCAAGGGGCAACAAGGATGCCCGCCCCCTGCCTGGGGGAGATATGAAGAGAGGGGTAAAACCACCTGTGTTTGAGAGGCATGCAGGGTCAGAATATAAAACGAGATCGGGGAGCATTCCAATTTGGCTGTTTCTCTCCTTTCACAAAAATAAAATCATCGAGCGGTACACTATACTACATGCATATGATTCTGGTTAAAGCAGTTCCTTCGAAAGATTTTGCACTTACTCCGGAGAGTGTTCTCATTACATCTGGGACTTATATTTTAGAGAATGGCTTTCAGAGGCAAGTATGAGCCGAAGGAAAAAAAGTATTTTATATACCCAAACTGTGTTATTCAGTTGGTTTACTCATTACGTTAAGTAGTTTGGGCTCTAAAATTTTTTAGTCTTTCCAAAAATCAAAGTCAATAGAAATTATGATGCGGCGCCACTGAATCAATTAAAAGAGAGTAGGCCTGGGTTCTCCCCGCCTCCTAGGGAGATCATGCTGAGGGGAAAAGAATTTATTTGAAGTCTAGGTTCTAGCACTTTGGATGAGAAAAATCTCCTTCCTTACCTCACTCAATAATTCTACATTCACCGTGAAAAGAATCCAATTTAGGAGAATAATTGAATTTACAGTAGTTATTGACCTTTATAGCAGCAGGTGCTTAATACTGCTGGGAAAACCAGAGGCTTTTCCTAACACTTTTCGGGAAATGAATGAGTAGGGGAAGGAAAACCATGCTGGTGCGCCCTAATGTCCAACGTGCATTCATCAGATATGTAGCAGTCACCTCCCTGACACACACCGCGGGCAGGGAAGGAGACGCGGTTCTTTCCTCAGGGTGCTCGGCCGCCTGTCACAACAACGAGACAGCTGGTGTGCAGTCTACGCAGAGTTCTTTCGTCCCATAAAATGGAGAAACCATCCCCAATTATAAAACGAGCACCAATTAAAAAAGGGAGTTTTTCATTATAGGATTACTGGAATACAGCGACTTTTGAAGTACTAGACCACACCGCGTGTCTCACCGAATAAAAACAGGGAAGCGTCCCCCATAGGTGGTCTGTTAGGCGGGTAAGTCACATAGAATAAAATATGAGTAACTATATTATTCTATAACTATGTATAAGGAGTTAATTCACCTAAACTGTAGGTAAACATCACTCAACAAAATCGGGAGTCTGAAAGGCCTCAATAAAGCTAAATAAAGTAGCAGCGACTCCCCACTCGGTTTGTGGGAGAGCAGGCTTAAAAAAAAAAAAAAAAAGGCACAACAAAACTGTTTTTAAAATTCTAAGACCGCACAAGATGTACTGGAAATCTGAGATTCTCAGAGAGCAGGTGCAAAAAGATAATTCTCAACAAAATCCAAGTTCTAAAGGTAAGTCACACATAATCTTACCATTGCGAAACACTTTATTAAAATCAAATCCTTGGCTTGCTAGAAAGTCAATGCTTGAGCTCTGAAACAAGAATAAACAGTGATGTTAGTGGCAGGTATGTGAACGGCGGCCAAGAAGTAACTCGGGAGAGTAAACGGGCCGTAAGGCACGGAACCGACATGCCGAAGATCAGAAGTCAAGGGATTTCTACTCCAAAGTGGCGAACGATCCATTAATTTCCTTAAACTATCCGGACTCTGCTCCTTTGATATCTTGTAAAAAAAAAAATATCCTTTGTTTCACAACATTTAACAAATTTTTACTTGGTGAACATATATTCTCCCAACAGGCAGAAAACTCCTGATCACTGTACTGACTAGGAGACTATAATGTATTTATGTAATTTTACTCCAGGTATCAGTTTAAGGCAGCTCACATGTGCAGACTATAGACATCAATAACCACTTCCAACTAGATTCTGAAAACCCAAACGCCTAATTGGATATTCTTTGGATTCAAGATCAAAACAGAGAAAAGTTCCAGTAATAAGACTTATTAAACAAACATAATTCAAATCTAGAGTGAGTTAAAATACACAAGTAAATTCAAATAAAAATATATATTACACTACACATGGTACATAAGTATGGCACAATCACATAGTTCTTACTCAAATTGACGGAAGAGTGGGAAACATTACTTCAGCTATAACTTTACGCTTGTTGTAAGTCAGGACATGAGATGGTGATGCATCTGACTCATTTTAATCTGGCTCCTCATAGACCTACCTTACCTGAATTGTAATTTGACATTGTACTACCAGTCTAGATGGAGGGACGGCATACCATCCCATTAAACTCATGACAGTATTCACTTTAGAGATATGGTTTAAGACAAGGTTTTCTACATGAATGCTTTCTTTATGATAACAGAAGAGGAAATGTAAGGTCTCTAGTCCGAGCAAAGCTGAACTTCTCCTGAGCCCTGGTTTGTTTTGATCCTATGGCCATAGATAGTGTGTTTCTCCCTTTTCGGAGCTGTAGGAAGCTCATAAACAAATAGTTGAGACTTTCTTTGGCACGAATTCTGTGTTCTAATCATACCATAGTAATATCTTCATTTTTCTTCCAATTTCTCACTTTTTTAATCTTAAAAGGTAAATACCACATGCATCTTTATTAGCCAACACAAATTCTTTTGAAACTATGGTGGGATATCAAAAGGTAATCTTAATACAGACAGATAGACACACACTTGGGTACATGCACATCATTTTCCTTCATGAGTAGGTTTTCTACGGTTTAAAACAAGCAATCCTTCCCTCCACATCTTCCCTTTTTATCCTGTTCTGAAACAAGACCCAATGTCTTCTGGCTTGGACCACGAGCCTCCTTCTGTCTCCCATGCTTGAGTACTCCTGTAATTCTGTCCACCTAAATATTCCATCATTGACAGAGGCACTGAAAAATGGATTAGAGCACTTCTGAGCATGGGATCTGCACATTAAAATTACCACATGGTTCCAAGAAGCTTAACCAAAAGAAAAACGCCTTCTTTGCAACAGGCTAAAGAGAGACATTTATATAATAAATCTTCCTTCTGGAAGCAGAAAACACTTCCATTAATGCCCAGGTGGAGAAATAGGCCATTAAACACCATGAACAACCAACGTGACAAGGCAGCTCAGAAAGAAAGAGGAAAATCTCCAGGAAATAAGCTTACAGACATAGAAATATGTGACTTAATTAACAGAGAATTCAAGGTGGTACTTCTGAAAAAACTCAGTGAGTTCCAAAACAAGTCATAGCAACAATTTCAGGAATTGAAAAAACGACTAAATGAGCAGAGCAAAGAGACTGGAAACCCTCAAAAAGAACCAAATAGAACTTCTGGAGAGAAAAAACACACTGCAAGAGTTGAAAAATGAAATAGCAAGCTTGGGAAATACAGTCGACCGAAAGGAGGAAAACATCAGTGATATCGAAGACAGAAATCTAGAAATAAATCAGGAGGAAGAAGAGAGAAACCAAAGAATGAAAAATAATGAAAGCGAAATACAAGAACTAACTGATTTCTCCAGGAGAAGAAACATAAGAATAATGGGCATTCTTGAAGACAAGGAAAAACCAGGGATTAGAAAGCATTTTCAGACAAATAGTTGACAAGAATTTCCCAAATCTAAGGAATGAGCTGGAGCTTGGAATTCAAGAAGTCAACAGAACACTCAATTATCTCAACTCAAAAAGGCCTTCTCCCAGACGCACTGTATTAAAATTATCAAACATCAACGACAAAGAAAGAATTCTCAGGACAGCCAGAGAAAAGAAGATGGTAACCTATCAGGAAAACCCATTAGATTATTGTTGGACTTCTCAGCACAAACCTTACAAGCCAGAAAGGAGTGGAATCAAATATTCAAACTGTATTAAATGAAAGGAAATACCAGCCAAGAATAATGTATCCAGTAAAGCGCTCCTCCATTTATGATGGAGAAATAAAGACCTTTCCAGACATACATTTTCACAAGTGTAAACCCATCAAATTAAATCTGTTTCTACTTCCATAAGTTGTCACACAACATAGCTGATTTCCCTTCAGGTGCATTGCATTAGTGTTTTCTCAGCTTCTTCAAAATATTCTCACCTGTTTCATGCAGCCTATTCAGAGAGGCTAATTCTCCAGTCACTTCAAACATTGACTCCTTGAATAAATAGGAACACATGAACAGTATCCCGAAACTTGTCAACTTACTAAGAGCTGAGGAAATAATTTGCCTTCGCTAAATAATTTAAATTGACTATTGATTGATGTTGTTCCCAGTGGTCTCAACACTTTAAGCAGCTATTCTAACCCAAAGGCTAATGGTCTTAAACAGGATTATTTTTTCTGGATACATTTTTTTCTGCCGCTGAAATCAATCAACATTAAATGTCTTACATTGCTAACAAATGAGTCACTTGGACGTATACTTTGGTTACAGCCTCATTTCCTTCATTTCTTTTTTTCTTTTCTATTTTTGTGAAATTTTACTATGAGATATAGCTTTTAATTTTTGTAACTTTCCTGAATTTTTTTTTTTTTTTTTTGTGATTTGGTAATATTGTGATGAGTTGTTGGTCCGGTAATGTCGACATGTGTTATAGTCTTATAGCACAGATCCAGGTTCGTTGCATAATAAACATCATGCTTTGCCATCTAATTTGATAACAATGTAATCACTTCATTGTACCTTAAAAACGGAATATTCTATGTCCACGTTTTTTTTTTTTTTTCAATTTGACAGGTATATCCTGGTGATAAAAATAATAAAATGTCCCAGTATGGTCATCTGCATGGCACTGGAAATGCTGTCAGTAAAAGCGTGTTACTGTGATTTGTCGTGTGCAGCAGCAGTGAGAAGCGATTAAAATGCCACATCGGGTCTCGGTCATGAAAACTCTGTTGTTGTAGTGTAAAAGCAGCCATAGACAACAGGTAAATAAATATGGCTATATTCTAATACAATTTTATTTAGGCACACTCAAAAAAAAAATAATTAAAAAAATAATAATGGATTAGAGAAAGCATTTGTGTCCCCTCTGTCACTAGAGTCCAAAAAATCCCAACTTCCTTCTCTAAAAATTCAGTCAAACCTTCATCTATTCCCATGTTTTCTACTCAAACAACACACTTTAAGTTGCGCAATGTAAATGTAATGCCACTGAACTTAAAACCACTTATAACGGTCAATTTTATGTTATTTCACTATAATTTTTTTTAAAACCTTTTGAGCCAACAAAATCTATTTGCGGTTTACTAACCTCTACCTTTGATTTGTGTGAAATGTGCCATTTTTAGGATTCAAGAAATTTGAGAGGACGATTTGAAGCATCGATCGAAATTTTAAATGTGTATGTCCTATGAGCCAGCAATTCCCCTTTTAAGAAATCTATACTACAAAAATACTCCTGCATAGTCACAAAAATATATTGCACATAAATGTTGATTATAGCATTGTTTAAAACAGGGAACCACAGGAAAGCTTCTGTATTCCAATTCAATAAATTACACTTATCTATGAAATATGAAGATGCTGTGTAGAGTGGAAAATGAAAGTTACATACAACATAAATATTAGGATTCTGTGTATATTGAAGAACAAAGCTACCGTTATATACACGCATATAATAATTAGAATATAAAATCGAGAAAAACAGTGAAATGGGGAAGGAAGTAGCATGGAAAAGAGGGCATAAAAAAAGAAAATAATTTTTTATTCTATAGATAGCAGCAATGTTCTGATTTTTCACAACCATGTATGCATTATCTTCCACGAATTCAACTACAGATGTTCAGTAAGGAAAATGAAAGAGAAAAAAAAAAAAAGAGATGAAAACAATGTAAATGCCGTGCTATTCTGCCTGCCATTCCCCTGGATGCCATTCCCCTGGATGGGGACACCCACTGGGAGTGTGCGTGGTTCTCAGTGTACCCATCCCTGCCTAGTGTGTAAACATCTCCCTCTGTGTACAGACACGTATTTTTCATAGAACATATTAGATTGTTTTACCCCTAAACCTCACCTGCTTTAAGGGTGAAAAGTCCCTTTCAAGAGTGATTCTGGACTAGACAGAATTCTCACTCGACTTGCTAACTCTAGATAGACCCTAACTCCCTTGGAAGATGCAACTGTGCTGCAGTCATAGCATTTGAAACAAAACGAAAACTGCCTCAGATGGAGGACAACGAAAGAAAATTCAAAGATAGTATCATTTACCTGATCCACACGAATCACGAGTTTACAGACTGAGTCTAAAACTTTCTCTGCCTTTGTTTTTTCAAACTAGAGAAGTACAGACTTTTTAACCCACTGTCCATTTCAGACATCAGTCTCTGGCCTGTCTTCAAGCTTATTATATCTTTTTTCTTTTTTAAGGAGTGGGTGGCAATGAGAACTGCATGGAGTGTTCCAGGTGTGGCCACCAAATGGCTCTGGACAATGAATGGGCAGAGCTCTTCTGATCTGGTTCCAACACATTTCCTAAAATAGCCATTCGTGCTGGCCTTTAAAGCAGAGTATCATCCCTAAGAGGTCTCCCTGCTACCCTTTGCTTTCATCTGATTAACCCCTGGCTAAAGCCACGGAACCCAACTTAAGTAACCGTCTTCTCCTGGTGCTGCAGGAAAACTGTAGCCATACACATTTCCCAAACTCAGCCTGTTTTTTCCTCAGTGAAAATCTACAAATACTGTTTAAGGAAGTATCCTGCATTAAGGTGACCCATGAATAGCTGTTAACCGAATGCAGGGTAAAGAGAATAACAACTATGGTTTCCTTGGTAATTTAAGGAACCAGGTTACAAGACCAAACCTAACTTTGCTTTTTCTCTTCAGCCCCAGGCATGACAAGAGTAACTCTCAATTTCACTTGCTTGTATCATGCGTTATTACAGAAAGAATGTGACATGACTCAGTCACTCAGAGGCCTGCCCTTCGGGCTTTCTTAATCGCATTGCTACTTACATGCAGGAGAGAGCAAAGTCGGGAAAACTCAAAGGAGGTAGTGTTACTGGGAGAGAAGCCAGGGCACAAGATTATAAGGGAGAAAAGATGAAGAACACTCATCTTCAATCACATAGCGCTATACTATACCACTGATTTACATCCCCCTTATCCATTACAAGAGATTACGAAGAGACTAGAAAAAAAAAAAAAAAAAACATATTTGTTGCATGTCTGCCACAACCCTAAAGAAGATGTACTGACGGGGAATGTCCCCGACCCTTCTGTCGGCTCATAAAGGAAGCCCTCTCCTCCTCAGGAGGAAACAGTCGTCACTTTCTTTCCACCTTCTCTTTCCTAATTGACGAGCGTGGGGACTGAGGAACTGAGTGTACGCACTTTAGCCCCCTCTGGGTTCTCTCTTTTTGGACACGCACATACTCTACTCAACCGGAAAATAAAGCTCTACCCTTGGAGGTGCATGCACGGAGAATTGGGCGGGGACGGGTAGAAAGACTGCTGGTCCTGATCTATAGATTCAATTCAGGCATATGATATTAAAAATCCCAAACAGAAACACATTACAAAGCTAAGTTCTCAAATTCAGTTTTACTAACAATAAAGCTCATGTTCCCATTCCCATGTGCTTGTCTCTTACATCTTATTCCTTAATTCATTCTGAAGTAAACGAGAGAGCAGTGTCATTAATTTACAACCCTAAAATGAAGGTCAGGGAGGTGAAATGATTTGCCCAGAGCCCAGGGTTAGGGACAGGATCAAATGTGAAAGAGAATTCTCACCCCACATGTCCGCACTGCCTCATCAGCAATTCATAACAGAAAAACAAACAAACAAACAAACAAAATAATTATTCCACTAACCTGACAAACGAATTTGACATCTGGTGAGGATCGATTGAAGGGTTTCGGGAAAACATAGAAATTGAATGACTTTGTTATATACCTGGGAAAAGAAGATAAAAGGAGACTTAGGGGGTTACACGATACCACAACAAAAGAAGTCCCACCTCTCGTTAAAACGACCTACTTTGAATCTGTGTAGTCATACTTAAAAGTGCAAAGGCCAAACTGAAACAGCAAAAAGTCCATGGAATGCTGGAAAAGGGAAATAAAACATCAGTCAACACAGCGCCATGTTGTTCCATGCGAGCAACTGTATTCTCAGTCTGATTATCAACTTGACTTTGGCAGAATATTTCCAATTAAAACAGATTACAGAACACGTAGCAAAAGTATTATTAATTTATATACATTTCTTAATGTTTTTCCCAATCAAGCACCTACCCACCATCCAGAGAATCATATTAAGCCTATTTCAAATGATTAATATAACCATACTATATTTCCTATAAAATGAATTAGCATTGGAAATACTACATCTTCCCCTAAATGCTTTCCAGCAAACAATTATTTTTGCTGTTGTTTTAAATAACACCCAAGTAACATTTAATAGCTCGGGTTGAGAAGTTAACGTGCAAGTTTAATGATTATATTTCTCTATAATTCCAACATAAAGAGGACCAATATTGAAAAAAATATTTTTCCTAATACATCCTCTTACCTTCTTAAGCTTCTGATACCTTTCTTCTGGAGTGTCAAAACCATTTGTTAATGCAGTGACTGAAGGTCCGTCACTAATTCCTAGATTTTAAGAAATAAAAGTTTTTAACTTGTCAATAAATGTTAATGTAAAAATGTCAGTCAACTATTCAACAGTTCTATAATTTCACATTCTTATGAATTACAATTAATTGGTAGTGCTTCTTCACTTTTTCGAAATTAGCATTAATTTCACTGGCCATCAAGCTCCACTCTATAACAACAAATTTAGCGATGCAAATCTTTTAATTTGAGAATGGGCAGTCCCATGTCTAAAATAGGTTTCAAAACACAGCACTGATTCAAGAATTCACTTTCTATGATTAAATAAACTGCCACTTTCAAAATATTAATGCATAATCAGATGCCAACAAATCATGAAGTATATTATTGTTAGAGTCCCAGTCTCAGCCAACAGTTCAGAGTAACATCTATACAATGAAAGGTTTTTTCAAGGTCAAGAAAACAGTATTTATAGTGAAAAACTCTTAGCTTCCCAGGGAATTGGCTCCAACTAGAAAAGGTATGTTTAATTAAAGTCAATAATCATATTTACCCAGCATGGATTTCTTTAGAGTTTTTTAAACATGTAAAATCAGGTAGTGAAAGTGGCTATCCATACCAAAGAAACCCAACTGTTCATACTGACTTCAACGATTTAAAAATTAGTCTTGCAATTGTAAATGTTGGTAAAGTATTACACACACATACACCCATGCCAAGATAGGCAATGAACACGTCCACAAATGTATAAAGGAATACCTTCATTTACCTGCCAAAGCCTGACCCTAAAGTTGTCACAAAGGGCAAATATTGTAAAACTCCACTTACAGGAAATGCCTAGAGTGGTCAGATTCTTAGAGACAGAAACAGTGGTTGCAGGAGGCAGGGGGGAGGGAGGAATTGGGAGTTGCTCAATGGCTACAGATTTTCTGTTTAGAAAGATGAAAAGTTCTGGAGAGGGCTGGAGATGGCTGCACAGCAATGTGAATGTACTTAATGCCACTTAACCGTAAAACTACTTAAAATGGTAAATTTTATGTTATGTATATTTTACCACACACAAAAGGCCTGACCCTAACTCTCACACTTTTTACCATCTGTCAAACTGTTCTAAGCAGCACCGAAACCTTAATCTCCATCTGCAACTCTCAGAGCTCCAACAATCACAAACCCACCGCGTCTCTCTCGTTTCTGAAACATTTAGGAGGAAATGTTGACTTATTAAACTTGTCCAAGGCTATAAAAAGAAAAAAAAAAGGGGTCCTCGAGCAGAAGTCAGGGACAGGGAGTAAGGGGGATCTTTGGCTATGCATTACAAGGTGCTAGCCTCAATCTTGCAAGCGAGGGATACCTGAAAACTCCCCATCGATGGCAAAGAAGTCCGCCTCCTCTATGGCCTGGTACACTTTGTGAAGATTACTCTTAAAATCTGCGGAGAAACCAAGAAGTAGCTCAGAACCCGGGTCCTATCTCCTTGCCCACGGGCTCCTAAGAGGAGAGGGAGGAGGAGCTCTTAAGGAGTCGGGCTGAGGGACAAGTCCTGGAGGGACACACGGAAGGAGTGCATCAAGTCCCCAAGAGATGCACGGGCCTTAGGGGGTTAGGTCCCCAAGGGGCGAATGAGCCAAAGGGAGACAAGGACTGAGGGTGCAAGGACCAGAGAGAAACATGGCCTTAAAGGGTGCACGGGCAGGAAGATAACAAAGCCCCGAGGGGTGCATAAGCCAGAGAGGAACAAGCCCCCTAGAGGCGCCCAGGCTTCAGGGAGGCAAACCTCTGAGGGGCTACCTTAGCCCCAAGCCCCGCCAAGCACACCCGCTGGCCGTGGTCCGGGCCTAACAGGCCGGGTGAGGGGGGGGGCGTGGGGACGCGGGGATGTGCACGGTGGACACGCACTGCTCCTGATTATCTCCATTCTGCAGGGTGGCCGGAATCCCGGCCCTGCCCGGTCCAGCCCCAGCCGTTGTACTCGCAAGAGTTCCGCAGGCACCACGGCAGCAGCGGAGGTAGCAGCGCTGGAGACCACGACGGTGATTTCCGGGAATAGCGCGCGCCGGCGCGCGTCACATGCGCCTGCGTCACGGAGGGGCGGGGCCAAGGCGGGGCTCCCTTCCTTCCTTGAGATGCATTAGGGGGCCGTTGCTACCGAAGTCCCCAAGGTTGGTCTCACTTGTGAGGTTGGGCATGGTGCATTCACTTTAGTACAAATATTTCCTGGGTTCCTGCTACGTGCTAGGTCTCTAAAAGGAGTGGGGATCCAGTGATGAACAGAAAAGACAAGGTCCCTACCCCATTGGAGCTTAGCTTGGGGGAAGAGGGGAAAATCATGAAGGAATCAAACTTGCCTCTTGGGAGCGCAATAATCTCTTCGCGGAAAAAGCGGAGTGCTGCAATAAAAACAATGGGAGGGAGGTTAAAGAGATAATGGAGAAAGCAAAGGTGAGACTTTATCTACCACACTAGCCACTGGAAATGGCGAGCAAAACAGATGAGGTCTTCCCTGACAGTTTTGGGATTTGCCCTTGAACCCGAGCCTACAAGGCTGACACATAGTAGATGTCCAACTCAATAAACATGAGCTGAGTGAATGAATTCACCTTGTTCTTTCACAAAAGCCAACTATGAAATTAGTTAGAAGACTTGTTTTCAAAGGCTAAGTCTGCCATCTATTAGGTCTGAAATGTATTCAACCTTCGTAAGCCTCGATTGCCTCATTCACTAAATAGGATTGAGGATCAGGGCTGATGGTGTATGTGAATTGTAAAGCACTATATAAATAAGTGTAAGATATGATTAGAGTTCTGACTTGCTGTCACATTTCCCTGCATTTACCACTCCCAGGTTTGAGAGATATACTTGTGCTTTTCGAAAAGAAGATAACTCCAGAAAAGAAAAAAAACACTATTAAGTTCTCTAAAGAACAAATAAGAATATGGCCATATTTTCCACACAAGGTCCCACAACAAATTCTTTTTTCCTTGCATCGTTCAACAGAAATTTATATATAGGTAATTAGGCCCACCACCCTAGTATGAGAAGTAAAGAGTGAATATGAATTCTAGAGTTCAGCTGGAATGGGAAGGGGAAATCCCAATATGACAAATAGTCAAACTTCAAGTTTAAAATGTCTCTCTTCCTTCTTGTTTCAGCTTGAAAACTCCTAAATGGAAAATACTGGCCACATATGGCCACTTAAATTTAAACTTTTAAATTAAACAAATATCAAAATTTATTGCAAAGCTATAGCAATCAAAACTGTGGTTTAAATTAACACTGGCATATAGAAAGACATAGAAACTAATGAAATAGAATAGAGTAGGGGTTCCCAACCCTGGAGCCACGAACCATTTGGAACCAGGCTGTACGGCAAGAGGTGAGTAGTGGATGAGCAGGTGAAGTTTCATTTGTATTTGCAGTCGCTCCCTAGCATTAGCATCACTGCCTCAGCTCCACCTCACATCATGTGGCATTAGATTCACATAGGAGCACTGGTCCCTGGTGTCAGAAAGGATGGGGACCACTGAAATAGAGAGCCCAAAAATAAACCCTTGCATATATGTTGATATGATTTCAACAAGGCTGCCAAGATCATTCAATGGGGAAAGGATGTTGTTTTCAATAAATGGTGCTGAGAAAGCTAGCTATCCACATGCAAAATGAAGTGGGACCCTTATCTAACACCATATAAAAAATAACGCAAAATATATCAAACACCTAAATGCAGACGATGAAAATATAAGACTCTTAGAAGAAAACATAAGGCAAAAGCTTCATGACATTGGTTTGGGCAATTATTTTTTGACTATGACACCAAAAGCACAAGCGACGAAAGAAACAAATAGAAGATTTGAACTATATCAAAATTAAAAACATTCGTATGTCAAACAACAAGGTGAAAAGGGAGAAACCCATGAAATGGGAGAAAATATTTGTAAATCACATATCTAATAAAGGGTTAATATTCGCAATATATAAAGAACACCTACAACTCAACAACTCGAAAATAAACAATTCAATTTTAAAATGGACGAAAGACTTAAACAAACGTTTTCCCAAAGGAGATATGCAAATGGGCAACAGCACATGAAAAGATGTTTGGCATCACTAATGCGAATCAAAACAATGAGATACCATTTCATAGCCATTGAGTGAGAATTAGAATTTTGTGCGCTGCCGATGGGAAAGTAAAATGGTTCAGCCGCTATGGAAAACTGTATAGTGGTTCTTAATCATTAAAAACAGAATTATATGATGTAGCAATTCCACTTCTGGGCATGAACCCCAAAGAATTGATAGCAGAGGTTCGAACAGATATTTGTAGACTCATGTCATTAGCAGCATTATTCACAAGAGCCAAAAGATGGAAAGTGTCCATTAACACATGAATAAACAAAATGTTACCTACATATGCATTGGAATATTATTCGGCCTTAAAAAACGAAAGAAACTCTAACAGGCTACAGTCAAGATTAATCTTGAAGATATTATGCTAAGTGAAATAAGCTAGCCACAAGACGAATACTGTATGATTCTAGTATGTGATAGAGAAGTCAAATTCATAGAGACAGAAAGTTAAATGGCAGTTACAAGAAGCTGGGGGTAGAGACTATGGGAAAGTGTCAAATTATGGAATTTCAGTTTGGGAAGATTAAGAAGTCCTGGAGGTGGTGATGAAGGTTGCATAACAACGCGGATATATTTAACGCCAGTGTACTGTACCGTTAAAATAGTCAAATTGGTAAATTTCGTTACCCATCTTTCACCCCAATTTAAAAAATGATACCTATTGCCAGATTATGTTCCAGAAAATGAATTCGCACACTCCTAGCACTAGCGCAGGCCATTGTCAATCTTTTTACTGTCAGTTTGACAGGCAGAAAAAAAAAGGTCATTCCAAACGATCACTTGAACCATCTCTAGGCCAGCGATTTAAACCAGATAAGTAGCATGCATTCTCAACGGACCAAAGCGCTGGGGGGGGGGGGGGGGACAAAAAAGAAAAAAAACGTGATAAGAAAGTCATTTAATTCCGATTCTTCTTAATCTGGAAGTGGACCTTTTGCCGTGGTCCTCTGCTTTAAAATGTAGCAGCAAAAAAAAAAAAAAAGAAAAAAAAAAAGCTTGTAATAAGGCTTTAATTTCTAGATAAAGTAGTTTCCTCCATACACTGAGACAGACAGCCACCCGCTCCCGGGTGCCGCGCTCCGCGTGCCCCAGAAGAGGAAAGGACGGGACCCACGGCGGTGCGCAAGCGGCGAACTCCTTGGGCGGGGCCTGGCCGCTCTAGGCAGCGGGGAGGTCGTGGGCGTGAGGGAGCCGGGAACGGGTGCGGCCTCTCCTCTATGGTCAGGGGCACGGGGCACCCCCCTGCACAGTCCGCCCTGGGTTGCTTCCGGAAGTAAAGCTGCCACCCCTCCTCTGCTTCCGCGGGGGTCGGGCGAGGGCCGACGTCCGGATGGGTCCCGGGATCAGCGCGGCGGTAAGTGCCAGCGCGGCGGGGGACAGCAGGGGGGTGGCCCGGGCTCGCCTGCGGGCGAGGCGTGGAGGACGGGCGTGGGGGGCGAGGTCCGAGGCGCGTGGGACCTTCCTTACTCAGGCCTGGGTCCTGTTCCCCCGCAGTTCTGGCCTCGAGGTACGGACCCCGCTGGCCAGCTTCCCCGTCCCTTTTCGAGAACCCCACGTCGGCACGGCGGGTCGCGGGGCCTCGCCTGTGCCCCTCGGGGGTCGGCGTCAGCCTGTCGCTTCAGAGGCTCACCAAGGAGAGAGGGAGGGGACGTCGCTTCCACACTCCTTGGAAGGGGACCACCCAATGCAGCCTGCGGCAACGCGTCCAGATCGATTAGATTCCTGATAGAAGTCGGGCTGGGCTTCAAGTCTAATTGACAAGGCCCTTCTTATCCCGAGGCCGAACGATTGCCCCCTTTTTAAAATGGGGTAACGGACGCGCAGAAAGGCGAAAGTGCAACCGCGCAGTCATGCTGGAGATAGGCTAGAACCCAGCTCTAGAGATTCCCAACTCAGGGGCAGAAATCTGAACTTGTGCAAAAGGGCGTTTTCTTTAAAAACAAACAAACAAACAAACAATCAGAAAACGGCAAGTGAGAGGCTGTGAGTCTAACTGGGAATCTTTGGCAGAGCAGAGGCGCCCACCCTCCTACTGTGGTGGAGAGGAGAAAGTGAGAGCCCAGAGGCTGCCCTGCCCTCAGCTGTCGCCGTTGGGTCCTCCCTGCTGAAAGCCATTGGTCGGTCCATTGGTAGTGGTCTTGATGTCACACTCGGAAAGACCTATAGGAAGGAGCGGTACTCTCTTCTCCGGGCACAACCCAGAGCCCGCGCAGAGTGCATTTGAGGGTTGGGTCTTTTGGTTTGTTTTTGTCTGAGCTGTTTTGTAAACAGTCAGACTAGGTAGGTGTAGGATGCTTCTGGATTTTCTGCCTATCTCCATAAACCTGATGAGAAACGATACTTCTCCAGGGCATTTCTTTTTTCTTTTCTGTTTTAAGATCCCGTGCTTGGTGCTCCCACTACTTACATAGCTGGCACTCAGTTAATGCAACTATTAATAATTCTATTAATAATACCAATCGACCGTACAGTAGACTCTTTTTGAGTATTTGTGCATAGAGTTTGTCACTTACGAATGGGAAATGAGAGGCTCAGGGCGAGTAAATGTGACCTGGTTTGGAACTCAGGTCTTTCTCATTGCTAAAACCATTCCGATTCAACTATACCTGCCTCTCCAGGGGAATTACAGTCTGTGAGATGAGGAAACGTGCACAAATGAAAGTTACACAAATTCACAGAGGCAGGAGGGATTAATTTGGGTGTAAAAGGAGTTAAGTCGTTAGAGACGTTCAAGTGACAGCTGATCTGGATCTTGTCAGTTGGACACTTTTGACCCAGAGAGGATGTGGAGCTGTGTTACAGATGGAGGGAACAGCGTTTGATATGGAAAAATAGCCAAGGAATAGGAATTAATAGGTGGGATAAGAGTCCGAATAGGTATTAGGGGATAAGCATAATTATAGTAATAGCCAACTTTTACATTGCACTTGCTATGTAACAGGTACTCTTCTGAGTGCTATACACATGTTAATTCACTTAATTAACCCTAAAGATACTATAATTATGCCTATTCTACATGTGAGGAAACTGAGGCACAGGGGTTGAATGATTTGGCTAAGCTCACACAACTAATAATTGGTGGAACTTGGATTTGAACTCTATCATTCTGGCTCCAGAATTAGTACTCTTACTTAAAAAAGTTGTATTGATTGCTAGCAGACCATAGAGTCTTAAATGACAAGCTTACAACTATGGGTTTTAATCCGCATAGTTGGGAGAGTCAAATTTTTGTTGATTTTCACCTACAAATTTCTGGAGCCCAGCTTTGTGCCAGTTACTCTCTGGTACCATGATAGAATTCTGTGGCTTGGTTCCTGACCTCAGGGAGCTCAGAATTTGGTTGGAGACGAAAAAACCTCTCAAAGTGTTCAAAAAATGTAAGAGTGAGTGAAACCTGGGGAGGACACATCAGTTTACAGTAGTTAAGGTTTGAGTTACTGGTAACCACCAATAGTTTTTAATCATTTTCTGAGTTATTGGATATCCGCAGCATTTAATACAGGGCACTTTATATAGGCTACATAACAAATGAAAAGGACAGTCTCTGGAGAGAGCCAGGACACCCTTCTCAGTGTGTTCTCATCTTGCCCAACACCACCCACAGGCAGTAAATCACTAGATCTCAAAGTTCAGGCAGCAAGTCAACATCCAGTGAGCCAGCTACCTTTGCCCTGGTAATTTCTCACCCTGTTCAGCAGGAAAATCTGTCCATTTGCAGTTGGGAAAACAAGATTTATATGGTAAGAGCCTGGAAATGCTCCTCTGGTATTAATACTGAAAGCTAGTTTCTGCCACCTTAAGGAAGTGCACATAATCTCTTTTTATTGCCATTTCTGACCTTTGCCTTACTTCTATTTGGGAACATTTCTTTTTATTTCATAGTCACTAGAAATGCATGGTCATTCTTTGAACATTTAATAACGTCTGTAGTATTCTGCCAATGTTTATAGTGGTGTCCCCAGAAATGGATTTGGGGTGCCAGAAATGTGGATGCTGCCAACCACCCTCACCCCTATTCTATTGGGAATGTTTCTGCTTATTTGTCTCATGGAACAGCATACTCACCCTAGTAACACTGGCGTTCGTGTTCCATAATACAGATCCTAGTTTGTCCTCTCTCATTTGGATTGCTCAGCTTTGCGGTAGCCGCTCTGTGATGTGGCCTAGATAATAAAGGAGCAAATCAGCCCCTGAACTAATAACTGTTACTGATTACGCTACTGGGAAGACACAGTGTTTGTTAGGAGAACAGGCTTTAAGTCAGGCCGGGAATTAGAACCTGGCTCTGTCCTATGTTAAGTAGGCCTCCATTTTCTCATCTGTAAAACACACATGATAGTAATAATTATCCCATAGGATTATTGTGCTTTTCCCATTTTACGAGCTCAGTAAATATTAGCAATTGTTCTTATTCTCTTTTGTCGGGTAACATGTAATGAGAAGAAATAGCCTAAGTAGAGGTCCATATAAAGCCAAAACCTTTTTACTCTTTGTAAACATCTTTGCTAAGAAATGGCTGAGATCATATTTTTCAGGCTGGAATCCCAATAAATTAGCCCTTCAAAGGCTTATTCCAAAAACATTAGCTATATACTAGTCACAATAAATGTCTTTTTGAATGAAGAGGTAGAACCATAATTATATACCAATGAACAAAGCAGTTTGAAGATTTTGATTTCTAAAGAGTTAACGATCATTACATAATGAGATTTTAATAAGATATAAAAATTCTTAACCTAAAATTAGAATTAATGCATTCTTCTTTGATAAACGCAATAGAAATTATCGGATTAACTGACTTCCTTAAATGTTGGCTGGGCGACTAAAGGATCAAACAGGTACCAGCAGAGCCACCACCTCCTCCTAGGTAGCAGCTCTCTGGTTAAATCCAACTGAGACAAACAACTTTGCTTGCAAGGGAGAAGTAGACAGGTTCGTTCTAGGTCCTTTAGTTCCACAGAATTAATTATTGGGAGATTGTGTCTGGCCCTCGTCTTTTCTTCATAGATTTTTTTCAGATAACTATGTATGTCAGGTATTTCATTGGAAAAACAAAGAGGTCATGGTGATAGATATCTTGGAATTGCCCCAAGTCCTTGGAGACTGGTAGTTATTTATCATTTGTGCCAAAAGACCAAACCCATGAATATTTTAGGAAAGATCAACTGTACAGGTTATTCGTATATGTGTATTCATGTCATATTTCATATATTAATGCTTTCTAAGATTTTATGCCATTTCTTGACACTTAAATTTTAGAGACGGTGTGTTCCTCAGAAAGTAACTTTTCTCCGGATGTTTCAGAAGTTACACTGGTGAGATGTTGGAACAAGTTGTTGATTACATGGCATGGGCATGAGAACAAGAACTTTAGGGATTCCTCACTTGTACGGATTGGGAAGTGTCACCCACCTGGGACATGATATGGAAGAAGGGACATTTATTGAACGCTTCCTGTGTGCCAGAGCCTACTACATGTATCCTCTTAATACTCGTGATAGCCCTGTGGGATGGGTAGTGGTTACCTCATTCCCTGCATATACTAATGTGAGACTTGGAGGGAATGAGGATTTCTCCATGATCTCATGGCTCATAAATAGTGAAACTGGAACTTGGAAACTGTCTTCTGATTTAAAACGAGGTACATTACACTGTCTCTCAGAATCAGGAAGTAAATAATACTTCCAAAAAATTAAGATAAGTGTCTTAAAGGCCTTGCACGAAATATTTGATTCATAACGAGCCCACAAACTCTCACGGTATGCATTTTGACCTAGGTCTCTGGGCATATGATGACAATAAAGCCAACTTAGAATTTTTAGATTTCATTCCCTGCCTCAGGTTCAGCCAGAGCCTTTAACACACTCTGCTGAACAGGGTTCTATCTCTGGCATCTGAGTCTAAAGCAGAATAGAAGCAGTAATTTAAAAATTTGTGCAACACCTCATAGGCAGCTACTTTCTCAACAGTGGTAACAATCTGACAGCAAATCAAGAGACAGTAAAAGTGTAAACTGATGCAACTCTAAAAGCCTAAGGCCAGAAACGTAGAAACATCACTCACCAATAGACTCTGAAGGCATTACCTTATAGGACAGGGCATGAAAACTCAAATACCCCTAAAGGCCAGGCAAGTAACAGAAATGAGGAGACCAGGTGGGTGAGGACTATAGCATACTAAAGGTCATCTTGCTCTGAAGGCGTTAGCTGCTGAGTTACTAAGCTTAAGCTGACTCTTGTCACTGTTGCCAGATCTTCTGAGTTTTTGCAGAAGCCAAGAATCTGGGTTTTTATGTGAAACATGATTTTTAAGAATACTGGGACCAAATTCAAAAGAAAAAAGAAGGAAAAGGAGGAAGAAAGAATGAGAAAGGAAAGAAGAGGGGGCAGAGGAAGAGAAAGGCAATGTGGAAGAAAGCCTGCTTGCAGGCTGGACCCTGCCACAGCGGAGTGGTGGCAGCTGGTGTTGAGACTGTCCCTGGACACGGGGGAAGGGCGTTTGCAAGGATAACGCTGCATCACTCTGGGGAGGCTCACCTGCATCCCTTGAAGCACTCTAGGAAGCAGAGGGGTGTAGTACATCAAGAAAGCCTTTATCCCAGTGGGAAACCAGTTCTTAACCTTATCTGGGTCTCGATTCCCTTTGAGAGTCTAATAAAAACTGGAGATTTCCTTCAGGAAAATGCTAATGTTACACACTCATATGCACAAACCGAAGCTTGGCATATAATTTCATAATATGCATAGACCTCCTGAAGCACCTCCACAGACATCAATTGAAGACCTAACTTTTTTTCAGAACTCACACAGTTCCCAGAGGCTTTGCTATACTCTTCAATTCTGTGGCCTTCCGCCTGTTGTTTTAAACTTGTCTCTGCAGTTTTGTTGACTTCCAAATTCAGGCATTCTTCACATTGGTTTTGAACTAGGTAATTAACATTTGTTATTTCACGAATGATTAAACATGTCAACCGTGGTCACTGAAGCCAGTTCAGCACAATCAGGAACCCCCAGTTTGGTGGTGAAGAAGGAAATTTTATTCAGTGCCAACAGCTCCATCGTGATACAGCATTGCCGTGAGAACAGTGTGACTGTGGAAACGCTCAGTAGTGTGACAGCTCAGTTATGAAGGGGAACAGCACTGCCGCCTGCTAGACAGTTCTGCTGTGGTCTGGTTCAGTCCACTGTGCTCTGCATCGTTCTGCTCCATTCTGCCCTGCTGTGTTTCAGCTCCAGCCAGGGAAACAGTCTTTGGTGGAAAGAGAAAGTGCATTCTCTGAGCTGGAGGTTGGCTGACTTACATAGACGTCTCTGCCCCCTGGTCCTTGATTGGTTCATCCTCATACAAATGAGGACTCCAAATCCTCACAGTTTGGTTGGTCTAAAAGGCACTGTCCTCATTGGTCCATGAAGCCACTGATTGTTTGGTGAAGATGCTGATAGGATTATAGTTGCGCAGCTCCAATAGGATGGGGAACGTCTCAGTCCTATTGGTTGAAATAGGATCCCACTTGATAAAGGCTGGCTCAGGTGGCAGACACATGCAAAAAGCTGGTTCAGTGCAGGAGGCAGGCAACTTAGCACGGGCTTCTCCATGGAGTGGTTTGCATGAGAGGCCCCTGTATAGAAGTGGCTGCTAGGGTATATTTTTAAAATTTGAGCCCACTTAGCTACCAGAAGCCCTTCTTAGTAGGCATTTCCTTTCTCAGAGTACACAGACATAAACCAGAGTGTATCCGTGTGAACAGGGCACTGGTGGTGAGAATGGAGTGACTCTCCTTGCCCCAATTTTGACCAAATTTCCCCAGCTTTCCCTGAGGCTTTTGAGACAAGGGGAAAAGACCAGAAGGCTTCAGCGATATTCTAATGCCTGCTTACTTGTGAAGGAGGTCAGAAAGAGCCAGTGAATCTTTTCACAGCTCCACATGCTGATGAGTGTGCCAAGTCTGCAGAGAACAGCTGTAAATATCCCCAGGAACATTGGGCCTTAACCTCAAAGAGACCTTTAATCATCGCCAGTGCAGAAAGGTGTCCTTACCCAAGTCAGAACACCAAAGCTTGAAACTTAAGTGTCTGAGCTAGATTTTATCACTGAAAAGGCAGTTTCATCTTCTAAAAGCACTGAGTTCTTTAATGGAAATAACCCAGATACATACAGACAAATAGCAGAAAAGATCAACTAAATTTAAGATGTGTATTCTTTCTCTGTTAGCTTTCACATTTTGACTGTAGGGTAAAATAAAACTAGCAAAATTCCTAAGATGTAATCAAAGTCCATGAAGTTTCTGGCTTGTTAAAGACAACTACAAAACAGAGTTAGTGGCCATCTCAGCTTTTCAAAATACAACTTATAAAATTCACTTTTGATGTCAGTGTGTGGTTTGTCTTCTTTCATGAAAAATAAGCTTTCAGACCCAGTAAGCCAGCAAATACTGGTGCATTCTAGTTTTATTGTTTTGTTCTTTTGGCGGGGAGGGGTATGTTTTCATTTTAGAAAGCTAGTTTGTGAGAAATTAACTTGGATGTACGTTATTGTTTCTCTCCAAATGACTCTGAAATCCATAGACTTGGCTTCATTTTTAACTCCCTTCTACGGCTTTGCATCTCTAGCTGCTCACCGGATAGCTGTACTTGGAAGTCTTGTCATCACCTCAAATTCAACTCCCCTTTCAAGATTGGCTCCATTTGTTTACAGTGACCCATTTCTATCAGATGTAATGTTCTTCTTCCCTAGTTCTGAAACCCAGCCAGCATCTCTGATCTTTCTTTTTCTCCAGTCTCCAAAGCCCATGAATTATTTTTTAAACACATCTTGGATTGCTTGATCGTTTTCTTTGTCACCAAGTTACATTTCTTTGTCGTTTTCATTTTTGCCACCTTAGTCCCAGAGGGTATAACACTCACTTACAACTTCTCCCAACCTGCACCCTCCTTTTTGATGAGATTTATCGACCTCAAGCACATATTTGCTGATCTCATTGCCTCTGAAACCGTTATGTGCTCCCATCAGCCCACTTGTCATTAACGAGGCATACATAAGACCTGTATCTCCTGGATCATTCTCTGCTCCCCATGAAAACGCTGAGAGCAGCGCCTAAGTTAGACACGTCTTTTCTGGCCCTTTACACCGCCTTCACTCCTCTGACACAATCAAGACGTGGTGATGAACGTATCTAAAGGGCCTGCCCAGTGTCTAGGCTCATAGGGGATGTTCAAAAATTACTTCCTTGGATAATACTCTGCACATGGTAGTTGTTTAATCATTATTAGCCAAATAAAGGAATCTCTTTTATCATAATGATTCCTTTTTCCAAAAACTTACATAACATCTCTCACTTCCTTAGCAATTTGAAGAGACTGCTCACAGGAAAGCACTTAGAAATTTCTTAAATGTTCTTAAACATACAAACAATGAACAAATTTAAGAAATAATTTGGAATTTGTCATTAGGAACAATTATTTAGAGTCCTTCCAAAAAGAAGTTTTTAATGGGCCTGCAGAAGGTCGTTCTCCTCTTTATTATGATCTATTATTGTGAATAACTTTTAAATACATATTAAAAATTTTAATTTATTTTATGTTTAATCTTTTAAATTTATATTTATCTTTAATTATCTTAGTAGTAGATGAGGAATCTCTATTCTACTTTTATACTGACTTTAAAATTTAGTTGTGTATATTCTGAGTTGAAAATCTTCCATTGATATTAGGCCAAAAGGAATATGATATATTTTTTACAATTTTATGTATGTATTTTACAATTATAATATACATTTTCCTTAAGAACAACTTGGTAAATACAGGAAATCACAACCAGAACGATCATGACTTTCCCCTAACAACACACCCACTACTAATACTTTATTTTATTTTCTTCTAGTCTGTGTTTATAGATTTGCTTGTTTAAAATATAGTGTTAACATGCGCTGTGTAAAAGTTTTCACCCTATAAAAGGTGATAAAATTCTCTTATCAGTACATTTGGAATCCAGGTAATTGTTACCATTTACGGTTTACTTAACATATGCCAGGATAGGTACTAGGCACTTTGTTTGCATCCTTTTATTTCATTCCAGAAATCTCCCAATGGACACCTGAAGCAAATATAATATTGATATAACATTGAATGTAATATTGAATGTTAACTGAGTTCTTTAATGGAAATAAGCCAATAATCCGTAATCTATTATTAAAAAAATACGTTAAGTCAGTGACACAAATATGAAGAGTGACCCATATTTAGGGGTTAATATGGACTCTTTTGCTCTTCAAGTAGTCATAAAAAATCTTAGAATCTTAAACAAAACCCTCCCAATTGAGGGAAATATTATTACCACCCCCATTTATACATGAGAAAGCTGAGATTCAAAAGAGGTCTGGACCCCACTGCTGGCAAAGGGCCGAGGTGGGGAAGAACCCAGGCAGCCCAGCCCTCAGACCAGTGTTCTTAACCACTGTGCCTGCAGGGCGTAAACCGTTAGCTGTTCACTGTGTGACCAGCGTGGGTGATGGAGAGGGATTTACTTTCTTTTCCTTCATAATAGCAAGACTGAGACACTGTTACCCACCAGTGCCTTTACTATGATCCTGGGAATAGTACGAATAGTCATTTCTTAGCCCCTGTTTACACCGTTCACCATCCTCACCACTTTATTTTCACTGTCTCTAAGCCTCACGAGCAGCCTGGAAGGGTTTTACACTCTTATCACCATTTCACAGTTGAGGAAACAAGGCTCAGAGAGCTCAAGTAACTTACGGACAATCACAGAAACTTAGTGAGTTGGGGAGTGGAGATTCGAACTCCATGGTATTTTCCATCCTACTGCCTTGCAGTAAAGAAGTCCCTAAGGCCCAGATGAGAATAAGAAGAGAATAGCCCTTCGCCATTTGCATATTAGTGACATTATCATGTTTCTGCGGCACCAAATTGGCCAGATCCAGAGAGCATGAGAAACATGTTTGAGTTAATTTGGAAGAGAGGGGAAACTGAGCCGAGGGAGGTTGACTGGCACCTAGAAAACAAGGCTTCACTCACGTCCTAGAACTGCTCCGGTGAGGACCTCTAAAATCAAATTTTTGTAAAATACCTAATGGGAAGGCAGATGTTTGGATAAAATGTGTTATTTACCTGAAATACATCTGTTACTGTCAACTCCGAACATTTTGTAGGAAGCTGGGATATTTAAAATCACATGCATCGAAAGGATTTTAGAAATTTAATTGAAGAAACTGAAGCTAGAGAAATTACATTTTCAAAAGAAGTTCATGAAAAAGATCTAGAATTCTCCACACTGCTTGCCAAGTCTATTGAACTTGCCATTATACTGTTTTGCTTTACCTAATTTTCAAAATACGACATAGGCCAGAAAGAAATTCAGTAATATTTAACTGGTTTTTAGAATGTGAATTTTTAGAAATCATATTTGTTACATTTAAAAATCAGCTTTAATAGTATGGCCGTAATCTCAAATACCTACTAAGCTATTTGTCTTATTTCTGTTGCTTTCTCTTTTTTCTAGGTTTAATGATGCCTTACAGCAATTTTCTAAGTCCAAAATTTTCTATACCTGTGGATCCTAGAAATTGCTAAGAGATGGAGGAGTCTCAACAAAATGATCCAAACACAATGACCCTTAAGAAAGATGACCCTCTCAAGAGCATCAGCCCTCAGATTTCCGTTAGCGAATTTTCTTGCCACTGCTGTTATGACATCCTGGTTAACCCCACCACCTTGAACTGTGGACACAGCTTCTGCCGGCACTGTCTAGCTTTGTGGTGGGCCTCTTCAAAGAAAACAGAGTGTCCAGAATGCAGAGAAAAATGGGAAGGTTTTCCCAAAGTTAATATTCTCCTCAGGTAATGCTCAGTCTGTATTGGTAGCACATACGGCTTGTTCAGTGTGGTCCCTCTTAATGGTGCAGCCAAAGGCCGGAGGCTGGATCTGCTGGAATGTGAATCAGGGAACTCAAGGACCTGAAAATCCAGACTCCCTTCCTCATAGGTGACTGTGATTTGTTTATTGTTTATTATAAATGAATGAGAGAAATTACGGTTATCAGACCATTGCTCGTAATCCTTTGCCATAGAATAAACTTTTTACTGATTTGTATCCACTGAGAGCACTCTAGGTCTAATAGAGAAAATGGTATAACTGTATAATTCTTGATAGCTGATTTAATGCTGATTTTCATAACCTTCGACTAAACTCTGTGCCAGTTACCACATTAATAGAGGTAGGTTCTTACGCAAGAAATGGCAAGACCTTTCAGATAGCAAGTTATTCTAGTCATAATATTCATAATGTTCAAAGCTCATTGGGGATGTTGCTTTTTTTTTTTTTCGAGGCTAAATTCCTGATCTTCTGTTGTCTTGATATCAACAGGGTATCAAAAAGTTCCATGAAACATTAACCCAATATTCTCTTTTCTACAGGAGATGTAATCACAAATGCTTTGCTCTTACCTGTCAGTCTTGTTTTACCTGAAGGTTAATCTTAAATTGAAGGAAGGTTCTCTGTATGTAACTGAAAAATGAAAAGACCCGATGGTTGGTCTTACTCTTACTACTGAACTCACTTTTTCCTTTTTATGAATTTTCAATAATGTAAGCAATACATTTATACATTCATTTGTTTACATTCTTTTAAAAATAGTAGAACATTACTGATAAAGCTAAAGACCCCTTTGGCCCCTCCCCCATTTTAGAATCCTTTCTTTTCCCCATGGTAACCAGTTATAACTTTCTTTTTCAGTTGTGATTTTTTTCAGATTAAAAAAAAAATTTTTATACGCATAGGTCCCAGTAGGAAATGCAGATATGTTCTCACAGGCGTGGTGTTCTCTGTATGGTACTAAAGTTTACTATTTTCATTCGACAATATGTCTTAAATTTACACATTTTGATAGACAGTGATGGTAAATTCATGTTTAAAACTATGTGGCATTTCATTGTATGAATATATCATGTTTTATTTAGCTGTTAACCTAACACGGGAAATGTAGGTTGTTTGTCACTTTTTTGCTGTTACCAATAGGGCCATAACCAATCTTGTCCATCCTTCTAGAGTACTTGCGTATGACTAAGTGTCGACTATTAGTTTTATTCGGTCCTTTAAACATTGTAAGTGTATTCAGTCAAACAACTCTCTTGTGATTTTTTTCTGTTCCCTATAGGGATGCCATTGAAAAATTATTTCCCGATGCCATTAGAATGCGATTTGAAGACATTCAGCAGAATAATGACATAGTCCAGAGTCTTGCAGCCTTTCAGAAATACGGAAATGATCAGATTCCTTTAGCTCCCAACACAGGCCGAGTGAATCAGCAGAGAGGAGGGGGATTCTTTTCCGGAGTGCTCACAGCTCTAACTGGTGTGGCAGTAAGTTCATTGCTCTTTCTCTGACCCTCACACTCCCATGGTTTCCACTGAAGTCAGTTCTGTTGAAACACACCTAAACGCCTGATGACATAACCGCATGTGATAATTCACTGCACACATTGAAATCTGCTGGGTCGTATGATTCTGTGGGGATGTTACTTACTCAAGTAGAGAACATCATATTCAGGGCCCTGTAAATGTTAGCTTTATCCCGTTTCATCTCCTTCATAAGCTGTGCAATAGGCACCATTATTATTTCCATTTTAGAGATAAGGAAACGTGCAAAAAGGTGTTAGAACTGGAATCCGGGACCATGTCTGCCTCGATGGCAGAGTCTTAAGCACAGCACTTTACTAACTTCCATTGTAGAGACTATTTCCTTTTTAAGTTCCATGCTACAGAAATCTAAATGTTAAAAAATTTTCCAGTAGAAAAGGGATATGAGATCTGTTGGCCAGGTTGCTGGGGTCAAGGGTGCAGTGCTCTTAGGTGTCTGGCAGTGAGTCCTGCTCCTGTCTCTGTTCCCTCCGGGCCCCGCAGTCAGCAGAGAAGAGCCTGCTCCCCAGCTCCCGGGCAGTGCCGTTGCCCTGCTTCCGTATGCAGACGTGGCTCCATTCCCCTCAAGCTCAGCCTCTTCCCTTCCCTGCCCACGTTCACATAGTTAGAAACTGGCGCCTCTCACCTTTCTGTCTTTTAAGGTCCCTGTCACTTTTCCCCAGGTGGTCCTGCTCGTGTATCACTGGAGCAGCAGGGAGTCTGAGCACGACCTCCTGGTCCACAAGGCTGTGGCCAAGTGGACAGCGGAAGAAGTTGTCCTCTGGCTGGAGCAGCTGGGCCCTTGGGCCTCTCTCTACAGAGACAGGTTTTTATCTGAAAGAGTAAATGGAAGGTGAGGAGCCAAATCTTTGATACATCACAGACATTTTTAAAACAGTTTTATTGAGATATAATCCACATGCCAGAAAATTCGCCCTTCGAAAGTGCGCGGTCACTGGTTTGTAACATACTCTCAGATACGCGCAGTCTAGTTTTAGAACTTTTTATCATCCCTGAGAAGAAACCTCTTACTCTTCAGCAGTCAGTCCTCATTTTTTTCTCCTCCCTCAGCCTCGGGCACCACCATTCTACTCTCTGTCTCTATGAATTTGCCTATTCTGAGATTTTCATATAGATGGAATCATACAATATGTGTGAGCTCGTGTGTCTGGCTTTTTCATTTAGCATCATGTTTTCAAGGTTCGTTCAAGTCATAGCATGTATCAGTGCTTCATTCATTTTAACGGCTGAATAATATTTCATTCTGTGGCTGTACCACATTTTATTTATCCATTCTTCAGTTTGTGGACATTTGGGTGAATTGCATTTTGAGGCTATTATGAGCAATGCTGCTATGATCATTTGAGTACCAGTTTTTGTGTGGACATATATTTTCAATAATCCATTGGAGTTTAATTGCTGGGTCATATAGTAGCTCTGTGTTGAACTTTCCAAAGAACTGCCAAACTATTTTCCAAAGAAGCCATACCATTTTATGTCAGTGACTTTTTAATTTATCGCTTCCTGATTGTAAAAGTAACCTTTATTATTTATTTAAAAAGTAGTGTAGAACTAAAGGATATTAAAAGTAAAATATCCCAGTAATACTACTCTTCGTAGAAAACCAGTGTTATCATCTTTCTGGACACCTTCCCAGATTTTTTGCAATGTATATACAGACATACACATAGAAATGTGCATTATTTATTTAAACTGAAAATACAGTTGTACACAGCAGATCTGTTTTATGGACATATGTATGTACACATGGAAAAGTCCATTTAATTGATCTCCATGAATACATATTCGGGTTGTTTCCTTCTTGCTGTTCTAAACACAGTTCCATACAAAACTGCAGCGAGTGCCTGGAGGAACTCATTGGTGTGAGGAACTCACTAATCCCTGGGCTCCAGGGGGGCCTGCTTCTGCCCGTCACCAAGGCCCTGCACCCTCCAGAGCACCTCCCATCCTTGGAGGGCCTGCAGGGATGATACTGAGAACACCATGCAGTGCTGAGGGCACGTTCTCTCCTCCCCGCTTGTTTCAGACGCCGAGTCCACTCACTGCCGGTCCGCCTGGCTGCCCCCCTTGCCACCCTAGTAGCGTTTCCCCCTGGACTGAGCTTTCAACATTTGACTCTCCTTTGGAGAAACAGAAAGCTCCCACTACAACTGTCTGTTTTTTGTTTTTTTTTTTTTTGGCAAGAATTAGCACATGTACAGATATACAGCCACTCAAACACACAACGACCCACATACACCCCAGAATTGTGGTTTAAAAAAATTCTCTACCTACTTAATACTGTACATCTTTGCATAACTGTCTTCCTTCCAGGGGATAGGGATTTCTGGGTAGAAGGGAATAATCCTTTACCACTTTAATAAATATTACTAAATTACCCAACAGAGGGACTTCAGTGTGTACTCCTCCAGCCGTGCTTGTGGGGTCTCTATCCACCAGTGTGCAGGGATGTTTTTAACAATGAGTCACACTACAGAAGTGGATTTGTGTTTTCTGATAGTTTTCTGATGCAAGGGAAAAAAAGAAGAGATCTACGATTATTTTTATTAAATCACTACCCTGAAACAGCTACTCTTAATGTCATAATGTTTTACTGGATTTCTTTCCAATTTTTTTTCTAGACGCACACACTTAAAAAAAATAGAGTAATGTGTGAGAGGTCAGAGTGTATAGCTGAAAGATCAAAGGTTAGGAGCAGAGCAGACCTGGGTGTGCCTTGGGTGAGTCACTTTATTTTTCTAAGCCAGTTTTCTCATCCACAAAATGGGCATAAGGCCACCTATAGTATCGTTAAGTGGATTAGTGATGATTTATGAAAGTATTTTCAGATAGTCACTGGCAAATAGTAAGTAGTCAATTGTTTGCTGTTATTATTTCATACATGGAGTAACCTACCTCAAGGCTAAAGTATTTGTGTTATAAGATGGAACTCTAACTGTGGAAAATTTGCTTCCAGTATATAATCTCAAAAGAACTCTTCTGTTCCCCGCTCCCCCCACCACCACAGATTGCTTTTAACTTTGACAGAGGAAGAATTTGCAAGGGCGCCATATACCATAGAAAATGGCAGCCACAGAAGAGCCATCCTCATGGAACTGGAGCGTGTCAAAGCACTAGGCGTGAAGCCCCCCCAAAATCTCTGGGAGTATAAGGTGAACTCTTTAAGTTTTTAATTGAAAAAAAGTATAGAAAACAATCTAGCAATCATCTGTACGCCTACTACCTAAGCAAACATCACAGCCACGATCGAAGCCCCCGTCTCCCTACCCTGTCTGGAGGTCCACGCTCCTGCAGCCGGGCTGCGCATCCTTCCCGGGCCTGTTTTCCTACTTTAATTGTGCATACGTATCCGCAGGCACTGGGAGCATTGTTCTATACGTTTTTAACCTTGACGTAAGAGGCATGAACTGAGCCTGTCCTTCATCAAGCGGCCTTTGACTCTGCGGCACCAGTCCGCTCTGTCTCTCGTGTGCAGTGTTCACACTGCACAGGGACGTGGCAGTTCATGCCTTTTCTTGTTGATGAACACGGAGGTTGTTTCCATTTTTGCCGTTAGCAATCGTGCTGCTGTAGACATTTTTTTTTTTTTTTTTGGAAGCGCCTACGCTCACATACAAGAGTTCCTTGAATAGGGTTACGAGTCCTACATAATGCACATCTTCGACTTGACGAGATTTTGGTAAATTGCTCAACATGACCGCACCTGTTGGTTCCCCTTCACAGAGAGGAATCGGCAAATACCGTACTGTAAAACAAATGCTCTATTTTTTATTTGTTATACAATATCTGGAATATTCCAGCTTCTACCTAAAAAAGACATGGAGGAAAATAAATAAATATAAATAACCAGTAAGTTTATGGGGGAGGGGAATGCTCACTCAAAATTCAAGTAGTGCAAATTAAAACAATGAAATGGGCTTTTTTTTTTTTCACCTATAATATTGTCAAGGAGGAAAACGTTTAAAATATGAGGAAAGAGGCACCCCTGCATTGGTAGAGTCTCTTTGGAGAGCAATTTGTCAATAACTATAAAACCTTAAACCCCACGTACTCTTCGCTGTGAGCATGGCGCCGTGATCCAGAGCAGGGCCTGGGGGCCCGACTGCCGGGGCTCCTCCCGGACACCCTGGCTGTGGGAACGGCAGCAGGTGCCCAGGCCTCGCGGTGCCCCATTTCCTCCCCAGTGAGGGACCGCGTGGAGTTACAGTGGGAACTGGATGTTTGGGCCACAGACAGCCTTCGAACGAGGTGTTCCCCACAGCATCGTTGGCAAGAGCAGCACATGGAAAACAACCTAAGTGCTCATTATTAGGAACAGGTGTAATAAATACGGCACATCCACATGGGTAAGCCTTTTATAAGGAGGCGATTCTGGGGGTGCTGACGAGGAAGGATGCCCACGTTGCGCTGCTAACTGAAGATGAAGCATATCGGAAAATACATTCATATGTACATACGTATGTATGTGTTTGCAGATACATAGAAAATTTTTAGAAGGACGCCAACTTAACATTATGTTTTCATCTGGGGATTGAGAGTTGGATGGGAGGGAGAATTGTATATGACTTAACACGTTTCTGTACCATTGGGAAAAAAATATGTTTACTATGTACTTGTATTACTTTAAAACTAAAGAAACACTGGTCTCAAAAAATTTGAAGAATGGGCATGGAGTTCCTAAGTAGAAAGTAGGTTGTGTTTCTTACTGTTTTTTAATTTTAAAAATCCCTACTTATATATATATATTATATATATATATATATAAAACATATATATATTATTAGTTTTGTTAATACAGTCAAACTCTTTTCATAGCCAATATTAATCCTGTGGTGGGTTTTAATATCTAGGGGAACATTTTGGGGTCACGCATCCAAACAATGACCCTCTATTTATAATACGTAATAATATCTTAGTATTAACTGGAGCGAGTGAGGGAGGGGGAATGTAATTCTGGTCCGGGTATAAAAACAAGCCGAATCTTAGCCTGGTCCTGAGATCTGTTACCAGCCCCTCTCAAGGGTGGCCGTTTGACGGTTAAGAGTCCCTCTCCAGCCCCAGTGCAGTGCGGGGCCTCCTGAATGCCACTGTTCTCAGCAGACACGAGGCAGACAGCTCCCCACTACAGTGCTATGGTCATAATCACCTCCCCGGGTGGTTGGTTTTTCCTCCTTATCTGATAAGAAGTAGCCAAGAGTTGGAATATTTTGATCCAGCTGACTCCAGACCTACAAATATGTAACCTGGTCATCTCCCTTTCTCATGGTTAGTACTAACCAACCATGATGTGGCTGGGTGCAGTCAGACTTTTTTTTTGGACCTTCGTTCCTTTAGAATGTCATACTCAGTGGAAGCAGTATCACCACAAGGCCATTGGTTCTTGAGGGGTTGAAAAAGTCTTAGCTAGTATAAAGATTTGTGGCCCTCCAAGAGACCACAGTATGTAAACAGACACACAGCATTATGTGTGGTATTACTATTTCATTGGGACGGAGAGGAATTATGAAAAAAATGTTTTTAAAAGGCTCCTTAAGGAGTGATAATGAAAACAATTAGTAGACACTACTTTAGAATAGCTGTTCCCATATATGTCTGTCTCACCTAAGTTAGGACACAGATATTTTTAGAACTTGGATTTAAAAAAAAAAAAAAAACTATTAGTTTCAAAAATTTCAAACATATACAAAAGCAGGAAAAAATCTGCCATCTACCCATACCAGAGACGGCAACTTTAGGGCCATGTTTATTTCAACAATACGGCCATCTATTCCCTCCCTGATTATTTTGAAAATTTGAGATACCTCATTTTTCATAGTAAATATCTCAGCGTGAATCTTTAAAAAGTAAAGAGTTTTTTGAAAAAACAAAACACCTCCCATATTAATAGTAATTCTCTGATATTATCAAATGATTTGTCACTATTGAAAAATCCCCCATCTCTCTTTTTTTTTTTTAGTTGATCTGTTCTAACCAGCATCCAAACAGGGTCCCCATTTGGTTGCCATGTCTCTTAGGTGTCCTTTTTATTTTAATTTGTATTTTACTTTACTTTGTTTTATTAGCCTAAGTCTCTTTTCATCTATCAATTCTCCCTCCCTCTTTCTGTTACCCTGCATTTACGGAAGAGACCAGACCGTTTTTTTCCCTGTGGTTGGTTTACCCACATCTTGAATTTTGCTGATTCTCTGTGGTGTGGCCCAGCAGGTCCCTTTGTCCCCTGCATATCCTGTAATCTAGTAGTTAGATCTAGAAACTTGCTTTGGTTTCAGGGCAGTGTGTTGGCAAGATTACCTCCCGGGTGTTTCCTTTCATGCAGAGGCTCGTGATGTTACACTTGTCTTCTGAAAGTCACAGCTGCTATGATCACTGATTATATGGATCCCTTAATTCACCAGGGGTTGCAAAATGACGATGTTGTAATTCTCTCATTTCTTCCTCATCCGTTAGCTGAACTACATCTAAAAAAAAAAAAAAAGAAAGAAAAGGAAAGAAAATTTACCTCAACAGCCACTTTGATTACCCTAAATACAGTTTATACCAGAAAGGCAGGTTAAGTGCCTTTATTTACCAGATTCAGAATAATGATTTGGCTCCCTGTTATCCTCCAAAGGTGACCAGTTTCTTTAGGATCATTATTAATTGAGGATTTTCACATTTGTGTTGTGTTTGAATACATTTCAGTAATTAATTTATGCTCAAACTGTCCCATCTTTTTTGAGGAGACGCCTCATTTTCTAAGTCCATTTTTTAAATTTAACTTTTGAATTGTGTTATCACCTACTTGCTAGTGAATCCTTTTGACATGACCTCATTAGTCTTTGATACGTTGCTTTCTCCCATGACAAGGTGTTCAAGTTACTCCTGTACCTTTCCTGCCCCAGACCTGGAATCACTCATCTCACAAGTCTGACCTTTTTAAAAAAACCTTTCACTATAGAAAACTTCAGGTGTATACAGAAAGAGAGGGAAGAGTGTACTCACACCCAGCGTCAATGAGCATCAATTCCTGGGCATTCTCATTTCATCCGTACCCCTCCCCCCACTCCCCGCCCCCCCCCCCCCCCCCGTCCTGAGATTCTATTAACAGCGCAGCGAAACATTATACTATTTCACTGGTGAAATTTGCCTTTCTCTAAGGACTAACGATATTGAGCATCTTTTCACAAGCTTATTTGCCATCCTTATATTTTCTTTGGTCCAGTGTCCAGCCATCTTTTGCCCATTTCATTCGCTGCTTAGTAGCACCAAGTAAGCCGAATCATCTTACAGTTGCTTTTATATTCAGGAAAAATAGAAATACACATGCATTGCAGCAAACTTTAAAAAGTACGGAAAATGTAAATAAATTGCCCATGATCCCACCCGAGATTCAAAAATGCAATCTTAACATTGCATTTTGCTCTGTTTTCTTCTAGACGATTTTCTATGCATAACTGAAATGGTCCTTTTGTTGATCTATTCATTCCATAAATGTTTATTGACATCTCATGTGACCGACATGCTCCTCTAGGAAAGGGGTATCACCCCTGAACAAGGCCTTGCTTTCCTGGCACTGGACATTGTTGAGATCAGATTGCTACACATCTCTGAATCTTTTTTCACCTAACGTTTTATCATGAACATTATCCAAAATGTCTAATATTCGTTTTTCAATAGTTAAATATCTACTGTAACTTCTTTACTTAGGTCATCAATTTTACTTTTTCTCTATTACATACAATGCGATGCTAAACATTCGTGCATATAGCCCTATGCATTTCAGGTTATTTTTATTGAATGGTCCCCACTAATAGACTGGTTAAATTAAATGTTTTTAAGACCGATAAATTTTGCACAATTGCTTCCCAAGGTTGTGTTTTACTAGTAGTGCCTAGGAGTATGCTTCTCATCCATCTTCCCCTCCCTAGCCTTGGAGAGAGATTGGATCTTTATATCATGGGGCCCCAGGATTGATTACTTAGCCTCTTCTTTTGTTTATTCAAACCACACACAAAAAAGGCTGATGGCAAAGGGCTTGAGGCCGTGGAAGGAGCGTGGGTGGGAACTGGCCACCCTGGTTGTAATGTGGCCTTGCGCCTACCTCACCCTCTGCAGGCTGTGAACCCGGGCAGGTCCCTGTTCCTGCTGTATGCCCTCAAGAGTTCCCCCAGACTCGGCCTGCTGTACCTCTACCTGTTCGACTACACAGACACCTTCCTACCTTTCATCCATACCATCTGCCCTCTGCAAGAAGACAGCTCCGAGGAGGACATCATCGCCAAGCTTCTGGTAGGTCTACAGAGTGCCTTGAATAAATTATTCGACCATTTCTCAATGTGGCTGGAACTGGAGACAGCTGTAACCTGTCATGGAAGAGCAAGCAACACCCAGCTTTTCATTTGAATTTTGCAAGGAGAGCCCCTACGAAAAATAAAGCAGGACCTCCCCTGCTCCCAGAAGCCTGTTTTATCTCCTGTATCGCATAGCAATAAGTGCTGCCCTCTGGGCTTGAAATATTTGGGGGGTGGGGAGGGGGTGGGGCAGCATATTTTTGTTATAAAAGTAGATAGCATAGGTCCAGGTTGCCTGAGGGTTAGATTTATGGGCCTGCCAGCTTGATAATAAGTCTCAATAGGAAGGATGATTACTTGCCTTGTCTGGTAGACAGGGGTAGTATCCATCCTTGTTGGGCTCTGAACAGTAAGCCATCCTCCAGCTCACTGATGGGAGCCGTAATGCCACCTGACCACAGGGCCCTTGGCAGGGACGGTTACCCCACCATCGCCCCCTCCTCCCCCACCCCCCCGCCGTGCCTGTCATTTCTTCGGTTTGACCCATGGATTCCTTCAGAATTGTTGGTGGAGCTCACTGACTCGGGGTGATTTCTGCCTCTAGTTGGTTTTTTGACGAGGGCACATTGTCCTTTCCATTGCTCCTCTCAGAGAAATCTCTCTGATCTGTCGATGTCAAAAAGGCACATGGATATAGGGATTGACATATATGATCCACATTGCACTGACCTGTCCACTCGAACAAGTCCCGACAAGCCCTGCCTGCTCGCCAGGCTGATGTGTTTCTTGGAAGATTCATTATCTTTTCCATTGCGCACAGTCTTGCTGAGCTCCCATTAGCCTTCTGGATGCCTGTGAGTTGTTTAAATACTGCTGTTAATCGCCTGTTACTATCTTTAATTAAAGAATTTTTTTTTTTAATTTTCCCAAAAAACTTATTTTTCAAGGTGTGTTTTTAATTTTCCCATGACCTACTGTCTTTCTACCATAGCTTATATATTGAATTTAGGAAATTGAGCTACTTATGTAGCGATGAAGAAATTAAAAACTGATTAATTTCAGTTCATTTCAGTCTCGTTATTTTTAACTCCTGCTTAGATTTTGCATTTCTGAGCTTCCACAATTAGGGAACAAGAATCTCAATTCTACCTCTTTATTAACATTTATCCAATGTAAGATTAATTATTCAAGGTGAGTCGATGGATGGAAATTTCACTTCACATTGTTGTGTTTTTAATAAATAAATGTAAAACTCACTGGGATAACCACAATATTTGTCCAGAAGTCAATCCTTATAATTTTCCGTGTCCATTTTTATTTATTTTTATTTGTTTGTATGTTATTCTTTAAGGATCTTAGAGAGCCCACATGGAAGCAGTGGAGAGAATTCCTTGTCAAATACTCCTTCCTCCCGTACCAGCTGATTGCTGAATTTGCTTGGGACTGGCTGGAGGTCCATTATTGGACATCACGGTTTCTCATCGTCAATGCCATGTTACTCTCAGTTCTGGAGTTATTCTCCTTTTGGAGGATCTGGTCAAGAAGTGAACTAAAGTAAGTATGTTTATATTGGAGATGGTTGGAGCAACAGGGCCTGGAAGAGGCATCCTCACGCTCCGGTTTAGAAATACCCACTTAAGCAGCAAATAGGAAAAAAATTTTTGTGCTGGGGGGGTGGGGTTTCCCTGGTGCTCATTCTTAAAGTGTTTCCCCACATATCTCATTCTCACATAATAATCTACCACATAATTCTTGGGGTGGACGGTGTACGTGAAGGATTTTAACAATTAAGGAATGAAACAACCAGAAAAAGAGGTGGAAGACAACATTCTGGTAGAGCATAAAGAGATCTGATGAGGAATTGTATGCATGCGTTCCAATCCTCTGCCACCGACTGCAACGGTAGTAACTTTTCTAGATTAATGCATAAATTGGAGAGTTGAGCTAGAAGGTCACTGAGTTAGGACTCATGGTTGCAAGGGACAGAAACCAACCTAAACTGGCTTCCCTTGAAAGGGAAATGCCCAGTTAAGGCTTCCTGCATGGCTGGACCTGGAGACCCAAATACTGTCATCAGGACTGACGCTCCCCTCTGGCAATTCTCTTCTTCGCCTCTTGTTTGGCCTCAGGCAGCTGTCTTCGTGTGGGGGTGCTTGGTCATTCCAGGTGCAGATCTGAGCAGCTGAGCATCCCTTGTGGAAGGAGAGCACTTCTATCCCTGTAGAACTTGTGAAAGTTTCAGGGCTCACGCGCCTTTGCTCTGGCCCCGACTTGGTCACGTACCCACCTGAACCCCATCACACTGTGCAGGGGTACGCAGGGCTCTTTTTGTTCAGATTCAAGGTGTGTACTCATCCCTCCAACAGAGGGCTGGCTTCAACCCCACCAGACCACATGGGGAAGCACAGGGGAAGGAAGTCCCCCAAAGGGAAACTCAGAAGGTGTTTCCAGAAGAAAATGGGATGGCTGCTGGGCAGGCAGAAGTAACACATCACTGTACCAGCAGCATCCTTGCAGCCTGAAACATCCAGCGACTCGATGGCTTCTTGGCCTCATCCATTTGGAGCAGCCTTATACATGGTGCTGAGAACCAAATAAGCATCTTCTTTAACTTCAGTGAACTCATTCATTCATGCACAGTTAATTGAGCCCCGACTCTGCCCTTGGCTCTCTGCTGAGTACTGCAGGTCTTTTGGTAGACAGTCCGTACTCTGAAGGCCAACAGCCTAGAAGAAAAAATAAGTGTGTTAATTATATCCAGATGTGACAGCAACGAAGCAGATGGCGTTGGGGCAGTAATGGGGATGTCTCACCTTGTGTAGGGACTGCCCTGAGGAAGCACCATCGAGGCTTCATCCTGGGAGCCGATGATGGGTTGGTATGTCTCGGGCATGGGGGCAGAAAACAAGGGCTTTGCAGCACAGAGACCTGACTCTGCACTGGGAAATGGCCCAGGGTCTGAGCACTCTGGTGTCATCATTAGGATCGCCATCACGGTTCCAGTTCTCAAACGCTTCTCTTCTTTTTTAGGACTGTGCCTCAGAGGATGTGGAGCCATTTTTGGAAAGTATCAACACAGGGGCTTTTTGTGGCCATGTTTTGGCCCCTCATTCCTCAGTTTGTTTGCAACTGTTTGTTTTACTGGGCCCTGTACTTTAACCCAATTATTAACATTGATCTCGTGGTCAAGGAAGTCCGACGGCTGGAAACCCAAGTGTTGTGACTGGCACTGCCCAGGCTCTGAAGGACTCTTCCAGCCTCCCTGACGGCTGAGCTTTGATGGTTAAATGAAGCGGGGGAGGGAACGGACTTCCTATTTTCTTCCCCTAGTAAACAAGGTGCTGCTTTGTCTGTCAAAGGCTACAACCAGGTCCTCTCTCCTTCTGCCCGTGGCATTGTGGCAGCAGTGACATCCCAGAGCAGGGCAGACATAGAAGCAGCACCTCCCACCTGGCCACCTTGTTCACAGGGACTCGGGAGGCCCAGTCCGTGACAGCTTGCAAGGACCCAGGGTCTTCAAAGGACACGGTAAGGGCGACATCGGAAGGCTGCCCCATCAGAAGTCCCTCCTGCCCTAACCTCTGACGGACAAAGGCTCCCAGGGCAAGCGAGAGCCCTGAGACGGCCCAAAACCAGGCTCGTCGGGGCCTGCCCTACCCTCTATCTAAGTCAAGTTTAGGAAAATGGGAGAAGGTTTTTTGTCATAGGTATAGACAGTTACACACAAAAAATACAGAGGTAAAAGCAAAATCCAGTTGACAATTCTATCTTTGGAAGAGTTGCTAGGTTTTAGAGTTAAACATTAAAGGATTCAGTTTGAGAATAGAATGATGGGTAGATTTGACACTGCTTCCGACTTGTAATCACTGAAAGTTTGGATCTCTCTGGGGGGATCGAGTGGGATGTCAGGCAATAAGTGGAAAGTAATTCACACCAGGCCGAGCCACCTCAGTGCTACTTAAAATTATTTTAATTCGGGGTTTGCTTTGTTTTGTTTTTAAGAATTTGATCTATAAAATACAGGATAGTCTTTCTGTTCAACAAGACATTTTATACATTGACCTCACTGTATAATCTTTATTTTCTTGTTCTGATGTATGAAACAGCAAGTTTAGGGAGGTTTTGAGATCTTACCCCCAGCGTATGTCATTAGTTCGGCTCAAATAAACTCTTACCAAAAAAAAAAAAAAAGTAAGTATAATTACATCGAATGCTGTCATTTTAAATGTAAATGTGACAAACTATGGCCTCTTATTACCTTCTGGTGTGAAAACGGATGAGATAAGCTTGCATCCAAAGTGTTCTTTTGTGACTCTGAACCATTCATTAATCCTTTGTATCTTTAAAGATTTCACTCAAACTTTGCATCTGAAAGTTTGAAGAAATCACTTCAAATAAAAATATTTTTATAAAGATAAAACTATTATATAAACACAATTGTATAGAAAACATGAAGAAAATCTCCATTGCCCGATACAGCCCACTAGTCACGCTTGTCCCCCTGCCAGATGGGAACACTGAGCCAAGGAGCCACCCTAAAGTAACTTCTAAGAAGAGAACGTTTTTCTTCCTCCTGTGTTTGCTCATCAGGGCCCAGGGCTGCCTGACTTGACCTGCTAATCACTCGTGACGTGCCAGGGACATGGACAGCACTATAGGTTTGAGGACACTGCGGTATTTGCATATGCCTGGTCTCTGCCTTGGGGAGTTACTATTTTCATTTCCAGACGAAGAGATAGAAGCTGGGTGGTGTTTGTGGAGCCAGGCCAGAGCTGGACCACAGTTAACCATACTTCCAGGTCCAGTGCCCCCAAACCCACTCCCCATATCCTCCTCCAGAGATGCGTGAAACCCACATCTGCTCTGGTGAGGAGGGCAAAGGAGACTTGGCCTAAGCACGTGGGTTGCGCTGGACTCCCAGGAGGAGGGATGGACACTTCACAGAGCAAGAGCCACAGCTGCCTCTCTCCTCCCTTAGACACTCCTAATCATAGGAAACTTAGGTGCATCAAAAGGGGACGTCTTTAAAATATTCAGACCCTTCGATGTAAGAATCTCATTTCTGCAAATCTAGGTTAAGGAATAATAAAAAGGTGGCCAATGGGAGTGACAAAGATTAATTCACAAGCATTCTCATCACATGAATAATTGATCAAAATAGGAAATATAACCGATATCCAAAAGTAAGCAATCTATAAAATAGTATCTAATACAACGATTTAAAATGGAGTTTCCAAAGAGTTTTTAGACATGAAGAAAAGCTTATGAAAATCATAAAATATAGTCTCAACTACATTTTTAAAAATTACAGAAAAGACAGCATACTTAAGATGCTAAAGGCAGTTCTTCTTGATTGTTATCCTGGATTGTGGGAATTAAGGGTATGTTTTTTCCTCTTTCATAATTCTCTAATATGCCTTTTTTTAAAGTAGTGAATACGTAATACTTTTGTAATCAGGAAATAAAGCTTAACCATTACAGGTGGAGTGGGTGGGATAGGAAAGAATATTCTTTCTCGAGCTAACTACTTCCAGCCTTGAACTTCACAAGGGTGGCCATCTGTATATTGCCTCAACCTAGAACCTAGGAAAGGCCAGGTGTGTAGCCGATGTTTGTTCGTATCTGACTGCCATCGGGAGCAGGTCAGAAGATGAAGTTCAGCCTTTTCATAAAGGTCGTACTTCAAAAATGGTACCAAACCCAATATAGTCATAAAGAGTTGTGGTTTTATAAAACAGGTGTGAGATTTTGACCTTATCCAAACTGGAAATCAAACAGGCTCCAACCCCAAGTTGAGAGAAAGCAGACACAGGTTGCAGCTTTAACATGCGGCCTCAGTTCCCCCTTGAAAAGAATTGGATGTGGCTGTTAATTAGTGGAAAGGAGTTTTATTTCCTTGTGCAAAAGGAAATGTCAAGTCAAGCGAGTCAGTCGCACTTGAGCGAGTCTTGCCCACATAAGAAACGGGGGTAGAAGAGGTACCTTAAACTGTATTTAGTTTGGGCTAAGCAGTATGCGATCTCCTGGTCACACTTGCACAAGAGTTCTTGACATCTGTCCTCTGCCGGTCCTGGAAGAAATGGGGAAACTGAGGTTAGAGCAGGGATTTGCAGAGGCTGGAGTATAAACACGATGGGAAGCCGGGAATGCTGTTGGCAGAAAGAGCTTAAGTTGCACGTGGGATGTTGACAGTTTACCACGTGATCTCCATTGTCGTGGCAACTCCAGGAGGGAGGAGGGGTTGTCAACCCGGTTTTGCAGACAAGGGGAGTGAAGTTACCAGGCAAGCGTTTTCAGATGCAGAGTCCAAAGTCCACACTACCGTTTGCCTTCTCTTTTGTATCAAGATTACACTGTTTTGTTTGAGGATCCATTTTGATGAGCAGTGGTTGCCAGGGAACCATCCAGGCCTGCTCTCTTACTTCCTAGCTATGTGATCCTGCCTAAATGAGCCAAGTTGTCATTTAAAATGGGGCGTTATCCACTTTGCCAGGTTCTCAAGAAGCCTGGGCAACAAAGCCTATGTAAAGTGCCCAGGAGAGACTTGGCCCTGGACATGCACGCACTCAATGTTGGCCCCGCCCATGTTTCTCTGCCTGCCTTCTCCAAGTTTCTTTCTGATGCTCCTTCAAGTAAAGCAGCTCGTTTTAGATAACAATTGTGTATTCCATTTCTCCTCTCCATCCTGGACCTGCCTTATACAGAGATGTAAAAGTTGCTACCCAAAATAAGTCTCCCTCTGCGCTGGGAATTCCACTACTAGAGATTCATTACTTTGGGTTGGAAATACTTTGTGATCTTCAAACCGTATCTCATTCATGTAGAAGGTACAATGCCTCAGACTGCTATGGATATGTCACCTAACCATGTCACCCACTGCATTTTAGTGCGGGCTTTTAATTATTCACATATATTGAGGAGTGGGTGGGGGGAACCACCTACTCTTAAATCCTCCCAAATCCCTTCCAGAGACACAGGGAAGCATGAGCTTTGGCATTAGCCAGCTCGGTCATGGATGTAGTAGCCATGAGCCTTTAGACACATCGCTTCATCCTTCGCGGGCTGTTCCTCAGGTGCTACATGAGGATACTAACAGCACCTACTTCTAAGGGCTGCTGGGGGAATGGGTAGACCAAGTTGTTAGAATCCAGGGCCTACAGGAGGCACTCGGAAAGCTGGGGCTGCCCTCAAGTTGGCTAATCTTCAAAGGTCCCCTCTCCAAATGCACAAGGGTCTTGGGGACTCTAGCGAAGGGAAGCATGAGAGTCAGGGAATTCATCAGCTTCTTTCCTGGAGCAGCACCAGGAGGCCACGTAGTGACGGGTGAAGGTGGCAAGCGAGAGGCAGGGGGCCCAGCACTCCGGCTATTGATTTTCCAGGCCCCATACCAGCTGACTCGATTAAATGTGTCTGTCTTCATGACTGCACACAGGGTTATCCAGACTCCGTTAGGCTTGTGACAGCTTCAAGGTTATCGCTTGAAATCCCCTCGTTTTTAATAGTAAATCAATGATTAAATAAATTATTATATTAAATGGCATTCAATTTCATTAAATAAAGTATCACCGCCATAAATGGAAAACCAAAACTTTATCTCATAAATGTAAGAAATATTAAAAAGAAAAAAAAAATAAGGAAATAAACAAGAGCCAGTGAGGGTAAAGTTCTAATAGCAAAGTCCGGTTAGAATGCTGTTGCCTGCCTGAAGGCTCTATGTCCCCAAACTAGAGTGTCTTGGTTAAAAAAAAAGAAAAAAGAAAAAAGAGGGTGGAGATTAGCAAGCATACGAGAGGTCTAACCTCTGCAGTAGTCAGACCATAACACGATTGGCACTTCCTCTTTGCCTCATTGGAAAAATTAACAGAGACTGAAAGGAAAATTCTCACTTAGGTTCATTTATTAAGCTCCCCACATTCTGGGAAACTACTGGGAAGAAGGGCAAAACACAAACACCCCCAACTTCAAAAGCCTGTGTTGAAACACTCTGCAAACTGCCTTGGATATAATTCATTAAGTGGATAAAAAAAAAGTTGAAGATGATGGGAGCTAGGGTTTATAGTACAGTTACGCTGAGCCGGGCACGGGGCAAAGTGTTCTGTCACCGCAACCTTACAGAACAGAACAGAAAACCCTAGTCTCCTCGCCCCAACTAGGGCCCCACCCCTTCCCTGCCCAATGCCTGGCATCATGGCTTGTCCACAGGAAGGGATGTCAACTCAGGATGTGCCCACCCTTACGATTCATTACCAGAGGATTGTTTTGCGGAGTTGTGATAATATGGGAAACAGCTTAGACTTAAGAGAAAAATAAGGGGTACAATACGATACTGCTATGGACTAGAAATATAGATGCGAAAGAAAAGGACAGGAAAAATACCAGAAGGTTTATTAAGCAGTTGTCTATATAGTGTCTATGGGAGTTTTATTTCCCATAAAACTTTGACATTTTGTAATTTCAGACTTTTCTGCTTTAGCCATGTGATGTTTCATCATAGAAAAAGAATCTCAACAAAATTCAAAGAATAGCTACTTCGAGGTTTAATTTATTATATTTGCTCTATCTCAAATATTTATGCCACTCAGTGGCAATGCCATAAGAAGGTGGCTCAGGGGGCTTAAGTGGCTTTCCTGCGCTCTAATCCTTACCAGATCCCCCTTCACCCCCTTCCCTACCTACAAATAAACACAATTTACCTTTTTTAAATTGCCCTTGCCATTTAAATGTCCCTTTAGGACAGTTCTCTAGCCCTCCTCTCAGATTGCCCCTCTCCCCCTCCCCCCCCGTCCCCCACCGCTACATACAAATCCTAGAGTTATCTCAAATACACCACGTGACCCATCAAACTCACAAAGATTTATGAACAGCCATGGCCTCTGTGGTCCTGTTCACTGGTTCATGGGGAAGTGGTCAAAACAAAATATGTTCATGACACAGACCAGTCGTTCTCAAATATAGGAGTTGTGTCCCCCAAGGGGCACTTGGCAATGTCTGGAGACATTTTTGGTTGTCACATATGAGGGCGAGGGGGTGGTGCTCTTGGCCATCTGGTTGGTAGAGGCCAAAGATGCTGCTAAACATCCTACCGTGCACAAGACGGCCCCACAACAGAGAATTATTCAGCCCCAAATGTCGACAGTGTCAAGATTAAAAAATTCTGACATAGGTTTCTATTTAGCTTTAAAAGAATAAGGTTGACCCACATGTTCCAATGTTAAGTGATAGAAATTATAAAATATATGTAGTGTGATCTGATGATTATTATTGTATGTCTATATATATACACACACAGGAATCTGGAGGAAGAGAAGCCAAACTTAATAGAAACTAGTTAACTCTAATAGATGTAGTATAACTTCCTACATTACAATATTTCTGTAATGTTTTCTCATGACAAACACGAATCAGGTTTGCATCAGAAAAAGCATGTGGTGGGTGGGTGGGTGGATGGATAGATGGAGAGAGAGATAGAGAGAGAGATAGATGGATAGATAGATGGATGGATGGATGGATGGATGGATGGATGGATGGATGGATAGATAGATAGATAGATAGATAGATAGATAGATAGATAGATAAAAACAATCTGTAAAAAAAACGGTAATAGAACTAGCCAGTGTGCCGGAGGCAGCTGGCTAAAGTCAATTAGTACCTGAACGAGGTACTAATTGTACCTCGTTCAATTGAAGCCTCAGAAAAAAAGAAGACAGGAAAGCGCTTTGAAGCCTCAGAAAAAAAGAAGAAGACAGGAAAGCGCTTTGGGAGGGCATATAGTCAATGCTGCAGCCTTGAGTTTATTTAGCGCAGCCTTTATATAAGTTTTTGGATACAATAGCAAAGCACAGAGTACAATGGCAAAGCACAATGTGCATTACCATAGGAATGCTGACATTTACATAAGTTCCTATATATCCTTCCCTCAGGGCACAAACATCCTTTTCTGGGGTGTAAAACATTCCACTATCTTAAAAGGGTTTCTTTAGGAGGCAAACCTCCCCTCCAGGGTCAGTAACGTTTTAACTCCGCACCCTGCTTCCTAGAACCATTGTTTAAGCAGTCTCAGCAGCTGCTTCATGGCTATCAGCTACGTGACTTCTTCAGTGTCTCTGAATGGCTCCCGACACCAGCGCAGAGAGGGAGCCCTTCTGCCTGTAAACTTTCCTTGGGCAGCTGCACAATGGAGACAGAGCCGCCCTTGGAACAATGTGACCCAGGGGGGTAGGGACTCCAGAGGAAGGAGCCGCTGAAGCTCCAGGGTGGCACTGTTCCCACAGAGCTGGCTAGAAGCCAGCTGTCTAAGGACCAGTGACTGGGACGAACACCCCAGCCAGGTCCTCTTCCCTCCCTCATCCATCAGCAAGTCTTGCAGCTCTACCTTCCAGCCAAATACGTCCGGAGGCCAGGCCCCTCTCACCTCCACTGGCGCCACTTGCCCTAACCGTGGCTCACCAAATCACTGCAAAGCCTTATAACCAACCAGTGCCTGGCTTCCACGCTTGCTCCCTCCAGGACATGGTCAGAGTGGTCCAGTTAAAATGCAAATCACGTAGTTTCCCTCCTCTGCTCAAAACCCTCCCAGGCTCCCGGCCTCTCTCAGAGGAAAGCCTCCAATGCCCCATGGATTCTGGCCCCCACCGCTCTGATATCATCGCCTGTCTCTCTCACCCCAGGTGACTCTGCTCCAGCCTCGCTGTCCTTCTTGTGCTCCTCAGACCACCCCGACTTTATTCCCAGCACCTCTTCATGTGGCTCCGCTCCTTCTCCAGGACTCTCCTTCAATAGCATCTTATCAGTGAGAGCTTCCCTGGCCATTCTATCGAAAAGAACATCCCTCATCCGTCACCCCTGCTAAGGAAAAATTCCCATCACAAAGTTTAGCATTTTAACCATTTGAAAGTGGCATTTAGTATATCCACAGTGTCGTGCGACCGATCACCTCTATTTAGCTCCAAAACATTTCTATCACCCCTAAAGGAGTCACCCCCTTTACCCCTCTCCTGAGTCCCTGGCAACCCACTAATCTTTCTGTCTCCACAGATTTGCTCATCCTGGATATTTCACATACTTGGAATCATACCATATGTGACCTTGTGTGTCTGGCTTCTTTCACTTAGCATCACGTTTTCCAAGTTCATCCTCGCTGTAGCAGGTACAGTATTTCACCTGCTCTGGTTTCCAACAGCTCTTACAGAAGCACTTGGCACAGACACGACTTCCCGCCCTCCACCTTTTAGACCACAGAGCCTGGGTTTTCCCTCTTGCCTAAAACCTAGCACGGAGCCTGGCACAGAGTACGTTCTCAAGCATATTTGTTGGAAGAATACAGAAATGCCATACATTGTTTCCGATTCTCACACAAATGCAGCGTCTAAGTTTTATTGTTCCCGTTTGACAGATGTGTAAAGTGAGGCTCAGGGGATTCAGTAACTTGTCCAAAGCCACAGAGCTGGGATGGGGTGGACCATGATTCCAGCCTAAGTCCTCTTGTACTTCCCTTGTGTTCCCACCCTCCTTCCTGAGCAAGACAGAGTCTTTCAAAAGCAAGACTTGGTCTCACTGCTCCAAGGCCTCAGGAACCAATGGCATCATGTTATTCAAGAATAATAAAAACTCAAAAGGAAAAATAGCTCCTCCAAGGGTTAAGTTTAAAATAAAGGCCTGCCAGTAAATATTATTATAGGCTTAAAATTCTTTTTAATATATTTAAGTCAGGCCCATAAATGGAAAATGGGCCACACCTGTAATTAAGTAAACAACTATGTTCAGAATCCCTCCAAACAGAATAGGAGAATATTTTTAGCCAAAACGCATAATAGATATTTTGGTTCTTAGTTTAGTCAGGGAGGGCAGTTCTGTAAACAGGCACAGACTCCACCAGAAGACACACCAATAAATATTTTACAAACACCATTTTCACCTGGTCAGGGGCAAGGAGAACATGCGAGCTGAAAGTAGAAAGGGAAGATCTTCAGCATTTTTCCAGGTCAAGGCCCATTTCGCCACCTCCGCACCCACACGGACAGAGGGCAGTTTGGGGACACGGAGTGTGCCCCAGGAGTGGGCGCACTGACGTCGCGTTAGGCAAGTCACTTCTTTCCCTGGGTTTCCGTTTCCCCAACTCTAAATAAGAGGACTGGACAAGATGACGTCTAGGGCACTTTCAGTCCTAAATATTGATCTTATGTCTCCATATTAATTCGGCTTTACTTTTATACCAGCTCCTAAGTTACGCTAAGGAGATAATGGCTGAGGATCTGTACATCTCTAAGAAGATCCTTCTAGTAACCCTTATGATTCACGCCTTCCCTCCAGAACAGACCAAGTTGCAGAAGCTGTGGTTTTAGTGGACAGTCACACCAGAACCTCATTTTTCTCTAGTGGGAGGTAGTGGGAACAGAGAGAGGTTCGGATTGGATGAAGGATGGAGGAGAGGGAATGGGAGAGAGTAAGAATCCCTGTCCAATCTGTTTATGACATTATAAACCCTTTTTAAAAATTGTTTTGCCACACTCATCTTCAAGGTAAGGAAACTGACCTTGAAGGTCATCCGCTAAGGTCAAGTGATTTTCAGCAAAGGTACCATAACTACTTAGTGGGGAAAGAAGAGTCTTTTCAACAAATAGTACTGGGACAACTGGATATCCACATGCAAAATACTGAAGTTGGACCCCTACCTCACACCATATACAAAAATTAAGTCAAAGTGGATCAATGACCTAAACATAAGAATTCAAATGATACAACTTATAAGGAAACAGGGGTAAACCTTCATGACCTTGGATCTAGCAATGGATTCTGAGATAGGACACCAAAGATGATTGACAAAAGATGAAACAGATAAACTGGCTTTATCCGAATTAAAACTTTCGTATGTCAAAAACATTATCGAGAAAATGAAAAGGTAATCTACGGAACGGGAGAAGATATTTGTAAATTACATATCTGATAAGGGTATAATACATAGAATATATGAAGAACTCTTACACTCAATTAAAAATGAGCAAAAGACTTGAATACACACTTCTCCAAAGATATGAAAATGGCCAACGAGCATGTGAAAAGATGCTCAACATCGCTATGGAAAGGCAAATCAAAACCACAACTAGATACACTAATCACCCCCGCTAATAGATACCATCCATCAGAAAATAATCTGTCCATCCATCATCCATCCATCTTTTTTTTTATTATTATTTTTTTGATGCAAAGTAAATTGCAGAGATTGGTTCGCTTCACCCTTAAACACATCAGGCCGTGCATTCCTTTTCCTTTTAACTTTTAATTCACGAGGAATTCACGAAGCCATTCTCTTTGTAAAACATGGAAACGTGACAGAGAACATCACTCCTCTCAACGTGATCCTGTCCCTAGAGATGATGACGGCCATCCTCAGTTTAGAGCGTATTTTTACATAACTTTTTCTCAGCTTTGTATACACATGCATGTAGTCACGGAAGGTGTTTTGGTGCTATTTGCAAGTTTCTTTCTCTCTTTTTTAACACAAACGGTGTATCATTGCATGTGTCTTTCGACGGTTTGCTCTTTCACGCACCATCTTTCCACGTCGGCACGTGGTTCTACCTTATGCTTTCTCCAGGCTGCAGGGTCTTCCACGGTGAGGATACATCATGGACTTACACACCCAGGCCCCGTTTAATAGACATTTAAGTTGTTTATATCTGGTGTCATTCTTATCTTTTTCAGTTCTTTGTCCAGACAGCCAAGAAATAGGTTTCTTTGTTTATATTTTTAAGTGCTCGGTATTAAAGGTCACTTATATTAGATAAATCCAAAGAGAGGTGTATGGAGAGTTGGAAGCAGTGATAAGTGATTATGACCAGGATGCCCCAGAGTCCCTCGGGAAGGTTCATGCAGGTGTTGCTGAGGACTCACCGCATATGATGTGCTGATTGACGCACTTCCAGAAGTAGGGCTCCACCTTGGTCCTGCAGCCAGCCTCCTCATTCGCATGCTGGTAGCAGCAGTCGTGATGATGACAGCACCTGTGGGTGGCAGACGGGCAGGGCGGCAGGTGAGTGAAGGCGGGGCTACTCTCCCAGACATCGTCCTACGACACGACTATGAGTGACTGAGGACCCACAAGGGAACAGCATCTTCTAGTCCAAACTTTGTCCCTAAGAATCCCTATCCTGGGAAAAACATTCTGCTGAGCCCGGTGTGTCCTGCATTGGTTCCGCCCCATGGGGATGCTCAAGCCTGGCCCCTGCCTGCCTCGCTTTGAGTCTCTGAGCTCCCGCCATACCCACCTCCCGTTGCTGGAGTGAGCCTGCCTCCTGTCTTTGCCCACGTCCTGCCCTCTGCCTGGGACCACAATTTCATGCGCACTCTTCCGTTTAGGTCTCAGCCTAAGTACTGGGCCCCACCCCCAGGATGTCATCAGGCCCCCCCATCACCCCAGGCTATAAGGGTCTCTTAGCTACACCCTCTCAGAAAACCAGGTTCCTTCCTTTCATAGCAGGTTTATAACAAGATCCTCATTAGTAAGATTGATTAATATCTGACCTTCTCAGTGAACAGAGCTCTGTGAAGGTGGGGCCATTTCTGTCCTGTACCCCACAGTATCACTAGCATCCAGTCCAGGGCCTGACACATAATAGAACCACAGTGTCGCTAATATCCAGTCCTGACACATAATAATGATATTATTATTATTGTAATTATTATTATCATTATTATTTACTGTTGAAAACTTCCCTGAGGAATACCCACAGATGTCCCTAAACCTACTCATCACTCATTCATTCACTAGTATTGTGTCCATCTAGCCGTCAGCCCTACTCCGCTGGGTCTGGCAGGGAGAGGTGAGCCAGATTCTGCTCTGCCCTCCAGGAGTTCTCAGTCTGGTGGCGGAGGCAGACAAGCCACCAGACGCCCCATGCATAGTGACAAATGCTGAGATATAGAGTAAGGAGAGGGAATCTGGAAGCCAGAGGAGGTGTCATACCCAGCTGGGCTTCGGGGAAGGCTTCCTAGAAGAGGTGATACCTGGACTGCATCTGGAAAAATGTACAGGAACCAGACGACCAGAGTGGGAAAGCATGGCTAACAACAGGAGCCTTGATGGCACAGGCCTAAGCAAGGACCTGTTAGTGACAATCGCATCCGAGCTAGGGAAGAGACAAATTTTCTTCTAACCTACTAGCTGTGTGGAAATGGATGAGTGGCTGTGCTTCTTTGAGCCTCAGGACCCCTCATCCATAAAATGGGGATAGCCATCATCCTGTGTCCAACGAAGGCCACGAGGGTAAATGAGAGAAAGTCATAGAAAGATCTAAGCCCACAGTCTTACATGGAACAGGCACTTCTCACACGGCAGCAGAGTGCAGGGATTAGGGGCATGACTCCACCCAGACTACCTAGGTTCGAATCCCAGCCCCTCCTACCCTTACTCTCTATGTGGCCCCAGACAAGTTACTCGATCTTTCTGTGCCCCAGTTTCCTCATATCTGAAATAGAACTGTTGTGAGGACTCAAAGAGGTTCTCAGGATAGTTCCTGGTGCATTATGTCTGATCGACTTTATGTTATTTTATTCAGCTAAAGTAATCATTCCATGACTAGGTTTGGGAGGGCGGCTGGCACCAAGGTGTCCTCACTAGGAGGCCTTCTGCCTACAAGGCAATAGTACCATGTGCAATTTCCTCATAGGCCTTGACTAACCTAGGGGATGGGAGACCTTCTAACCTAGGCCAAAGGTGCACTCACCAGTCAATGGCATCCAGGGGTTGGCCATGGCCACCCAGGCCACAATAGCAGCCGTAGCTAACATAGGCCAAGGGGCTGCGGGGGCCAACACAGTCTATGGCCTCTGCCAGTTCTATGAGCCCACGCCGGTGCACATGTGACTTCAAGGAGACTGAGGGAAAACAAAGGTGAGAGACTGAAGGTCAGGTCTGCCCTGAGGAAGGTCACTGGCCCGAGAAGGACCTGGATGACTGCCTGGGTTTGAATCCAGTTCTTCCTCCTTCCTATCTGTGTGCCCTTAGGAAACTTATTCAGGCTCTCTGTGCCTCGGTTCCCTCATCTGTAAAACAGGGGGATCAGGGGACCTCACCCCATACAATGAAATGAGATCACACGCATAACAAGCTCTGACTATTATCACCAATATCCTCAAGGTAGCCATGAAAGAAAAAAAACAGGACACAGAGCCATGTCGTCTGAAGGATCACATCACCGGGCCTTTACACGGGCTTGCTCCTCCTCCTGGAATGCCCAGATTCCCGATCCCCTGCCCTCGTCAGCTCCAGATGCAGTCGGACGGCAAGCTGTGCAGCAAACGCCTACCCAGTCGCCTGTGATAAGCACTGGACATGGGAGAGGAGCTAAACAGGGTCCCTGCCACCAAGGAGGGCTCCTCTGTGGGGGTTTCCCTGTCCTTAGATCTCCCCTGCGCCACCGCCACTCCCCTCGAGACTCTGGCTCAGGGACCTTTACATCTCCTCTTACTTTCGCTGCTGAGGCACAGCTGCCTCCCACACAGGGAGCCGCTGTGGCCGGAGCCCAGCCATGGCTCTGACACACAGCAGTGCACAGTAGATACCATTGGAACCGCTGCATTTCACAGGTGAGGAGGACGAGGGAAGGATGGGCAGGAAGGATGACGTCCACAGTCACATGGCCAACAAGAACCTGCCTGACTGGGAGCTCCGACCCAGGCTTCTGACTCCCGGTCCAGAGCTCATTCCTATTCACAGGGGAAGGAGGCCTGCCAGGGAGGGTAATAGCGCTGAGAGGCATCAAGAAGGGGGGCCCACTGCTCAGGGCCGAAGGCCCCAAACCCGCTGAGACATGGATTGGACATCAGAGAATCCCAGGGCGACCCCTCCTTCTTGTTAGGGCAATGAGTCTACTCTCTGGCCTTTGGTCAAAAAACAACAGTCAGAGAAACAGCAGGAGAGGCAATCTCTTGAACCTCACCTTGTACCTAACATGCACTGCGCTCCGCAATGTATAGGCATCACCTGCTATCAATGGCGTAGCCTCCTCGTCTTGTGGGCAGCTGGTATCCCATTTACAGACGGGGAGGCTGAGACTGGAGAGGCGAAAGGACCTGTTCCGGGTCGCAGGGCTGGTGAGCTGCGGAACAGAAGCTCACGCTCACGCCTGGTCATGCCCGATTTCTGGAAGTCCGCTCTCCACTAGCCTGGGACTGTGGATCCAGGGGACTCATCACTGCATTTGGTCATCATGTCTCTGGCATGTCTTTTCATCCAGAACAAGTTTTTAACACACTAACTGTTTTGGAAGAATCCAGGCCAAAATTCGATTCAATTTTGTTTTTTTTTTTCTCAGTGGAAAAACTAGCATATTCATGCGAGGGAATAGAGATGAATTCGAGAGAAACAAACAAACAATGAATGTAGCATGAAAAGCTTCCCCTTCCTTTCTGGGTGACCGGTCCTCACTCTCCCAGGACTTGGCGAGTGCTACTCCCAGCTGCCCACACCTCTGCCCGAAATCTCCCGTGGCTTCCACCACCCTCCAGGTAAAGCTCAGGGGCCTCACTGTGGCCCAGAGGCCGTGCCGGAGCCAGCCCCCTCCCTCCTCTCCAGTGTCCTCTCCCCATGCCCCCTACATGGACCCTGCTCATGATCTTCTGTGTCTCCAGTTAAATTTCCCATCACATATATCCTGTGCTGCAAATGCCCTCATCTAGCTCGCCTGCCCCCTCCTAGAATCTGCCTCACCCCAGGTAACCACAGGGGCTCTTGTCACCCAGTGCTGCTGTCTGCTTATGGGAGTGACCCTCTCACCTGGGAGCTCTCTGAGGGCAGATCTCTGCCATAGGCAGCTCCAGATGCCTTGGCACGCAGTGGGCATCCAGACAAGGCCCCTTGACCTCTGGATCCACCAAGCCCCAGTCTAAGAACATCTGACAGGGCCCCAGAGACTCCCCGCCCAGACCTAACCATGCTCTGCCATCTCACAGGGTCCCAGGCACTGCCCTATGGAGAACCCAAGCATGGGCAGACACCCAGCACTGGGTTTGGAACCAAGGTAAATACTCCCTCTGGGCCAGCTAAGGTGGGGCAGGTCACTCCGGGGTCTGTTTGCTCTGTCTGCCCACGGCAACCTCTGCTGGGAGTGCCAAAGCTGTCCAGGCTTCCTATCAGCCCATCTTCCCATGGGCCTGGGTGTGCGCTGTGTGTGTGTGTGTGTGTGTGTGCGTGCGCGCGCGCGCGCTTCCTCTTAGGGTATCTCTGCTTGTATCTACGTGAGTCGGTCCATGAGCCCTATACCTCGGTGCCCAGGTGAGGCTGGAGATGTGGCTGTGTATAGTGTGGTGTCTGTCTATTTCTCTGTGCTTGTGTGTGTCTGTGTACCCCAGAAATGGGCAGTCACTGAGGAAACCTCTGCAAGGGTGATGAGCAGAGGTGGGTGAGAAGGCGACCTTGTGTTCTTCCTCAACCCCAGGGAGGGCTGGGCCCCTTCTTCCCCTGCTCCTCTGCCTCTGGCGTCCCCTGGTAGTCCAACCTCAGACTCCAGAGACAGGAGGAGAACAGTCAGTTCACAGGACCCCAGGCCCCAGGGACAGGGAGGGTCCGGTGTCTAGAGAGGATTACAGCGAGTGGAAGGAAGGGTGTCTGGGGAGGACACTGGGCCCCTGGAGATGGGCTGGGATAGTTTGGGGTCCCTGGGAAGTGTGAATGAGCGGAAGCTCTTGGGGAGGCTAGAGACGGGTCTCCTGGAAACCTGGAAAGGAATCTGTCAGCGAGGGAGAGAAAAGGAGGCTGAGGGCTATAGGGCTCCAGAAACTTGGGGAGGGCTGTTGGGCTGGAGTCCTTGCAGGGGGGTGGGGAGCAGGGCTTCTGGGTCCCTAGAGAAGGTTAGAAGAGTCCCGAGGGCTCCTGGGTCCTCCGAGGGGCTCAGTCCTCACTCACCTGCGCTGGACAGGAGCCCGGGGACCAGGAGCAGCAGCAGCAGCGGCAGCATTACTGGCAGGGTCAGAGGCGGTGGACACATCAGATCGTGGCAGGTGTGGGACGATCTGGCTGGCCCGTGCAGTCACTAAGCTGCGGCCGAACCCCCTCCCCCGTGCCCCGTCCGGCCCCGCCCCTGCCCTTACCTTCCCGCAGGGCCTGGGCGGAGCCCAAAAAGGGCAGGCCCCTGGGGCGGCAAGAAAAGTCCCTCCCCGACCTCTGCATCTTTGTCATCGAATGGGTTCGCTGGGCCAAGAGAGAGGATTCAGCCCAGGATGTCTCAGATTAGGGTTCGGGGAGAATTACGGAGGAAAAGCGTTTAGCAAAGGGCGCTCTGTTATTATTATTACCCGCGGCCCCCTCCCGCGCTCACCAAAAGAAGTGTTGGGGGGGGGGGAGGGGGAGGGACCGAAGGTGATTTTAAACACTTTAAATGTAGAAAATCGGGCGCTCCTGATACGCCTTGAAATCAGCTCTGTGCATCGCCCCCCAGCCCCACTAAAGTCAGGTAACTGAGAGAGTCAAAGATTTGCCTAAGGCCACACAGTCGCTTCTGGTAAAAGAAAGCTGGAGTCGTGGGGGAGGGTAGCTAGCCCCACATCCCCACAGGCTTCTCATCTGGTCCAGAATAATAAGGCTTTCTCCAAGGGACATACACAATAGGCGCGGGGCATTGAAAAGAGATGAAAATTGTGGCACACATCTGTTCCCCACTGTCCTTACCCAATTACTTATCAATTTCTGTTGATTCTGAGTCATAACTGCTTCTGAGAGTACAACCCGAGGAGCCCTTCCCGTGGCCATGACCAAGCTCTAGCAAAAGCAATGGCAACTAAGGTGATGTCATTTCCCGTAGGCTATATATTGTTCTAGAGACACCAGATGCATGATCCTGTAATTTGAGGCCCCTCGTGGGCTCAGAGAAGCTGAGAACCAAGAATCAGGGGAGCCCAGATTCCAATTAATTTCTACATCAAACCTCTGTCTGCCTCTGTCTATGAAAACCTAGGGCGTCAGGCCATCCATCTGCCACTCTTTGAGTCATTGTCTCCACACTGGGGTTAGTTTCTCAAGGCAACGCCTGGGTCTCTCGAGCCCCCAGCATGGGCCAGCCTGGCACATTCAAGTGTTCAATCAAGGCTTGTCCACACACATTATGGGTTTCAGACCCTCCAAAACATGGGGACTCCAATAGGCAACGGGAGATAAAATATCCCACTTAAATCTATGCAGGAAGACTTTTGTTTTCAAGGAATTCCCCATTTCCTTAAAAAATGCACAGAAGGAAACTCATTGACACTGATAAGTCCCTTATAATCAAGAAGTCAGGAAACCTGTTCTTAATATTAGAACTTTTCACTAAAAAACTTTACCACTTTAACTGGTTAGCCTCAATCATCTGCAAAGCTCATTCACACAGGATAATTTGATTATGTTAGATAACTGGGGCATTGGTTCCATCGCCAAATACACTAAATGTCCTACTCCTCAATTAACAGATTACAAATAATGTAAATCATAAGTCATGTCCAAAAGCGTCTAGGTTGAATGTGCTGAGATAAGAGGATATGACAGAATGTGAACTGAGTCAGAAATCAGTTCACTTCTGATGGTGAGTTATGCATATCAGTAAACTGTGCCCTAGCGTTGGTCTCAATTTAACCACGCCTTCAGGTTTCATCCTGGTCTATTGATAAAGGATTGCTACAAATGTCTGGTGAATAAAACAATTTCTTCTTCTTTGTGATACAAGTGAGCACTCCTCTATGACGAGAAGGTGAAATAACTCTAAATATATGGGGGGCATGTGAATCTGGGTGCTTTTTCCAGCTTGTGAGACCACGAATAACCGAATGGTGAATCCGAACACAGACCGGCAGACCCTTTGACCCAGAAACCCATTTCTAGAAATAGCTCTAAGAAAAGACTCAGACGAGATTTATACACAAAGTTGATCCTTAACAAAGAGCAAAAACAACCTAGAAGCAACCTGAATATCCAACAATAAAAAGGTAAATTATGAGATCTTCATATGATAGAATATAAAGTGTTTTGGGGGAATATTTAATGGTCTTTTAAAAATACTCTAAAAAACCGAAACTTATAGTATAATCCTATGTTTATAATTACAAACCATACAACTGAGAGAGAGCCATACATAAGCATATCTATATGAACATACCCACTAACATATATATCTGGGGCTCTCTGGAGGAAGGAGGAGGGAGGGGGAAGAAGAAATGTCAGAAAAATAAATGGAATATATCAATACTGGTTCTCTTCTGGTGGTAGAATTACATGATTTTTATTTATATCGTTGTATCTTTATTTTCTAAATTTCTATTAGAACCTAAAATTTGCGATTCAGAGGAAAAATAAAATTTTAAAAATAGACTCAAACTTTAATAAAGTCTATTGAAAAAGTTATCTTGATATTTTTATTCTAAAAACACAGAGACGCGGGCATAAGGTTAAAGATATTCATCAGTTTTTAGGTTCTGTTTTGTGGTTTTTTTAAAAAAACTTTGTATTCCTGTGGTCACCAGGACTGTGGGGAGGGAGCAAGAGGGATGTCGTCGTTTAACGAAATATAAAGTAAAAACATATGCGTTTATCTTCTGACCCAGCAATACGATACTAAGAATCTATCACAAAAACATACTGGCAAAAATATGAAATGGCATATGCTCGAGGTTATTCATTCTGACACTTATAACAATAAAGTAATGGAAAGAACACAGGGACCTATCAATAGAGGAATGGTACAGCCTCACAATTTTAAGCAGAAACTGGACAGTTTTCATGAGGAAGAACACTGCATATAGCTATGAATGATCTCCAGGATAATTGTCAAGTTAAAAAAAGCAAGGTATAAAATAGTATGTATAGTTGGCCCTGTTTTGTTTTTTAGAAGGAGAAAGGACATAAATGCACATACGCATGACTTTTTCTATATATATAAGTAACAATGGAAAGATAAACCAAAAACTAATAAAAATGGTTACCTAGGTTACCTGTAGGAGTAAGAGAAAAGATAGAAGATAGATTTCTCTAAAAGTATTTTATTTTATTAGTTTTGACTGCAGATTTGTGTAAAAGTTTTACATAATTTAGAAATAAAACTAAATTAAAAGGACAATATTTATAAAAACATTGTCCTTTTAATTTAATTTTAAATTAAAATGAATGAATCTATATAATTACTTGGTAGATAACCACAAGGAGAGGGCTTATTTCAAGAGACTTGGAAATAGAATCTTTCAACTGTCATTCTAAAGACAAAGCACTTACAACAAGCAATCCTAAACTGTGTTCAGAGAGCTTATTATTATTAGTGATAATATATAAATATTAAAACAAAATGAATTCAGGAACCTAGGAATAGAGGAAGATTCCTCGTCTTGATAAAGAATATCTACAAAAAAATTCTACAACATCGTACTTAATAACGAGAAACTAGACTCTTCTCAGCTAACATCAGGAACAAGGCAAGGATGGCCCCTCCCGCCAGTCTTTTCCAACTTCACACTGCAAGTCCTAGCTAATCGTTGTGTCCTCCCAAAATTCATATTTTGAAACGTACTCCCCCCCCTTAAGGTGATAATATTTGGAGCTGAGGCCTTTGGAAGGTGATTAAGCCATGAGAGTGGACCCCTCATGAATGTGATTAGTGCCCTTATAAGAGACCCCAGGGACCTCCCTCACCCCTTTCCTCTACGTGAGGACGCTGAGTGAAGATGGCTATCTATGAGCCGGGGCGTGAGCCTCACCGGATACCCAATCTGCTGGCAACTTGATCTTGGACTTCCAGGCTTCCGGAACTGTGAGAAATAAATCTCTGTTGTTTATAAGCCACTCAGTCGACGGCAATTTTTTAGTGTAGCCCAAAAGGACAAAGATAGTAATGCAATATGACAAGAGGAGAAAATGACAGGTGTACTGGCTGGGAAGGAAGAAATAAAACTATCTTTTTTTACAGATTACATGATTGTCAATGTAGAATTTCCTAGAATAAGCCATTATAGCAAGGTTGCGGACTATTAAGTTGATATACAAAAGTCAACCGCTTTCCTGTGAACCAGCAAAACACAAGTAGAATCTGAAATTAAAAATCCAATACCATTTACATTAGCACTCCCCAAAATTAAATACTTAGGTAATAATTTTACAATCTACATATAAGATCCATATGAGGAAAACTACAAAACTAATGGATGAATCTCCAAATACTAAATAAGTGGAGCGATATTCCATGTTCTTGAATAAGAAGATTCAATATTACCGACACGTCAATTCTTCCCAATTTGACATGTAGATTCGATGCGATCCTAATGGAAATTTCGGAGAGTTATTTTTGTGGTTATCGACAAACTGATTCTCATGTGGAAAAGCGAAAGATCCAAAATGGCCAAAAACAGCACTGAAGGAGAAGAACAAAGAAGACTGGCACTATCTAATTTTAAGACTTACTATAAAGCTGCAGTGATCAAGGCACTATGGTACTGGCGAAAGAATAGTCAAATAGATCAATGGAACAAAACTGAGAGCCTAGAAACAGACCCATACATTACAGTCGACTGATCTTGCGCAAGAAGAACAAATGTATTACAATGGAACAAAGAGTCTTTTCAACAAGTAATACTGGAACAGAGGAACATGAACACGCAAAAAAAAAAAAAAAAAAGAAAAGAAAAAAAGAATCTAAACACAGATTTTACCCCCTTCACAAAAAACGGAACTGAAATGGATAAGAGATTTTAATGTAAAATTAAAAAAAAAAAACTGTAAAACTCCTAGAAGATAACATAGGAGAAAATCTAGATGACCTTGGGTATGGTGATGACTTTTTAGATATATCATGATTTGTGAATAAAATAGTTGATAAACATCTTCTATGTGAAAGATACTATGAAGAGAATGAGAAAACAAGCCACAGACTGGGAGAAAATATTTTTGGAAGACACATCTATCTGATAAAGGGCTGCTATCCAAAACTGACAAAGAACTCTTAAAACTCAGCAATAAGAAAACAAATAATCCGATTAAAAAAAACAGGCCCAAGAGCTTTACAAACACCTTACCAAAGAAGATATACAGATGGCAAAGGAGCATAAGAGAAGACGCTCCTCATCATATGCCATCAGGGAAATGCAAATTAAAACAATGGTGTGATAATGCTACGCACAGATTAGAGTGTCCAAAACCCAGAACGGTGATAACACCAAATGTGGTGAGGATGTTCAGGGACAGGGATTCTTATACATCGCCAGCATGGTACAGCCTCTTTGGCGATTTCTTGCAAAACAAAACATACTTTTACCATATGACGTGGCAATTGCTCTTCTTGGGATTTACCCAAAGGAGTTGGAAGCTTCTGTGCACACAAAAACCTCCACATGATGTTTACAGCAGTTTTAACCATAACTGCCAAAACTTGGAGGCAACCAAAACGTCCTTCGGAAGGTGAGTGGATAAATAAACTGTGGTACATTCAGACAATGAGTATTAGTCAGTGCTAAAATGAAATGAGCTATCAAGCCATGAAAGACATAGAGGAACCATAAATGAGTATTACTAAGTGAAAGAAGCTAATACTGTACGATCCAACGATATCGTATTTTGAAAAAGGCAAAATTAGGGAAACAACAAAATGATCCACAGTTGTGGAGGATGGAGGGAGATGACCGGACAGGGCACAGAGAACTTTTAGGGCAGTGAAAATATTCTACATGATATTCTAATGATAGGTACATATCATTATACTTTTGTCCAACCCCACAGAATGCACACCACCAAGAGTGAACAATGACACAAACTGTGGACTTTGGATAATTATGACATATCAACATAATAAGTTCATCCTTGGGGGGGGTACCACCCTGGTGAGTGATGTTAACAATGGAGGAGGCTATTTGTGTGCCGGGAAATCTCCGTACCATCCTTTCAATTTTTGTTGTAAAGCTAAAACGGCTCTAAAAAAAAAAAAAAAAAAAGAAGTCTTTTAAAAAATTCCACTCCGGTTTTAAAACTCCGCTCTCAGAAAGGGTGTACGGTTCTTCCCGCTACCCATGTTGCAGGTCAGACCTGAAGTGGAGGGAGCAGGACATCATCTACCTCTCCATCTCTCTCCTTCCCTTTTCTGAGCCAGCCGTCTTCATGGCGGGGTTGGGGGGGGCTGCGTGAACTATGGAGAATAAACAAAATCCACTGGGGTGCGGGAGAGAAACGAGTAAAACTTCTACTTCCATTTATTGTTATCAAACAAATAAAAAGAAAGAAATCAAGCTTTCTGACAATTGAATGCAGACTGATGAGCGATGTCGCACACGCGCATATTCTGCTAACAGAAGAGGAGAGAGACCACAATACAAAAGAGCTAAGAGTGGTACCCTCTCCTCCTCTTTCGCTTTATTTTCTGTGTATTCCTATGTCCAGTTATTGGATTTACAAATTATATTATAGTTCCAAATAAACTAATCTTCAGAAAATGGGCAGAAACAACAAAATAGTAGAGCTGATGTTTCTTTGACTCTCAAGGAGATTTGTTCAGTTATATTTGAGGTAAAAATCTAATCATCCTCGGGGAAAAATCAGTTAAGAAAATGGAAACGTTTCAAGAAGGCATCTTGTATTAAGCATTTCTATTCCTCTGGTTAACAGTTGATCTTACTCTAAGCAGGCATTGCCTTGAGGTTGTAATGATAGTATAAAGCCATCGTGGCTGCCAGATATTTTAAAATATTATTTACTTCATCTTTACCTCAATCTTTCAAAATGTATACTTTTGCATTTTCTGTTGCAAACCTTCGATTACAAGGAAGACTCCCACTTCCTTGCTACACCTTCGAGTGGAGATGCTGGCTGCTCCGGCACAGCAATCTGCCTTGCCACCTCCCCAGTCCTTCAACTCTCTGCCTTAGCACACACCCACCCACCCAGTCTCTCCTTTTTAAAGCCCCCTCCTCCTAGTCCTCCCATAAGTAGTTACTTGGGGCTTCCTTCAAGGCACTGTCACAAGGCTCCCATGCCTTTTCTCTCTCCTTTATAGGTCCATCTATATAGACTGGGGAATAATAGCCAGGGTAGTGGCTGAAGGTCTCATCCCCTGAGAAGGGATTTGGCTCTAGTAGCCAGAACCCTAGTCATCAATGCCGGAATATCAAGGAGAGTCCTGCTTAACATCCTGTTAAACCAGCAGGGCTTCATTTAAGGAGAATGCCCTTTGAACTAGCAATGTCTCTTCGAAAGACTAGAAATTTACCCTAAGGAAATAATCATTTATATCTATATCTATATTTATAGATATAGATATAGATATATAACCCATATCCAAGGATGTTCTGCATCCACAACAGGAAAAACTAGGAATACTAAATATTTAACAATAGAGGGTTAAATTATTATATAGCCATCCCTATAAGTAATCATCACAATAGCCAAGACACGGAAATAATCGCATTATCCTTTGGCCGATGATTGGATAAAGAAGATGTGGTACATATCTATGATGAAATAGTACTCAGCCATAAAAAGCGATGAACTAATGACATTTGCAACAATCTGAGAGTACCATGCTAAGTGAAGTCAGATGGAAAAGGACAAGAAACATATCATTTCACTCATATATGCGGTATAAGACAGAAAGCAACAATCGAACCAAAAAAAACCACAATCTTGGAGATAGAGACAACAATATAGTGGTTTTCAGAGTGGGGAGGATAAAGAGGTCGAGGGGGGTCAAACATATAGTGATGGAAGGAGACTGGACTTAAGTACACAATGGAATATACAGATGATGTATTATAGAATTGTATACCTGAAATTCATGTAATGTTATTAACCAATACGTTTAACTTAAGGACTTACGTGGAAAAAAAATCTAATGATCTGAGAAAAGAGTCAAATGTGTTTTCGAGGCAAAAACTAGGTTATAAAAGACTAAGTGCAGTAACATATGCCATAATTATTACATGATATACAATATTGAAAGAAGCCACAAGGCTATCCACAAATTTTTACAATTTTCTCCATTGTTATTCTTTGTGTTTTTCTATAATTTTCTAATTTTTCTACAAAGAATAAGAATTACTTTTTTAATCAGAAAAATGTTTTAAGAAAGAAGATAGTTCTTTTAACTAATCATTATCTTGATCATTCTTAGAATAAGGGTTACATACTTTTTAAAATATGTTTTTAAAATTCTGAGAGGCACAATTCCTCCCATCTCCAAACTACACATTTAGCCTCCCTTCCCTACCTACCAATACCTTCCCCTGCATAAATTCTCCAGTGAGAGGTGATAACTAATTTAAATAGACAGATATCAGAAGTTTACTATCCACCTATTTCTCTGCAAGTTTTTCAAATAGACAATACCTTGATTTTCTTTTTTTCTTTTCTTTTTTTAAAAATTAGCTGTAAACCTTTGCATTTAGTTTTGCCATCACCGAAATGAGAGCCCTTCCTCTAAACTCGAACTGTTCTGATTTATTCAGAATTCAAGTCTATAGGTAAATGGTACTACCATTTTGTCAAACATAAACACTATGAACATTTTGGTGTATTTTTTAACAATCCATTTTCAGTGAATGGAATGTTGTCTTTTTCTTTCAACTTAGTTACTTTTTTTTTCAAATTTTCTTTATGAAATTAACTTTATAAAGAAAAAGGCATTTCTTCTAAAAATGGGACACTCAACTTGTTATTACAGGTCCAAAATTAAAAGCTATGGGCGGGAGGGGGGGGCACGGGGGCGGGGGAAGACTGTAGGGGGAGGGATATTTAAGTGCTAGATTTAGGAAATAGAAATGCAGTTTACCTAGTTAAAAATGAATTTGAGATAAATGATGATTTTTTTTTTTTTTTTAGTACAAGTGTGTCTTAGGCAATACTTGGAATAAAATCATACTAAAAATTATTCAGTGTTGATCTGAAATTCATATTTAACTAGATAACCTGTATCTAACTTGGCAGCCCTAGATTTTAAGTTGTACTATAGCTCAGCAGATCCCAAACCTCTGGTGCTTATTAAAACACTGATTGCTGGGTCCTACCCCCAGATTCACTGGGTTTAGACAGCACCTGATGATTGACATTTCTCACAAGTAACCTGGTGATAGTGATGCTGCTGGTCCAAGGACTACACTTGGGGAACTTATGCAATAGCTTAGAAGTAGCCTTCAATTGGAAGTCACACCTGTATCAAAACAGCATCATGCAAAACCAAATGAGAAAGCAATAACAGTTTCTAATTAAAACAGAAGGTAGAATAAAATCAATGTATTATTTTCTAACTTTATGAAAAACCACCTTTGAAATTCTTAGTTTACAATAATAGTTTTTGACACTGGAGAAGGTTTAGAATAACCTGGGAGTTTTTAATATCTCCTGATACAGGAACTCCCTCCCTGAAATTTTAATCCAGATGCTTCTGAATGAGGCAGAGGCATCTATATTTTTTTAATTTAAAAATACTTATTAATATATTTTAAAGTAGCCATATTACATATTAAGAGAAATGATTATATTTTCCAAAACAACAATAAAACAACAACAGAATATACTGAGAGGGTAGCATTGCTCTTCAAGAGCCGTCTGCATTTTAAAAGCACCTGCACTAGTTGATTCTTTGGGCCAAAGGCTGAGAACCACAGCCCTATAGTAGCAACTACTGCGCAAAGCTGCTATTAATGAGCTACTTTAATGTGTACAAGAGGGCACTAAAACCACAGACTGAAATAGGGGGAGGGAGGGATATGCTCATACATATGCTCATAAATATATGGTAGCCCTGGCAAAACACATGTTATTGACGTCCATTTCAAGCCGCAATTGGAGATTCCCGAGAAATGTCTCACTTGCTGCAAAGGTTGAGGCTCTCCTGGGGCCTGGATATACGAAAGGTAGGTTCAGTCATCTGAGGTCGGTTTCTGCAGGACTTTGGGGCTCCTTGGGGCTGAAGTATGTACCCTTGCTCTCTGTATCCTTAAGACACATTCAAAGACAGCCAGAGAGGGCC